>NC_062223.1:65067108-65679885 GCF_902686445.1 Sciurus carolinensis
TTGATATGAGACAGCTGGGGGCAGGCAGAAGAACTCTAACCACTGACCTGAGGGACTCCATTTTACTGGAGCTTGGGTTTGGGAAGGAGGCTGTAAGTGATGATAGCCCAGTTCTTTGAACAAGGCCTCCAAGTGGGGACTTGATCTGAGCACAGCGGTGGGCACAGAGGCATTCAGTATGTGTGTGCTGAATCTGCATCTGGAAGTCAGAGGAATCAGACTGAGTTCCAGAAGCTGAGAGCTTCTGGTCAGAACTGATAGACATATAGATTAGTTCAAATGTGGGAGATGATTGTGGGAGATGGTAGGGAAGGCAAGAGACTAAAAATTAAGATAGAACCTGATCTTTTGTTAATGTGTTCCTTCTGTTGAGCATCCATTAGATGGTCCATAGTTTCTATCACTTGTCCATCACTTATCCTTGTGTGTATTTCTACCTCCCCCTCAGACTCACTTAGCAAAACTCCAAGCCTGTATGTCCTAACTATCCACCTGCACGAATTTGAGCAATGGTTTATTGCTGGAGAAAACTACACAGTCATTTTAAATTCACAGTCTCAATCCACTGCCCAGACTTCAATAAACTTGCTTTTATGTCTCTCAGGGTATTTCATATCTTTGCCTGTCTTCTAAAATTCCTGACTCCATTCCTGCCCACTTCAAGATGATCTAATTATCCTGTGTCAACTGTATTTAATTGAAAAGTTAGAACCATTCAACAGGAACTCCCCTCACCTATGGCTGCATCCACCTGTGTATTACCCATCTGTACTCCTGGTATAAAGAACCAAACACCCTATTCCCACCCAGGTCAACTGCTCTAGGGTTGGATCCCCTGTGGTCTCTGGACCCTGGTCTCTCTCACCTTCTCAAGGTTTTACTCCTCTTCTAGTTATCTCCCTTTCCTCCTACTATCATCCATTCCTTTTCTAAGGGTTATTCTCTTCAGTTCACAAACATGATCAACTCTCCTTTATTCCTTAAAGTCCTTCAGTTCCCTCATCCTTCTCCAACTACTGCTCATTTCTCTTCATTCCTTTACAGTTTAATGTCCCAAAATAGTTGTTTATTTATTTGTTTCATGGTTTCAACCATTGACTGGTCTCAGAATTTTCAAATGAAGTCTCTTTCCATATCACTTCACCAAAACCTTCAGGTGTCCAATTAACCAATAATCCCCATGGTTTCGAGTCCAATGGATAATTTATATTCTCATTTTACTCAGTCTCTCAATTGCATTAGATACAGATGACCTCTCCTTTATTTGAATTAAACCCTAGGTTTTCTTCCCATGTCTCAAATCTCTGACAATTTTTCATGATCTTTTGTATATATTCTCTTTTTCTACCAGTGTCTACACACTGATTTTTCATAGGGCATGTTCTCTCTCTACAGTCTTTTTAAGTGATTTAATTTCATGGTCAAAGTTAACACCCACATGCTGATGATGTTCAGATTTGCACTCCACCTTCAGTCTCTCATTTGAGCTCTAGATGCATGTATTCAGATGCCTACTTGTGCTTTCCACTTGGATGTAGTAGGCATGTCTGCTTCAGCATGACAAAACACAGCCCTTGATTCTCTTTCCCTTATTCCTTCAACCAAACCGAGTTTTTTCATAGTCTACTCATCCATTTCAGTAAGTAGCAACACTATCTACCCATTTTCTCAAGCCAAAAAATGTGTTATTCTTTAAATCTTCATCTTTTAAAAAAAGAATCAACAAGTCTTGTCATTTCTGCCTCCTAATTGTACTTTAAATCTATTGGCTTCCTTTATTCTTCATTAGTATAAGCCTTCAGAACCTTTTTCCAGGACTACTACAAGAACCTCTTTACCGATCACTCTGCTTATCACTTAGCTACAAAGTGATCGGAGGAATCTGTAAAAATATCAATTGTCACATTCCTCCCCTGTTTTGAAAATCCTTCAGCATCTTTCAATTATATTTTTTTATATGGAAATATAATTTGTGTACCACAGAAGGTGCAAATCATATGTGGTTTGTTCAATGATTTTTCATAATTGTATACACTCAATCAGCCATCAACCAACACAAGTTTGATCTCTATTCAGTAGTTTGTTTGTTTTTACTTGCCTGGCAATAGTCCATTAGATGGGCATGTCACAGTGTTTTTTAACAATGTTCTTCTTGATAGAAAATTAAAATTTTCCAGTCTTGGGCTATTATGAATAAAGTTGCTATGAACATTCATGTACAATTTTGTGTAAACATGTTTTTATTTCTTTTGTTTTTTAGTTGTTGAGCTTATTAGCAGAATTGCTCGGCTGTATAGTAAATTTTACATTTAATTTTTTAAAGAAACTGTCTAGCATTTCCCAAAGTGACTATTGTCATTGCATTTAACATGAAATTCAGCCTTCTTATAAACTCTCTTGCTTTTCCACCATTCTCCTCTCTTCACCTGCTGTACTTAGTTCTTCAAACACATGAAGCTCTTTCCCACGGCTGGGTCTGTTCTGTGCTGTTCCACCTCATTCCTTATCCTTCAGGCCTCAGGGAGCTGCATTTGCCCTCTCTTATTGAAGGAGTTCCCCTCTAATTATTATCTACTATTGTTCCTGTTCACTTCTTTCATAGCACTAATCACTAATTGATGGTTATCTTTTAGTTGACTTATTTTTCTCTCCCTTCTCCACTATATTGTGTGTTCTATATAGTCAGGACTGTGTCTGAGTTCTTCACCATGTATACCCAGCTCTCAGGGCAGTGCCTGACATTAAGAAGGTGCTCAACAACTATTTGCAAAAGAAATATCTATTGGCAGGGCTTTAGATTGCCTTGTAAATACCACTGATGTTACTCCCTTCGAGAAATTAGCACCGAAGAAGGAACGTAAGATTTTATTCTAGGAAATCTGAAAACAGTTCAAATGAATGTGCTTATTCATTTATATAATTATACAGAGCATTTCCCAAAACCTCTCATTCCAAGTACTTCAGTAAAATAGAATAATGACTCAGAGCATTGAGAGGAGACAAACTGCCTCAGAACCCAAGGTCTTAGGAGAATTAGGACCAACACCCTTAGCATGACTTCTCTATGAGGAAGGATGCCGATCCAAAGGGCCAGAATGGACCCATTGTCAGAAACTGGGACACCAGGCCCAAGCCTGGGAGCTGCCTTGTTGGATTGAAAACAAACCCTTCACACCCAAGGAGTGAAGTCTGTTTTACATTGCTGTAGGAAAAATGTTAACTTGGCTTAGTGAAGTTAGCCTCTGTTGCCTGGGTTCCCAAATACATATAACTCCCTTAAAGATTTGTGTTAGTGACTTTCTCTGAGACAGCCTAAGAAGGTGAAGATGAGGCTGAAAATAAACAAGCAGAATGAATAATGTCTCTTGCATAAAAGGCAGATGAAAAGTTTGGATCAGGAGTGGAGTGACTGATCGATGAAGGCATGTTTTATTTGTTTTAAAAATAATGTGCTGCTGCATGCTCCAAGGAAAGGATTTCTTCTAGTTGTTCTAGATGGGTAGGGGAGGAACCTGCCTCCCTGGGAACCAAGCTATACCAGAGAGGATTCTTAGGTGGAAAGCAACAGAAATTGACTCTGACTACTGAAAGAAGAAAATAAAATTATTGGAAGAATGGTGAATGACCCTTGGATTGAAAATGAGCTGGAAATCAGTCCCTGAAAGACCAGGACCAGAGGAGATCCGGCTACAGAAACTCACCAACCTCCCTTTAGGGAGCTACCACCCAATGACTTAGATTTAAAAATGCCATATGGGAGAATCTGATTGACCTATTTTACTTCAGTGGGTTGGGAGTGAGAGCTTGGGATTCTTAGTCTCACCAGAGTCACAGAAGGTAGAGAAGAAGCCATTTCATAAAGGAATTGAGGTAGGGTGGACAAAACAACTTGTCCACTATCTGCTAATGGTAGAATATCAATAACCAGATTAATTCATTATTTACCTTACCAGCATTTGTATAATTCCATCATACTATGAACTGGATCATACAGATGAATGAAAGCACATTGGTTAGCTTTAAATAAGCTACTGTGCAGTGTTGGGAGACAATTAAAACGACACATGAAATTTTTCAAGTTATGGCTCCTTGGGTTGCAAGAAAGTAAAACTCATTCAAAGTTACTCAAGTAAAGAAGCATGTTTATTGCAAGGATACACAGTTATCACAGAATCCAAGGACATGAAATCAGTGTAGCTGAGCATCAGGGGAGATGAGCAGAACAGAAGCAGCTGTCTACGGTCTATGTCTTCCTCTCTTGGGCCACCAGCTCTTCTCTCCTCTCTACTTATTGTCAGTTCCATTTTTCTTCCACTGCAGAACAGCTTCCTCCCTTTACTCATCAACTTGCAAACAGCTGCTATTACTTTCAACTTATGGGATGTTCTCACCACCAGCTGTCAGCAATCTTGTATCTTATATCAAGGTCTCAAGGTAGAATTTGTTCATTTCTTGGTGCAGAGTCACCTGAAGTCAGAGTTCTAACCAGCAAACATATTGGCCTCTTTGGGATTAGGTGGTCATCACTAGTTCTATTCAGTCCAAACTCTGTGTATGCACATTTTGGAGGCTGGGGGTTGGAGAGACAAGGGTATGTAAATGAAGTTGTAAGTGGTGGGCCAGGTTTCTTTTGCAACATATAAATACAATGAATTGAAGAAGATGCATGGTCAATGTTGAAGCAGAGACATGTTTGGAAGATAGTTAGCAGAGAAGTAAGGAGAGATGGATGGAAGCTTGAAGAGTTAGTGGAACCCATGGAGTGTGCATCTATTGCTTTTCCAGGAAAACATACCTTCTGTGTTTTACATTTGACCTCTGGTGCTCACCATGTGCTCACCATATTCATCATGGCACCACGTTCCCTCAACCACAGGCTTGGTGATTTCCTCCACCCACCAATGTCATGATTAAATCATCAGTGAGCAAATAGGCCAAAAAATTTTTTCTCTGAGTTTTGATATAAGCTTCTTGTTAATGAAAAGTTCATTTTATTGACTGGGATTGAGGGCTGTCATAACAGAATAAACCCAACTCCCTTGTGCCTATCATCCCCAATGCCTGGAGGAAATTCTCTCTATCTGTAAGAAGAAGGGCAGCAAGCATGCAGAAGCAGACCCAAGGGGCAGAGAAAGGACAGCAGCACTGGTTCTGCACTTGCATTTCCTTGGGACTGGATTTCTCAACTGTGAATCAATGCTTTTTGAGTAAGGTTTCTGTTACTTGCAGCCAATGAGCCCAAACTAATGCAAAAAGATTTTGGTTTATATGTTTAGATTATAAAGAAAAACACAGTCCTGCAGAAATAATAGAAGGCAGGAAGTAGGTGGGAAGAATACCATCCAAATATAACAGTTAGCTCCTTGTCGTACTTCCTTTCAACGTTCTTTTCCCCTATGTCCATAATCATTGCTTACAAAGTTGGTTATAATATATGATAAGCATTTTCCCACATTGTTCATGGGTTTCATAAACTTTATCATACTAATTTTAATGCCTCTTAAGACATTGAGAGGATGCAGTAAAATCAGTTAATCATTTCTGCATTGATGGACATTTAGGATTTTTCCAATTTTTCACAGTTGTGAAGTAATATTTGGCCTACAGGAAAAGTCATTCTTTTCAAGAAATGATTAATTCCAGAACAGGAATTAAAGTGGGTCCTGAGATTGAGATAGGGAGGGGCTTCTCCACGTTTACTGCTCTCAGATGGAGGGGGTTAAAAGGAAAAATGATTTTAGAGAGTTTGCTGCTTGGTGCCCAAGTCCCTTTGGACCCTACCCTCATGACACCATGGACACAGCATGAACAAATGGTCATGGGTAAAAGCTAATAAAAAATAATACCCCAAATCTGGTAAATAGATACTGTAACTCTAGAGAACTAAGGTCGGTTCTGTGCAGATGATGGCCCTGGAACACACAGCACCACACCATGAGAAAATATTGCAAGCTTTCCCTTGGTTTCCTGGAGACCTGCTCCTAACTCCTGGGCTATTTGGGCTCTGAGGTACCTGGAGCCTCACCCATCACAGGGGAGGTCCTTGGGAATGTGAGCACTGGTTTCTGACTGGATGTTCCAGGTTGTTTGCAATATAGTAGCAGAGCTGTGCGAGGGTAACGATGACATGCTCTGGTGGTGGCACAGCAAGAAAGAGGGCCTTAGTCGCGGGAGTCAGTTTCAGGTGTTGCCGCTGGTTATCTTATCTCTAGACAGAGGGCGGCAAGTAAGCAACACAGTTCACGGGCCTTCCTTGCAAATATTCCTTGAATTTCTAGAAATTACTTGAGAAGGAGAATCTCCAGATAGGATGAATTTCTTGCTATGATTGGAAGCTGCTTCAAAAGTAGTTTAACTCATGTAATAAAAGGGATGTAACTTTATTTTGTACCTGAAGCTGTCAAAGTGGGATAGTTTAAACATTTAAAATCAGCTTTATTTGGATATGATTTATATATAGTAAAAATCACCCAATTTTAGGTAAGATTTCATAAATTATCTCTGACAACTGCTGATCTACTTTCTATTATTGTAGTTTTGCTTTTTCTGGTTTCTTACGTGAATGAAATAATGTAGTATGTGGCTTAGATAACTTGGGGTCTATCTTTTTTTACTCAAGGTGTTTCTAAGATTCATTCTTGGAGGGGGTTCAAGATGGCGGACTAGAGGGCGGCTGCATTTCATGTTGCTCCAGGACTCAAGATTCAAAAGAGGAGAGAGTGACTTGGGACCAACTCAAAGCCGCCGGGTGAGTTTCTCCCATAGGGGAGGCGTCCCGGATGGGGCAGTAGCCCCGGAACGCAGAGAACTTTGTGAAGTAGAGTGACTCGGCGAGACGCCCCTCCCCCCCCGCCGGAGCGGTAAACACGGACAGCCAAGCAGAGCGAAAAAACGGAGCGAAAAAACGGCGGATTGAAGTTTCCAGGACTGCGGGCAGCTTCTCTAACCTAAGGAGACTCGTCTGTGAAGGGTGAGGCTCCCAGGCCCAGGAGAGACAAGCTGAGGGGCGGGGCGAAGGTTCCAGGACTGCGGGCAGCTTCTCTAAGAAGGGACAACCTAAGGAGACTCGTCTACGAAGGGTGAGGCTCCCAGGCCCAGGAGGTAGGTCCGGGCCCCTGGGAAGGCTGCCCTGCCCAGGCGGCAAGACACACCTCCCCCCGCTGGAACAGTGAACTCAGAAAGCGGGGAACTTTGCAGAGGAGGCCGAGCAGCACACCGCTTGGTTTTTTGGAGCAATCTGCCGGGGCTCCGGGGGCTGTCAGAGAAAGAGCTGGGCGTCGAGCTATTTGGACTCAGCAATCGCCTGAACAACGGGGAGGGGCTGTCCTGAGGAGGTGGAGGTGCGCAGTGAGTGGCTTGGTCTCCAAGTGCCCACACAGAACACTGGGTGGCTGCCTGGAGGAAGAGACGAGTGACGGGTCACTGGGGCTTGGAGCATATGTACGAGGCTCCAAGTGACTGCTCAGAGAAGGGGTTGCATAGCCAGGCGATTAGGTGCAAAGCACGGTCCGATCCGGGGATCTAAGCACCTTTTCTTGAAAGAGCTACACAGAGACAAGCTGAGGGGTGGAGCGAAGGTTCCAGGACTGCGGGCAGCTTCTCTGAGGAGGGGCTACCTAAGGAGACTCGTCTGCGAAGGGCAGGGCTCCCAAGCCCAGGAGGTAGGTCCAGGCCCCTGGAAACGTTGCCTGGGAAGGCTGCCCTGCCCAGGCGGTAGTTGTGGACTGAGGGGAACCTCTAGGAGGGGAACTGACTAGCGAGACCTCCCCACCGGGTGAGTCTTCCCCACCGGGTGAGGTTTTCCCACAAGGACGGTAAAACCAGAGACACAGGCCCAAACAGGCATTGCCTCAGCCCGCAGTCTAGTTCCCCTTTGGATGACCATTGGTCAACAAGTAGAGGCACCTCTGCCCACTAGCAGGGAATATACCCCACCTGAAGACCACCACCCCTAGAGAGGCAGCTACCTAGGGGAACACCGCAGTATCAACTTCCTCTAAGACTTCAGGCTACTGAAGAATAAGAGGGGATACACTAGCAATCTTCAGGGACATTATAAGTCAATAGAGGAAATCTGCAATATCTCTGCAGTCCACTGACACCTGAACGACATGAGAAAACAAGGGAAGAAAATGCCTCAAACAAATCTGGATGTTATATCAATAAAATCCAATGACAGCATGGCAGAAGAAATATCAGAAAGGGAGTTCAGAATGTACATAATCAACATGATAAGGGAAGCAAATGATGAAATGAAAGAACAAATGCAGGCATTGAATGAACGCACCAATAGACAGTTAAAAGAGCAAATACAGGAAGCAAAAGACCATTTCAACAAAGAGTTAGAGATATTAAAAAAAAACCAAACAGAAATCCTTGAAATGAAGGAAACAATAAACCAAATTAAGAACTCCATAGAAAGCACAACCAATAGGATAGAACACCTGGAAGACAGAACCTCAGATATTGAAGACAAAATATTTAACCTCGAAAACAAAGTCGAACAAACAGAGAAGATGGTAAGAAATCATGAACAGAATCTCCAAGAACTATGGGATATCATGAAAAAGCCAAATTTGAGAATTATTGGGATTGAGGAAGGCTCAGAGAAACAAACCAAAGGAATGAACTACCTATTCAATGAGATAATTTCAGAAAATTTCCCAAATCTGAAGAATGAAATGGAAAATCAAGTTCAAGAGGCTTATAGGACTCCAAATACACAAAATTACAACAGACCCACACCAAGGCACATTATAATGAAAATACCTAACATACAAAATAAAGACAGAATCTTAAAGGCTGTGAGAGAAAAGAACCAAATTACATTCAGGGGGAAACCAATACGGATATCAGCAGAGTTTTCAATCCAGACCTTAAAAGCTAGAAGGGCCTGGAATAACATTTTTCAAGCTCTAAAAGAAAATGGATGCCAACCAAGAATCTTATACCCAGCAAAACTTACCTTCAGATTTGACAACGAAATAAAATCCTTCCATGATAAACAGAAGCTAAAAGAATATACAAAAAGAAAGCCAGCATTACAGAACATTCTCAGCAAAATATTCCATGAAGAAGATATGAAAAACAAAGAAGCAAATCAGCAAAGGGAGGAGATATCCTAAAGGAACTCTCAAATAAAGAGGAACCAAGTCGTGTCAAAAATAAGCAAATAAATGAATAAAATGAGTCAAATGACCGGGAATACAAATCATATCTCAATAATAACCCTGAATATTAACGGCCTGAATTCATCAATCAAAAGACATAGACTGGCAGATTGGATAAAAAAGAAAGATCCAACAATATGTTGCCTGCAAGAGACTCATCTCTTAGAAAGAGATACCCAAAGACTAAAGGTGAAAGGATGGGAAAAAACTTACCATGCACATGGACCCAGCAAAAAAGCTGGGGTATCCATCCTCATTTCAGATAAAGTGAACTTCAAGCCAAAGTTAATCAGAAGGGATAAAGAAGGACATTTCATAATGCTTAAGGGAACCATAAATCAGCAAGACATAACAATCATAAATATCTATGCCCCAAACAGTGGCTCACCCATGTATGTCAAACAAATCCTTCTCAATCTCAGAAACCAAATAGACCACAATACAATAATACTAGGTGATTTTAACACGCCTCTCTCACCACTGGACAGATCTTCCAAACAAAAATTGAACAAAGAAACCATAGATCTCAATAACACAATCAATAATTTAGACTTAACAGACATTTATAGAATATACCATCCAACGAAGAGTGAATACACTTTCTTCTCAGCAGCACATGGATCCTTCTCTAAAATAGACCATATATTATGCCACAAAGCTAATGTTAGCAAATACAAGAATATAGAGACACTTCCTTGTATTTTATCAGATCATAATGGATTGAAACTAGAAATAAATGAAAGAGTAAAAAACAGAAATTACTCCAACACCTGGAGATTAAACAATATGCTATTATATGAGGAATGGATAACAGAAGATATTAGGAAGGAAATTAAAAAATTCTTAGAGGTAAATGAGAACAAAGAAATATCATATCAAAATCTCTGGGACACTATGAAAGCAGTACTTAGAGGAAAATTTATTTCATGGAGCGCATTCAATAAAAGAAGCAAAACTCAACAAATAAACAACCTAACACTACAGCTCAAAGCCCTAGAAAAAGAAGAACAGACCAACACCAAAAGTAGTAGAAGACAGGAAATAGTTAAACTCAGAGCTGCAATCAACAAAATTGAAACAAAAGAAACAATACAAAAAATTGACAAAATAAATAGTTGGTTCTTCGAAAAAATAAACAAAATTGATAAACCTTTAGCCACACTAACAAAGAGAAGACAAGAGAAAACCCAAATCACCAAAATTCGGAATGAACAAGGAAATATCACAACAGACACGATTGAAATACAAAACATAATTAGAAGCTATTTTGAAAATCTATATTCCAACAAAATAGAAAATTTTGAAGATATCAACAAGTTTCTAGAGACCTATGAATTGCCTAAACTAAATGAGGAGGACATACACAATTTAAATAGACCAATTTCAAGTAATGAAATAGAGGAAGTCATCAAAAGCCTACCAACAAAGAAAAGTCCAGGACCTGATGGTTTCTCAGCCGAGTTCTACAAAACCTTTAAAGAAGAGCTCATTCCAATACTTTTCAAAGTATTCCATGAAATAGAAGAGGAGGGAACCCTCCCAAACTCATTCTTTTTTTTTTTTTTTTTTTTTTTTTTTTTTTGCAGTGCAGGGGATTGAACCCAGGGCTTTGTGCATGTGAGGCAGATACTCTACCAACAGAGCTATATCCCCAGCCCCCCCAAACTCATTCTACGAAGCCAATATCACCCTGATACCTAAACCAGACAGAGACACATTGAGGAAAGAAAATTTCAGATCAATATCCTTAATGAACATCGACGCAAAAACTCTCAACAAAATTTTAGCAAATCGCATACAAAAACATATTAAAAAGATAGTGCACCATGATCAAGTGGGTTTCATCCCAGGGATGCAAGGTTGGTTCAACATCAGGAAATCAATAAATGTAATTCACCATATCAACAGACTTAAAGTCAAGAATCACATGATTTTTTCAATAGATGCAGAAAAAGCATTTGATAAAATACAGCACCCCTTCATGCTCAAAACAC
This sequence comes from Sciurus carolinensis, assembly GCF_902686445.1. NCBI lineage: Eukaryota > Metazoa > Chordata > Mammalia > Rodentia > Sciuridae > Sciurus > Sciurus carolinensis. Next base: position 65,078,273 of record NC_062223.1, read on the forward strand.
TAGAAAAAATAGGGATAGTGGGAACATTCCTTAACATTGTAAAGGCCATCTATGCTGAGCCCATGGCTAATACCATTCTTAATGGTGAAAAACTGAAAGCATTCCCCCTAAAATCTGGAACAAGGCAGGGATGCCCTCTCTCACCACTCCTATTCAATAACGTCCTTGAAACTCTAGCCAGAGCAATTAGACAGACCAAAGAAATTAAAGGGATACGAATTGGAAAAGAAGAACTCAAACTATCCCTATTTGCTGATGATATGATTATATACTTAGAGGAACCAGGAAATTCCACCAGAAAACTCTTAGAACTCATAAGTGAATTCAGTAAAGTAGCAGGATACAAGATCAATGCTCATAAATCCAATGCATTTTTATACATAAGTGATGAATCTTCAGAAAGAGAAGTTAGGAAAACTACCCCATTCACAATAGCCTCGAAAATAAATAAATAAATAAATAAATAAAATAAAATACTTGGGAATCAATCTCACAAAAGAGGTGAAAGACCTCTACAATGAGAACTACAGAACACTAAAGAAAGAAATTAAAGAACACCTTAGAAGATGGAAAGATCTCCCATGTTCCTGGATAGGCAGAATTAATATTGTCAAAATGGCCATACTACCAAAAGTGCAATACAGATTCAATGCAATTCCAATTAAAATCCCAACGATGTACCTTACAGAAGTAGAACAAGCAATCATGAAATTCATCTGGAAGAATAAGAAACCCAGAATTGCTAAAGCAATCCTTCGCAGGAAAAATGAAGCAGGGGGTATTGCAATACCTGAACTTCAACTGTACTACAAAGCAATAGTAACAAAAACGGCATGGTATTGGTACCAAAATAGACAGGTAGATCAATGGTACAGAATAGAGGACACGGACACAAACCCAAATAAATATAATTTCCTCATACTAGACAAAGGGGCCAAAAATATGCAATGGAGAAAAGATAGCCTCTTCAATAAATGGTGCTGGGAGAATTGGAAATCCATATGCAACAAAATGAAACTAAACCCATATCTCTCACCGTGCACAAAACTAAACTCAAAATGGATTAAGGACCTTGGAATCAGACCAGAGACCCTGCATCTTATAGAAGAAAAAGTAGGTCCAGATCTTCAACATGTCGGCTTAGGACCAGACTTTCTCAACAGGACTCCCATAGCACAAGAAATAAAAGCAAGAATCAACAACTGGGATAGATTCAACCTAAAAAGCTTTCTCTCAGCAAAGGAAACTATCAGCAATGTGAAGAAAGAGCCTACAGAGTGGGAGAAAATCTTTGCCAATCATACTTCAGATAGAGCACTAATCTCCAGAATCTATAAAGAACTCAAAAAACTCAACACCAAAACTACAAATAACCCAATCGACAAATGGTCTAAGGAAATGAACAGACACTTCACAGAAGAAGACCTACAAACAATCAACAAACATATGGAAAAATGTTCAACATCTCTAGTAATAAGAGAAATGCAAATCAAAACCACCCTAAGATTCCATCTCACCCCAATCAGAATGGCGATAATCAAGAACACAAGCAACAACAGGTGTTGGCGACGATGTGGGGAAAAAGGTATACTCATCCATTGCTGGTGGGGTTGCAAATTAGTGCAGCCACTCTGGAAGGCAGTATGGAGATTCCTTAGAAAACTTGGAATGGAACTACCATTTGACCCAGCTATCCCACTCCTTGGCCTATACCCAAAGGACTTAAAATCAGCATACTACAGAGATACAGCCACATCAATGTTCATTGCTGCTCAATTCACCATAGCCAGATTGTGGAACCAACCTAGATGCCCTTCAGTTGATGAATGGATAAAGAAACTGTGGCATATATATACAATGGAATATTACTCAGCCATAAAGAATGATAAAATTGTGGCATTTGCAGGCAAATGGACGAAATTGGAGAATATCATGCTAAGTGAGATAAGCCAATCTCAAAAAACCAAAGGAAGAATGATCTCGCTGATAAGTGGATGATGATACATAATGGGGCGTGGGAGGGGTTAGTTTTAGGGTTAGAGTGAGGGTTAGGGAGGGGCGCAAGAATGGGAGAAGGAAGGACTGTATAGAGGGTAAAGAGGGATGGGAGGGGTGGGAGGAAGGGGGAAAAATAACAGAATGAATCAACCAACATCACCCTATGTAAATTTATGATTACACAAATGGTATGCCTTTACTCTATGTACAAACAGAGAAACAACATGTATGCCATTTGTTTACAATAAAAATAAATAAATAAAAATAAATAAAAAATTTAAAAAAATGATTCATTCTTATTGTGTGTACTAATTGTGCAGTTACATCGAAATCCTAAAAATCCATTTACCAATTGATGAACATATGGGTTTTTTTTTTATTTGGACATCTGAGTACAAGTCTTTGTGCAGACATGTTTTTATTTTTCATGGAAAAGTAACTAGAGTATATTTTCATAGGGATTCTCCAGAGAAACAGAACACTAGAATGTGTATATACACAGAAAGAGGTTTATTTTAAAGAATTGGTTCACATAACTGCAGAGGTTGGGCAAGTCTAGAATCTGCTGGGGGAAGCTGGCAGGCTAGAGAGTTTCAGGACAGAGTTGCAGTTCTTGTCCAAGAGGAGTCTGCTATGGAACCAGGAAAGATCAATGTGACAGATGATCTGTTTGAGATTTCCCTTTTTCTTGGGGAGGGTCAGTCTTTTGTTCTATTCAGGCTCACATTATGGAGGACACTCTTACCTAAAGTCAATTTGAATATAAATATCATCCAGAAACACCCCTACAGACATACCCGGAATAACATTTGACCAAATATCTGGGCACCATGACCCAGACAAGTTGGCACATAGAATCAACAATCACTACATGGAATTAAGGGTTGTATGATAAGTTCATGTCTCACTGTATTAGAATTGGTTTTCCAAATTGGATGTACCATTCCTACCAGCAATGTATAATAATTCCAATTGCTTCATATCCTTACCAACCCTTTGTGTATGGGGGGCGGGGTGGGGAAGAAAGATGAAGCAGTTTTTCACTGTTGTTTTAATTTGTATTTTCCTAAGGATTAATAAGGTCAAGCTTCTTTTCACATGCCTTTAAGGAAGCTCTTTGTGAAGTGTGTTTGGATAAGCACGTTGCTATTTGTACTAAATATTAGGTATATTTATGGTCTCATTTCGGTTAAAAGAAATTTTAATCTGTTAGGAATATATGCTTTTTATACAATATACGGCTTGTTGAATGTTTGCTCACAGTTTGTGGCCTACAATTTTATTTCCTTAATGTTTTTGGCTTTTTATTTTTCCATTTTAGAATAGTTACAGTTTCACCTGAGGTAGCAAAAATAAATAAATAAAAAACAAAACAGCAAAAAAGCAAATCACCAAAAGCAAAATGAACAAAACCCCAGGAGATCCTAGGTACTCTTTACCTAGTTTTCTTAACAACATCTTGTATAACTACAGTACAAAATCAAGGCCAGGAAATGGACATTAGCACAATCTATAGAGTTTATTCAGATTACATCAGTTTTAAATTCACTTGTGTGTGTGTGAAATCCATGTAATTTTATTACATGTGTAAGTTTGTGCAGGAACTCTCATATTCAAAATGCAGAACAATCTTTTGAAGAACAAACATTTGCAATTTTGAAAAAGTACAATTTAGCAAACTTTTCTTTCATGGAGCATGCTTTTATTATATTTAAGAAATATTAGCCTAATCCTGAATTGCAAAGATTTTTTTCCTGTTTTTGTTTCTAGATGTTTTGTGATGTAGTTTTACATTTATATCTATGCCACCCTCATATATAATGGGAACTAATGGTTGAGATTGTTTCATTTGTGTATGGAAATCCAGTTGTTTCAGCATCATTTGTTGTAAGGACTATCCTTTTACCATAGAATTATATGGAACCTTTGTCAAAAGTCAATTGGTTATAACAATGACAACAAATGATGCTGAAACAACTGGATTTCCATCAACAAAGGGAAAAAACCTTGTATCAGTAACACAAAAACTGGTTGTTCTGATTATAGCAGCATGTTACAAATGACTGTTTTTTAAAGTGTTACTATTAAATCCTTTAATTTATACCAAATACTGTAGTGTTAAATTAGTGGATGGAAGTGGCGGTCTATGAGTGATTAATTTGGTATGGATTTCTCGGGTGTGTCAGTTTGTGTGGAGTTTCAAGAATCCATCAAGCTTAAGTTCTACATGTTAGAATATTTGTAAATTTTTAAATAAAACTAATAGCTAACAAAAAAAAGTCAATTGGCTTATTATGGGTTAGATATGAGTGTCCTCCAAAAGTTCATGTGTGAGACGTGCAAGACATTTTAGAGGTGAAATGATTAGATTATGAGAGATGCAACCTAATCAGTGGATTAATCAACTGATATGTGTTAACTGTGTGGTAACTGTAGGCAGGTAGGGTGTGGCTGAAGAAGGTAGGTCACTGGGGGTGTGCCTTTGGGGTTTATATTTTGTCCCTGGTAAGTGGTACCTCTCTCTCTCTGCTTTCCGATTGTCATGCCCTCTACAGCTTTCCTCCACCATGGTTTTCTGTCATGATGTTCTGTTTCACCCCAGGCCCAGAGCAATGGAGTTGGTCATCGATGGACTGAGATGTCTGAGTTGAGGCCAAGTAAACTCACTTATTAGTTCCAGTAATTTTTCAAAGCAGTTGCTCAGGATTTTTCTACGTACTTAGGCACCTGTGAATATTTCTTCTTTGCAATCTGGAGGCCTTTTACTTATTTTTCTTGTCATATTACACTGGGTAGGAAATTCAAACCCATGTTAAATAGATATGTTGGAAAAACAAGTATTTACCTTTCCTCAATTTTAGAGGTATGGCATTTTATCTTTCATTTGGTTAGTATAATGTTAGCTGTAGGTTTTGGTAGATGGCCTTTACTGGTTGAGAAAAATTTCTTATATTTCTAGTTTGCTAAGAGTTTTTGATTGTTTTAAAGTATGGCATGTTAAATTTTGTCAGATGCCTCACCTGAATCTAGTCACATGATGATTTTTCCTTTTTTGCTAGGTGATTAACATCATTTATTTCCAAATATTGATGTAATATTGCAGTTCTGCAATAAAACTACTGATTATTGTGCCAGTTATAATTTAACTCTGAATTCACCCCACTCCTGTAAGTAGAGGACACTACAGGAACCCTGGAGGAAGAAGGGTTTTCTCTTTCCAGTTTTGGAGTCTCTTGCTAGTCAAGTTGCTGTAGAACGTGGTATTTCTGTGCTTAGTGTTGACAGTGCACATATTTTTCAACACTAGCTCCAGTGCTCAGCTGCTGAGTGCATAGTTTATTCTAAACTTAGCTCCTGGAGAAGGAAGCTACTCCTACTTCTGTTTCTTCCAACGTGGAATCTGCAACAGAGGCTAGTGGTGCCCAGCAATTTCTCTGGCATGTCCTCTACAGCTTCACAGTAGAGTATCATCAACAGGGCATATCTCAGTGAACGGTCTACTCCAGCACTCCTTTGGTGACTTTACAGTGAGTGCTTTGTGGAAGAGTCCTCTTGTGAACAGCTTTCACCAGTGCCCTTGGTCCATTTTCCAGCAAATCCCCTGATGAGACACCTAGTGACCCATAGCTGTACCCTCTCCTACGAGGTCTGGATCCCAACCCTGATGTGGAAGGTGGGTCTTTCTTGTGTTATCTATGTTAGTTTTAGGAGTATAGCTGTTCTCCATATTCCTGGATGTTCTTGTATTCTTTTGTGTTCTCTTTCTTATTAGTCAATTCCCAGTAAATAAATGTGTTAATAAATTTTTATACTAATCTTTACTTATTCAAATTAATGTGTGGTTTCCGAGTCCTGATTGGACCCTGGCTGATATAGTTATGACAATATAATCTTTTAATATATTGCTAGATTGTTTTGCTAATATTCTATTAAGAATTATTGACATCTATGTTAATAAGGGTTATTAGTCTGTAGTTTTATTTTTTTGGAACTTCTTTTTGGGCTTAATATTAGGGAAATGTCGACCTTACAGGATAAGGTAGGCAGCAGTTTCTCCTCTTGAATTTTCTTGAAGAGTTTGTGTAGAACTGGCATTATTATTTTTTTAAACATTGGGTAGAATTCAGTAGTGAGGCCCTTGGAAACTGAATTTTATCTTTGTGAGAAATTATTTAACTACAAATTCATGCTCTAAACTTACATAGGTAGTCAGATTGTTTCTTTTTGAGTATGGATTTTGTTTTTTAATGAACTTGTTCATTTAACTTAAATTACCAAATTTATTGTAGTAAATTTATTTGTAAGAAATATTAATTAATATTTATTAATTTATTAATATAAATTAATATTAATTTCAACATACATAGAATATATAATGATGTCTGTCCCTAATTGGTATTAGTAATTTGTGATTTCTCTCTCTTTTTTCTTTGTTAATCTAGCCAAAAGTTTATTAGTTTTTTAAATCGATGTTTTCAAGAATCTGGGTTTCGGTTTCATTGATTTTCTCTATTTTTTTCTCTTTCATATTTCATTGATTTTCACTGTTTAATATTTCCTTTCTTCTGTTTACTTTGGTATTTTTATATTTTTTCATTTTCTAACATGTATGATTGAATAATTAATATGATACTTTCCTTTCTTTCTTTCTTTCTTTTTTTTTTTTTGGATGGTCTTGGGGATGGAAGCCAGAGCCTGCAACATGCTAGACAAGTGCTGTATCACTGCATTACATCCCCAACTCTCTTCTTTTCTAACATAAGTTTTCATACTATAAATTTTCCTATAAACACTGCTTTCCATATATCCGAGGAATTTTGATATTTTGTATTTTCATTTTTATTTAGCCCAAAATATATTCTAATATTTTAGATTTCTCCTTTATCACATGGAACATTAATAAATATATTGTTAATTTCCATACCTTTGGGGGTTTTCAGGTATCTTTATAGTAATGATTTCCTGAGGTTCTGACTTCTCCAAATTCTTAGCCTTTGTTTTATGGAGTAAGTTGCTTCTTTTTCATGTCCCTCTGACCTCTGCCATGTTGCTTAATCAGTAACTATTTCTCCAGCGATTTTCAGTCTTCTAAAAGTTTGTTAAAATCTTTCATCTGTTGATGCCCCCTTTCCATTCTCTTCCTCTGTCTCTGCTTTGAAAATTATTTTTCTATAATATTTGTAGGATCACAAAATGAAGAAGAATTAAATACATGCTAGAAAACTGACATCTTTAACCACAATTCTACATTATATAATTTTTATTGATATTACTATAATGAAAACTGTTTTAGCTTATGGCATTTTTTTCTCCTTTTGCATTTATGGATTAGTGTAGGATCAAAAGCACAAGTAAGTAGTAAGATTTAAATAGATAGGGGAAGACTTTATCCCGCATTTCTGGAGCTGAGATCTGTACAGAAATTTGAGGCTAATGGGAAGGGAGATGAAAAGCTTTATGTCATGTGTTTTCATCTTTTTTTTTCTTTTAAATGAGTTCATTGGTAGAATGAACGTTTTGTACCCTAAGGGAGTGGCAGTTTAGAGCATTTATCTTTCAGCTATTCGGAGTTAAAGAGTAGTAGTTGCTCCATCCTCAGTTCTCTGCCTGAGGCAGGCCTCCCCAAAGAAATGAAATCTGAGATGCCCAAGGCATTAGCCCCGAAGGCTGGGATCTTGCAGGAATTGTGCCTAGTTGTGCACAAGGCCTCTCTTCTCTCCTGTCCCAGCCCACTGTGGGAGAGTTGGAGGATAAGAAAGTGTTTCGCATCAGGGAGCGCTCTGGAGTACCCTGCATCACGGAACAGAACCAGGCTCCTGAATAGGGCTTCCCCTAAAGCCAAAGTCTGTTTGGTTGGTTAACCCTGGCCTCTGGGCTTCAATTCCCTGAAGGATGGTGGGTTACAGGAAGCATCCTGCCCAGCCTCAGCAGCACCTGATCCACCTATGCCTGGGATAACCTGGGACTGCTCTGGGTTCCTAGGCTGGAGAATAAACTGACAAAACAGATTCAGTTCACCTTCGTCCCCCAACGAGTTCTGAAGAAAATTTTACACACATTCCATTTCCTCTGGTAAGTCCTTCCTCTCCCCTAGTCCCCCTCTACTCTCACCTCTATTCCTATCCTCCTTATCTGCTGCCTCTGAATCTGTCTCTCTGCTTCCAATAACCTACACCAGCTAGGAACTGTTTCTATAATTTTGAAAAAGAATATATTTGTATTCACAAGCTTCGTTTTGGGGGGAAAAAATCCCAGATGAGCTTTACTATACATTTTTCAAAAAAACCAGAACAAACAGTAACATTCTTCTTGAACATGTTTCTTCAGGATTAAAAAAAAATCATTATACATTGACAAATTACAATTATATATATTTATGGGGTACAAAGTAACATTATGAGACACATACAATGTGGAATGATTTAATCAAACTGATTAACTTATTCAGCACCTGAAATCCTTATCAATTTATTCCTTCTGTTGAACTGAAACTTTATATCCTTTGGCCAACATCTCTTCATTTCTCTCACCTCTCAGCCTCTAGTAGCCACTATTCTACTTTCTGCTTCTATAAGTCTGATTATTTTGGATCGCACACCTGCGTGAGAACAGGCAGTATTTGTCTTTGTGTCTGGGTTGATTCACTTAACATAATGTCTTCCAGTTTCATCCATATTGTCACTAATGACAGAATTGCCTCTTGTAATGCTTAATTTGAATTGTCAACTTGTGTGGATTAACAGATGCAGATGATTAAGAGATTTCTGGGTGTGTCAATCAGGGCATGTCTAGGAATGATTGGAATGTGGGATAAGTGAACTGATGTGGAGCCCCTCCCCAAGTGTGGGCAGTACTGCCCAATAGGAAGGTAGCTTGGATGCAATAAAAGTTGGAAGAATAAGGAAGCAGATGCAGATGCAAGCTTGACTCTTCTTGAACAGTTCCTTGATTGCTACTTTGATTGTCTGAGGATATCAGAATCTTGCTTCTTCACTCTTCCAAAGTAGACTCTGCCAATGATTCTCCTGGTAGTTTCCAGAAGCCTTGATCTTAGACTAGGGTAGCACTGTTGATCCTTCTTGTTCTGGGGCTTCCACCTCTTGGACTGTGCAGCTACTGGTTCTTCCAGCTTTCCAGCCTGCAGAGGCCATTGTGGACTATTCAGCTTCTGCTCATGTAAACCAATCTAATAAATCCCCTTTTTATAATCATACTTCCTGTTGATTCTGTTCCTCTAGAGAACCCTAATATACCTTCTTTATAAAGGCTTAATAGTATTTCATCTTGCATACAAACAATTTCTTTTCTTTTACATACTATGATTTATTTATCCATTCATCCATTAATGGGCACTTAGATTAATTCCATGTCTTGGATATTGTGAAAAATGCACAAGGCAAAACTTTAATTTCTTGTGTTTCCTCTATATGGCCTCAAATAACAATGTAAGCACAGAAGAGGCACTAAGAAATGCTTTTTCCCCAAAAATTAGTCCCAAGAGGAGGATGGCAAATGACAGAGCCTCTCATTTGCACAGCATTTTGTGATTTTCACAGCCCTTTCCTAGGCGTTGTCTTTATTTGTCCTCACACAATCCTGGGAGGCTGTCGGGATATGAATACATCCTTCTTTTACAGGTAGAGTAACCGAGGTCTAGTTACATGGCTTGTCTAATATTACACAGCTGTTGTGTCAAGAGCAGGACTATGTCCCAGGTTGTCTGACCTCAAATCCAAACTTATTGCCAATATATCCCAATATATCCCATGGTCATGGAAAAATAATAACAAAACATAAGACTTGGAAATCACCCACATATGAAATACCTGTAGAATCATATCTTGTCATACCCAGAGCTAAAATCTGAATTTTTATGTCTCCTCCAAAATTCACATGTTGAAACGTTTAATTGCCAATGTGATCATGTTAAGAGTCAGGGCCTTCAGGAGGTGATTAAGTCATGAAGGACAAAGCCCTAGTGACTGCCGTTATGGCCTTCATAAAAGAGGCTTCATACAGTGCTTGGCTCTCTTTCTTCTACGCTGTGAGATCACAGCAGTAGGGGGCCACATTGGAAGCAGAGAGTAGATCTCTCTCTATACCCATGTCAGCACCTTGATCTTGGACTCCCAGCATCCAGAATTGTCAAAAAAAAAAAAAACAAAAAAACAAACCAACAATTTTTAAGTATCAGGGATTGAACCCAAGAGAGCTTAACCACTGAGTCACATCTCCAGCCTGTTTTTATTTTATTTTATTAATTTTGAGACAGGGTCTTGCTAAGTTGTTGAGACTGGCTTTGAACTTGTAATCCTCCTGCTTCAGCCTTCCCAACTGCTTGGATTACAGGCATGTGCAACCATGTCCGGCTATGACATTTTGTTATAGCAGCATTAATGGACTAAGATACCCAGACACCTGCATCTATTATCAAGAATTTTTTAGTAATTTGGAGTCCAAATGATTGATTTTGATTGATTAATTTCCAAATTGTTTTCACTTCAACTAGTGCATTCATTTGCTTAAAAAATATAAATTGGTTGTTTACTTCATGTTCAGTACCTATTATGTAGCCAGAAGAAAAATGTTGACTGAAGTCCATGACATACAACAGTGTGGCAAGGAAGAGTAGGGATGAACAGGTAGCCATATAACTTTTCTTTTGCTACTTTAACATGTTACCACAATGGTAGTGGCTTAAAACACTCAAATTTATTATCTTAGTGTTCTGGAAGTCAGAAATTTGAAATGAGTCTCATTGGGCTAAGAGCAAGATGTTGGCAGAGCTATATGCCTTCTGGAGGGTCTAAAGAAGAATCTATTTCCTTTCTTAACTTCTAAAGGCCATCTGTTTTCCGTGGTTTGTGTCCTTATCCAGCTTCAAACCCAGTAGTAGCTACCAAGATGCCATATCTCTAGTTTTGACTCTTTAATAGAAGACCCTTCTAATTATATTGGTCTTACTTGGATAACTGGGGATAATCTACTTATCTTAAGGACAGTTGATTAGCAACCTTAATTCCATCTGCAACTGCAATTCCCCTTTGCCATGCAGCACAATACATGGATCCTGGAGATTAGAATGTAGATGTCTTTGGAGACCCATCATTCTGCCTACTTCAGATAGTAGGGGATCTTACCTTGAATACAGTAACATTGTAATTCATGGCATCATGAACTTGGTGCCCAATTAGAGACTGTAAACCCAGAGAACAGGGAGGAAAGCCCTCCTCTGGAGTCGAGCACTCGGGAGCTCTTCATACGCGGCAAGGAAATGGAATAAGCAAAGTTCCAGGGGGAAGAACGAACACGGCTGTAGTGAACCACAAGAGCTTCTTAAGCAGGGTGATCTGATGAAGATGGCATTTTGAGTAGATGAATGTGGTCCTTGGTTATCCAAGTGCCTTGTTTGATTGTCATGGGCTTTGTCTTTCTCTGTTTCTCAGAAGCAAAAACTCATGCCCAGATGAATGCCTCAGGAGAGAGTTGGTTGGCACAGCCACTGGCCTAATGGTAAGGGTTTTTTTTCCCTCACCATTCTCGAGTTACAAAGAGGATCTAACTTTTGCCCACTGTTTATGACTGTTCTTGATAAACCAAACTCTCCTTGGAATCATTCCCAGAAAATCCCTAAAATTAGCTCTTTCTGTCTTTGCTCTTGATCGTCTTCTCGAATGGCAGATGCATTTTCCAGGGCCCACTCCTCCATGCCCCTTCTCAGTTGCACTGGGGCCGGGGGCTGGGAGGGGAGCCCTGGAGCACAGCTTGGGGTGAGAGGTTGAGGACATCTCTTGAAATCGTTTAGGAAGTCTTTTGCTTCGGTATTAGATTGCCATTCATGTCATATTGTGCTACCAACTCTGGACCCCTGCCTAAAGTGTCAGCTCCATTTTTAGCTGCTCTGGGGAAATGTAAGGCAGGACATCACAGAGGGAAAAAGCACAAGAAGAGAAGTAGAAGCACTGGCTTCTAATTCTCTATTGCTAGCTATCTTTGGGAACTTAGGCAAATCTTTTTTTATTCCTAATTTCCTCACCTGTCAAGCGGGTGATGTGGCAGTGCTTCTTGGGGGGATTTGAGTTCTGAATATCCGTATTCATGATTCTAGGGACTCAATGTCAGAGCTCCTGCTTGTGGAGGTCAAAAGTGGATTCGTAGCTACCATTTGTATGTCTAGCTTCCCATTTCACCTGTGTTGGGTCTCTTTTTCACCTTGGTTTAGCAACCCTTTTATTGGAGATGCCCCCAAATGTGTGTCATTGCATATCACTCACTCGTTGGTCCTTCCATCCATCCATCCATTCATCCATCCATTCAACAATTCAGTGCCCAGTGAACTAGTTCCATATTCCTGAGCCTTCTTGCTAGATGGGAAGGAAGTGCCGATCAGGCTTCTCCAGTCGTACACATCAGAGAATGTCTGAGTTGGAAGGACATTTAAAAAACATCAAGTTCAAAAACCTTCTTTAGTAAACAAGAAAACAAAAGCCTTTAGAGTTGAAGTGATTTGCCTAAGATCACATGGTTGAACTGACAATGTCTGAACTGGGACTAGAATCAATTTTCCAGACTTCCAGCCCGGTTCTGCCTTCTCCCTCCATTATCTACCACATTCCATTAACTGATTCAAAAACAAAGCCGTAATGAGCCCTAAATTATTTTCTCCTTGAGCACAAAAAATTTTTAATTGGGAAAGGATGTGCCCAAATTTGTGATGAGAAACAATTAACACAGTCTCAGTGGAATTATTGGGCCATCGCCCATTGTTTCAGAGAAGGCATTGTACAATGGGGATGGGGGCAGAAGAGGAGGAAGGAGAGAATGCAGTCTTTCTTTGTTCTCGAAATCTTTTGTCTCCTTCATAAGCTATGTTTGGTTGCCAAACATGAACCTAGTACATCCAGCAGCCCACGTAATCCCAGTTACTACTCTAATTCCTCAGGGCTGTTTGGCAGCTGATATCTCAACTCCATTTCATTGCCAAGCAGGATGAATAGGCCTCAGCTGAGTTCTGGATGTGACAGGAGCCTTGGGTGCAAGGGCCCTGTCCTCTCTGTGATCCAGTGGAGACAGATCACTACCTGCCTGCCCTGCTTGTCTTTAAATCAGGCTGACCCACCCCACACCATGTGGAGTCAAGAGTGAGAGACCTTCTCACAGCTGCGAGCAGGGCACTTGCCTTGGACCTCTCTTCACATGCGTGCTCTGGTGTTTTACTCTCCATTGCATTCTGGTTTCTACCAGCTCCCCCAATTTTTAACCTTGTCTGCTATTTCTAGCCCCACTGACTCAATGTTTTAATTTAACAATCAGATTTATTTGAGTCAGCTCTTGGTCCTCCCGGAATGATGGATTATGCTCATCTTCTGACTCTTCTCACTCTTGGTCACTAGGCTAAAGTCTAACCCAATTTTCATTGTATTTACTCCCCAGAAACTCCTTATCCTTACTTCAAGAATGAATTCCTTCCTTTGTCTGACTTAGTTCCCACTTTCAAGCCATGTGTCCATCTCCAGGACTTATTCTGCTCTCTCCACAGCTGACTGCCTGCATCTGCCACTTGTGTGTCCACCTCCTCATTTCCCTGTCCTTATTCTTCACTTTCAACATCTGTTTTGGATGAACCCACCTTGGTTCTCCCACCATAGGGACTCACTGGCTCTGGGTTCTGACTTGGCCTCCTTGATCTACCCTTATCGTCCCGTACAGCCCTTACTAATCCAGTGAAATCAGTTCCTCACTCTCATGTCTCATTTCAACCCCCAAGTGAAGAATATTTAAAACTGACCAGTACTTTTCACAAGAAACTTTTGGCTGAATATTTTAAATCTCTTGCATAGTCTGGAATTTGAAATTATCTACAGATTTCTAAGGTTAAAAACAGCTTCAAAATCAAGTTCAACATTTTTCAATTTGTGGTTCTGTGACCATCTGCTTCAAAGTGCAGTGCATCATCATCTATGATCAGCTGAATTAGAATCTTAGGGAGAGGTTATTAGATTGATTATTAGGTACAAATAATTTGGTACCTGCTGACTTAATCCATGTCCCATGTTGTAATGGATATCTCTTTTAAGCCATCCATACCAGCCAAGGGAGCTTCTGGGCTGGGTGGTCCTTGAAAAAGGAAGATTTCAGAAGTCACCAGCCTATCAACAAAACACTGATATCACATGTATCTGCTGTTTTTAAAGTTTGTAAGATTTTTAGTAAGTTTATTGAAAAACCTTTGTTGCACAGAACTCTGATTAAGTACAGTAGGCAAAACCGGTTGATTAAAACAGAGTAGTTCTAACTCTAAAGTGAGGATAAATATTTTGGTTTGTATCTTATGATACAAAGATAGTGTGGGGACAGCTTGCAACAAGTCTCACCTCGTCAGAGTTGGAGCTATCAACGTTGACAGGTTAAGTCTGTTCTGATGGATGTGATAAGTGAAAGAAAGTATAGTGAAGAAAAAGTGTGTCACCATTTTGATATCCAAAGTTGACATGAATGTGAAAATGTGAAAGCAAATAATGTCAAAGTAAATCTCTGTTGGAGGCACCTATCAAATTAAGATAGCTGGTTTAGATATGGGGTGTCCTTTTGCTCATGTGTGATACAATGCAAGAAAATTTAGAGTTGAAATGATTTGATTTGGGAGGTTTAATCTAATCAATGAATTAATCCACTTCAATGAATTAACTGGATGGTAACTAGGTAGGCAGGGTGTGGATGGAGGAGGTATGTTACTGTGGACGTGACTTTGGTGTACATACTTTATATATATACCAAAGAGCAGAGTTTTTTCTGTGCTGTGTCCTGATCTGCTTTCCTTCTCCATGCCCTTCTGACTTGGTGTTCTTCCTCACCTCAGTGTAAGTTATGGGGTTGGCCATTCATTGACTGATACCTCTGTAACTGAGTGCCAAATAAACTTTTTCTTTTCTAAAATTGTTCCTGTCATCATGGAGGCAAACAAACAAACAAACAACAACAACAACAACAAAAAAAACTTACTGAAACAACTGGAGTGTTAGAAGAATCTGTAAAGAAAAATAAATTTCTGATTGGATGTACCCCCTGAAAATATATAGACAAGTGAATTTCAAAGATTTTGTTTTAGTCCTTGAACCTTTTGTCAAATAGTAGAAGTCTAATTGTAAAATAGGCAAATAGATTTTCTCTAGTTGAATGTGTATGTGTGTGTGTGTGTGTGTGTGTATGTGTGTGTGAGAGAGAGAGAGAGAGAGAGAGAGAGAGAGAGAGAGAGAGACATAGAGAATGTTTTAGTCAGGATAGCCTAAGTATAGTAACAAACAATCCAAAAATTGTATCAGTTATTATAACCACAAAGACTTCTTATTCATACCATGTGTCATGAATGGACTTGGGTTCAGCTCTATAGTTTCTCACTTCAGAACCCAAGCTCATGAAACAGCCACCATCTTTAACTTTGCTGGTTACCATGGCAGAAGAGAAGAAGCATGTCTGAAGACTATTGCATTGACAATCAAATGCTCCGGTTTAAAAGAGATACACAGTACTTTTAGTCAGGGTGTGCTGTCACGTGGCCCTACCCTACCACAAGGGGGCCATATGACTAGAAAGTATTTCCTAATGAAAATATTTGGTGGACACCACCACTGATGACCACTGTTCTTGCTCATCCCCAGTGTCATTCCCAGGTGCCTCAAAGGAACTCCTGGAGTCCACAAGCACTGGTTTGAAAACTGTTGAATTAGTTCTTTTGTTTTATAAACAAGGAAACTGAGGTCAAATTGCTCCCTCAAGGTGAAAGAATATCATATCAAACGGATCAGAATGGAACTCTCTTGGCTCTCAGGCCTAGCTCTTACCATTTTATCTTAGCATGGGGAGAGAGAGAGAGAGAGAGAGAGAGAGAGAGAGAGAGAGAGAGAGAGAGAGAGAGAATGGTGATTCAAGAGTTAAATATAGATAAAGAACAGATGCATTCTGAAAGGAAATGTGAACTTGAGGAAATTTTCCATGAAGGCTTGCCATGCATTCCAAGTGACAAATAGATGCGGTAAAGACATTATATTTGCTCTGATTACCCAGGGGATGCTGGGCAATATAAAGAGTTTTTGCAGAGCACAGCCGCTGATGATGAAACGTGGTGAACCTAATGTGGTGTGGAGGCCAAGCAGAAATCACCAACTTTGCTGAGACCTAGAGAAATACTCAGATGACCAGTGAGGAGGGCACCAACTGGTTCCACTCAAGTCAAGTCATTGCACAGGGAGCATTTATCCCACAGTTCCAATGTCATGAGCATTAATAATCATCCACTGGTCCCCACACACAGTGTTAGGTGTCAGGAGTCCAAAGACAAACAGCACACAGTGGAAAGAAGAAAGGGTGAGACTTGAACTTGGGCCAGAGGGGAAGCCATAGCGACAGGACTTGGTGACTATTAACATACTTTTTTCTTTTCCCTGAGGGAGTGGGTAATGATGGAAGAAAGGAGCATCTAGAATGGCTCCTTTCTAGAGCTTCACTTCTAGGGTTTCTCAATGTGCAATTGAAGCTAGACAATTGCCTGGGCAGGGTGGTCCCATACATAGCAGGATATGTAATATGTTTGCACTCGGGCTGCATTCTTGGTCATTTGTTGTGACTACACGTTCTCCAAAAGCACATACATGCACACACCAGCTCTGTATGTCTCCAGAGGGACAGTGCCCCCTTCTCCCCTGCACCTCTCTCTCTGTAAATCGCTGACTCTTCACTCTCACCCTTTACGCTGGCCTGAATTATCATTATCTCTCTAAAAACACAAATAAGATCCTATTTTCCTTCCACCTGACTCCTTCATTGCCTTCTAATTTCCTCTGGGAAAGTGAGGTTTAGTATAAGGTTGCCCCAAAATGGGCCCTTACTGCATTTCTGTCCTCATTTCTCTTCACCTTCTCCCTGGTCCTTCATTCAGCCGTGTCATCTGCGCATTCATGCTCCACGTACATGAAACGACTTGCAATGCTCTTGATGGCTCAGGCAATTTCCCAGCTCTGGCCTTTTGCATATGCTATTCTCTAAACTGTGCCCCTCTCCACCAGGTGAAGTCCTGCTTTCATTCACCTGACCACTCTTCCTTTGTATTGCTACAGAGGTCAGTACCCAAATCTATTTTGTTTTGATCATACTTTTTGCAAATGTTGTTAACTTGGAGGAAATCACATATTGTAAGTGCCAATAGCTCAGCCTTTCAATAGATCATAGAAATTTGTCCTACTTCAATATTAGTAACTGCAAATTACCTCAATTCTCTGAATCTGTTTCTTTTTCTATAAAACGAGTATGATAATAATAATAATAATTAATATTATTATAATATATCCTGTATAGATTTGTTCTGAGGACAAAAAATACGTATAAATTACTATCTAATTACAGGGTTGCCTACTATGATTATGAATATAAAATATGTAATATATATACACATACACACATGTATTTTCATATTTCCCCTACCATGCTGTGAACTACAGATGTTTTGTTTAATGTGACCTTTTTTTTCTTAAGTGCTTAGCACAGTGCTAGGCATTTGTTTCAGAGTGAATAAACCAGTTAGGAAAGCAGAAAATTGTGCTCACTGAGTGATCAGTGTAAGTAGGCACAGAAATGTCACATATGTTTGAGGGATTGCAGCTGATGTGTTTTAAGGAGCTTAAAACTTGGTGTGTTTCATTTACTTGGAAAGTTTAGTGGTATGAACCTGCTTGATTCTTGATGGTACCAGAGCATGTGACCATGCATGTTTAACTTTAAAGAGGAGCTGGAGACTGGGGAAAGGTGGGCATTGTAGCTCAGCTCCAGGGTTCCCTTCCTGGCTCTGCTACTTTTAAGTTACAAGACTTTGTACTGGTTACCTAAACTTCATGAGCCTCAATTTTCTTAGCTATAGAGTGGTCGCATACCTATCAGTCTCACTGGATTGTCTGGGTTAGAACTGTGGATTCTGATCCAGAGTTCTGGCACTTACTAGTTGCTTATTAGTTTTAATTATTTTATCTTGTATTATTTCTGTAGTATGCTTGTGAGTAATTTGGAGAGGTTCAAGGTCTTAGTTGAGACACCCATTCATTGAAGCTTGACCAGCATCAGGGAAATTTCATGACACGTAAATGTAGTAGGTTCTCCTCTCTCTATCTTTTTCTTGCAATGACTTTCTACAACTGCTTTCTTTTAGCATTTCTCCATCATTCTTCCTATTCAACTGGCTTCTCTGTTTACTTATCTACTTGCACATAGTCCATCATGGCTGCCCTAAAATGCTGGCCATGCCTTCCCACTCTGCACCCCTAGGTCCCTTACTACCCATTCGGTCCTTCGTGCCTCAATCATGGATTCCTGGGAGGGAGAATGGGACTTCTGGACTAGCCTCTGGCCAAGAGGTGCCCATCTCTTGTTCCATCAGCTTTGCCAGCAGTGAGGCTCAGGGTGGTGGGGACTCAGGTGGCAGAATGCACAGGGCTTCCTTGCCAGGGCTGAGGATCTCTCAGAAGAAGGTGTGGGCAGGAAGGAAATAGATGTCTCTGGTACAGTGTCCTGTCCCCTTGGGCTTTCCCTCCATTTGGTGTTCAGTGAAGAGAGAAAGGAACAGGAACAGAAAAATGAGATTTGTTGGCAGAGCAGAAGTAGTTGTCATGCCAACCTTTTTTCTCAAGTTGTTGCAATGCTGTCTTGCTTGTTTTTAGTGTTGTTGTTGTTTGTCTGATTGTTATATTTTTGTTTATTTTTTAACCCTTTTGTGGCCACTGGGAATACTCTTTCAGTTTTGATGGGGTCTAAGGAAGCCTATCAGTTTTTCCACAACTCAAAATCTCTCAATTTGGTCTTCTCTGAGTCAATGCCTTGAAGGCAGTCATTAGAATAAACCTTAAATCTGGGTATTAATTGATCAAAGACTTGAGGAAAATGAAGTTATGAATGTTAGCAAAATCTAGGATGATGGGGAAGGGTCTCCTTCCCTTTCTGTGATGCTCGATGGTGGAGTCCCCTAACTTCCTTTTCTCTATTCCTGACCAGTGTCTGATGGCCCTGAGTCTACAGTCATGACCAGAGGGCCTGAGGCCTGACATAGGCAGGTTCGGAGGCTGTGGTGGGACTAGGATCTCCCAATGGGACCTTAGGATGCTCCCAGGGCTAATGTGGAGGAGGAGAGGAGGTGGAGTGCCAGGAGCAAAAATGTGAGAAAGAGCTGGCCTGCAGGGCCCTGAGCCAGGAAGGGCTGGGAGAAGGGCTGGAATGGGCCTTCGTGCGGAGAAGACACCACCTCAAAAATGCAACGCTAAGGGTGAAGATTCTGTGCTGCATCTTTGATCACTTTTGTGGATGCCCCTGGTCTTGGAGGATTTCTGGTTTCTTTTTTTCCTGCAACATTCAACCCAGTGCCACTAGAGGCTGAAAATCCTCACGCTGCTCACCCTGCAGACGTACGCCTGGAACCAGAGCCACTGTGCCTGCCCATCAACTGTTGGGCAGCTCTTCAGGGGGACTGGGAAAATTCCAGTCAGGCCCTGACTTTGAACTGCACCCCATTTGCCACCATCTGTACCTGGATCCTTTGCAGTGGAGATACAGAACTTTGCTCTCTATAAAAGACAGAGTGGCACCCTTGGGCCTGTCCTTCCGTTAAGCATTCCAAGCTGTGCTCTGCTCCATCATCCTGGAGCTAGTGCACCACATGTTGCTTTAATGTCTGGCAGAGCGTGAACTGTAAACCTGTCATTAGACTTAAAGGCTGTTGAGGATGGTGGCTGAGGAGAGCAGGCCCTGAAGAAAAGAGGAGTTTGGCTGAAAATGAGCTGCTGAATAATTTATTGTGAATTGGAAAGTCAATACCTTAAGTGAGGCGTGGTGAAACTTGAGACCTCGGAGGTAAACACTGCAAGGATGTAATTTTTTGAGAGAACATTATCAAAAGGAATGACTAGTTGGAAGGAGCAGAAGAATGAAAGATCCGGGTGGAGGGGGAGCCGAGTCTGACCAGGTGTGGGGGTGGGGATGGGGCACAAAAAGAGAAGCCGAGCAAAGCTTGCCTTCAAGGCCTCTGCATCCTAGCTGGAGGAGAGAAGAGGCCAGGAAGGAGTCAGGGAATAATGGAGAACAAAATGAGTGACACTAGGCAGGGGTCCCACTAGAACCTGAGCAGCAGGCCCAGGAAAGCTTCCTGGAGGAGGGGAAGGCCTGGCAAGCATTTGATTAAGGGAAGGAAGTGAAGGGAATTTCATTGGACGAGCTGTTAAGGTGTAGCAGGAGAGAAGCTGGTGGGAGGCGCAGGTTGAAGAACACATGCACAAGAATGGACTTCTGTTGACGTGTGAAATGGGGGTCCTGCAAAGTCTCTCACAGGAAGTTGGCATTCATGCAGGCACTTATTCAGCCAGCAAAGATTCAGCATGTACTTGAGGCTAATGTTCCAGTTTCTCTGTTCATTCTGAGCACTGGGCAGGCTGGTCCCTGGCCTCATGGGACTTACATTCTGATGAGGGAGATGGATCATCAATACATGGTTATCATATTTGTTGCACTAAGTGCTCTAGGGGCACCATCTTCATCTTTGCCGTGATGATAAGAAGTAAGTGAAGTAACTATTCCCATTCTACAGATAAAGACTCTGAGGCTTAGAGAGGCTATTTGTCCAATACAACCCAGCTAGTAAATGGTAGAACTAGGACTCTATCATGCTACTCTGCCATTGTGATTTAGGGCTGCACGTTGGGATGGAAAAATATTTAGGACTGTGGGTCAGTGTTCAACGCATGGCTCTGTTCAAAAGGCCAGGGAGGCTTTCTAGAAGAAGGAGTTAAGATAAAACTTGATGAGCTGGGGAGACAGTCATGTTCCATGTATGTGGGCCTGGAAATGGAGAGAGAGGAGGGTCAGAGAGTCCACATCTGGCAGACTTTGGAGGCCTGTCAAGGAGGCTAGACTTTATCCTGAGGGCGATGAGAAGCTACTGAAGGGTTCTAAACAGAGAAGGATGGTGTGTATGTGTGTGTGTGTGTGTGTGTACCAAAGTCAGTTTTGCATTTTTAAAAGATCACTCTGGCTGCTTTGTGGGAATTGATCGGTAGGTCCAGGAGTGCAAGCTGCTGGAACATGAGGATGTTGAGAGGCAGAAAATAAGTGAACCAATAAATATGTCAAATCCTTGAATACTTTATTCACAGGAGGGTCCCTCAGCCCCTTGATCAAAGTATTTTTTCCTCTCATTTACATCCTACTCTAATAATTCAGCTATTTGTTTTCCCAATTTATAGCAGGTTGAGAATAACAATTTCAGAAAGAATTTGAGAGTGCAGTGGGTATTCAAGAGGGAAAAACACTGGCAATTCTGAAAAGTGACAGCTTGATTGAAGGAAAGATTAAAAAAAAGATTTAAAACGTTTGAACCAACAAACTTATGTTGATCAGCAGGATGGGACTTGTCCATGGAAAGGCAAAGGACCCTGCTCCAAGAGTATCCTCCCATTTCCTACTCTTATTGGATATCTCTAGTGGTTATTTGAGTCAACAGCAACATAGTGTGTATTCAATAACTCATGTTTGAAAACCAGGAAGGAAGAATGACTGTACATTCCCAGCAGCACTGAGTAGTTGGGGGCACAGTCCAAGATGGTCTCAAAGCCTAGAGCCCAGCATTCCACTTCCAGTTCCCAAGCATTGGCATCTCTCCCTGTGTGATGATGGCCATGTCAGGGTTGCTGAAACAAAGGGACTGGAGCTTGGTCAGAGCCTGTATCCTGTCATTGTGAGCCGTGGTGGAATGGGAGCTAAGGTAAGAAGACCACAGTGACCTGGTGGCTCTGGGTCTTCTTCAGAAACTGGGCATGAGTGTTTTCTAGTCCAGTGCAGCCTTTTAGGGATTTAAAAAGGTCCCGGCAACTAGGGAGGAGCTTCCTCAGGGAATCATAGGTATGTATAATCCTGTATTTCCTGGGTTTTCAGCTTCGACCAGTGTGGGTATGGCTCAGGCCCCTTACAGGGCCTCTTTACTCTGCTAGGTGGCTGAGGCCTTTGCCCCTCTCCATGTCTTAGACTGTTGCCCTCAGTACCTGTGAACCCAGACATGCCAACATGGTCCTTCATCCCCAAGTCAAGAAATTGGACCTTTCCCAGTTGGTGGCACAGGACACCAGGCCCAAGCCATATTTGCTTACCTCACTCGGATAGTTAGAAGTACACAGGGGGCTGGATCAGTGGAAGATGGCTGTGGAACTTCTATTTCAGGTGCCTTATTTTATTGTTACTGTTGTTGCTAGTACAATAAATAGAACTAATAACTATAATAAATAGAACTAATAATAATAGTAACTAGAAAGCTAGAAAGTTTTTCCAACTATTATTTCCTAGTAAACTAGAAAAACTTTTCTCTAACTTTTAGGAATTAGGAAGAGACTGAGATAGAAGTATCTGAGGAGTGGGGATTTAGGTCCACTTCCTACCTTTCCAACTCTTCTGGACTATCTCCTTCCTCTGATGAAACCCAAGACCTTCAGATTCCATCTGGGAGGACAATCTTCACTCAAAAATGGGTGGTAGATCTTACAGGGCAGCCCTGATCCCTAGTTTTTTACCCAGTTATGATATTACAGTTGGGAATGAGGACCATTGGAAATTGAATTTCTGAAGCCACAATGCCTCCCATGCAACCTTTGCTACCTTGCGTTTTAAATGTATTTTTTTATTGCTAAAATAAATAAACAACTTTTTTCATTGTTTTCTGGAGTGTAAGAAATGCAAGGGATTTTTAAAAATTTATTAATCATATATCCAGCAACTTGATAAACTACCTTTTTAACTATGATAAATTGGTATTATTTGGATTTCTCTATGTATCTAATCATATCATCTGAGAAAAATGATGATTTGATTTTATATATCTTATAGCATATTTTAGGAGGGTTATAATATATTTTGGGAAGATAATTAAGATGATTAAAGTAAAAGGAAGCAAATAAAAAATCTAGGTTCAGTTCTATAGGGGTTCTTGCATGTTGAATTTATTGTTCTCTGACACTACTAGATAATACATTACTTAAGTAAAAATATTATTCATTAATCTTTTAAAATATTTATTTAGTACCATGATAGGCCCCAAGGATATTAGTGTGAATAAAACTCAGAGATCCACTCTGTTCTCCAGAAGCCAATAGACTAAAGTTGTTACCCAGTTAGTAGTCTAGGTGAGAGGTGAAGGGAGAGATGACATGGAGAAGTGCAGGTAGATTTGTGGCAAATGTAACTAGTAGTTACAGTCAATATAACTTGGTCATGATGGACATGAAGAACAAAGGAGAGGAGACGCTCCAGGATAACTTCTGGGCTTCTGGTTAACACAACTGAATGGATGCTATCATGCACTAAGATGGGGACACCACCAAAGGACTGGATTTGGGAAAGGATGTAGGAGGGGAAGCTCAGGAGTTTGGTTTTGCTAGTTTGATTTGGAGATGTTTATGAGTCATGTAACGAGGGAAGTTAGCAGGTAATTGGGTTTACTAGTCTGGAACTTGGTGAGGAGACCTGTCTATAGAGAGTTGATAGTTTGAGTGTAGATGGAAAGGGAAGGTCTGGAGAGAGCAGAGTATGAAGAGGAGAGAGTCTTGGATGGAATCTTGCAGAATTGCGACATTTAATGGCCCATAGATGAAGATGTGTTAGTAGATGGGAGAGGCGAAAGGAAATCTGGGTGAGCATATTGTGCTAAAAGCTAAGAGAATGGAAAGTTTTAAGAAAGAAGAGAAAATGAACAATGTTCAAAGTGGTTGAAAGGTTAAATCAGGAGGACTGAGAAATGTCATTGGATTGGAGATAACTGACAACAACTCTGAGGGTTATTTTGGAGATAATTATCATGCTTGAAGAGTGAGTGGAAAGTGAGAGTTTTTTGATAAGTTATTGGAAAATAAATCTGTATCGTTGTTTTGGTTTTAAAATACAACATCACACATGAATGCTTAGGCTCACAGAAGTAAGTTTTATTACTGAGCACAACCTTGACATGCTGGCCCCACCCATCCGATAGTTGCTGGAGCTCCTGCAATAAAGTTATGGTGGATGACAAGGAATTTGCCATGTCTGTCACAATACTTGGGGTATGGGGTCTTAAGACTTCATTCTGGAATCTGTCAGTTCCCTCATCATGTTTGTGAATGCCTGGATAAGGCAGCTTGTGTGCACAAGTGGATAATTATTAGCAAATATCTAACCATTCTGGCTATAAGTTCTGTCAGAAAAGTGATTATGTTGGTATCTGTAAGTATATCCTGCCACATCCAAAGTATATGCATTGGCACCTGCTGAGGCTATTTTATCTAGTATCATTTATTTGAGTACTTTGGACTTTTGTGCATCTGCCATTTGTCTTGGAACCAAGTTTATACAAGTCCTTTGATGATAAATTCCACAGCTCTGAGTAGGGGCTCAGGGCCTGCTGCAAATGCAGGCTGTCCCAGCTCTGGTCCCTGGCTCTGTCAGAGAAAGCAGATTGCTGACTACCTCCCAGCTGCTTCTTGCCACTTGCAATTTGTGCTTTCTACAGAAATCACTCTGTTCTGAACCAGCCAGTAACCTCACTGTTGTGAGAAGTTTGTGTGTCTGCTGAATATTTTATTTACCATCTGGCTGGCAGCAAAGCCCAGAACATGCTTATGGGCCAGTAATGCCCCAGACCATCACATATACCAATCCTGAAAAGGTCATTGCTTCTCCTCGTGCCTGGCAGGCACCAGTGTTCCCTCACAGAGGGCTTTTGCTATTTCTGTGAGTCTGAGAGTGGGGTCTGGGTGGCAGCTGAAGCAGCTCTCTGCTCTTTTTGTTCAGGCATAAAAGTGGCCACCAGGCATTTCCCAGGAAGAAGCATTTCACCACCCAGCTCCTCTTCTCCCTGCCTCAGTGGAGCCCACCCTGGATTTTCAGGGAAGCATCTTCCCTGGGTCTGAGGGAATCTATGACTCTGTTATGTTTAGATATGAAGAGTCCCCCTCAAGTTCATGGGTGAGAAAATGCAAGCATGTTCAGAGGTGAAACAATTAGATTATGAGAACTTTAACCTAATCAGTGGATTAATCCACTGATATGGATTAACTGGGTGGTAACTATAGGCAGGTAGGGCATGGCTGGAGAAGGTAGGTCACTAGGGGTGTACCTTTGGGGATTATGTTTTGTCTCTGGTGAGTGGAGCTCTCTGCTTCCTAGCTACCGTGTCCTGAGCTGCTTTCCACTACCCTTCCACTATGATGTGCTGCCTCACTTCAGACCCAGAGCTATGGAGTTGGCTGACCATGGATTGAACCTCTGAAACCATGACCCAAAATAAACTTTTCCTTGTTATTTTCAGGTCTTTTGATCACAGGGACAAAAAAACTGACTAATACACTCCCTGTGCCCTATTAGTAGGGTTCCAGACATGGAAGTCCCTGTTATGGATTGGATGTGAGGTGTCTCCCAAAAGCTCATGTGTGAGACAATGCAAGAAGGTTTAGAGGAGAAATGATTGGGTTATGAGAACCCTAAATCAATCAGAGAATTAATCCCTGATGGAATTAACTGAGTGGTAACTGGAGGCAGGTGGAGTGTACTGGAAGAAGTGGTTCATTGGGAGTGTGGCTACGGGGTATATATTTGTATATGGCCAGTGGAATCTCTCTCTGCTTTCTGATCATCATGTGAGCTGCTTCCCTCTGCCACACTCTTCTGCCATGATGTTCTGTCTCACCTCAAGCCCCAAGGAATGGAGCTGGCCTTCTATGAATAAGACCTCTTAAAACCCTGAGCTCTAAAATAAACTTTTCCTCCCCTAAAAATTGTTCTGGTCAGATCCTTTAGTCACAGCAGCAAAAATCCTGAATAAAACAGTACCCTAACTCGGCCCCACTAGATACTCACTCTTGAAATGCTGGATTTAATAGAGCTTTCTTTCTTCAGGGGACAACATCCAGTTAGGGGTTGAAAGCTCTTCTCATTCCAACATACTCCCAGACATATGCAGATGGGGTCTCTCACATTCCAGGTTGGATCAACCAGTAGTCCCTTCACTAAGGACAGGTGTCCCTTGGCTGCTCCTCAGAGGGAGGAGGTATATGGGAGGAGTGCTAGCCCTCCACCACTTCATTCTTCAGTGTTTGACATTTGATAGTTTTCTCTTCTATAAAGTGGGTACAACAGTAATTTACCTGTGGAGCTGTTGTGGAACAGTGCTGGTAACCCAACCTGTTACAGAGGACCAGGTGGTCTAACGAATTGCTTCACTACTTTGTGTAGCTCTATTTGTTTCTACATATAGACATTGCACAGAAATCTGGTACTCATCCTTTTAAGTAACAAAAAAAGCACATTTAAAATATATATGAATAATCCAATCAACAAATGGGCTAAGGAAATGAACAGACACTTCACAGAAGAAGATGTACAAGTAATCAACAGATATATGAAAAAATGTTCAACATCCCTAGTAATAAGGGAAATGCAAATCAAAACTACCCTAAGATTTCATCTCACCCCAATTAGAATGGCGATTATCAAGAACACAAGCAACAATAGGTGTTGGCGAGGATGTGGTGAAAAAGGAACACTCATACATTGCTGGTGGGGTTGCAAATTAGTGCAGCCACTCTGGAAAGCAGTGTGGAGATTCCTCAGAAAGCTTGGAATGGAAACACCATTTGACCCAGCTATCCCACTCCTTGGTCTATACCCAAAGGACTTAAAATCAGCATACTACAGAGATACAGCCACATCAATGTTCATTGCTGCTCAATTCACCATAGCCAGATTGTGGAACCAACCTAGATGCCCTTCAGTTGATGAATGGATAAAGAAACTGTGGCATATTTATACAATGGAATATTACTCTGCAATGAAGAATGATAAAATTATGGCATTTGTAGGCAAATGGTCGAAATTGGAGAATATCATGCTAAGTGAGATAAGCCAATCTCAAAAAACTAAAGGACGAATGATCTCGCTGATAAGTGGATGAGGACATATAATGGGGGTGGGAGGGGTTAGCATTAGGTTTAGGATTAGGTTTAGAGTTAGGCTAAGGAGAGCGGTAAGAATGAAGGAAAGAAGGACTGTATAAAGGGAAAAGGGTGGGAGGGGTGGGGGGGAAGGGAAAAAAAAAAGAAACATCATTGCCCTATGTAAACGTAAAAAAATAAATAAAAAAAAAAGAAAAAAAATATATATGCTATATAATATGTATAATTATGGGCTAAAAATGAAACATCATGACTTATTATTTAAATAAAAATGTTAAGTACTATCAAAGCTAACATTTATTGAATATTTACCACAACTGTGTGCCAAGCTTTACAAATACCATTTTATTTAATCTGTGTGACAACTCTATGAGGTAGTCATTATATTTTACAGATGAGGAAATTGAGATACAGTACTGTGAATAGCTTGCCCAGATTTACAGAACTAATAAATGACAGATGCAGATTTCAAACCCCGGTCCATTTGGTGACAGTGTGTAACTAGTATGGCTCTATTGCTTTCCTAGTCAACGTATCTTATCTCCTACTGAGCATCCTTTTAAATAACAGGAAGCCAAAACTTTCATAAATCTCTCACTATATGTGTGAAAGCAGGCAACTCTATAAAATTGTTATGTAAAATACACAGAACTAAGAAAAGACTCTGAGTGAGCAAACACGTGGCAGTTGCTCTCACTATGTGGTGAAAGTGATTGCACACCTTGATGGATCTTTTTATTTTTCTATAGAAAACATCCTCATGGTTAGCACAAGTAGCTCAAGCATCTTGTATGTATGTATATGTGTGTGTGCAGGTAGTCATGCATGCATGTGTATTTGTTCCATTTGGTGAAAGTCTTCCTCCCACAGCATTGCTCTCTTCTCTGTGGCCTTAAACTGCAAAGGATGGCCATTTTCCTGACCAGCAGAATCATATGAACATCAAAGGGTTGAGTAGTACTTGGTGTGATGTACTTACAGCCCCAGTGTGTAAGGCTGGACTTTTATTTACTAGGTATAATGATTACTGTCCTACAGATGAGGACATGGGCTTACAATAGTTAATGTCTAGCTCAGGTCTCAAAATATGAAGCAGACCTCAACACAACTAGAGGAATAATTTTTTGAAATTAAAGAATAATTCTAATTTTGAAAGTATTATATTAAGAAATATTCATTCTAAGAAATCAGACATTGGAGAGACCTTAAGTTCAGAAGTCAGCCATTTCTACTAGTCCTGGTTCTTTTCACATACAAAGACTTGATTCAGTAGAGGTGGGATGGGCCCAATATTCTGCATTTCTATTAAGCACTCAAGTGATGCTGAGGCAAACAGTCCATGGATCACACTTTGAATACAAGGTCCTAGGGTCATGTAAATTCTTAATTTCATTGTCACTGCCAAGTTATATTCCAAAGTGACTGTACCAATTATACTCCCACCAGAAGAATATGAGAGTACTTATTTCCCACATGTTCTCTCTAATGCTTGAAAATCATCATATTACATTTTTGTCAATCTGATGGGTAAATGAAGGCATTTGTGTTTTTTTAAAACATATTTTTAATTTTTAACAAGTTTAAGTATCTTTTCATATGTTTATTGGCCATTTACATTTCGTTTTTACTTAACTGTCTGCTTATATTCTTGGCCATTTTCTATTCGGATAGTTTTACCCCTCTATTTTATTGGTTGATGTGAATTCTTTATATGTTCTGGGTATCACTCCCTGACCTGTTAAATACCTTGCAGATATTTTCCTCCAGGGAAGAAAATTCAGTGCATGTCCAGGGACTGAATGGCAGTGAAGCTGCTTAGCAGGTGCACAGTCGCTTCTTGGGAAGGAATTTGGTGCCCCCACCGACTGTTTGCACCTTTCTCTCCCATTTTCTGTCAAGTAAGTTGCTTGTGGGCTTCCTTCATGAAAGAAGTGCAGGCTGTGGTGCAGTGTATGAGTCATCTCTGGATCCCAGTCTCCAGTCAGCATTGAGTCTAGCGCAGAGTGGATGCTCAGAAAATATTTAGCAGACAATTAAGTGGCTAAAGTTGGTTAGGTGGATGTAGTTACAGGATTACTTTCAGGATCTGTCCTGAAGTACAACTAGGGGTGCTTTGAGTCCTTGAATAAGGTGAAAGTTCAGGATCAAGAGAAATCTTTGCTCCCAGTTACAGGAAAGCACCTTCTGGGTGTCTAGTCTTCTCTCATTTATCTTTTAGATATTTTGGTGCTCAGAGAAAGTAATAATAGCAATAGCCAATACTTACATAGTGCCTTTAGTATGCTTTATATGCATTCATTCAACTAATTTTCATGACATTCTTATGAGGTAGGTGTTATTACTATTATCCCCAAATGGCAGATAAAGAAACTGAGGCCCAGAACACTTAAATAATCTGCCCAAGATCATACAGCTACTACATGACAGAAGTGGAATGTGAACCCAGCCAACTGGTTCTGTGTTTCAGAGACAACATATGAAAACACTAGGTCTGACACCTAATAGGTACCAAACAAATGTTCCTCTCATTACCATCTCTCTCCTAGAAGTGTGACTTTTCAGTCACTGACGTCTTAGACATGTAGCTTGGCAGAATCGAATCTTGGCTCTCCATAGCTTTTATCTCTGAACCTGTATCAGTCCTTTCTGGAAACCCAATGATCCCAGGTTCTATTAGGAACCTGGCAATCCCGCTTCCCTTCTCACCTGTGTACAGACTGAGGCTTTTCACTATCAGGACCTGTTTTTCCCCTTTAGCCCCAGCATCCTAGTTGGCACCTCTGGCCCCAAGGCTTTGCATGGTGCTGCCATCTGGTGGGATAGATGGCCACTGACACTCCTCCCTGAGGAGTAGACTCCTTCCATTGGCCAAGATGGGTTCACTGTTCCTCTTTAAGCCTCGGGTCAGGGGACCCCCTTGGAATATAATGGATTGGTGGCCAAACTCCATTAATGATTGGATTTTCTCAGTTCTAGTGTCAAAGATATTTTGAATGAAAGCTTAGTGTTGGTGGAATGACACTCAGGCTATGCATGTGAGTAGGAAGTCCTTCTAGCTCACCCTCTATCCCATCAGGAGGATAGCCGCCTCTCCAGTGTAAAAGATGTGCGAAGTCCAAAGGCTGTGCTGGGCAGACCTTACCAAGGATCTCAGCTTCTTTTGCATATTCTCACTTCCTCTTGTGGCAGGAGTGGAAGGAGACACCAGATTCAGATTCTCAGAAGTTTAAAGAAAGACTTTGTTTTAGAGTTTCTGCTCACATTCATTATCCGATTACCTCCTCAGTTCTGGTGAACTATCCAGAGATCTGATAATGAATCCATGAAGCAGAATTTATTTAAAGAAAAGGTGAGGTAACAGTCAGAGGTTAGATAAAATGACCTACCTTGAGAATCAGAAATGTCTTCACAGTCTAGGATGAGTGAGAGCAGCTTTCCAGAAAAGAGGTCCATATTGAGACCATGAAGCTCAGATGATATCCACATGTCTGGAATAAACTGGGGGTGTCAGGTCAGCTGGTCATTCAGATAAAATCTCAGGGGCTCAATAATTATTTGTTCAGTACAATTGAACTGAGGACCTAAGAAATGAATCTCCAGGAATCGTTCCTAAGAAAGCTTGTGTGGGGCTCCCTTCTGACCTGTGACTCTGCAAATACTTTGTGGGTAAAATCTTTGTGTCCCCTTTCACTTTCCTTGTTTATAACCAAGGGGTAGGGGGTTTGGAGCAGAAAGTTGAGGGTCCTGGGGGCAACCAGTCTTCCATTTTGAGTATCCTATTGACCTGTGCAGACTACTATACTACTGATGGTGAAGACAGACATTATGAATAGAAAGCCAACGAACTGGAGCCCAGCTGCTAAGATGAGATGAGCCCCTTGCTGCCTATAGCTTTAGTTGCTATTAGCTCTCATTAGAGGAGACAGAACTGATACTGGTTGGTAGAAAAATCAAGTATTGCCAAATAGCGGGATGAAGTTCATGTGACTGTGCTCTGGCCTGGCAAAGGAGGGACAATATCTGGGAAGGAGATTCACATGAGCCTCAGCACCCATGATGTGTACCTTTCTGGTATATCCTATTATTTAATCTTCAAAACAAGTCCTTCAGTGAAGTATTTTTTTTTATACTTAGGGTAAATTGAGCCTCCTAATGTTTTGAACATTGTCCAAGTTCGCATAACTAATATGTGATGGTCCAGGGGTTAGAACCCAGAGTCTGACTGCCTCTCCAGGGAATATTCTTTGTATTGGTTAACTCAACTCTGTGGCGTTTTAGAGAAGAGAACCTGTTCTGTGCTCTGTATTGTCTGTATTTTTGTTATATTAATGCCCTCTACAATCACACGTTATCTTACAGCTTGTACAAAATTTAAGGTCATACGTTCCACTTTGTTTTCTTCTTGAACCTTATCTTTTTAACTTGGAGGGTCCCCCCCACCCCACTGAGAATGTGAAAAACAACAATTGTCTCCTCTCACACTAATCTGTGATGCTTTAAGAAGTGCTAGGAAGAGCTGAATTTTGGGGGCTCCTTTGGGAGAGAGTGCAGAATGGTACCCAGGATGATACTTTTGCCATCAGCTATCTCCAAGGCCACTGCTGCTAAGTCCATCCAGTCTGGAGAAAACCCAAGCCCTCCCTTTGTGTGCTGAATTATGCTTGCAGAAGAGGAGAAAGAGAGACCCAGGCCTTCCTCCTTTGTGGAGGCAGGCAGCAGATTGGTCTATCTTGATGTAGAAACACTGCACATTTTCTTCTGTCATTGATGCACACTGTTCTCTCCCTCCTCTACCACACCCACCATTCTCTTCTCCAATGCCGGGTGAAGAGAAATCTTTCCAGACACCTAGTTGGCACCTACTTTCCACAGTATCTTTTGGGAGTTTTTGTCAGCAAAGCACTGGACGAAGGACCCTTGACTGGTCAGGCCATAAAGTGCCACCACTTTGGTTTTGAATCCTCCTTTTGTAGGGCTATTTCTTTGAATCCAGAAAACTTCCATCGAGGGAGCCACTCTGAGTCTTAACAAGTCATGTTGGAATGATAGCACTCAGGGTGGGCACGCAGAAGTTGCAGCCCTGACTTCCAGGCTGCAAAAATGCAACTTAGAGAAGAGGACGGAAATCTGTGTCTTAAATGTCTCCTGTTAAAGGAATTCCACTCGGATGTTGAAAAGTGGGTGTTCAGTACGAGGGGGCAACATGAGTAAGCACCTGCTTACTGCTATCAGTGACAGTTCTCTCCAGCACAGCTCTATTGTTAAAAGCAGGGGCAATCAATATTGTACAGGTCCTGTACATGTTGTTCTTCCACTTTGCGTCCCCTCTCACTTACTTTTCTTCAGGGCATTTCGGTGCAGAGTTTCTTTATGCACTGGGATGAATCTGATCCCAAATGGGGTTATAGGACATGGCCTTTGAGCACTGACTTAAAGAAAAATCTTGATAGTAAAAACAAAACAAAACAAAACAACAACAACAAAAAAAACTTGGGAGTGGGAATAGGTGGTCCAGAGGCATCTAATAGGTCACCAGTTCTGCTTCCAGAAGATTCCCAGGGGTTTGACTCCTTTGACATCTGCCAAGTCTGGGGACACCCAGGAAGCCAGCAAAAAGAGGGCAGGGTGGAGGCCGAAGGAGCGGAAGACTACAGGGCTTGACCGCTTAGGCTGTCTCTTGGCATCCTAGCAACGGCAAAAGGATGGAAGAGTCAGTTTTCTGGTGGGACCAGAGTGAGAAGCCCCGCAGTCAGGGCAGATAAGGGGAGCTGAACCTCGAGATCCCCGGAAGCCAGGGATTCCTGCGCAAAAGCAAGAACAAGAGCAAGAGCTGGAATTCCCCTCGAAGCGGAATCTGCCGACCTAGGCTGGGACTGGCGGCAAGCCATCTTTGGGAGCTTAGGGTCGGGGCAGCCTGCGCAAGCACGGGTGGAGGCATCAGGAGCGTCCCTGGGGGCGGGAGCTAGGACGGCCAGCAGGTGGGGCTCGGGGCGAACTCCGCCCCCCCGCGCCCTCCTCGTTGGTCCGCAGCAGCCCAGCCCCGGCCCCTCTACCGAGCCGGAGCGCGATTGGTGCTGGCGCTTGTCGCTCGGAGGGGGCCGGGCCGCTCTGCTCAGCCGCTTTCCCTGCCGCCGCTGCCGCCGCCGCGGTCCTGCTAGCAGCGCGGGCCGGTCGGACCGCCAAGGCAGCCGGAGCTTGGCGATGGGAAGCGGCGCGGCCGCGGACCGAGGCAGTGGCAAAGTTTCCCAGACGTGTGCATCGGGTCGAGCGGCTGCCGGCAATCCGTGACTGTTCTAGAAAGGCTCAGGGATTTTTAATTTGGAAAAAAAATCCACCTCATTTCCTTTGTCAGCTCTCTCTCCTGGTGGCCAGAGGCGCGAGCTGCAAACTTGGGCACCGCGGCTCCACAGCCATCGTACCCGGTTTTGGAGAACCTCGCGACTCAAGTGCTGGGGCGCCCGGCAGCCTCAGGCGTGCTAGGGGGTATTATCGCTGGGCAGTCCCGGGAGCGCAGCAAGGAGGGGCCCCCGGGAGCTCTATATGGAGGTGGGAGTCCAGAATGGTGTGCACCAGGAAGACCAAAACTTTGGTGTCCACTTGCGTGATCCTGAGCGGCATGACCAACATCATATGCCTGCTCTACGTGGGCTGGGTCACCAACTACATCGCCAGCGTTTATGTGCGGGGGCAGGAGCCGGCGCCTGACAAGAAGCTGGAGGAAGACAAAGGGGACACTCTGAAGATTATTGAGCGACTGGACCACCTGGAGAATGTCATCAAGCAGCACATCCAAGGTACAGGCGCCCCAGGAAACTTGGGCCGCCCACAAGACCCGGGAGTGCCCAGGCTGTGCGGGTTGCGTGGGGTTAGTGCGCATCAACCCGGCAACTGCCGGGCTCTGGGGCCGCAGACGCCTGTGGGCTGGAGACCCGGTGTGTTAGCTCTTGACCGGGTGCAGGACCCTGGGTATATGAGACCCTGCGCGCTTTCCCGGGGCATATGTGTGTGCGCGGGGCTGCAGGAGCGGGTGTGGGCAGCTTACAGTCGATATGGGGGCGCGCTGCGCACGTGTCCAAATGTGCGTGTGACACCAGGCTGTTTGCTCGCCGGCTTTCAGGATCACACACAAGTCCGGCTTGGATTGCGTGCTTGTGGACGTGTGTGTGTGTGTGTGTGTGTGTGTGTGTGTGTACAAGAGGGCAGGGGTGCAAAAGAGCTCATCTGGCTACTGTAGGGGATTAACAACGAGATACCCCCTTGACTCTAGCTATTGGCATTTAGGACCCGCAGGCTGCGGGACAAGCCCAGGCTAGGAAGATTGCATTCCCCCAGTCCCAGCCCCAACCCCGACTCCAGCCTCTTAGGCTTGATCTTGGCGATTGGGAACGCAGGACGCATCTGTGACTGGGTGACTGATTAAACCGATAGCGGTCCTCACCTCTACTAGAGCCCGCTAGTCTAGGACCCTCCCTCCCTAGGAGCAGGTGTTAAACCCGGGAAGAAGCGCTGGAGCCGGAGCTCTGTCCACTGCGGTGGCGCCTCCACCCAGGACGGATAGAACCCACCCTGGGCTGAGCCTTCCTGGTGGTGCCGCCCAGGACCGGGCACAGGCAGATCCCTCCTGTAGCTCCACTCCCAGGCCCAGGGAGTGGCTGGGGTGGAGCAGACAGACCTATGCGGGGTGGGCCTGGAGTCCAAGGATGCTCTGGGTGGGTGCGCTCCAGCTGTCACGGGGTCCCAAAGGAGGGTGGGGTGCGTGCGGGGCACTCTCCTGAGGTGACCCCATAGGATGAACTGCCAGAAGGAAGGGATGGAGTTCTGGGCGCTGGAGCGGCGTGTGCACACAACAGGAGTTCCTCATGCTCACCCTTGCTTTTGGTCGCTCCCTGGCGTCCTCTGCTTTCTACTAGGCGTGGGCGCTTCTTAAGGGCAGGGCTGAGCCTAGTTCACCTGTAAACCTGGCAGGCCCATCAACCATTGGTGTCGGCACATGGAAGAACTTGACAATATTAGCGGAATTGAAGTCTGCCTACCCCAGGAGCTTTCTTGGTTACACGTGGGTGTCTGGGTTCCAATCCTTGCACCCGCTGCCCTAGTCAGCAGGGTAGGAACCTGCTCTCTCTGAATCTGGTGTGTGCACTTCTCCAAGGGGTCAAAACTGTTAGTTCCTTTCCAGGAAAGGCTCAGCCAGGTTCAGGTGAGTCTGGAGAGGTGTCCATTGTGCTTCTTGACTAATCTTAAAAACCAGCTGGTGACTTTGACTCTTCCCCAGAAGAAGGATCATTGACAGTTTCTTCTTCAGTCCTACCTCTGCCTCTCAAGGTGGCATTGGGTTTGGCAGACAAAATTGTCTCTCTGATGGCTGCCTGTTGCTGCTATTTCTTACTTGTCATCTTCATCCTTTGGGTCTGGATTGACAATCAGCAAAAAAGTACAGTATTTGCCCCAGGGCTTTTCATAATGTTCTGCGGGAGACCCAAGGCGGTGCCTTGCTTTGACACTCCTAGTTTTGCCCACAGATTTTAAGAGAATTTCATTCACATATTCTGTGAATTTGCATGTGTGTTCAAAATGATTTTCTTGTGTCATTCTGTCTGGTCAGGGCAGAGGTGAGCAAGATACTCCTTTGGGAAACATTGAGGGGAAGTTAGGAACCTGTGAGCTCAGCACAAAGGGCCCCATCAAGTAGATGGTGGACCAGTTGGCATGATTTATAAGGCTTCCTGTGAAAATGCATGCAATGTTGAAGTTGAAGGGAGCCTTCGTGATTTTCTTCCAGGAAACCTTATAACTACGTATTGTTTAGAACTTTTGAAGTTATACCTGAAAAAAAA
Organism: Sciurus carolinensis; assembly: GCF_902686445.1. Taxonomy (NCBI): domain Eukaryota; kingdom Metazoa; phylum Chordata; class Mammalia; order Rodentia; family Sciuridae; genus Sciurus; species Sciurus carolinensis. The sequence goes on from NC_062223.1 coordinate 65,114,100, forward strand.
AAAAAAACAACTGGGGAGATGGGTAAAAAAGAGACCTGGATCCTTGAAACATGGATCCTGTTCTCACTTATATGTATGATTTCTCCCTGAACATTCCTAAATGACTCTAATCTTAGAATAGAAAGGTCAAAGCCACAACCCACAGTCGAGTGGGGAAGGGCAGGGACTTGGGAAAGACTAGATATGAGGCAGCCAGGAGCAAGAGGTGACTGGGAGTACAGTGTATCAATGACTATATAGTTCCCTCCATGGTGCCAGAGCCATCCCTGAGTGTACACAGGCAGGAGTCCTAGGAAGGGGGGCTTGTCCCATGCAGTGCTGTGAGGCAGAGGGGGAAAGGGCAGTAAGATCAGACTCCTGTGCTTGGTGATGGGTCATGCCTGTGTATCCACTGTCAAGTTCCCTCCCCTCTGTAGAGCAGTTTGCGCGATCTACTTGACATCACTGAACTAAGAGGAATTAGATGGCACCTACTGTTCTAAGAACTTTGCCCATGTTTACCTTTTACTCCTCACAACCTCACAGGTAGGCAATATTAGCTCCACTTACAGACATGGAAAGCAAGGCATGGAGAAGTTATTTGACTTGCCCAAGGTCAGGCCATTTCAGGGTCTGTTATAGTTTGAATGAGAGGTGTCTCCCAAAAGCTCACTGTGAGACAATGCAAGATTTCAAGGGAAAATGATTGGGCTATAGCCTTAACCTAATCAGTGAATTAATCCCTGATGGGATTAAATGAGTGGTAACTGGAAGCAGGTGGGGTGCAGTTGGAGGAAGTGGTTCATTGGGGGTGAGGCTCTGGGGTATTTATTTTGTATCTGGAGAGTGGAGTCTCTCTCTCTCTCTCTGCTTACTGATCATCATGTGAGCCGCTTCCCTCTGCCACACTCTTCCACCATGATGTCCTGCCTCACCTTGAGCCCAGAGGAATGGAGCCAGCCACTTATGGACGGAGACCTCTGAAACCATGAGCCCCTAAATAAACTTTTCCTCCAAAAATCGTTCTGGTGTTTTAGTCACAGCAGCAAAAAAGTTGACTAAAAGAGGGTCTTTGTTCTTTTTTATTTTTTAAATGTATACGGATAATAGATATATTATACTCTGGATTCTGGAGACCGGGAAGGTGTCAGCATCTGCTGCTCTGTTTTTCTGAGTCGGTGTTCTTAACCATTTACTATACTGTCTCCTAAGTGGGCCAAAGGGTCACAGGGAAATTGTGCTCACCAGGAGTCAGTGGGCAATGGTGGAAATGGATGTCAAAGTGAGCGACCTCAAGAGTAATAGAGGGGCAACTAGAGTCAGAGGTTCTTCTGGATGGAGATGCTTACCTTGGATAAACTCAGGAAGTTCTGGGTTTTGTTTTGTTTCCTGAGGAGGGACAGAGGTTGCATTCACTGAACTAATGCTTGTTGACCACCCAGCACAGTCCTTGCAATTCTATAGAGCGGGTCCTGGATTGCTGAGTGGATAAATGATTTGGTACCCAGTGCTGATGGCCAGTGCCCCGATTAGTCATTAATGAAAGTGTTGCCTTTCCTTAGAGGATATGTTTTGCTTTGGAGTCTTGCTCACACTTCTCTTTTCTTTGGAAGGAAAGTTGTCCTGGAAGCTGCAAATGTCACAGAATGTTCTGCAGGATGTTCGATAGAACTTGCAATTAGAAGAGGCTTTGGAGCGTCACCCTAGAGATCTGTTCTAGTCATGACTGAAAAGTTTATTTTCCTCTTGGGGATTGCAGTGATATTTCATTTTAATTTGTTTTCTGATTGAATGATTTAATTAGATGGTGTTTGGGAATCTCTTGGGAATGCAAATTGTATTTTTGAGATTTTTTTTTGAACCAAGTAGATGTTAAATGAGCTGGTGGGTAACTTCAGATTTTAAAACAATAATCCTGATGGATTGGAAACACAAAGTAAGTATCAGTACAGGTTCAGTCTTGGGACCTTGAGTTGGTGAGGTAGATGAAGGAGAGGTTTTGCTACAGGAAGACTTGGTATTGCAGAATTTAGGGAAAGGAAGTATTGATTCACTTCTTACTTTGGAAGTCCAGTAGAAACAAAAGTGGCTTTCTCCTTTTCTTAGTACCTTTTTGAATCTGTAAAAGAATGTGCTAATATTTAAGAAAATATTTAAAAATGTGTATAATTGTCCATAATTCACTCTAATAACTAATAACTAGTCTAATAAAAATAGTCTTATAACTATTTTGCAAATTTTGAGTTTTTCTTTTAGCTTTGTCTCTTTGCTTTCATATTTAAAAATGAAGATGAAGTCATTTTATATTCTACTTTTTTCACTTTGCATTTGCTAGAAGGATTTTTTCATATTTGCTGCATAGTTTATTGGTTCAATATTTCTCCTGGGGGCCTAACATGTACCAGACACTGTTCTGGGGGAGTGATTGGGGATAATAGTGGTGGACCTAGATGTTCTTGTCTCTGTCATGGTGGACTTTCAAAAGTTTTCAAAGGACAATAGAATGAAGCCCTCCTATTCAACATGTTTGGAGTATAAGTTAGTCCATTAATTTAAAAATTGGGTCCCAGAGGGAAATCAAACAAAATATTACAAATATGCATTAAATGTTTCTAATGTTATTCAAAATATGCATCCATTGGCCAGTCTTCTGATGGCAGGCCAAAGTTTTGCCTTTGGGGTGAGTCTGCCAATATAGTCCTCTCCCCTTCATTGCACAAACCACTCCTTTGGTGTCCTGTTTACAGCAACTCATATCTAGTTCTGTTTTTTAAAATTCACTGGGAACTGAAAGGTGCTTAGGAAGCCATCTCAGTCAGTCTTGTATGCTCAATTTTTATGACTTTTGTCTGATCTTTTGCAATGATTTTGCTGATATGTAATTTGACTGCTATGTTTAAGTTTTTCCAAAGCATTACATTTTCTTAGAAACGACCATTCTTGTCTTTTTAGCAGTCATATTTCATTGGTTTACATAATATGTAAGTCAATCATGCAGTTATGGTGACAAGTGCAAATAGTATAAACACACTTAGGAAGAATCCCAGTGGAGGGCTGGAAAGCACACAGCTTGACAGTTAGGAGGAGATGTGAGCAGGGATGCTCCAGGAAAGCCCGTGTACATGGACAAAGGCAAAGGCATTCTGGGGTTTATTTTAGAGAGGAAATGGAAAGCATGTTTCATCTGTAGGGTTGAATAGAGGCTCTTTCAGGAGAACCTATACTGTTTTTTGTTTTGTTTTGTTTTGTTTTGTTTTTGGTACTGGTGGTGCTTTACCACGGAACCACATCCCCAGTCCTTTTGATTTTTTAATTTTGAGACAGGGTCTTGCTAAGTTGCTGAGGCTGGCCTCAGCAATCCTCCTGTCTTAGCCTCCTGAGTCTCTGGGATTATAGGTATGTGTCCCTACACCAGGCCTTATGCTGTAATTTTAATGATTACAGAATATTCCATCATTGACATGCCATTAATCATTCAACCACTTCCCTATTATGGGATATTTGTTTTGCTATTATAATTAGAAAAAAAATGATTGTTTAAAAGTTTTTTCAAGAATATGTTTCCAGAAGTGAGATTGTTACTGACAAAATGAGCATTTTTATGAAAGATTGTTTTTCAAAAGGAAAACTTTTTTACACAGCTACCAACAATGTACTATTGTACCAGTGTCATGGAGTCTGGCCAGCATTGAGTGCTATCATTCAACTTTTTCTGGGCAAATGGAATCACTGTCCAGTGCTCTGGTCTTTTGGTTGAACTCCTTTGATCACTATAGAACTGGATCTTACTCCACATACATCCTGATGTTTGTTTTTACTTTGTGGGGACCATTTTTCTCTTGGATTATCCATGTTTGTGGTTTGTGTTTAATTTATAGGTTTCTTAAATAAATTAATTAATGAATATACATGATACCTGCATTATATATCATATACATAAGTTTTGTTTTAATAGATGCCTTAGTTCATTGGTTTACAAACTGCGTCCCCAGGAACTCTAAATTTCCAAAAGATTTGATCTGGGTTTGGTCAGCAAGAGGGTAAGAGGAATCTCCTAGACCCCCTCCTGGTCTGGTTTCCTCCTCTCCAACCAATGCACCTTCTCTTTCATCTGTTTTATATTTGGTATTCTGTAAAATATTTCATTTTTTCAAAAGGATCAGCTTCTTTAAAAAAAAAACAAGTTGAGAATCACTGTTTTGTGAGAAAAGAAGAGACCAGACTATTACATTTTTGTGAAAGATGATGGTAGCATAAAGAATTAAGGAGAGTAAACAAATCTAAAAGGAAATTGAATTCTTGGGTGGTGTTCTTATAACGTCTATTTACCCTTTTGAATACCATGATTAATAATGTATTACATTATATGACTAATTTCTAAATCCATTATCTCACTTCACTGAGTATAGATCATCCCAACAATGGGAGAAATGGGTTATTAACTGCACTTTGTTTCTTGAAAGTTTATTAGGCATGTTATGTGCATATTAATGTACATCAGGTCCATAATAGCAGGTTGTTCGCCATGATTACAAGCCATACATGGTCCCCCAGCATCAGAAAATGTCCTAGACCTAGATGATCTTCTACCCCTTGTAGCTTTTGGATGTTGCCTAGAATTGGCTGATGTTCTCATCTGCTCCTTGATGTGGCAGCTTTTGGAAAAAGGACATATAACATTTGCTGAGTGCTTGGAGTTGATTGGAGGAAAGGGCATCATTTAAAGAGTAAATCTATCTGTCCTTTGGCATGAACTATTGCACACAAAATTGTATTAGTAACAGTGATTGACATTTTGAAAGAGTTCAATAGTGGATTTTAGGGTTGAGCCTAATTACCTTTGTTATAGCCAAGGACCACATCTTCATAGGGCACAAAAACCTTGCCAAAGAATACACTTTTCCCCATGGCCAAAGAATTTTCGTTTTTAGCCAGAAATGTGTAGGCTGTAAAATAAATGAATTCCACATTCTTTCCCACTCACTTGACATAAATTGTTATTTGCCCTTGATAAGTAGGTTGGTGTAGAATCTCAAGGAGAATTCAGAATGAAAAATGTTGGAGAGTCACAGTCTGGTTTTCTGGTCGGTGAGGGCCTTGAAGGTCAACTTCAGCCACTTGGGTCAGGCCAGTCTGATTTTCTGAAGGTATTTAGGGATTCAGAGCCGCATACGAGGTTACAGGAACGTCTTGATGACCATCCTATAATATTTGTGACCTCGCTTAATTCAGGAAACTGAGTGACCTATTGCTTTGCTATGGCAATTGAGGGTCTCTTTAGGTTTGTTGTCCCTTTTCATTGCTTGGATTCTATCCAGGATCCAGGGACGAACCTTCTGCCCCATGGAGAAGCATGCTGGAGGGCAGTTCAGCTGGAGGTAATGCTGCACAGAAGGTCCTTTGGGGAAACAGCCAGCTGAGTATGAGTGATCATACTCATGTAACCAGAAGGGACATGGTGGGCTCTGTGGGGGGAGAGGATTGTGCATGAACCTAGTGGGCAGAAGCCCATCAGTGTTGGGTGCATGCTGAAGGAGAGACCAAAACGTCGCATGGCTGAGGTCTGAGCCAAACCCAGTGAATGGTGGGCTGTTCTTTGTATGCTAACTTCAAATGCCTCTGCAAGACTGGGGGTTCTGACTTGAGTCTGGCAGGGATGTGATCTTTCCAAGGCTTCTACGATGGTTATCTTATCAAATCCCGCTTTGCCTTTGGGGTCAGAGTCAGCTCCATTGTGCAAGGCGTAGGGAGCCTCAGTGTTTCCCCTTCCTCACACACATGCCTTCACATGCAGGCCATGCGCCCTCCGGCAGGGCTGGATGAGCGCGCCCCAACATTCCGATCATTGTCACCGCTCCCCTGTCTTTCTCACTCAGGAAAGCAGATTAGTATGCAAGGGAATGTGATAACCTTGAAATTGCTTTAATTTATAAAGTTAAAGTTAATCATTCATAAGCTTTGGTCCTTAAATTATTGTTAATAACAAATTACCTCACAACTGTTCCGAAGCACGGTGTGTTGTGGCAGTGATTGGGAGCAACTGCTGTTTTGGAATCTTCTCTGTGGGGCTGTGTCCCCTCTATGGACTCTGCTGAGTGCAGTCGACTGGAATTTTAAGCAAAGGATTCCTGGTTATACGAATGCTAATGTTTTGGAAGTTTTTTTGGCTCTGCAATTAGGGATTAAAATGTATTTTTAGACAGATCATGGCAGGGGGTATGCAGTTCTGAGATGTAGTTTTTTTTCACCTCCTTTCAATTTCAGTTTTGTGACAGTTCTTTTTTTTATTAATTTTTAAATTTTTTCTAATTAGTTGTACATAACAGTAGAATGCATTTATACATTTTGATCCATCATACATAAATGAGTGTGATTTCTCATTTTTCTGATTGTACATGTTGCAGGATCACATGGGTCATGCAGTCATACGTGTACATGAGGTAATAATGTCTGTTTCACTCTACTATCATTCCTATCCCCCATGTCCCTTCTCCTCCCTTCACTCCCCTCTACCTAATCTAAAGTAACTTATTCTTCCTCAGCCACCCAACCTTAGGATGAATTAACATCCACATATCAGAGAAAGCATTCCGCCTTTGGTTTTGGGGGTTTGACTTAGTTCACTTAGCATGATATTCTCCAACTCCATCTATTTACTAGTAAATGCCATAATTTCATTCTTCTTTAAAGCTGAGTAATTTTCCATCACACACACACACACACACACACACACACACACACAGACACGCACACGTATATATCCATTCATCTGTTGAGGGCACCTAGGTTGTTTCATAGTTTAGCTATTGTGAGTTGAGCTGCTATAAACATTGGTGTGACTGTGTCACTGTACTATGCTGATTTTAGGTCCTTTGGATATAAATCAAGGAGTGGGATAGCTGGGTCAAATGGTGGTCTTTGAGAGAAGAAGCTTCTCTGATGATATTAGTTGGATATTGAGAGGTTCTTGTATGAAATCACTGCTAAAATGCTATTGGAGTTGATGGGCATAATCAATTGGGCTACATTCTGTTGCCACTGTCCTTGAAGAGCTCACAAAAGCACAGGGTTTTGGAAGATCCAGAGAAGCAACATGGGCACCCTTCACCTTGGGACAGGTGAGGACAATGAAAAACAATACCTGCAGAGGAGGCATGAAGCCCACTCCTTGGCACAAATGTTTTCTCTCGCCAGTGTCCTGTGTTTCTGCGTCAGGGTGGAGCACCCTGATTAGGATTCTTGAGTGCTGTATCTTAGCCATCTCGGGGTCTCATTGGACTCCACCATCTTCTGTCTTGTCCAAGCATCTTTATCCTCCAGAAATTCAGAGTGAAAGGCCATTGAGATTCCACAGCAGCTGGAAGGTGATTCCTGGCAAGACAGGATTTGAAGCTTGGGTTAATAAGCGTTCTGCTAATGGCATCTGAGGATGCAGGAGAATAGGAGCAAAATCGTTTCGGCCAGTGAATGTGAGAGCAAGAAAGCTAAGGAGAGGGTTGCAGTGACAAAGGAGGATTCTAGATAAATCCTTGATTTGTTTTATGAGTAATAGGCATATCAAGATTGTATGGGGAAGGTGGGGAGAGAGCCCCTCCTGTGTGGCAGAGCCTGGGCCAGGTGCTGTCCAGCACCATGGCTTTATTACATTGTTTATTTTAATGGACACTAACTGATTGCTTTTCATCTTTACAACCTGGCAGGGGCTGGTTTTGGAGGTGAGAAAATTAAGACTTAAACCCCATGGTTTGGAAGTGACCTGAGTGTGTCTTCCAGAGCTTCATTTGCTGGAAGCTTGGTCCCCAGTGTGGTGGTGTTGAGGTGGTGACACCTTTAATAGGTGGGGCCTAGTGGGAGGCAATCAGGTTATTGAAAGCAGTGCTCCTGGAGGGGATTAATGAGTTCTCTGGGGACCCCGGTTAGTTCTAGAGAAAGCACGCTCTTATAAAAAGAGCAAACCTGGCTCCTGAATCTCTCTTGCTTCCTGTCTTGCCCCATGAATGCTCTCTCCACCTTACACATGCTTCCACTGTGATGCTCTCTGCCATGTTGTGATGTAGCCAGAAAGCACTCACCATAGGCTGAAACTGGGGGCTGCCTGGTCTTGGACTTTCAACTTCCAAAACTATGAGCTTTTTTCTTTATACTTTACCCAGCCTCAGGTGTTTTGTGATAGCAGCTGAACAAACTAATACAGAGGGTTTGTCTAAGGTCAAAGGGCTGATGGGTGCTAGAGCCAGGAGAGGAAACTGTTTACAAAATCTATGGTCCCTACAGAATAGAAAAGAAGATAAAAATTTCAAATGGAGAGGATTGTGAGATCATTTTATTGAAGACTGTGTTTGAGCGTAAGCCCAGAGGCCTCTGGTCATGTGGGAGACTGCTGAAAGAAGGAGCCAGACAGAGGGCCTGGTTTGTCCTTGTGTCTGCAAGGAACCCTGAGGTTAGGGTGGGCAGAGGGCAAAGTCTTTCTCTGGAGGGATGAGTGAGGTGCCACCTTAGAGGCCCTGGAGAGCCTTTCCCTTTGATCATTGTGGATCACTTTGGAGCTCCAGGAGTTTGTCCCTATAGGAAAAGCAGAGAGTTTCAGTTGCAACCAGAGCTCATTCAAGTTCCACTGTGACTTTCTCACCTGTAGTGTGCTGGCCTGGTGCTGGGTGCTTTCCTGTGCATGGGCACAGTCAACTGTCTTCTGCAGTGACCAGCTCATCCTGGTTTGCCCCAGATTTCCCTGTAATCAAACAGAAAGTCCTGGGACCAAGGAAGGCCCTCAGCCCTGGACAAACCTGGATAGTTGGTCACCCTCTTGTCCTCACAGGGATGAATTCTGTTTAATGGTAAGTCCTAGCACCAGGGCAGACACAGCCCTTGGACCACACCGGCATCTCCTCTCCCTGCCCTTGACGGCCAACTTTGCAGAAGAGCTGTGACAAGATGGTGAGGGTCCCCACAGCCCCTGCCCCGTCCTCCCTACCCACACTGGCTGCCTCCTCTCTTCTTTGTTATTCGTTCTGCCTTGGCACTCTCTGTTTTTAGCTGTCTGAGCCTCTCAGGATTTGGAAGGAAGAAACAATTGCTGTAAAGGAAAGCACTAATAAAGTGGTTTGGGCACAAAACATCAGCAGCTGTTTATTTGCCCAAAACAGTAGGAGTCTGTATTAATAACCTTTTGAGTTATATGCTGGGAAGTTAAAAGTAAGCAAAAATCTTACTGGTGACTCGCAAATGTGACTTTATTCCTTTATTGAACTAATCTCTCTTCCTGTTTATACTGGTGACATTTTCTATTATCCATGTGGAAGATCCTTTTTGATCTTCCGTTACAGATTTATTTAGCTGTGCCTTGGTGAGCGTCCCAAGGCAGAGGAGTTTTCTGGTTTCCTTTTATTGCAGTTATAATGCTTGGTGTTTATGTGGTTCCTGCCTCAAAGGATTTCAACAAGTGGGACAGCCTTTGTCTAATTAATCATCGCATTTCCTGGATGGAGAGAAGGAGCCACAGAGGAAGGGGAGGGGTACAAGGAGGCTCTGGGCCTGCCTGTCGTTCACAGGTTTGGAGGGGGTGTCTTCAACATTCCAGTGTCTTGCTCTTCCAAATCTCATTTTAATAATAAACTGATCCTCTGATTTGCTTTAGTTTCTAAAAGAGTATATGAAGGAGAGTAGAATCTGCCGGAATTAAAAAATAGATCCTCCAACTCTATAATAGGGCCAGTTTTTTCTTTTTTCCCCTAATTCAATAGAACCTGGGGATTTATATTAGGAGGGGAATCCAGTGAAAAGTGTATATGAGAGACTTTTATCAGTGACTGTTGGGAAAAGGGACCAGTGGGGAAGGGCTCCAGAAATAGGTCTGAATTCATCTGAAGAAGAGAAAGGGAATTAATATCTGTGGAGCATCTAAGAGGTGCTAAATGTTTTACAAGTGGACATGTAAATGCTTTAAGTGCTTTACATTTGTATCTCACAAGCAAACCTGTGGCATGGTTTCATGGTCCCATTTTACAGATGTGGAAATTGAGGCTCAGGCATTGTAATTAACTTGTCCAATATTAAGCACCCAGTAAGAGACAAGACCTCATTACTTCTATTAAGTCCCTTAGCAGGAGGCTAGAGGTCCTCTTGTTTTCTGACCCTGTGATATTCATTAAGAGGATACAGGCTCATTCTTTCCCTAAGCAGGAAGGTTGCAGGTGAGAATGGAGAAGAATTCTTGAGAGCAGCAAGGCCCTGAGCTGGGCTACCAAGTGACGGTTGTGGCAGTCTCCTGCCCTGGGGACGCAGGGGCTGCCTTGCCGGGTGGGCCTGGACTCAGCCCCCCAGCGCCTGCTTTTCCAGGAGAGGATTTATTGTGAGTAAGACAGTCGCCTGCTCAGTCTGACCACAGCTTTATTTTTGGGGATTCTCTATGCTCAGGTCATGGAGTCATAGAGGGAACCACAAAAGGGCACTGGTATACCTGAAGGAAATGGGGGATGGGGCCAGGCCGCCCGGAACTTCCCTTTTAACTGAGGGAATAGAATAATTGGAGGCCAATGTAGAATTGACGCGATGGACCTCAGACTGGTGTTGTTTACTGGAGTTTGGAGGTGGGAGGAAATGAGTGCCTATGGGTGACAGGGAGGAACTGGATATGCACCCACAGTTCCTATTCCCCCAGGTTTTGCCTGGAAGTTTGACCGTGGTCTGGGATATACCCCTGCCTTCTTTGGGTCACATGAGCAGATTTTTCGCTTCCTTCATTCAACAAGCATTATTGATGACCTAGTAAGTAATATTGGTGAGGATATTTCAGTGGAACAAAGGCAGACATATGTAGGGTTCTAAGGTGGCCAGGAACTGTTCCATAACCAACACTTAAGGAAGGGGAGGTTGATCCAAGAGCTTGTCTAGGGGGACGGAGTACCAGGTGGGAGGGAACAGTCAGCGCCGAGACCCTGAGTTGGGAATGTGCCTGGTGTGCTCGAGCAGCAGCTGGGTGGCCAGAGTGACAGAGAGATGGGAATGGGGTTGAGGCCAGAGAGGGGCCAGCTGGGAGCTGGTTGTGCAGCCTCGAGGGCTGCTATAGAGGGAATGCTCTGGAAAGGTTGGGGAGCACCGGAGGGGCTCAACAGAGAAGCACATTTTAAAAGGCATGACACCAGGTGTTCCGTGGCTGCTTCCTGATTTGTGAGCCCACCTCTGGTGGGCCTGGGACCGCACCAGGTGTGATGGGCAATGACAGAATACCAGTGACAGGATCCTTTTCTTTCAAGTGCACATAATCGGATTGAGAGGGCAAAACAGGAAACGGCTAAGGGTCTTTTGCAGTTAACTAATCCAATGAGAGTTAAAATGGAATTCTAGAAGAGTGAGTCCTCAGAGCAGACTTCACGGAAGAAATGGAACTTAGGACGCATCTCTGAAGAATGAGGAGGATTTAGAGGAGTGGAGCGGGGAAGATTTGGAGAAGGCCATCTCAGTTATTAAATAAAACCAACAGTTACCTTGAAGAAAACCTGAGCCTCTCTAGTGCAGCAAAGAGCGTGCAGGTGTGATGGGAGTCTGCTGCCTTCACAGGGCCGGTGACCTTGGGAAAGTCCCTTCACGACTGGTGCCTCAGTTTCCCTGACTACAGAAGTGCGACGGCCACCCCGTAGCCAGAGCAGGGCTTTTGCACTGATCAAATGAGGTGACAGCAGGCACGGGGGAAACATGTTCTCTTTTTCTCTCTTCTTTCCCTTTCCTGTGCTTTCGCTCTCTCTTCTTCCTAAAGCATCCATAGAAAATAGTCAGGAATATACTTTCTTGTAATACCCAGAATATCAAATTTGAGCTCTGTTTTAGTGCAGTTAGCTAGGAGTGCCCTGGTTCACTCAGGCCTGAGATGGCTCTAAGTTAGATTTGAAAGGCAGCCCCAACTAACACTCGTGATGTCTCTGCTGGGCTGGGTTGCAAGATCCACTCAGGTTGTCTCAGTGTGACCTACTGCTACTCTGGGGGTCCAGCAGCCTGGGGACCTGCCTTTGTGAGTGGAGAATTTTTTGTTTTGTAAAACCCACTTGGTGTTGTGGCAGGCTGCAGGCTATGTCAGGAGGTGCTGCACTGGCTGAAATCCTGACTGGCTGGAGAGTTATGCAAGGTTCCCAGCTACCTGGCGGTCGGGCTCCTTCCCACCTCCTTGGTGGAGGGAGAGTCTTAGGAGCAACTTGTCTTCCATCTCGACCTCCACCCTGAATTGCAGCCGCATCAGCCCATCTTCCTGCCAGGGTGGATTTGATTTAACTCGAAGCAATGTGACTTATAATTTCAATAGCAGGCAGGAAGGTATGATTTAAGACGATTGTCAGGAAGATTCAATTTAATCTTTTCTTTCTTTCTCCTCTACAAAATGTGCGTGTTGTTGTATGATATAATTTTACTGTATACATTCTTTACAATTCAGTACAATTCAGAGGTAGATGTAGTTTACATTGAGAAGGTACACTGTAGGTTTTTTAAGTACTTAAAGTTCTGTTACAAAGGATTCCTTTCTAGTGACAGCAAAAATATTACAAAAGGGTGGTTTTGCTGTTTTACTAGAGAGAATTGTGGTAAATCATGAAACTTCCCATTTGATTAAAAAAAAAATATATATATTTTTTAATTGATTGTCAGGGGTTATTTTGGTCACTTGTTAAAAGAAAAACAGTTACCTTCACGAAAATGATAAAAGCAATTATTTTATTTACCCCAAACTGAACAACTGTGGATTTGGAATGTTTTTTCAACAAGAGCCAGTTGTTTTTAGCAAAACAGGCATAAGTATTTTTGAGTTTATAATTACTTTAGTAATACAGAAAGTGTGTATTGATTTTTTTAAGTCAACATTAAATGTCTTATTGTGCCCTGGTCAATATTGGAAACTCGCAGTGTTGTGCAGCAAGGTGTAGTCGTTCCTTCTTTCCTACTATTTATTAGCAAGGAAGGGCGAGCCTCCCTCCGTTGGCAGTTTCCAGTCATATCTCAAATGTGAAAGCTGTAGGCTGAAGGATCTTCAGTTAGAAGCAGAACATGCTGAGCCAGAAGAAACCTCTGGGTCCTCAGGCTCAGACTGTTCACTGAAGGAGGGAAGACCCAGAACAACGTGGTGGCTGCCCCAGGAGCCTCTGAGGGACTCTGGAGACTCTGGAATAAGGATCTAGTGGTCCCAAATCCAAGCCCAGAAAGTCTCTACATCCAGTCACGTTCCTCAACCTCAGCAGAAACATCTGTTTGGAAAGGTCCATCCTTAGTCATATATTCTCAGGTGAAGTCAGGTCCTCTTTAGTGATAAGGGAGAGGACATATTTTTCAGAGTCTCCCTTAAGTGATGTCCTTTCTCCCCAGCCTGTCTCTGAACCCCATCCTTCTGGGATCACATTCAGGCACTAGGACTTAGCACTCTTGACCTGGACCTGACTTTGGGTCCAAGCAGTGTAGGATGGTTTCTGGTGGTGCAGCCTCCATGTCTAGGAACAGAGCTTATGCCCAGCCTTTCAAACCAAGTAGTGATGCAGATGGAGGAGGCAGAGATTTTGGACCAAAGAGGGAGAAAAAGAAAGTAAACTGACAACTACCAGTGTGTTAGTCATCTTTCTGTTACTGTGACAAAATAATTGAATAATCAACTTAAAAGCAGGAAAGTTTTCTTTAGGATCACAGTTTTGGAGGTTTCAGTCCAGTTGAACTGTTTTGGTTTGGGCTTGTAGTGAGGCAGAACATCATAGTGACTGGGAATAGGTGGTGCGGGTGGGGGGTGGGGAGAGGAGCTGGGGTCCCAATAGCTCCTTCAGGAGCACACTCTCAGTGACCTAACTTCCCCTCACTGGGCTCTACCTCTTAAAGGTCCCATCACCTCCTGATACTGCTACAAGGCTGGGGACCAAGCCTTTACCACATGGTTCTTTGGGGACATTCATGATCCAACTATAGCAACTGGGCACATCTTATATGTTTGGCACTATTTGATCCACTTCATATTATTTGCTCTTAAAATAAGCCTGTGAGGTCATTAGCCCCATTTTTCAGATGAAAAAGACTGTAACTATTATGCTGCTTTTCCATTAGAACATTTCCTTGGAAGTGGAAATTAATCCCTACTTTTTCCATTTTTCCAGTGATTCCCACAGGGTCAGGTACAGTCAATAGGGGCTAAGCAGGTGTTTGTTGCGTGAATAAATGAATGAATAAGCAAGCCTGTCTAAAACTTCTTAGGAAGAAATGGCATTAGGATTTGCACCCAGGTCTTTGACTTCAAAGTCCTCTGTAAGGGAAGCCAGAAGACTGAAAAGCTGGCTCTTGTCCTGCCAGACTGAGGGTGGCTTCTGTCTTGTGCTGTGTCTACCTTCTGGATCAGGGACAGAAAAACATGCTCCCAGGGCTTTCTCACAGCACCCCATAACTTCCACTGCTGTGTCAGGGTTCAATGTGGAGCCCAGCTGTGTGTGGGGGAGCGGGTGTAGCGTGTGCCTCCCTGCACTGACATCCTCCACGAATCAGCTAGAGAGAAGAGCCTGAAGCCTTCGGGGGACCCTTGATGTCTTCATTTTAATAAAGCTGTCACTTGTGGTCATTTTCAAACGGCAGCAATCTTGTGGCTACAGATGGGGAAAAATAAAGCTGCACCAAAAGCAGAGTAAGACCAGAGAAGATGCAGCTGGACAGGGGACCATTTCCAGAGGAGGGATGTGGTCAAGGTCATTTTAACTGATGCCTGGAGTCCATAGAAAGAAGGAAGTGTAGCTTAATTGCCAAGGGAGGATGAAGAATTCCTCAGGCTCCAAGGCTAAGGGAAAATCGACCTTTGTCTTTCTTTCTCTCAAGAGACAAATACTACACCACTGTCCACACTGGGGTCTGTGGAAACCTCAGATTCCACCCTCTCAGGGCGTCTCCTGGGTGGTGGTGACAAGTTAGGTCTCACTCTTGCACACTTGGGAGAGAGGTGGCAGACCCAGCAGCTGTGAGGAGGGATGAGGGGACCCCTATGGAGTCAGGAGAGGGGTTTCTGTTCCTGCCTGCTGGCAGAGTTCACGTGGGAGATGGCTTCTCGGGGAGCCGAGCTGGCCATCAGGCAGCCTGGGCCTCCTGGATGTCTGCTGGTTGGCTGGGGACTTGCCCACCTGTGGGCGCAGATCCGAGCGTGAACTTGGCCTGGTATACTGTCCTCACTCTCTGCAGTCAGCGTGCTGGGGAAGGGGCTTCTCCACACCCCACCCGTCAGGGTAGAGCAGCCTGCTAGACTTTGATTTTTCATTTCCTATTATTCCCTGATATTTCCAATTTGAAAAGAGTCATTTAAGCAGCAGGGTGGAAGAGGGCATAGTAGACATGGAGGGAAAATTGAAAATGTCATTTAAAAATGACTATTCCATTCTTCCTTACCTCAGTAGACAGATGGCTGTCTCACCTTTTGCCTACGGTCAGGAGCGGTAGCTGGTGGGTCAGCCGAGGAGAGCAGTGATTTTATTTTCCTTTTCATTTCAAACAGATTGCACAGCCCTTGGGGTGAGAGGGACCAGTGGAATGAAGCTAGGGGCTGGGAAACTAATTACGCCTCCCTGCATGGCTGAGCTAGTTAATACCAAACTGTTATTGGGGCTGAGTCTTCCCTGGGGCAGAAAAGCTTCCCAAATTCCTTATCTTTTTTACTTTGCCTTGGGAGCTGAGGCCTTTTGGGTTTTTCCAGTTTGAAAAAACAGTTTTAAAAAAACCAGGAGACTTTGCACAGCTCTGAAATGGCACTCTGGGTTCTGGTTGCCAGCATGGCATTCCCATGCCCAGCAGATGTCCCTCCTCTGGCTCAGCCTCCTTGCTGGAGTGGAGGTGAGCAGGATTTTGGAGCCACTTAGACTTGGCTCAAGCCCTGGTACTGCCACTTGCTGGTGTGATGTTGTCAGAGGCTGCCCAGTGTACTTAGGACTGGAAGCAGATTGCATGCTGTCCCTCCCCACTCCTAATGGTGTGGGATCAAGAATGAGTCACCTGAATAGTAAGCCTGTCTCAGTTGTGATCCTGACATCGACGCCCATCCAGGTGCATGACATGGTCAGAACAGTATCATCAAGGGAGACGGCACATGATGGATAATCAGATATCCAGTCTGGCTTTTACATGGATTTTTAACTTCTTAATTAAACCAGTACAATTCTTGAAAAATTATATCTTGGTTCATTCAGAATTCTTTAACAAAATACCATTAACTGAGTGGTTTATAATCAATAGAAATTTATTCCTTGCACTTCTGAAGGTAGGAAAGAAATGAAGGCAGTTTCAGTGTCTGGTAAGGGCCCACTTTCTTATCCAAAGAGGGATCCTTTTTGCTCCACATGGAAAGGACAAAGCAGCTCTCTTCCATCCCTTTTATAAGAGCACCGATCACATTCACAAGGGCCCCACCGTCATGACCTGATCACCTCCCATTACTATCACCTTGCAGGGTAGCATTTCAGTATTTGGATTTTGGGGGACACAGATATTCAGACCATAGCAAGTGGTTACATATGTATGAATAAGACAGTTTATTCAATCTCCAGATAACAAGTGTGATGTGCTTTGCAGTAACTTGGACTCCAATGCTTTCTCTTTCAATCCCCTCTGGAGATCTACAGCCCAGGGTTCATGCAGTCCTGACTATCCAGACATCTCCAAAAACAGTGGATCCAATGAAGTCAATGGATCTTTTTAAGGACAGTTAAAACGATTTTAAATGTTGGTTGGAGACTTTTAAAAATATAGCCTTTCTGACAACATGAAGATCATGAATATTCAGTTTGTATATAATCTCAAGCAATTAGACGCATATTTTCAGGAAGGGTGTGTCACTCTGCTGGCTGGGGGGAATGGAGGCTGTCTATCATTTCAAAACTAGATTTCTCTGGAGACTTGAAAATTTCATTTTAGGAACATCTGGGAATGAGGCCTCAGAGAGGGTTCGTTTTTATCTCCCAGCTTTGTTGGATCATGGTCCTCCTGGCTACATCTGTACACTTAGGCTTTACCTGAGAACTTCCCAAGTCTCCACAGAGGGAGAGGCGGGAGGGGTTTAGCATGAAGCAGCACAGCCTCTTTCTGGGCCTCAGAGGATGGGTATTATATTCATGGTGAAACTGTATCTTGGGTGATGAGTGCTGTTTGTTGGAACCCACCTCTGTCCATGTTGATCTCTTGTTAGAATGAGCTGAGTGTCCTTGGAGGAGCACCAAACATAAGATGGTTTGGAGGGGAGGACACAACTTAGAATTGTCCACACTTGCTTTTTATTTTTATTTTATTTTATTTTTTTGCGCGGTGCTGGGGATTGAACCCAGGGCCTTGTGCTTGCAAGGCAAGCACTCTACCAACTGAGCTATATCCCCAGCCAGGAGAATTGTCTACTTTTCAAAGCAACTTTGTATCAGCCAAGAGTCCCTTCTAACTCTTCAGGAGAACAAGAGTTTTCACAACTCTGTTTATATTCCCAGGTTATGTGGAACAATCCAGTTTCAAATATTCTCAAGTGCTATTCTCAGAAGCCATCTAAATGAGCCCTAAATTCTAGTGTTTCTGAAGTTTCCCTCCCATATCGACTCCAGTACCTGGAAGCAACACAAAGCTCTTACCAGACCCAATGCCCCTTACTTTTAACCTAGAAAATATAGCCACAGTGAGGTAAACAGAGTACTGGTAAAGAGAGCCAGCTGTTCTATAAATGATCCCTTTTTCCACAGTGCAAATCACCTGGGTGAGGAGGAGCACTTCAGAACGGCAGCCCGAGGAGTTCCGTGTGTCCTCTCCCCTGTGAAACAGCAGAACTAGTGAAAATTATTTTTTTAAAATGTAAAGTCTCTGGAAGTTGTCCTAAGGGCATACATCAAATAAAGAAATACTTACTCAAGAAAATCTAAATTTTAGGAAGAACAGGGAGAGTCTGTGGCATTTGAGCCATGACCTACCCCCTGCCACCAACTGCAGTTCAGTGAGACAGAGCTCTATTCTGGGAAGGTATGGACAAGAAGATGAGGTTCATTTCCCCAAAATTATTCTCTAGGGCTATAGTTTATCTCCAGGGGTAGCAGACCACCTGCATCGGTCATGTCTCTGTGTGACAGAAGCTGTACTCCATATAAGCATGAAGAGAGGTTCATACATGCTGCCTCCTGCTACCCAGCCCTACTTATATGGTGGAAGCTCTAACCCAGGTGAAGAATACTGGGCCCTGGTGTTCCCGACCCCAGCTGATACATAGGATGGCAGTTCCATGCCAGTAGAGCAATCTGAGAAGACAGAGATTACTGTCCCCATTCAGCACCCCACTTGTAGAGCAGAACTATCACTTCGAGAGATGTGGACTGCTGTTTCCAGTTCCAACTCTGAGACTGTGTTGCAGGGATCCTGACCAGGGTTAGAGGCATGCTGGAAGAACAGAACTCTGTAGCTGCCTCTAAGGAGACCGACTTTATCAGAAATGGAGTATGAGTAAGTTCAAGCCTAAAAGCAATTGTGAGCATTTAAGAGAAGGCTGGTAGCCCCATGATAGCAACAAGAGACAGCAGCCAGCTGGACCAACTAGAAGTTCAACAGAGAGAAGAGAGAGAGGCTTCTCCTAGGTTCAAAGCCTTCACTCAAAGACAACCTGCTACAAGAAGGTCCAGTATTAATTGGATCAGACCATGGAGCACTTTATGCCTGAAGGCACGGTTGGAGACAACAGATCAATCCGGTAGAAATTAGTGGAGGCTAGCAGCTGAGGATGATACTGATGGGGCAGTACAGCCGGAAGTCCAGCAGGGAGACGAGCAAGAAGCAAAGAGCGCTGTGGCATCACTGTCATCCTGAGGCCTAGATAGGAGGATCAGGAGCACTGTGCACATGCCCAAGGTATCACACTCCAAGGAGTGACATCAGAGACTGCACAATGCAGGGGAAAGAGCTTCCCTGACTTAGTCTATCCAAGTCATTGAACAGCTGCCAGAGCAAACAAATCTTTGGTGGCAGTGGGGTGGGGTGGGGGGAGTGATAGGTATCCAGAGTGACTAAAATATAAAATACCCATTTTTTTTTTCTGCAAAAATCCAACAGTTGTTGAAGAATAGTAAGATGTGGCCCATACACAGGAAAAAAGCAGATAATAGAAATTGTCTTTGAGGAGCCTGGATCCTGGACTCACCAGAAAAAAAGACATCAAAGTAGCTATTATAAATTTGTTCAAAGAACTAAAGGCAACTATGTTGAAATAATTAAAGGAAGGTATCATGACAATGTCCTATTAATAGGTAATACTGTGTTACAAAAAAAAGTGAAAATTTTGGGCTTGAAAAGTATAAAAAATGAAATGAAAACCCCACTGGAGGCACTTAAAATATATTCGAGTTGGCAGAAGAAAGTAGCCGCGAACTTGAAGGTGGATCAATAGAGATCTCAAAATCTGAAGAAAAGAGAAAAAGGAGGAAGAAAAATGAGCAAAGCCTTAGAGAAATGTGGGACTTCATTAACTTCACCAATGTCATGTTTAATGAGAGTGAATGAGAGGAGAAAGATGCAGGGGAAAAAATCAGAGGAAATAATAAGTGTAAACTTCCCAAATTTGATGAAAGAAGTAACCTTCACATCCAGGAAGCTCAACAAACTCCTATAAAATGAGCACAAAGAGATCCATATCCGATACATCGTAGTCAAAACATTGAAAGATAAAAACAGAAAATCTTGAAAGTGATAGCAGAGAAACCACTCATCCCCTCCAGGAGAGTGCCAACAAAATTCACATCTGACTTCTCATCTGAAACAACAGAGGCCAGAAGGCAGTGGGAAAACACATCCCAAAACCTGTAAGAAAAAAACCCAACCTGCTAACCAAGAATCTCACACATATCAATACCATCCTTCACGGAAAAATGAGAGATTACACCCTATTTATGTATGATCTGTCAAAATGTATAAATGCATTCTACTGTCATGTGCAACTAATTAGAATAGATAAAATAAATTTTATTTTAAAAATGAAGGCAAAATGAAGACATCACCAGATAAGCAAAACAGAGAGAATTTGTGCCACCTGCATTGCAAGAAACATTACCCAGCGTTCTTCAGGTCAAATGTGAGTGACACAGGACAGCCATTTGAATTCATATGAAGAGCAGAGTATCATTGAGGGTAATCATATAGGCTATTATAAGAGGTGATATAATTGTATTTTCTCCTTTTTTTTCCTCTTCACTGATTTAAGAAGTATTGCATAAAACTATATGCAAATAATTGTATTTTTAGACCAAAACAGACAGAAATGTAATCATATATAATAATAGACAAAGGAGGCACAAAACTGGAGAGGAGGGAATAGTGTTATATGGGAGTTGAGTTTCTGTGTTTCACTGTAAGTTAACGGGCTTGGGTGAGTTCAGAGGTTTATTGTAACCTTCAGACCAACCACCAAACAACCCTCAAGAAATACAGTATATGTATATTCAGTGTTCTCACCATGCACAAAAAAAGTAAGTATGGGGAGTGATGGATATGGTAATTAGCCTGACTTAATCTCTCCACAATGGTTACATATATCAAAACATGTTGAACACCATAAGGGTATGTATTTTTATTTGCCAATTATACCTTAATAAAACTGGGGAAAAAGAACTATAATTAAAATCATTAAAGAAATGAAAACGTACAAGATATTATTCCCTTAGTACATAAGAAAGCAGTAAAGGAGGGATAAAGAAACAAAAAATACATAAGACATAAAGAAAATATAAAGTAAAATCACTAGTTTAAAGTTGCATCTCTTTATCAGCAATCACATTAAATGGGAATGGGTTAAGTTATCCAATCAAAATGTAGAGATTGTCAGATTGGACTGAAGATACAAGATGCAACTATATACTGTTTATAGGAGACATACTTTTAATTCAAAGATACATATAGTTTGGAAGGGAAAGGATTGGAAAAAATGCATCATGCAAATAGAAACTTTAAGAAGTTGGAATAGTCATCTTAATATTAGCAAAATTAAACAAACAAAACCCAGAAAAGTTGCTAGAGATAAAGAACATTTTACAATGATAAAAGTTTCAATCAATCATGAGTATATTGCAATTATAAAGCAATATATGGAACAAACACTGAAAGAACTGAAGGGAGAAACAGATAATTTAATAGTAATAGTTGAAAATTTAAATATTTTAAAAACTAATGAATGGTGCTGGGTATGGTGGTGAACGCCTGTAATCCCAGCAGCTGGAGAGGCTGAGATAGGAGGATTGTGAGTTCAAAGCCAGCCTCAGCAACTTAGCGAGGCCCTTTCTCTAAATAAAACATAAAAACGGGCTGGTATATTGCTCAGTGGTCAAGCACCCCTGGGTTTAATTCCTGGTACCAAAAAATAAAACAAAACAAACCAAAAACAACGCCCCCCCCCCCAAAAAAAAAAAAAAAAAAAAAAAAACTAATGAATGGAACAATTAGACAGATGTACAACAAGGATATAGAGACTTAAAAATAAAACAAAAAAACTATAAACCAGCTAGTCACTGTATTTAATAGCAACTGAAGTCATTATTTTCTCAAGCACACATGGAACATTCTCTAGAATAGTCCATGTGCTAAACCATAAGAAAAAAACCTCAATAAATTTCAAAGGATTTAATTCATACAGAGTACATTCCCTGATCACATGGAATGAAATGAGAATCAGTAATGGAAGGAAATCTGGGGAATTCAAAATATGTAGAGATTAGATAACACACTCCTAATAACCAATGGATCAAGAAAAAACCATTAGGGAATTGCAAATAATTTAAGGTGGATGAAAATGAAAACAAAATGTATAAAAACGTATGCAACCAAAGTAGTGCTTAGAGGGAAATGAATAGTTACCAAAGCCTATATTTTAAAAATTAAAGACCTCAAGCCAATAACCTAACAGTAGTTAGTTGATAAAAGGTTCCCCTCAATATCCAAGATCAGAATGCTGCACTGGTGGGATTCTAGGAGAGGGTTCTTTTCTGGATTGCAGGCTGCTAACTTCTTTGTGTGTCCTCACATTGTGGAATGGGCTAGCTAGCCCTCTGGTCTCTTTTATTAAAAGGCACTAATCCCATTCATAAAGGTAGGACCCTCATGATTTATTTACTCCCTAAGGCTCCCTCATCTGAAACCATCACCTTCATGATCAGATTTCAACATAATTTTTGAGGGAAAACAAACATTCAGCTCATGACAGAATATAAAATGGTACTATCACTTTGGAAAACTATTTGGAAATTTCTCAAAAATTTAAACAGAGTTACCATATGATCCATTAATTCACTTTTAGATATATACCCAAGAAAATTGAAAACACATATCTACACAAAGACTCCTGCACAAAAGTTTATAACAGTATTATTCCTAACAGGCCCAAACTTGAAACAATCCAAGTGTTCATCAACTGATGAAGGTATAAAAAGAATATGGTATATTGGTACAATGATGTATTTATTTAGCTTTAAAAAAGGAATGAGGTACTAACACATGCTGCAACATGGATGAACCTTGAAAATTTATTAATGAAAGAAACCAGACACAAAAGAACACATATTGTGCCATTCAATTTATCTGAAGAGGCAAACCTGTAGAGACAGAAAGCAGATTGATTTGTGGTTGCCCAGGGCTGGGTCTGGGAATGGGGTAGGAATAGTGAATGCATACCATTGGGTACAGATTTTCTTTGGGAGGTGAAAATGTTCTACACTTAGATTGTAGTGAAGGGTGCATAACTCTACAGATATACTGCAATCCATTGAATTGGGTCAGTAAGTGTGTCACTGGTAGGGTTACAAAATGATCTGAGTTACCCATGTTAAGAACTGACATAGCCTAGTGGTTCTGCAGCTTTGGTGGATGAAAGAGAGCTTTCTGTGTTTCAGATGTATTCTGGGGTGAGGTTCATCTGGGTAGGAACTGTGGATGCCAATGAACTGTGTCCCCTGGGCCCAACAGTCCTTTAAAAATTCGTGTGTTCTCCTCTATCCCCTCTATAGATGCTCATTGGCACACACAGGGTCTGGCACAGTGAAAACTACTTTCAAATCCCAAAAGGATTATTTACTAGGTTTGTCTCCTAGCAAGTCAGAGAGGAGCTAGGAAACCAGAGAAGCACATCTTTCATTTAAAACTCTACCACCATCCAAAGCACAAACAGAAAGGCCAGTTCTCTGAAAAGTCAGAAGCAGGACAGGGAATGAGGTCTCAGCCAGGAGGGGCCTCATCTTAGAAATCTTACCCATGGAACTCCTCGAGTGCAATTAAGAAAGCATGGACAGTTTCAGATGGTCATTCCACTCAGAGGAGCCGCTGGGAATTGTAGGGGAAAAAATTTCTGGTTATGTTAAGTATCCTACCTAAATTTTGAGTTGCTGCTTTTGGACACAGGGAAACAAAAGACCATGCGCATCTTATAAGCCCATTGGTTAACAACCGTCTGTTTACAGAGAGGGAAGGTCAAGCTTCTTAGGGCCCTTCTGAAATTTGGAAAACCAAGAAAGGGATTTGGTATGGACTTTCCACGTCATAGAGATTTTAGTCTCATGAACTAACAAAGGAGAAAGGACTCCTGAAAACCCTCTAATCCAGGAGTTGCAAACTCAGATGCCAGGCTTAAATGAGTGATACAGAGTTTGTTCTAATGTAATGGGGAACAGTTGTAATTAGAGAAGTGGAGACTCTATGTGTTGACTAAAGCTAACTGCAGTGGAAAGATTTAAAACAAAACTTAGCTGACCCCTGTTCTAGCCTGGTCCTCTGTCTTATCTTTAAGAAGGTAACAAGTGACCTTAAGAAGGAAGTGATCTGCATGAGGTCACAGAATTTCTTGCCTTCTCTTAACACTTGGGAGCTGCATCAAAAGATTTCCAGGATGAGCCCCAGAATGCTAGTAAATCAGCTTCCGCGCCTGCCTTTGGGATGTGAAAGAGTTGGAACTCCGAATGTGCTCTGGAGAGCAGATTTTTTTTTTTTTAATTTTAATGAAGCATGTTCCTTCCCAATATTTCTCATGGTCTCTGATTTTCTAAGAAGGAATTGTGGGCTCAACTTTTTTCTGAACCTGAAGTTGTCCTGGGCTTGTGCTGGACTCAGGGTGTGTTACATGCACAGGTGAGGGATGAGACCCTCCAGGGAGTACATTGCCTGTTTGACTAGCAATTCTCTGGCCCTGGAAAATGGAGGACTGCCGCAGGAAGGATGAATGGCTCAGGCATTATCTAGAAAACTCAGTCCATTTCCTTGCACGAATAGCCTGTCAATATGTTTTTGTCTGCTCGACAATGTGTGGGAAACATCTTTGATTTTTTTTTGTAACTGTGCTTATAATTTCTTAGTATTTCACTTCCGGGCATTGATTAAAGCTTTTCTGTCTCTTTTGAGTCATTAAATAGAAAAGTGTCTTTTGGAGACAGATTGATGGTGTTTCTAGGGACTCGAAGAAATAAGAATCTCCTTAACTTGCTGGAAAGTTTGTTCTGGTCTGTGCTGAATACACATTAATAGCTAATGTTTATTGAGTGTTTACTATATGCCAGGTCCAAGCTAAATGCTATACACAAATTATCTTACTTTATCTTCACAGAAAGTCTGATATAGGTACTATAATAATCCTCCTTTTCTGATATAAAATTGAAGCACATAAGTTATGTTATTAAACAACAAAATCAGGGTCACACAGCACATGGTGGGAAAGGTTTTGATTTCATCTGGTCTGACCTGAACTACTGGGTTACATCAAACCCAGAACGTTTATATCCTTGCAGCAAGTAATCACAGCTAGGTATTGACTTCCAGGATTATATATATATTAGTGCATTCTCAGTCTCAAATCTGGTAATGTATATTTTGGTCCCTTTAAAGAATATGGAGGTCCATCTGTGTGGCTGTATTCATTGTATTTCTATCCAGCACTAAAAAGAATGCATTTCCATTACTATCTTAGCCCCCTTTACCACCCACATTCACCCAGAAGGAAGCATTTCCATAAAGTTGTTTTTAAAATAACAGTAGTACTCACTGGCGGGCAGCTTTCCTCGTGGACAGAATGACCGTGGTTGAAGACATAGGAAGGAGCGAGATTCAGGCTGTCATGAACTTCTCCACTATTTTCTTCTCAAACTGGAAGGGAGTGTTTGGAATCATTTTCATTATATAAATGAACAACCTGAGAAAACAAGGATGAGAAGGAACTCAGTGAGGTTCATCCAGATCAGTCAACTGAAGTGGGCTGAGTACTTTGCTAGATGTTCTGTATCCACACTCCCAGTCAATTTCACAACAGCCTTGTCAGCGATCTGTAGCATGCTCATTTTACCAATGAGGAAACAGATTCAGAAGCAAGTCCAAGAGTGATATCCCACTAGCATGTAACAGCCAGGTCGTTCTCATTGGTTGGTGCCAATTTTAGCTAGAGTAAGGAAAGTTAACTGCAGTACCAGGGTCCAAACCTCAAAGGTTTTAACCAATAGCATTGTGTTCCTCACTTACCCAGTGAGCAATGGGGAAGTTCTTGGTGAGCTAGAAGTCTTCCTTCCATCCAAGGACACATTGTTCTTTAGCCTTCTGTTGGACCTTCTGCATGCAATTAGCAAACATGGGAAGAGAGAATGTGGAAGATGTCATGGGAGGTTTCCACAGGACAAGGCTAAAAGGATGGCACATAATTTCTGCCATATTTATTGGCAGGAACTCAGTTACTTGGTTCTACCCGATTGTAAGGGAGTTGGGAAGTATAGTATGGATGGTTGCTTGGAAGAGAAGAAATAGGTTTTAGTGAAGATATAGCAGTCTGTTGTGACTACATGGTATGGTTGTTATATATGATCACGTCCTGCATGATGCAGGTTTCATCAGTGATGAACTGCATCTGTAGTCCCACGAGACTACACTGCCTAGTGACGTCATTAGTTTGTGTAGGCCCATACAGTGATAGTAGCACAACGATGAAATCTAATAACCCTGAACTTTGGAATGTATCTCTGTATCATTAAGTGACATGTGACAGTATTTTAATATCATGCCTAGGTTAAGACACAAAGCCAGGGAGTGACAGAGATGGAAGTAGCTCCCAGTTCTCGCGTTGCCTCTTACACTCCTCTGAGGGTTGGATCCAGTTCTGTGCCTCTGGATGTGGTGGGTACTCCGTGTACTGATGTGGACTTCGCATTCCTGGTCACAAAAGTTCTGTGGCTCTATCTTCTGTGTGCTGCTCTGTCTGCACCTATCATGGACGGTTTGAGCTATGGGTTTGAGAGCAGCTGACTCAGGGTCAGGCCTTTGAAGCTCCAGGCTTATGTGGTGCTCAATGGCTCTACTTGGAGTGATGGGCAATTGACAAACCATGTCACTCTCCCCAGGCAGGCTGAGCTGTCATTAGCATTCAGCAAGGCTGTGAGCCTTGTTGGACAAATCAGCTGTTTAAAGGCTTAAAAAAACACCCACAAAAACTGCTGAATGCTTCTCTTAGTTGAAGTTCCTGTAAGTGTGGAACTAACAGTTTCCCACGCTTGTTGAACAGCAAAAAGGGAACCATGGTATAGTGTTTTCTTTTGGGGGCATATTTGGAAGTCATTTTTAGGAATGCAGCTAAATGTGAAGATGCTCTCAGAAATGTGGGCATTCACCATGTTTGCTAAAGGGCATTATCTATCTTTCTTTTTTTTTTTCTTTCTTTCTTTCCTTCCTTCCTTCCTATTTTTAGAACTCCATAACTCTGTTTATTCAGAGGAGCAAGAAGGATTCACTGGTGTCATGAATGTGTTTCTTGAAAAATGCTAGTTTTAATAATTCTTCCCCTCCTCACTGGCCCATGCAGGAGACTTAAGTTGCAGGGTGACATCAGCCCCACTTTCCTTCCTGGCCTCTCTTACCACTCCTAAGAGGGTTCTCAGGAAGAGGGAAGACATCTCAATAGCAAGTTCCAAACAGATTATCTCTTTATTTAGGGTTCCAGAGTCAGGTCATTTTCTTCTGTCACTTGGGAGAGCGATTCCAAGCATGGGGATTCTATGAGTGCACCTCTTTCCAAGTTAAAGCCTTGGTGTACTGTGCCAGTTTTGACTGTGCCATGCTGAGGGGTGTAACTGATCCTGTTTCCTCAGGCCTGGGCAGAAAGAGGCCTTGTAAGTAGAGTTCTAATGGGCATGCTTATTTGATGGTGATTAAGTGGGCATTGGGAATTTTGCCAGTTGCACATGTCTGGGAGTTAGAAGCAAAAGACATCTGTTCTCATCAAAGGTAGAGTGGTAAAGTACAAATCACAAATCACTCTCAATAAATCCTGGAGCTGGCTTTGAGATCCAGAGTGGAGCCAGCTTACCTGTGTGCATATGGTGTTTGCAGTATTCCTCTATGGATAGAGAAAACAGAGCAAAACATTTTCTCTTGCCCTGAGCTGACCCATGTGAGAACAGAAAGTCTGGTAGTCCATTTTCAAAATACTATTCAGCCTTAATTGGATCCCATTTTAATCCTTCCCCTTTTCCCACCCCAATTTTAAAATTAGTCAATCATGTAGATTGTACACCTGAGTTCTCCAATCAGGGTGAAGGGCAGCGCTGCCTCAGGAATATAAACAGGCAGACTGCCTGCCCAGGCACACTTGCTAGCCAGGTTCTGGCAGCATGTTCTTCTGTCAGAAGTCTTGCCCACCCACTTTCTAGCACATGTTTGATTTCTTGAAGCACCTTCTTATTTCTAACAACCAGGTCAGCTCTTCTTGCTTAATGGCATCCCTGAGTCTTAAACCATCAGATTTGGGAGAAGGGGCTAGGGGTGATCAGGATGCTGAATGATAAGGAAAAAAGGATATTGCTGAGTCCATCATCTGGTCCAGGGAGAGAATTCATAGCCCGTAGAATTGACTCAACTCAGGAATCAAGGCCCAACTTCCTTTCTTCTGTCCTTCCCCCTCCTTCCTTTCCTTTTCTTCCATGTGTCCATTGATTTAGTGAACAGACATTTGAAAGGTGTTTACTCACACCAGATTCTATGCTATGTGACCTGAGTGATGTGCAGATAAAGATGTTGTCCTCACCTGCAGTCCAAATGGGGATGAAGCTATGGACAGCTGTTGTGAAACACCAAGTGACAAGGGCTCTGAGAAAAGGACAGGAATGTGTAATGGGAGGTGGACAGTGGGTGACTTACTTTCAGTCAAGCAGATATAGGGGCAAATTTGGGGAAATTTTCGGCAGAAAGAAATATTTGAACAGTGTACTAAAAGATGGATTGAATTTCAATTGCAAAATTTTGAGGAAAGGCTTAGGGGCCTCCAATAGAGGGACCTGCATGCATAAAGGTGTTGAAATTGGAAAACGCCATGTAGATTCACAATGCCGCCACTGTAATGAATTGATGGGTACCTGCCATTCTTCATCAATTGGTAGAAAGGCTTTCTCCCTCTTTCCCTCTCTTTCCTCCAGATTGTTGTGTTGTGGGTTCATGTTATTCCTTGAGATCATGAGAGAGGACCATGAAATGGGAGTGTAGGGCTAAAGGTGGTGGTAGGAGGACTTTCCTTCCTCTTTGGTGTGAGCACCTGGCAGGGAAAGTGAGGGGAACATTGCCCATTAATTTCCTCACTGCAGTTGATTTTAAGGTTCATGATTGGTCTTATTCCAGTGGAATATAACTTCTGAAATAGCACTAGTGAGGCCATTCTATGTTAAAACATCAACCTCAGTTTCTCTGACTTTGGGGTATCCTCCCTGATCTTGCAAAGCTGGTTGTTGGAAGCTCCTGTTGGAAGATTATGCTCCAGGGTGTCCTTCCTAGATCTGCTCATTACCATCTCATGGGGAATCCCGAGTCCCACAACCATCTCTTGCAGCTCTCATTTGGCATGTGACTCATTGCTCTGAAGCAAGCCTGCTTTGCCGATGGGGCTGGATTACCTGGCATAGATACTTGGCATCATGGTGTGCTATAATTGAATATGGTTGGTCCCTTTTAAACCTCAGGTTGGAGTGGAATCTCATTGTGAGGTACTAAGAATGTAGAAACAGCCTGACTCAAGTGTTTAGGGGTGGAGCCTTTAAGAAGCAATTAGGATTAGATAAGGTCATCAGGGTGGAGTTCTCATGATTGAATACTGGTGGCTTTATAAGAAGAGGGGGAGACCAGGCTCACCCCTCACACACGCCCCCATGCAGATGTGCTCCCTGTCTCTTACCATGTGATGCCCTGCCCTGCCTTGTGATTCTGCCAGCAAAGAGGCCAAATCAATGGGGTCCTTTGATCTTGGCGTTTCAGCTTCCAAAGTTGTGAGCTAAATAAACCTTTTTTCTTTAAAATGTGATAGTCTGGGCTATTGTGTTATTAGCAACAGAAAATAGACTAAGACATGGTGTTTCCAGCCAATGTTTGTCCCTCTGGAGCCCCTTCTGTCTCACATTGCCTCCAGGTTTTCTCATCCTTGAGAGAATGAGCCAATGAAGGTTGATAATCAAAAAGATGAACCACTGCGGTGGCGTGTGGCCGTGTGCCATCTACTGCCAGAACAGGCCATCCAGTGCCAGAGCATGGTGCTGGGCAGCCCCTGTGTGCCAGCCACAAACTGGTTAGTTGCTGGCTTTTGGGGGAGGTTCGGGTACTGTGGGATAGTGGGGGTGCCTATCTCATGTGATTTGAGAGAGCAGATTCTTACCAAATGGAAGACATTATTTCAGCATTATTAATAACTGGTATCATTGAAGCAGCACATACAAGCTAAATAACAACCCTGAAAAAAATTTTTTTAATCAACCTTGCTCTGACTATTTATGGCTCGACCAAAAAAGTTCCTGGTGGCTGCTCCTTGCTAGCAGGGAATATCTCATCACTGGGACTTGAAGGAAGACAAATGGATGTTGGCTTCTGAACAAGTGGAATTACCTATGTTCCAACTGTAGTTTAAACTAGACATTCTCAAATGGTTTGGTCTTAGGACTCCTTTATACTCTTAAAAATGATGGAAGACGCCAGAGAGTTTTTGTTGATGTGATTTGCATCTATCAATATTTACTGTAATAGAAATTTATACTGCGAAAATGTCAGAATAACTATTTGTTATTTTATTTAACAATGGCAATAAGAAACCCAATTACATAAATCAACATAAGTAACATTTTTTATGAAGAAGAACTGTAGACTCCTGTAGTGCCTGTTTTAGTCTCTTTGGGTTACTATAACAAAATATCATAGATTGAGTGGTTTATTTGTTTATTTGTTTTTTGCAGTGCTGGGGATCAAACCCAGGGCCTTGTGCTTGCAAGGCAAGCACTCTACTGACTGAGCTATCTCCCCAGCCAATTGAGTAGTTTATAAACAACAGAAATTTACTTCTCACAATTCTGAGTCTGGGAAGTCCAAGATCAAGATATTGGTAGCTTTGGTGTGTGGTGAGGGCCCGCTTTCCGGTTCACAGACAGACATCTCCCTACCATGTCTTTGCATGGTGAAAGGGATAAGGGAGCTTCCCTGGGCTTCTTCAATAAAGGCACGGAATTCATTCATGAGGGCTCAACCCTCATGATCTAACCACCTGCCAAGGGCCCTGCACCCCAACACCATCACATTGGGCATCTTCAAAATATGGATTTGGGGGGAGCATGAACATTCACTCCATCACCGTTTTCAAAACAAAAAATATTTTATTGAGAAGAGTGGCACTATATTACATAAAACTTCACAAATCTCTTTAATGCCTGGCTTGACAGACGACAGCTCTAGTGTTGTACTTGATTCTGCATTCTGTTTGTCCTGATACATAGGATGTGTTGTTTCAGTTGAAGTATGTGAATCACATTCTTCATCACATACGTATGTAAATGGAAAAACGAGAAGTATTTAAATAGCATTTTCAGATAACCGTGAATATTTTTCTTTGATAGTATGCCTCCACTGGACAAATGGTATGTTTTTAGAGCCTAGATGCAATGTAGACTCTGAAGTCTTATCAATAAACCCCATACTCCATTGTGTTAGAATCCTCTTGCACGTTGATGCTTGTATCTTTTACCCAAGTGTGATTTTGAAACACACTTGCATTATTCATTTGGAAAAGGTAGGTGCACAGAGTAATACAGATCTTCTAAATGAGGACAAATTTTATCATGGCTTATCAACAATCACTTTTACTAATGTTACCACAGAAATCATCAGAAGTTGTTAAGTATTGGGAAGCTGCCAATCTCTTGGTGCAAGTTTTCCAAAATTCTAATTTTTGCTCGAAGACCTTGAATTTTGTCTTAGAGAAAAATGCTATCAGTTCTTTTCCTTGAAGTGACAAGCCTTTGAGCAAAGCCTGCCAAATTGCCAGCTCTGAATAATTTTGATCTGTGAGTTGTCCTGTCAAGTGACAATAGAGTTCCCTGAAAAATGGCTACTTCAGGTTGAAACTCAGTCTTACAAACACTATTTTTTTTTGAGACACGTGTCATGCCTGAGGCAGCAGAAGTGCATCCTGCGTGTATGTACCTGTGTGCAGGCAGTGCTGACTCTCAGGAATAATCCACACCACGGCCCGTTGACTTTGGTTATTTACATTCCACACTGCCTGGGAATCTCAAGGGGCAAACTGCTCTCCATGAGGGCTCTACAGAAGGCTTTCCTTTCTGTCTCCACATCATTGCTGGTGAAAATGTGGCCAGTGAAATGCACTGGAGAACAGGATCCAGTGTCTCCTGTGTCATCTCCTCTGAACTTTCCATCTACGGGAAACCCAATGGTGCCAGGTCTCCTGATAACTTGGATTTTCTTTGCTAAGACTCTAAAATACAAGCTGTCACCTTGTTGGTGCCCCCCTTCCCTTCCTGGACATAACTTCCAGGCCTTTCCTGGCACAGCTCAGTGTTGATCCTTGAGCTTCCTGTCCCCAGCTGCTGGCAGGACAATTTGCTCAGTGTTACTGCCTCTGGCCCACTTGTCCTGTCATTTGGAAACAAGTCTCCTGGAACCCCTGGGGGCCACTTCTCCTACTTCCCATTTTTGCTTCCCTTTCTGCGTCCTCTTCTCTCTTCTCTGCCTGTCTACACTCTTCAAAGCCTAGAGCTGTCTCTAGCTCACCTACTCATGATGCCACCCCATGCTGAATTCTCATGCCCTCACAAGAATTTGGTTCACCTCTGTTTCATCAAGTGTGATCTTGTACTGTCATCTTGTGAGAGCTGTGGATTTGCCCAAGACCGTGGTTCATTCACTGGGGTCCCACATTGGGCTTGGGATCATGTGCTCCTTGCAGACAGGGCTATGCTTTGGACAACTTTTGTCCCTCCTTCCCAGCCCAGAGAATGCCTGGCACGTTTTTGTCCATTCAACCTCCAATGGCTGATAGTCCTGTCAATCTTCAGTTTGGTTCTTGCTTTTCTAAAGGAGCTAAAGATTTTGGCATTTTCCCCTGTTCACTCATGTGGCCAGGTCTTTCAGAAGTATCTTGGTGAGCTTTCTTCTGAAGGTCTGCATTGGAATACATGACATATCCTGGAACCTATGGTCTCTTGCTGTTCTATCTTTGGGAAATGAGATGTAAATGTGTCCTTTGCTGAAGCCAGTTGGAGAGGAATGTAGGGGCTACAACCTTTTTTGGTTTATTGATTAAATACAGCTTTCATGTACTTTTAAGCCAGAACAGAGTTGGGGGCCTTTTACTCTTATTTTTACTTATGGATTCCAATGGTATGCTTTTATTCATTCATCCAAGATAACTTAATTGAGCACCAACTATGTACCAAATGCTGTGTAAGGCACTCTGGAGAGCACGAAAGTATCAACTAGTCGCCATATATAAGGAAACATGAGATATGCACACAATGAATTAGCATCTAGAAGGACCAGAAGCACATGGGGGAGAACCTGAGAGATGGTCCTAGGAGAAATGGGGGAATTACGGTGAAATTGGCTTTTGAATTTTTAACCAGTAACTAATGGGGAGACCGCTTCTGTACTGCTCTGGAAAAAACTTCCTCCTCATGGTGACAAATTGAGGGCTGCTTCTCAGAATAGAGCAGGAAAGCACCAGATTCTTTGCTAACTCAGGAAAACACGAGCATCCTTCCTGGTGTGTGTGTGGGCAGGACCTCAATGGAGGACAGTGCCTCTCGGTCTCAGATGTGAAATAAGGTGGGGGATACTAAGATGGCTCAGGGTGCTCAGACTGTCCTCTCTGTGGACCCATGGTGGACACACCCCAGGGACATGCTGTATGGCTGGGGGAGGGTGGGAGATGGTCAGTGTGGCTGATGGATCTCCATCCTCAGTTCTGTACTAGAGTCGTCTTTAAAACTGCTGTCCAATCAGGGCACTCTTCTGAAAGCCCTGTGATGATGATTCACTGTAAGAAGAGTAAGTTGTATTGCCTTTTCCAAGGCCTGCAAGGCTCTATTAGTTTGTGCTGGATTGGACTGTAATGGCTTCTCAAAGATCCTTTGTTAGCTTTTGGTCTGTGTGAAAAAAATACCTGAGATAATCGACTTACAAGGAGGAGTGGTTTATTTTGGCTCATAGTTTTGGTGGTTTCAATCCATGGTCGATTTGGGGCTTGTAGTGAAGCAGAACGTCGTGGTGGGAGCTTGGGGTGGAACAGAACTGTTCATCTTGTGACTGGGAAACAGAGAGGAAGGGTCAGGGGCCCTATGTTCCCTGCAAGGGAACATCCTCAGTGGCCTAAATTCCTTCTAGTAGGTCCCGCCTTGTAAATGTGCCGCCATCTCCCATAGTGCCACCTGCTAGGAATCAAGTCTTTAACGCATGACCTTTGGGGGACACTCTAGATCCAGACCATAGCAACCCCCAAGACTGTGTTTCCGGTTCACACAGAATGTCAGCCCTCTTCACATGACTTAGTGCAGGATCCGGGTGAGGGAACAACTCTCGCTTATGCCTGTGTTAGAAGGAAGGAGAACAAAGGCTGAGCATCACAATGGCTCTGAGACTTAGCTTCAGAATCGCTCCCTCTGCTTCTGCTCATGTTCAGCTGGTCCAAACCAGTGGGGTGGCCACTTGCTGTGGGGTGGGGTGTGGAATTCCCCTCTGGAAAGCTCTGAAGCAACAGGAAAATGGAGGGAAATGTCACCCCCTTACAGGCTTTGAGGGACAGTCCCACAAAGGCCCTCTGCTTTCTGGCCCTGCCCGTCTCCCTGACCTCCTCTCTCCGCTTCTCTCCCCAGCCTCTCCCCAGCCTCTCCTCCTGCTCTGCTCCATGGGCCTTGTGCTGTCCCTCAAACATCAGCTGTGGTCCTGCCTCAGGACCTTTGTCCTGCTGCTTCCTCTGCTGGAAAGCCCAGCTCCTTGCCCAGCTCCTGGTTGCCTCATTCAGCCCTGGGCTGAGAGAGCACCTCCCCAGAGAGGCTCTCTGCCCACTGCTCTGCTTCCTAGTCCTCTGCTCTGTTTTTCTTTGTAGACACATAGCCATTGTCTGTTTACTTGCTGTCTTTCCCCTCCAGTAGACTCTCAACGTCATGGGGGCAGGGACCTTGTTCTGTTTGTCCCAGTATCTCATCTACCTGGGTACCTGACTTTTGGCAGGCTTCCAATCAATATGCATTGAATGGAGGCTGCTCACTGCTGGGACAGTAAAGTCAGTCCAAACAAGGAGACACGTGCAGTACAGGGGGCAGAGGGTTGGCAGCCCCTTTAAGAATGAGCACTAACCCTGCACTAGCCTAGATACTTCTGTCGCACTAAACACGAAACAGCCGCATGCCCTCTTTTTAGGCCCCTAGACGGAGAGACTTTCAGCTTCATCCGTAAGCCGGGCCAAGAGGGTACCGGAAGTCAGGTGGGATAAAACACCCAACAGTAGCCTCTGTTGAGTCATTAACAAAGCTGCACCCTTCCTCAGCCCTGCTGGATGTGTGTGACTCAGCATGTGGCTGAGGCCTGCAGAGGGTCCAGTGTCTGTGTGAGGAGGTGGAGGCAGGTGGGTGGGGAGGTCGGCTGGGGTCTTGCTGCCCCTGTCCCTGCTTGGATCAGTGTTAGTTCCAAAATAGCAGGAAAGTCAGCAGCTATTACAGGTGGGTAAAGAAAGCAGAAAATCCTGGCCGGCAGCGCCGGAAGGGAAGAATCATATGCGCCCAGCACCTGGCCGGGTTTTGGGTCTGTTTGTAATCCAGATGGAAATGGATCTGTCACTTTGGTCCAAGCCAGTGCAACTTAGGGATTCTGAGACCTGAATACTGCCCGGGCTTCTCCTCTGCCCTGAGCTTATCCTCACCAACACCAGCCCCACCCCAGCCCTGCCCCACCCTCAGGCTTGGGGCACTTCTGTCCTGTCTTTGATCAACTTAGAAAGATGAGGTCTCTCCAGCTGCCACAGCTGGGGCTCAGCAAGCCTGCATCCCTTGGGACACCACCAAAGAAACAAAACACATGCAGCATATAAATTGTCCTCGTCAACACACAGCCTCCCTCTCTGAGGGCCGCAGGGAGCAGCAAAGGAGACTTCCGGGTGGCACTGGGGAGATGACATAATCCTCCGTGTCCTTTTACCATGGTGCCCTTGGTCTGGAGGAAGATAGAGGTCACAGGAAACACAATGTGGTTGCCCAGTCCAGGGTAGGGTGGAAATAGCCCTGCTCCTGTGGCCGTGCAGCCTTCCTGGGAGGTGCTTACTGGCAGGTAAAGATAGTTCACCTCCAAACCCCTGCAGAGCCCAGGAGAGAGCAAGAAAGCCCTGCTATGGGGTAATGGCGTGTGGAGGCAGGGCTGAGGGTCATGGAACCTGCTGGTATGACCATATGGGCCGTCTCGGCCAGCATCTGTTCAGATGCTGATCTGCTTGGACAGTGCTCATCTATTCCAGTTGTGAAATATTTTGAATATTACTCCTGAGTGGAGGCCTCATTAATCTGTAGCCCCAGTGGCTGAACTACCTGGCCATAGAACTGTAGGCAGTTGAACTTAGAAAAACAGAGTTCAGTAGCAGAAAGGGGGGGATTCCAAGTGGAGGGAACAGCTGGGCAGAGGCTCATATGTATGAGAAAGCCTGGAACATACCGAGGTTTTATCTTAGGATGAGTTTCATGAAAGCCTTTGGTGAGAAGGATCCAGGACTAGGCCTGAGGGTGGAGGAAGGGGAAGGAACGGCTTGGTGCCTTCCTGAGCCCTAGGGATCAGGAGCAGGTACCATCTGCCCTGATCTATTGAGGTCCTTTCCAGAAGGGTTGTATCCTGGGGACAGACTGGAAAACCTGGACCTGGACATAGAATGTGATGTGCTGAAGGTCTCATGGTGAGTTAGCAACAAGGCCAGGGAGAATTCGATTGTTCAGTGGTAGCCTCTGTTTCATAGAGGGATTTGCCTCTTGGTCTTTATCTATTTTAAATCTCTCTCTTGCTTTCCCTTTTTGGCTGAAGTTGAGTGACTTCCAGATCTTTCCATCATCTAAACACCCTCCATCTGACCCTGCTTTCACTGCCTTAGGAAACCCACCACTCTGAGGGTTTGGGGAGCATCTTTTGTCGAGTTCTTGGGTCCTGTGAGGTCACTGAGCCAAAGCCCAGCTGCCGTCTGGTACAGACCCAGGACACTAAAGCCAAGTTCTCCACAGTCCGTTCCTCCAGTGCTCCCAGCATGCCCTCTTCACTGAAATAGGGCTGAAATGTGAACATTAGCTCTTTGCATTCCAGGGATTAATGCATTGATTTATAAAATCACTCATTGGCATGGCTTCCGAGCACACAGGAATGGCTTAATGGCTTATTTAGAAAGGGACAGATTATCAATTGATCTTAATCAAACCTGTTCTTTTGCTGCTCCTCCTCACATGGGAGAGCCTGGCATCAGTTCCAAAGCCCTGTCTAACCGTCATGCCACCTTGCCAGTGTTCCAGAGTTGGGGTCCTGATGAGCTGGGGTGTGATAGACTCATGTTCAACCCCACTTCAACCAGGGCTGCTCTGCTCTATCTCTACTATATATTGCAGCCCACATAGTTTATTTGTATATACCTTACATGGCTAAACCAAACTTATTTAACGTGAGCCAGCCATTTGGCCCAGACAAGTAGCCTGTTACCTCAAAGTCCTGCTCAAAATTAGAGAGATGGTACTATGGTTTGAGCGTGTCCCTTGAGGGTTCATGTTGGAGGTTTGCTCCGCAGTGTTGTGGTGTTATGATGGGATCTTTAAGAGGAAGAGCCTTTTGATGGTCTTTTCTGACCCCTCCCCAGGTTACTCTCTGGCTTCCTGTTTGACCGTGTGATTCTCCCTCTTGCACACACTCCCACCATGATGCCATCCATCCACCACGCGGTGAAGTAACCAAGAGGGCCCTCGCCAGAACTAGTGCTATGCTGTTTGTACTTTCAGCTTCCAAAAATGTGAACTAAATAAACCTATTTTATTTATAAATACCCAGCCTCGGGTATTTCATTATAGTAATGAAAAATAGACTAATACATATGGTGATAGCTGGGCCTTAATCAGCACTCATTTGAGCCAGCTGCGAGCAGACCAGGGTGGCCAAAGCAGGCTCCTGAGAACTGGCTTGGTGCCATGGCAGCAGGAAAGGATGCTTTCTCTACCATCAGCTCCACTTGGCCAAACAAATGCCCAGACTCACATTTTGCCCCCCTGGAGTGGTATGTGCCCATGGCCAGCTCCCAGCCAGCCTGGCACATCTGCTGGGATGCCACTAGCTGAAAACTCAAGCTTCCTCCTGGCTGGGAATAGCTCTGGAAGTGACCTTATTCCTGTGCTAACTGTCCAGCAGCGCTGTCCTTCCTTCCTTCCTTCCTGAGGCTGGGGGCCAAGAGAGGCCATCCCATCCCTTTTGGATCTCTGGGGAGCCAGTTGGTCAAGTTCTTTGCTTCCGATATAACCTTTTCAATTTCTGAGAAGACATAAAGCATCAGAAGGCAGGTTTTCAGAAACAGTTGCTAGGAAAAGGTTGATTGGGACTGTGCCTCCCTTTCTTCTCTCCACCAAGGCCCTTGCTGAGGCGGGAGGAGTCCTGCAGGAAGGCGGCATCTGGCAAGGAGTCTGCTGTGCCCATTTGTCCTGCGTGCGGGAGGCCCAGGCCTGCCTGCAACACGCAGCCCTGACCTCCCCTCACCTTCTGACTCCAGGAGGAGGGGTCCCTACTGACAAACCTTGTTGCTTTTTGTGTCTTCCCTTTTTTCTTTCTTTAAAAGCCAAGCAATAAATCCTTCCTGGAGAAGGAAAAGATAAAAGGGAAACCTCTTCTTAATTGGCTCAAGGCCATTGCACACATTACCAGGTGCACTGAAGCTGCAATTTACTTTTTAATTAAAGTCCTTTCTACCTACAGGAGAGCTGAACACTGGGCTAACGTTCTGGCACTTGAGAAGGGTGTTGGGGGAGTGGTTGCGAGGAGAAGGCTTGGCTTACATTTGGCTTATTGAGTTTGGTTTTTCTTCCTTGTCATTCTTTCCCATGTGTACCTGTCTCTTCTCAGCCTGCCATCTGCAGGAGAGTCTTTCCTGGATCTTTGTACAGGCCCCATCAGGCTCTTGCCCACCCCTCCCTGTCCCTTGTTCCATGGCCTAGGACATCATCAGTCTCCATAGGAGTTTGGCACCTTCTGGGCACATTGCAGAGTCTCCTCGGTCTGGCCATGGTCTGTGCATCTGTGGTCACTGTTTTGCCCAGGTCAAGGTTGGCAGGAAGGAAAACTATTCCCCTGGGCAGTCCCCTATAAAGCATCCCAAGCGCCTTCACTTTAGGGATGATTCAAAGTGTCAAAAAACGATCACATCTTGAGGTTGAGACTTGCTTCTTCTCCTGTCAGGTTATCTCTTGCCCCTTTCCTTCCAGACGTCCCTGAGGATCTGCACTTCTTTTTTCTCATTATGTGGGGTAGTTTTCCCCTTCTTGGAAGCCATGGTCATGCCAGCATCACCCAGGCCGTCTTCTTACTTCTGTTGAATCACTTCCCAAATCAAGAATCTTCCCAAAGAAGATTAGGATTGTCCACCTTCCCTGTGCCTAAGATAAAAGGTTCCATCTTTCCAGGTCCTGTCCCTGCACCCTCCAGCTCTGCTGGCTTGTGTTGAACCCAGGATTCTGTGCTTCTTCAACAGCACCCATCCTGACTGCTATGGCTTCATTTAGGCCTCCTGGTTTGGAGGGAAGAGGGCAGGCACAGGCCCCTCACCAGTGACATGACCTATAAGGTAACAGAAGCTGGGAGGGGCAGAGCTTTGCAGGTCTGCAGTGTGATTGGCTCCTTTTTTGGCCCTCAAACCCTGTTGTGGCAGGCAGTGTTCAGAGAGTTGGCAGAGAAGATTGAGAGGACGTCCTCCCTGGC
Organism: Sciurus carolinensis; assembly: GCF_902686445.1. NCBI lineage: Eukaryota > Metazoa > Chordata > Mammalia > Rodentia > Sciuridae > Sciurus > Sciurus carolinensis. Next base: position 65,153,319 of record NC_062223.1, read on the forward strand.
CAGCGTGTGGTTCAGTAGCTCCTACAGTGGTCTTCTCTAGCTTGTCTGAGTCCCTGAGGGTCAGGGGGTGGGAGGTGAAAGATGATCATAGTCAGAATCAAGGCTAATGTGGCTGGGCCCTTGCTTTGGGCCGGGTACTTGCTGGGCACAGCCTGTACATGGTTTCCCGTAATACCCGCCTCAGACCCGAGGTAAGAACCGTCACCCCTTTTGCACACAAGGAAACTGAGCTCAGAGCACACAGCAGCTGTGTGGTCTGACATCGAGATGATGGTCTGGCAGTCTGATGGACAGAAAAGTTTGACGGCTGCTTGAGTCTGAGTTTTGGTCTCTGCCTACAGAAAGCTCACCCCTGCACCCTACCTGTGGTGGTCCACAGGCTTTCCTTGGTGGAGGAAAAAAGGTATGTCCTCAGCCAGCCCTGCCCCCTGCCACCTCTTTTGTCTCTGTGGCACTAGTGGTGTGCCTCCACCCAAAAGAATGAGATTTATGGGTCCCATACAGAACCCTGACCTCATTAGTGCTGTGTACTTATTCAGCCCAGGGTGTAGGCCCAGTCCAAGCTTCAGAGTTGAGGGCTTGGGGTTGAATCCCAGCTCCACTTACTTCTAGCTGTGTGACCTTAGACAAAATATTCAACCTCTCTGGGCCTCAGTTTCATCAGCTGTGAAATGAGATAGCAATCTTGCTTCATATGATCATTCCGAGACCTATATGTCTGTCATGCTTTACGAGTGCCTGGTAGGACACAGGAAATGTGCCTGTGCCTAGTAGGTGGACATTTCAACACCTTCTTCCTTCTTTTCCCATTTCCAATCTTTTCTGTTCTAACTATGTCTAGCTAGAACAACATTTTGGGGCTTACCTCTTTGGGTTATTAGTTGGAATGATTTGACATTGTCATTTATGATTTTCTCTGAATTAATCTAGACCCAGGCTCCAAGCCAGGATGAAGCTCTGCTTGGTGAACAGGGATTGGGGTCTGACCCCTGGAACCTGGTCAGCCACAGTTGCAGCAGGAGGATCATGCTGGTTGGAGAAGGGTAGCCCATGTGCTCACCTGCCCTGGGACTTTAATACATCCCAGGCTGCTGCTGTCTTCCAGAAACAAGTGGAGAATAGGAAGCCAGGTGGTTAATGGAAGAGCCTGTCTCTTTCTGTGTAACCTTGGATTATGTCTTTGCCAATTACCTGTTCCTATAACAAAATGCTTGAGACTGGTAATTTGTGGAGAATAGCAGTTTATTTGTCTCACAGTTCTAGAGCCTGGGAGCAGGTGCCAGCATCTGCTCAGCATCTGGTGAGGGCGGTGTGCTGCATTGTAACATGGCGGAGGGTAGTGCATGGTGGGCCAGGGCAAGCGTGTCTTCTTTCCTCTTCAATAAAGCCACAAATGGCATCATGGGGGGCCATCCTTATGATCTTATTTAATCCTGTTACCTCCCAAAGGACCTATATCATTAACATGAATATGGGGATTAAATTTATGACATGTGAACTTTAGGGGAAACATTCAGACAGTAGCAGGTTAGTTGCTTCATCTCCCCTAATCAGTTTCCTCTGTGGTGAGGGAGGGTCAGGTCTCCCTCTCCCAAGTGTGGTTGTGACAGAAGCATAAGTACTCAATATACATGGTTGTTATTTTCAATATTTAAGGCAGATACCACATATCTTCCTCAAAGAACTGACCAAAAGAATAAATTTTTTTCTTTAGAATGGTTTACCAAGGGGGCCCCTCACTTAACAGACTGGCCCATACTTCCTTCCTTCCTTCCCTTTCCTCCTCCTCTCTTGCATCTTTTCATAGCATTTTGTGTCTGGCAGACACAAACGTGGGTGTTGGGGAGGTATGAGGACCGGTGACTTCATGGGTCTCATGTAAAAGATAACAGAGGGCACAGATTCCAAGGCATGAGAACTAAATCCAATTTTTACCTGAAAGGAATTTTGAAGTCATCTTCACCAAATGAGGAAACCGAGGCTCCAGAGGAGAAGGGTCTGGGCCCAGGGTCTTCCAGCTCACACCTAGCCTCCTCACCTTCATAGGTTGGAGAGGCAAGAGGAGGATCTTCCCTTAGATAATCGTAAGGAGCTTCAGTAGAGTGAGCCTTGCGATGGAACTTGGAGGTCATTTAGGATTTGGGAAGACAAAGGAAGGGGCTGCCAGGAGGAGGGAACAACTTAGGCAGGGGTGTGACAGCCTAAAAGCAGAGATGGGATGGCAAGTGAATCTGGACTGGAGAGAAGGCGCCTCACAGGTCCCTGTGAAACTGTGACCATTGATGTTCATGGATGCTATGGATGGCTTCCATTGTCCGATACCCTGCCAGGAATCAATTGTATTCATGGTAATGAGCTTGGACCCTGGACACCAAATGGACTTGAATAAACCTCTCTTAAATGTTGGATTTATTATGTGTTTTGCATAATAGTAGAAGTAATTCTACCAGGCACATGCTAGATAGATGAACCCAAATACTTAAAGAAACCTGGGCCAAGAATGCCAGTGAAAAACACCTCGTGATAAATCATGGCTATTAGTTTGCATTCTTTGGGGCTGCCAGGCTGGAGCAAACAATTCTTTAGCCTCCTGGGAGTGTTGAGCAGCAAGCCTTTATGAGCATGCAGGGTAATTTATACTAATGCTCTGCTCTGTCCTTGCTCTCCTAACATGACTCCTTTGCTGGCAGATATATTAAATTAGCTCCATTTGTGTTGTGTGGCTTTCCTGGTTGTCCTGCGGCAGGGTTCCCCTTTGACATCAGCTCCTGCATGTGCCCAGAGAGCCTTTGCTTTCCTTTGGGCCATCTTGGAAAGTGGCAGGTGCTGATGGGTGGACTTTCATGACATAAGGCAAGCCTTGGACCTAAATAAACCTCTAGTGAATACATGTTGGCCACAGGCTGTGGATGCCTGAAAGGCCAAGCTAGAATCTGAGTCGGTTGCCTCCTCCTGGAAGATATGAGATCATGTGACTTCATTGGAATTTGGATATGGTTAGGAATTGAGGGAAGATCTTACATTTTGATAATTTTAAGACAATGCACAATTACACAGAAGTTCCAAACAATATCAATCAAGTCTTTAAGTCCAGGCCAAAGGGTTGGCTCACTCATTGTTTGTAGTATGGACTTTATCTCCCTGTCGAGGGAGCAGATTTGAGCCAGGGGTTCATTTTCAGCCTTCAGAAGTCATTTGCCTGTCTGGTTCCATTTATAAAACAGAAGGCCAGTTTTATTGGTCTGCCCCATCTGGCGGTTTTCCTATGGGGAGTCACTTTTCCTGGTCAATGTCATAGGCAGTGACTGGGGAAGGTGACCTATCTGTCACTCACATACTGGTGGAGCTTGTCATATAATCAGTGGTGGGGTTTCTGTGACCTCAGCATGGGACAAGGTACTTCATCTGCCCTATGGAAAGCCAGGTGTAGGAAGTCTCCAGGACATGCATGCAACTGTGAGCCTCTGTCTCAGGACATCAGTCTTGCCAAAACTGCCTACCATAATGGACATGAGCATGCTCTGTGGAGGGTGCTGTGGCTCAGGAAAGGCAGGGCTTTGGAGCTAGGCCAATGTGAATTCAGATGTAGTGTCCTCTGCTTGCTGGCCCTGAGGTACCATCACTGGTTTCTCTAGACCTGGGATTCTTACTTGGAACATGGGCTAAGATAATAACCTGCTCCATGGGGCCACTATGAAGGTTGTAGGAAAGGACATCTTGAAAGGGTTTTACACAGAGTAGGTGCTCAGTAAGTGGTAGAACCCTCTGGTAAGTGTGCAAATGCACTGGCTGTTGCTTTAAGACCTCTCCAAATTTTTGATTTCTAGCCATAGCGGTTAGAATTGCAATGCTACTGTTGTTGCTTTCCCTCTTTCCTGTGGGCACAAACGGGTGTGTGTTTCCACACCCCGGACAGCAGCAGGAGGGCAAGAGTCACATGAGGGCCATCTGTTCCTTGTCCTCCTCAGAAGGGCACTGGCCAGCCATGTTTGACATCCAAGCCCCCCTGCCCCGTGTGCTGGTCCTTGGCATAGACCTTCACATCCTGATGCTGTCAGGGAGGGGTGGTGCAAGAAAGCTGAATCCAGCAGCATCTCACATGTGCACGGCCGTGGCAGGGGGACTGTGGAGGCGCTAAGTTCACATTGCTAAGTTTAATACGAAGTTGGGCAACTTGGGACAGGAAACAACCCTTTCTGTACCTCATTTTGCTCATCTTAAAACAGAGGTGACAGTAACTCCCTCATCTGGTTCTTATGAAGACTGAACTATGCAGGTACAATACTTCATCTGGTGTCCAGCATATGGCTGATAGTCATGAACTGTTCATTATTTCCACTGTTTTACTCATATCCCTTCCCTTGGTCCCTGTGAACCTCTCATGGGGCAAGCAAGCCACATATTGTGTGGCTTCAGCTGTTACCTGGTCAGGGATCCCTCAGCATAGTGGCCGGGCCTGGATCCCTGCAAGACCCCCTATGGTGACAATACCCGCTTGGTGGGTGGTGTGCGAACCTGCCCTGCTTCTGGGAGAGACCAGGGAGCTGTGGAAATAGATTCCTGGGTCCTGCCACAGATCTACTGAATCGGAATCTCCAGGGTGGAGCCTGGAAATCTGTGTTTGTAAAGTGCTTCCGGGGGGATTCTGATGCCCAGTTAGTGCTGGAGTCCTTGGTCTGCATTGCTGGGCACACAGCTTATGTGTCTATCCCAGGGCAGAGGGCTAGGGCAAGGACTCTGGAATGAACAAATACTTTCACAGTCTGAAGCCGAGCAGATACTATCGTCAGTAGGTTAAATAGGAGCTTGTGGAAATGCAAGCGAAAAAAAATGGTCACTTTAATGCACACCAATCTTTTTTCCAGGTCATTGGATTTCTTTCTGGATTAAATAACCTCATTACATATTATGGGCTCTGTGGAGAAAGCCTATTTAAACAGGATTGAATCGTTCTTTGTGAAGATATTATGTTTGGCCTGGACATGGCTAATTGACAAGAGGTTGCCAAAGCCAACTCTGCCTGTTACAAGAACTGCCCTTGCAGGGTGTGTCTCAGTGCCCAGGGAGAAGCTCCTCTCACCAGAAGAACCCAGAACCCATCAGACGCTTCTTTCACTTTGATTTGACCTAGTCATTTAGAGGACAGAGACCTTGGGGACTTCTGGAAACACAGAGCCCAGACTCAGGGCAGCATTGATTTTGAAGATTAGATTTATCACCAAATAGCCTCTTTCCATGTGCTGAGGAACTGTACTGCAGACTCACGGCATCCTGCTGCCACCACACAGAATCAGGAGTTGATTCTGTAGAGACACAGCTTGAGGCTCTCCCACGGTGTCTGGATGTTGCCATACTGCAGTGGCCAAGCACTGGGACCAAGGGTCAGTCTGCCTGGAGTAGAATCCTGACCTGACACTCTCTAGCTGTGAGCTCTTAGACAACTACTGACTTAGTTTTCTGCCTTAAGTCTCTCACCTGTAAAATGGAAATAACAAGCTTTGACTCCATTAGGTTCCTGTGAGGGTTGAATGAGAGGACCCAGTCAGTGAGGTGGAAAGCACTGAAGAAGCATTAACTGTCCCTGCCACTTGTGTCTCCAGTGGGGTGTGGTATAACTGGAAAGAAGGAAGACCTGGGGGAAGTTTGGAGAGTGAGTCTTTGGAGGCAAGTAGTTACTCATTCGTCAGCGGCAGTGCATTGAGCCCTGAGAGCCCCAGTCACCTGCTGGGTTGACAGCTTTCTTGGGACATGCAGCTCAGGCTGGGGCCTGATAGTGAATAGGTCAACACACACTGCAGGAAGTGCAGTCAAGGTGAAAGTGGAGCATGGTGAGGGAAACAGGTGTTACCCAGGAGGGCCTTTTTGAGCCCTGTGGTCAGGGAAGTGCTGAGACTGATAGGCTAAGATCTGAAACAAAAAGAGGATCTGGTTAGGTGAATGGGGGGCGAGAACCTTCCTAGGCAAAGGGTGGAATCCCCAAGGAAGGGAAGAGCTTGGTGTGCTCAAGAAACCCAGGGAGTGAGGGGCAGGGGGCCAGGTGAGATTGGAGATATGGGAAGGTACAAGATCTGCGAGGTTTGCTGGGCTGCGCTGGAACCAGATGAAGCAGATTGGGCAGTGCGACGCTGGCCAGCATGGCTAAGATGGGAGGGGCAGGGTTAAAAGGTTGTTCTGGTCGTGATGTGGTGGGTAGAGGGGTGGGGATAAGAAAGGGAGCAGAGAGACAGATGAGGAGCTGTTGGGGTGGCCCATGGTAGACTCACTTTGGCACACTGAATGACCCGCCATGTGCTCAGCCCAGTGTGATGCTCTTTGGAGCAAACATGATCCATGAAAAGGGGTTGTCTCTTTTGGTGCAGTCCAGGCCCACCCTACTGGGATCCCGGCCTGGCTGAGCTCACTCACATCTCTACTCACGGAAGAAACAAGGACCTGTGTGTCTGCTTTCCCAGCTGGGACGAATCCAAGTTGCATTTCCCATCAAGCAGTCCCTTGCTTCCTGAGTGCCCTGCTCCACTTGTGTCCCTCTCCTGTCAATCTCCCTGATCCAGAGTTCCTCTCTTTCCTGAGCATTTCCGGTCTCCACGGACCAGCTTCTGTCTGTTTCAATCTATCTTCTCTGCTGCTCCAATCCCCGCTCCTCATCTCTGCCCTGCTTGCCTACTTATCAGCAACTAAATGTGGGCCACAGTTGCACTGGTTCTGCCCTGGCGTTCAAGGTCAGTGCTGGCTGAAAGAATGGGTTTTCATCACACTGGGTATTGTTCAGTCATTTCGGGAAGGACGGTTTGCCTGAGCAGATGGGAAGTGGCCCCTAGTCCAGTGCAGGCCTGAATGTTAAAATCTGTCCCATTCTTCTGTGCTTAGAATGTGGGTTCCCCACAAGTGGTTTCGGGAAACCAAAAGCTCTCAGTCCTCTGGGTAGAGGCCTTGTGTCCTGCATGCTTTCTGAAACGAGAGCTTCTAAAAATAATTCCCAGAGAGGGTGAGAAAGAGAGAGAAAGAATGAGAGAAATTTGACCAACAAAGAGTCTACCAACATTCCACACCCTGAGATAGTTTCTAGGGCATCTTGGCTATAAGAAGTGATAAGAGTATGACTCTCACTCCCAAGAGCCCTTTTCCAGATTGGGATGTTGGGGTGGGGACATGAAGTGTCTTATCTAGACACTTGAAGCAGAAGATAGAACTGAGTAAAGCTAAAACTTTGAGCTCCCTTCCCTAGTGACCTTCCTGAACTCCTCCTCCCTTTCTCCCCCGTGCCCCCCTTCCTCTTCCCTCCCTTCAACCTTACACCTTGGGTAACTAAAGGCAGCAGTTTTATAACTCTTGACTGAGCTGTTCTGAAGCTACCTCATTGTGTTCTGGCTTGTCAGGTGCTCTTGCTGGCTGCCCTCTGGGTAAGCTCTTGATGAGGAGACAAGGCAGCAGCCACAAAACAGGCAAGAAGTCAGCCATCCTGATTCTCAGTGTCCAGAGCTGGAAAGGCCCTTGGAGACCACTTGGTCAGTGGTTTTGAATTATGTTTCATCATAGAATCTCGCCTGGAAACCTACTATGTTCAAACAGACCAAAACAGACTGATCTGGCTGAAGCAGGGCTGAGGATGTGTGGCTGTGGGCTTCTTCTCCCCTCAGCTGTTTGCTGAGAGAGCTCTGTCTTAGGAACTCAGGGCAGAGCTTGAAAATCACTGATGAGTTCAGACAGGAGAGTGACTTGCCCAAGGTCATCCAGATCCATAGAGACTCATGCTTTAAGGGAGCCACGTGGTCCAATGACAGCCTGAATCAGAATCCAGGACTCCAGACCTTTAACCTGGTGCTCCCTCCTGTACATCTTGCTCTGTCTTAAACAACATGTATCCGTTTCTCCTCAGGGTGGAGTCTTTCCAGGAGAGGAATTTTTCCTCTGAGATCCTCAGCTGATACATTAACCCCACTTTTTCCTTCCCCTAGCTTCAGTCACAGGAAGGAATGAGTCATGAACTAAGGGTACTTCTGGGAAGACTCAGTCCTTAAGGATCCTCAGGTATATATGGATGGAAAACGAGTCATGCAGAGGGTGGAATGAGGCCTAGACTTGGAGAGGTGAGGGATAGGAGCTGTAAGGTGTGGGTACAAAGAGCTGGTGGACTCCCATAGCTACCTGATTCTATACTGGAGCATGACTAGTCAGCTGTCTCCAAGTTTGGCTGTAAAACAAGCAACCCCCAACTCTCAGTGGCTTATGAAGCAAAAGTTTCTTCCTTTCTCATGTTGTAGCTGAACTGTGTGTTGGCTCCATATGTTTTCTTCCTCCCCAGTGTTTTATTGTAGCTAAGAAGAGCAAGAGGTTGAGTCAGATTACACAGTCACATTTAAAACTTCAGTTCAGACTGAGCATACTTCACGTCTGCTTGCATTCCATTGGCCAGAATAAGTCACATGGCAGAGCCTGACAATGGGGGTGGGTGGAATCTTTGTAAGTCACATGGTGTGTTAATGAACTTTCTACTACTCTAGCAAATACCCAAGATAAAGCAGCTCATATCAAGAAAAGACTTGTTTTGGATTATGTTTTCAGAGGTTTCAGCTCATGGTCACTTGGCTCTGTTGCTTTGGGCCTGTGGCAGCATAGTACCTCTTGGTAGGAGCTTGTGGTGGAGATCTGTTCACATCCTAAGAAGTTGGGAAGCTGGGAAGCAACACGAGAGAGGAAGGAAGGGACGGGGTACAAAACCCTCTTTGAGGGCTTGCCCTCAGTTACCTGACTTCCTTCCACTAGACCTGACCCTTTAAAGGTTTCACCTCTTCCATAGGTTCCACCTATGGTCTGAGGACACATAGACCTGTGGGGTGTATTCAAGGTCCAAACTACAATACATGGCAAAGGGCAGGAGGTTGTACAATGCTCTTCAAAACAAGGGAGAGCATGGTGAGTAACTGCAAACGAATGCAGTCCACTATAGAGGACGTTTTGATGGAGACTGGGAAGTTATAAAGGATGCATAGGCATAGTTTTTGGAGCTAGAATTACATTTAAAGACCTATGAGCCCTAATTCTTGAAGACTTTAAGAAAGTCTGTGCCAAGTCTTTCAGAGTCCTGGCTCCCAATGTCATATACCCCTCATGGGAGATTTCTGCTTTCCTTTTTCTTTCCTAGAAGAGGATATGGGCCTGAGTTGGCTTGCAGAGGCAGCATTCCTCCTGGGGCTGACTGGGTTTGGTGCCCAGAGAGGCCTAAGAGCATCACTGACTGGTGCTGAGCTAAGGCCATGCTTTGCAGGGAAAGTGGGGAGGGTGGGAGCCCAAGTGATTATTGCCCTCACGTCTCTCCCCTCACCCTTTCCAGGAATTGCATGTTTTGTATTTTATGGTACTGCTTTGACAGATGAAAAATCAAAACAGAAGCTCTTTCAGATACTGGGCTTCCAGACAATTCCACCTTCCCAATGGAAATCAATGGATGTCTACTTTAATGGAGGTGTTAGTATTTTTCATGGTATTGATTACTAGTAAGTCAAGAATCAGGAAATCATTCTGCAGTGGGATCGTGGGAGATCTTGATCTGGGTAACTTGAAGTGATGTTGCCAACCTTTTTAACAGTGTTTTTGGCTCCTGGCTCAGCAGAAAGCTTCACACAAATCACCTGTGGGCTTCCAGGTGGCCTTTGAGCAGACAAATGTGCTAAAGATGAGCAGGAATCCCTCACTGGAGAGTGCTAATGACTCTGGTGGCTGCTTGCTCTTCAACACACTTGAGAAGGAAACTAGTCTGTGGGTGGGAACAGTCATTCTGATATAAAGGAACCTAAAAAGGAGCCAGGAATCTGCACCCATCTTTGCATTCAAATGGGTTTCTCTAGTATTACAAAACTAATGAGGAGAGTCAAGAGATTTAATGATAAGTGTTCCTACTGTGGATCTGAAAAAGACAAGCAGGTACCAGGACAGGTGAGACAGGGTAGAGCACGGAGTGAGCTCACAGACATCTGCTCTTGTGGATGTTTTGCTCCTTAGAAGTTGCTCAAATTTCCATTTTTTCTCTAGACTTTTTATTATGAAAGATATTAAACTTATAGAGAAGGTTTAAGAGTAGTACAGGGAACACCTGATGTCCTTTGCCCAAACCTCACCGTTGCTGGCATTTTGTCACGTTTGTCTTGTCTCTCTCTCTCTGTGGAAACTTCTTATCTCCCTGAACCATTTGAGGAACATAGACATTATGCTTTCTAAATATATCTGCATGTCTCTCCTAAGAGCAAAGACATTCTCCTGTGGAACCACAATATCCTTCTAACATTGGGGAAAATTAATGTCAATGTAATACTTTTATCTACAATCCTTATTCATATTTGCCTGCTGGTCCCAAGGATGTTCTTGTAGCAGGGCCAAATTCTGCTTGCTGTCTGTTCTCATGAATAAAGTTTTATTGGAACACAGCCATGCTATTCATTTATGCATTGGCTGTGGCTGCTTTTGCATTACAGCTGCAGAAATGAGTGGTTGGGAAGGAGAGATGTTTTGCAAGGTCTCAAATGTTTTACCACCTGCACTTTTAAGAAAAACTTTGGTAATTCATGTATTACCATCGTATCATCCCAGAACCAAATAAAACTCGTATATTGTCTAAATGATTCCTAATTTATGAACATTCTTTACATGCAAATGACAGTGGTCTCCCTGGCTTGTTGCTCCTAAGAATTCTTGCCTATGCTCACTCCATCTGCTTCTCCCATCAGTTCCTGTAAATCCCACCTCTGTGGAGCTGTTTGATATAGTGACATGAAATGTGCATGCCCCATGTCTTTATTCCTTGTCCCTGTGGTTTCCTTTGCCTGAAATGCCTCCCTGCTCTGTCTTGAACATTTAGTGCAAGCATCACCGCCAAGAAATCTCCTAAACTTTTCTAACTATCCTTTTCCAAGACTCCTTTATCCACCACCTCATTATCCAAGCTCCTGAAACCCAGTGGATTTTCTGACATTGAACTTACACACTAGTGTCTTGATTTATCTTCTGTTGGTCTCACCACTGTTTGTGGGGGCCCTGAGGGCAGGGACCAGATCTCATTCATCTGTCTTGTGCCTAACATCAGGTTCTGAAGTGCTCAGTAATAGTTTATTGAATGAATGGGTGGATTCCTCAATGGTGCAAGGGCTTCTCCCCTTTTCCAGGCCCCTCTTAGGGATTTCTAGCCTTTCTTTCTCCCACACCTTGCCTTCCCAGTGCCTGAAATTGAAGTACTTGCTCTCATGGTTGACAACTTGCATGTGGCCTTGGATCAATCTAATATAGGCACCAAAGTAGTGGGTAAGGGAGGACAGCAGGAAGAACAATGGGACTGCAGCCTTCCTGCGTCCTTCCCCCCTACCTGGCCTCTGCAGCAGGAGTCCCATTCCAGCCCTCCACCACTTCCCTCCAACTGTGGTGGTCATTGTCACTAGCTTAGAGTTGGGAACCTTGGCCACCACTGTGTGGCAGGTAGCATTGAGGTAGTAGTGAACATTGAGAGCGCTGAGGATCACCTCAACTGCATCCCCATAGACACCTGGAAAGAGGGCTCCATCCTCCTTACTCCCGAAAAGGAAATTGAGGCCCGAGGAAACTGAGGGTATTGTGGTTAGGAAGTGCCACAGCTGGTGTACAGACTTGGAGCTGTGGGATTCCAAAGCCTCCCTCCCTGTCCCCTGCAGTGCACCTTTCCCTTGAAAGGGCTGATGTGTCCGTGGCACCTCCATTTACCCTCCGAAGGAACTTATTGTCTCATGTGTTGCTGGAGCTGGGCTTAGGGTCTGGTTCAGGGCTGTCTCATAGAGGGAGTTTTCTGTGACAAGGAGAATGTTCTGGACCTGTTCTGTTCCATTTGGTATCCAGTAGCCACATGCCACTTCTGAACCCATAAAATGTGGCTATTGTGACTTATTTAATTTTAATTAACATATTTAATCTAAATAGCTTCAGGTGGTCAATGCCTACAGCAGTGCAGACGAGAGTCAATGTTGGCCAAGTTCATCCTGGGTAAATATTTAGTGTGGGTTGGGTGAGCACAGTTTTCACAGAAGAATTGGCATGAAATTCCAAGCAACCTGTTTAGCAAGCAGTCTGTCCTGGAATCGGGGACTGTATTGCATCACTCAGATGAGCATTGCTGACAGCTTTCAGGCTTGCATATGAGGTGACTGGCTCTTCCACACCCCCAAACAAGGCAGAGGGAATCTGGGAGGCCTTGGGGAAGAAAGGAGATGTGGAAGGGAAGCCCAGGGGACCTCAGATGGCGGAGCTGTTAGATATTTACTCTCGTTATACACCTCTGGGTGCTTGCCTCTGATCCTTCTGGGGATGTGGGATGCAGGGCTGAATTTGGCTTCTCAGCTAGAGTTGCCAACAGAGCGTGGGCTCCCAGGAAAATGCCTGCTCCCCTTGGACTGGTGTGGGCTGTGCAGCTGGAGGCAGTAGGCAGTGGTTATAGACCTGGGCTTTGAGACTGGGCCTTCTGGGGTTAAAGCTTACGAGCTCAGCAGCCTCCGGCAAGTTTCTTCACCTCTCTGTGTTGGAGTTTCTCCAACCATAACATGGGGTTGACTTCAGAAACCCACATCCTCATCGAGATCCTGAGGGAGTTAATCAAGTGAACACAGATTAAGCATGCACCTCGCCAGCACTGAGCAGCCAGTGATCCTTGTGGTTTTAGGGCGCTGGTACAAGACTAGACACCATGGTGTCAGATCAGCAGAGCCCTTTAGTTTCTGCTCTTGGCTTTTTTTCGTTTCCTTCCCTATTTCTTTTTCTTCTTCCTACCATCAGTTTCTGGCTTTCAGAACTCAAAATACTTTTGGGAGCTTTGCAAAAATTTGCTCCCAAATCCTGGGAAAGGATGTCTGTTTTCTCTTCTTTGGATATTTATAGTTCTGGATAGAAAAGAGCTGCTTTGATTTCTCAGAATAGTTTCCACAAAAGTGTGGTGTTGGGTGGGCAGGGCTGGGTGGAAAGAGTGTTAGACTTGGCATTGGAAGGCCTGGGTTTGAATCCCGCTTGCCAGCATTGTGACCTTCAACCCAGCCCCATACCAGGGAAACCCCTGTGCCTCAGTTTTTTTACATGTGATGTGGGGATGGAGCATAGTCAGATGAGATGGTGTGGTGACCCCTCTGCACAGAGAAGACGCTGGAAATGCTAGTTACAGCTGAGCATTTAAATCTTTTCCAACTTCAATACTCAATACTTGTGAGTACAAGTTGAAAGCTACTTGGGGCCCTTCCTGGTGGGGCTTGTGGCTAGAAGCTGTCTGGAAGCCGTCTTCAGAGTTCTGCAGTTAAAGCAGCAGCTCTCCTCGGATGTTCCTCTGCCAAGGGCCTCTATTTAGGCTACTGGAGCAAAACTTCTGAAAACAACAGACTGCAGTTGCCCCGTGGGAACCACATCAGGGAGAGCTGAGTCTCCAGAGGCAGGGAGGCGCTAGGTGAAGGGCTGACTGGAGGAGGATAGCGTGACCCCGATGGTTAGTGGGCAGGTCCCCTGCCCATGGCTCCCTGACTCCCCTAGGGCTCTGCATGGCGTATGGTGGGGGTCAACTCCTGGACTAGGGCAGTCTTTCTTTCAGGAAAGGAGAAAGCAGGGAAAAGTTAGCAAATGGTAGGAGACACATAGAGAGTCCCTCCATCTCTGAATATGAGGACAGTGGGATACTGTGTGAAGACTTGGGCAAGTGATGTGAAGGGAAAGAGACAGGCCTGAACTTAGGTTTTGTCACCTTCCTGCATGTGAGCCAGGATAGATGGCCTCTCATAGCCTCGAGGTGCCCAATATTAAAATGGATATTAAAGGTGAGGCACTTAATATTAGGAGGAACTTAAGTGAAACTTTTTGCCTGTGGCTTTTTTTAATAAATGGCACGTGTGTGCTCATGTGATGACTTGCTTTGCTATTTGCAGAAGCCTACAAGGGATCATTGTGGAACTCTGAGACGATGCTTGCTGGGTTGGTGGGGGCAGAGGCTGGTTTGATGGTTACAGTGGTGGTGTTTCCAGAACAATTCATGAAGCTCCTAATCCTGTGTACTAGAAGACCCAGTGTCTAGGGTTAGGATATAGGTTGAATTGTGTCCCCAGAAAAACTTATGTTGGAGTCTTCACTCCCTGTCCCTCAGAAGTGACTTTACTTAGGGACAGAGACTTTATAAAACTAATCAAGTTAAATGAGGTCATTAGAATGGGTCCTAATCCAGTAGGACAGGTGTCCACATGGGAGGGGGGAAACTGAGTCACACACGCACACGTGAGGGACGATGTGGTGACCAGATATAGGGAGTGGACACCACGTACAAGTCCAGGAGGGAGGCCTGGAGCAGATCCTGCCCTCGCAGCCTTGCAGGGGAACCACCTCTGCTGGCACAGTGATTTTGGACTTCCGTCCTCCATAACTGTGAACATTTAAGGCACCTCTCTGTGGCACTTTGATAGAGTAACCCTGGCAAATGAACATCAGTAGTGGTCCCACACCCTTAGTAAGAGAGGAGGCAAAGAGGGTGGCCCGTGGAGGCACTCAGATTCCCTGGCCACAGCTCTGCCCTGCCCCTAACCCCTGTGTGGCCCAGGTCTCTTCGCCCCTGTGAGCCACCACACTCTCCTGTGGACTCACAGGTACCCTCATGCCTGCCCTCCTGTTCATTTGTGGTCAGGTGAAACGGGAAGGTGGCTGCTCTATTCTCCTGTCCTGTTCTTGACTCCAGGCCAGCCGATTCTGCCCCGCAGCTGCTCACTCTCTTGTGGCTTGCAGCCTCTGGCGGCGGCCGCACACCCACAACCCCCAGAAGTGTTTGGGGAATCTTTGGGCACAGTTCTGTGCTAAAGCTGCTCTGGAAAAACCTCCCCCTGCCCTGTGCTTCAGGATGAATTAATGAAGGAACCAAGCTTTACTAGACATCTGATTTTTGCCAGGCTGTTAGCCTTTCACATTTGGCTTCTATGAAGTTGGTATTATTATACCCATTGTGCAAGCTGGAAAACTGAGTATTGGAAGACACGGAGAACTTGCCGCAGGTCTCCTGGCTTAGCAATGGCTATGCAGGGATTTTAGTGTAACTGCGTGATTTCAGACCCCTGGTCTTCCCTACAACTTGGTGCTGTATTTGGAGAAGAAAGGTTGGTTTTTAGTCCTCAGATATGGAGTTATCGGCATGGGGTTGTGGATGGAGGTTGAGAAGGGGCCTCTCCAGGGCTGCTGTTAAGAGAAGGTGGCTATGCCCATATGGGTCCTGAGTTACCCTCCCTTCTCCCCTCTCTTCTCCCCTCCCGGAGAAAGGTACCCAGAAGTTATCGAGGCTGCTGTTTCTTCATGGATTTTTAATAAAGATGATGAATGAATGAAGCATTGATAAGAAAAGGCAAATGGTATTTGGGTTATGCATTATTCTAGTAAAATGTATTTTTCACTGCAGGTCTTAAGTGACTTTTTCGTTAAAATGCCATCACAGAAGGAAAGGTTAAACAAAATGAGTTTTCCATGGCAGAAGAGTCAACCAAGGGGCCTCTGCAGGGTGAGACTTTTGGGCAGTGGCGCTGTAAGCCTTGCCGACTCGCAGGTGGCAGAACTGTGGTCTGGTGTGCCACAGTTTCTCCCAGCAAGAAGGCTGCCAGAGTGACTGCTGAGAACGGCTGGCAGGAATCTCAGTATCCTGCTCCCTGGAGGCTTGGTGGGGCCTGAGTGGTCCCTGCAGCACTGGCGAGGTGAGCAGGCATGTGAGCTGCCCACCCCCTGGCTGGCTGGGTCTCTCGTGTGCTGAGCTGCCTCTGTGTCCTGTGCCCCTTCCCCTGCCATGAAGCCTGCAGCCAGAGGGGACCAGTTAGAGCTATGTGGGGGCAGAGCTTTTCTCAGGCTCCTGACTGGCTCTGCAGGGGGCTTCTCCATAGGCAGGACCCAGAGAACTTGCATTTATCTGATATTCCCAGGTCCCAGGCCTTAAAGACACTGGCGTCACCTGGTGAATTGCCTCTCATATTAAGGTTATTTATTTATTTTTTCCTGAATCTGCCTCGGGCAAATGTTGTACTTTGGAAAGGTCTTGTCATAAGATCTTGTCTGTACATTGCGTGGCATCCTGCCCTGCCCCACCCTGTCCTGTCCTGCTCCAGGTTAAACACTCACAAGGGTGACCTTGGTGCTAGGTCCTGTTCTAAGCTCTGAGGGCACAGACCATGTCTCATTCCCTTCTGTCCCCAAGCTCCCCTATAAGAAGGGGAATAAGCAGACCGTTCTGGTGTGAGGCCAGCAATGGACGGTGAGAGGACCCCTACCCTGCATAGACATCAGGGGGCAAGGGAAGGCTGCTTGGATGTGATTGTCAGGCTGGATTTGCAAAGGCTGGATAGCAGTTTACTCAGCAAACATTAAATCTCTAAACGGGCACTTAAGGAGGACTTGCTGGGTGCAGGGCCACGTTCCTGGCATTCCATATCCCTCACACCTTTGCTCCCCTCTTGACGGCCTGTGTGGGAGGTGTTCTGACCTGGTGCAGACACTCAAGCTACACAGCGGAGGAGGTGCTGGGGCCGAGGTTCAAGCCTGGGCAGGTCGAGGCTCCCACACCCAGGCCCTTGGCCTTGCCAGGGAGACATTCCGGACTTGGGGTTGAGAATGGTGCTGTCCCTGGCCATGGGGCAGGATGTGGGGGCTGCAGCGACTTCCTCCTGGAGCGCAGATGTTAGTTTGCCCCCAAGGCACCTCATCCAAGCCTTGCCGTCAGTGGTGGTGCTGTGGAGAGGCAGGACCTTGTATCTCCAGTGTGCTCTCCTGGCCAGGGAAGCTGTCAACTGAGAGAGCCTCGCCCATCCCTCAGCCACTGGGGCGGCAGCCAGGAAACTCTGAGCCGAGGCTGGACTTCATCTCTGACGTCCGTGAAGAAGGGTAGTGAACGCCCATGGCTCCCAGTGCGAGGCAGAGCCATTCCTGCCGCTGCCTGCCCGGCCCCGGGCGCACTCAGCCTCCACCCACAAGGAGAGCCCGGCCGCACCCTGTTCGACACCTTGGACGTATGTGAGACTCACAAGCTGGGTTATGTGCAGGCATTCAGGAGTGTGACTTTAGCCATTTTTCTCTCTTATCTTTTGCTAGAGAAATGGAGTGTCCCCTTGCATCAGTTACAAGGTACTGCCTTTTCTCTATTTTAATATGCCACCAATTCTAAGACTCATTATTGATTCAATAATACTTTTTCAGAGGGAAGAAAGAAAAACTACCACGATGAAAATACACATGGATAGTAGGTTTCGTCTCAGAAACATTGCTGTGTGAAACAGAAATGAGCATCTTGGAACCCAGGGGATACGGTGTTTTCTGAACATTATGGCAGAGGGAGGCCACCATGCGGGGAGCTTGTTGGAGAAGAGGTGGCACTGACCAACCTGGAGAGGACAGGGTGCTTGAGGTTCATGTCCCCACCCTGTCACAGCTGCCTTCCATTTCAATCATCTGGGCCCACTTGGGGACATTTTAAGCAACTCAAGAACACTCACAGCTGAAGTCTTTCTTCAACTGAGTTGGACAAATAACTAGTCAGCTTCCACTTGATGGTGGGGAAATGTTGGACTCAGTAGACACACAAGTGCTGGCTGTGATCACCAGGCACATGGGTACATCTTCTGGATAGTTGGTGGTCATGAGAGCCAGTCACGTGGTAGAAGTGCACCTTGCCCTCACAGCCAAGGAATCTGGGCCCAAATGCCACCAACCTTGGACACAATTGCTTTGTCTCTCTGGGTTCCACATTCTCCTTTTGTATAGCAGGGATGTAAAATAGCAACATCGGCAATGAACAGTTCCTGTGTGCTTAGCATATGCCACATTTTGTCCTGTTTCTTATAAGTACCTGATTTAATCCTTGGAGGTAGATACTGTTATTACCATTTTTCAGATTAGCAAAGAGAGGGATGGGACTTTTTCCTAAAGACATAGCTAGTAAGGGGCAGAGAAAATAGTTGAATCCAATTTCCCGATGAGGGTACTAGGTTAACAACAATAATTGATGCACTTAAAAAAAAAAAATCTAACATAGGGCTGGGGGTGTGTTCAGTGGTAGAGCTCTTGCCCAGCATGTGTGAGGCCCTGGGTTCAATCCCTAGCACCACACATACACACACAAAAGGAAGTCAAAACAAAACAACTAACATAAGAAATAAAATCTAACACAGAGCTCCAAAAATTAAATAGACTTTAAAATGGAAGTCTTTCTGGTTAGAGAAGGGTGAGGCTCAGAGACTCTCCCATTTGAAGGAAACTGGAGATACATCTGTGGCAAGTTGCTTGCAAGAGTCTGAAAACAGCTGTACTGAACTGTCTCCAAGGGCCACCTAGTGCCGGTATCCTGGGACTGTGTGGGAAAGTCACACAGCTGGCACCAGGGCCTCATTGAGTCCCACGGGTGTCCTGCACAGACTAATGACATGGCCCCTCTTCTATCTAATATTCTTGAAGTATTTGTTGAACATTTAATTTGTTGGGGATAGGGAGAAACAATTTCTGGTAATAAAATCTGTACACCTTTTTCTTTATGTTCTTTGGATTATATAATGCATTGAACAAAGCATCTGAAATTGGGATTGTAGTTTTACTGCATCTTTTTTGTGTTCATAACTGGATGGCATTAGCCACTCATTAACTAAAGATAATGGTGGCTTATGCTGACACCTCAGGTAAAGTGTTTGCTGTGTGCATGTAGTACTGTGTTCTGCTTGACCCCAGAATTTCAGTTGATGCTGCCAAGTTCAAGATGCTGGCAGCTGGCATCATGCAGGGTCTGTGAGGTGGTCGGCAGTTGCCTGGTGCAGCCTCCACGTGCAAACTGAGACGATACTCAACAGAGGTAGTAAGTCAGAGCCAGCAAGAAGTTTTACTTTTGTATTGAAAGGTCATTACTCAAGGCCACTGTCTTGCACAGAATTGGGACTGAATTATTTGTCACCAGTTACATATATTTCATAATTGCCCATGAATGGAAACCTAAGTTAACTGGTGCCACGTTGATGACTTACTCCATAGATATTTTTGCAATCTCTGTAGGTGGCGCTTCAGGCAGACATGGTAGCCACCATGAGGGAGTGCAGGGTGTGTGCTACAGTACCCAACGGGTAAACTTCATGTGAGAGGAATCCCTATAGTTTTACAACATGCACAGCCCTGATAGCTGACTCCTTATTTGAGCAATGGAGTTTGATATTCCCCACTACACAACTGTGAGAACCCTGAGCTTATTTTTGTCCCCATCTCACTGTACTTACTTGAGCAACTAATGCCACTACCTTCTCCGCTCAAGTTTCCTCCTTTGAACCTCAACTTTTGTCCAAGGTGGCTTCTTAGGTCCCATCAACTCTATCTGATGGCTTTGCTTTATCCATGAACTTAACTCTGGTAAGTCTTTTCATTGCTGACATTGACCTGTGTCTGATCTAGTTCACAGGGCTGTGGAGAAGAGAGGGGATGCGAACCAGGTTTATGACCAGATAATCCGGCACCACATTCTCACAGACCTTAGCCCCTTTCCTATCATATGCTGGAAATCTTCAGAGAAGAGTCCATCTCTTTGAGAAAGGAGCCCTTGGTCCAGCCAGGTTGTTCCATCTGACCGTGGAGCGTGTCTAAGGAGGCTCTTGATCTGATAAGCCTCTGGCTGAGGGAGGTGTATCCTTGCAGGAAGACTTGCCCATTACCTTAATGTTCTGGTAATTCCATTAAGGAAATGAGGTAAGTCTGGCAGGATGTGTACTCGGTGAGTGTGTTCATTTCCTAGGGCTGCCACAGTAAAGTACTGCAGAGGGGGTGACTTTAAACAACAGGAATTCACTCTCTCATAGTTCTGGAGTTTAGAGTTTGGAATCAAGGTGTCTGCAGGGTGTCCTCCCTCTGAAGGCTCTAGGGAAGAATTCTTCCTTGCCTCTTCTGAGCTTCGGTGGTTGCTGGCAATCCTTGGGGTTCCTTGGCTGATAGATGGATCACTCCCATCACTGCCTCCGTATTTAAATTTCCTTCTTTATGTATCTTTGCATCTCTCTTTTCTCATCTTATAAGGTCATTAGCTGTTGGAATAGTGCCCACTCTAATCCACTATGACTTCATCTTAATCACATCTGCTAAGACCCTATTTTCAAATAAAGTCATATTCTGAAGTTCTGGGAGGACATGAATTTTTTGGGGGGCACTATGCAACTCAGTGCAACAGACCACATGGGCTCCTACTGCCCAAACCACCCTAGTGTAAGTCCCCTAGAACCTCTCATGGGTGTCACTAAAGGTCTGGAATCTGGAATCTACTTTTTTACTCACTTTAGACACTGGAGCTACTGAAATGGGTCTGTTTATTCATTAGCAAGTTCTTGCAGTGCCCTGAGTTCCTCCAGGGCAAAAGGTGTGCCATGTGCCCTTTTGCATCTTCTTTGGCCACATTGGACTTCTGTTCATTTATTCATCCAACAGACAATTCTAGATCTTCTCCGTGCTGGGTATGTGCTGCACCAGGAATGCTGTGTGAATGGGTGTGAGGAAAATTTTGTTTCATTAGCTGTCACAGACTCTCAAGAAGCAGACATATAGATGTGTAATGAAGCATCACCCAGCAAGAAAGAGCCAGGGGAGGCAGGGAAGTTCATGCTTTAGATAGGGAAGGGAGGGGGCTCCTCACTTTGACCATGCTCATTCATTCAACTTTTGGCTGCAGGCTAGAGTCTAGACCAAAGGTTTCACAATAAAGCTCCCAGCTCCTGACACAGCTGTGAGACAACCAGACCTTACCTGTGCTGTGGGGAGCCCTGTCCCTCTGAACAGATGGGCTAGGATTATCACTCCATCCCAGATCCCATTATCATTAGCTGCTGCCAAGGCGGGATTTGTTCTGAACGTGATTCAGACAGTGAGGATGATATTGTTAAGCCTTTTAAAGTCCAGAAGAGAAGCACCATCAGGAGGAAGGAGATTGACTCCTGATGACAGAGCACCATGGCTATGTGAACTTTTGCACGTAATTTGACTTTCCTGAACTTCAGTCTCCCCTCTAGAACATTGGAATTACTACTGCTGATGTCAAAACTCTGCAGTGAAGATTTGGGGAAGTAAAACTGTCATGTAGCTCATACTCACAAAGATGAGCTCATTGTTCACTTGTAAAGACCCCTCCATAAGACAGTCACACTTTGTGGACCAGGGAAGCTTCTGAAACCTACCTGGGCACACAGCAGGTGCTCAATAAATGTTTGTGGATGGATGGGGCAAGAATAGTGAATGGCTGCTTGTTTTGAGCTGCTCATAAGCACCGCTGGTTGGAGGATCCAGAGTGAGCTGTCCGCCCAACCCACACCAAAAGTGTCCTCTCCCCTGTGCCTGCCTACCATATAGGACTTGAAGGTCCCTGGGAGGGCTGGAAAAGGTATGCCTGAATAAGCTGCCACCAAATGGCTTTGCCAGGCATGGATCTCAACCTGTTGGAAATTACAGGGTTCAGGGAATTATTTTGCAGAGAATAAGTCACTTTCCCCCAAACAAACTGAGCAGGCTGAAGTCAAACCAGAGCCCAGGAGGGTCTTGTCACAGGAGACTCTTGCTGGATCATAGTGTGAACTGCATTCAGTAGGCACTTGCCCACTCCTGGTAGATGCCCATACAGTCTGAGTCTACCAAGCGCTGGGGCACTGGAGTGTGGATTCATCAAGGCTTGGGGAAGAGAAGACGCCTGCTCCTGCAAAGGTTACACCAAGTCAGAGGAATGTTCTTGAGGTAGGCTTCCTGAAAATAGGGCCCCTGCAGAAGGGCCTGGGTCCTTGGCAGCTTGATTGGCATGAATGGTGGTAGTGGGCAGAGTTGTAAATGATTGAGTCTCCCTCTGCCCTGCTGTGGACAGCCAAGGCTTCCATCAGGGATCCTTAGTAGGATTGATCATCCAGAACCCCTATTGCAAATCCTGATAGCTCCAAGTTTCTTCGCTTCTTGAAGTCTTCACTTCCATATCTGTAGAAGGCAAAAATTATACATGTATTTATACTTGACCATGATTCCAAAGTGTTTAGGAAATGTGCCTACAAGGGGAGGTTCAAGGATTGTTAGCTGACACCGGCCTCCTCTGCACTTCGCCCTTTTCTGCCTGCTCCTTTCGGGACCCTTGTGCCCTTGCTGGAGATCCCAGGCCTGGACACGGCAGGTCTGAGGTCTGGCTATTCATCGTCTTTCCCTGGGATGTCTATGGAGAGAGGATGTGGGTAAGCCACATAAGGGAATCAGCCACACTTCCCCAACCCCGTGGAGAGAGTGCAAGTTCCCAAGACATGTTCCCTGGACACTGGTTCCATGCCAGGCTCCGCAGGATAGAGTTCTGTGGACATACATTTGACATACATTTGAGCATCTTTTTAGGACTAACCTAAATATAGTCATTCCTGGGTACTTGTGGGATGGTTCCAAGGACCTCACTCCACCCAGCAAGGATACCAAACTCCTAGGATGCTCAAGTCCCTTATAGGAAGTGGTATAGTATTTGGATGTAACCCACATGCCTCCTCCCCTGTACTTTAGGTCATTTTTACATAACTTGTAATACTTAATACAATGTAAATGCTATGTAAACAGTCATTCTACTGTGTTATTTATGGAATAGTGACAAGAAAAAAAGTGTGAACATATTCAATGAAGATGTAATTTTTAAAAAATATATTTTCAGTCCATGGTTGGTTGAAGCCAGGGATGGGGAGCCAGCCGGCAGAAGTGGAGAGACAACATTTGTTAACTACGCTACAGACTCAAAGATGTGGGATAGTAAGAAAGCCTGGTTGATTTCCAGGGTGACTGATCTGAATGAATCCAGTCACAGACACTGCTCCTCCATCTGTCCCATCCTTCCCCCTTAACCCCGCGAACAACCCATATCATGTCTGCCACAGAAGACACGCTGGGGAACACTCAGAGACACAGAGTACAGGCACTTCGAAGCTACCTGTGTCCCCACTCACTGAGAGCCCTCCCCACTTCCATCTGCAGCCCCCTCTACACACTGAGACTGCGCCCCTCACAGTGGCTCCTCCAGAAGAGGCTGGGCCTGGGTGAAGGGCAGCGAACCGCCGGGGAAGATGGCTAAGGAGGGCGTGCTTAGCAGTGGAGCCGTGGGCGGGCCACACCTGGGCGGTGTCACTCTCAGCAGGTGTGTGGGTGCTGGGATCAGCGGTGCAGAGAGAGGAACCCGAGGGGAGGCGGCAAGAAGCCTGGGTGTGAGCAGAGGGTGTCACTGACCGGGAGCCCACATTGCTCAGCAGATTGATTCCACTGGCCTGTAACTGGCAAATCCTTTTGTAGTTATGAAGTGCTGCGCGGGGCTGGCGGTACGGAGGGAGAGCGGTAATCAATGTATAATTACGACAGCACCAGGCAGGCGGAGCTGGGAGCGGCTCCGTCTTCTGCGGCAAATTCTCCAGTGCTCCCTGAGGGCTGTGCCCGTGCCTTTTCTAGGAGTTAAATGGATTTCTGGGCCACATTTGCGGACTTGTAATCAGGGACATGCAGGCAGCTTTAGCAACCAGCAACGAGTGACTGGGGCTTAGCAGAAAGTAAAACTTAAAGCCTGCCTAGGCCACAGCAGGGACAGCTGGTCAGCAATGTCTGCCAGGGCAGGGGAGCCCTAGGGCACTGGGGAGCTTGGTGTTCTGCAGCCCTCTCCCCATTTCTCCTTTCTGCCATGGGCCTGTCATGGGTCTCTCTCATTTCTCCTTCTGGTGAGTTCCAAAGGCGTCTCCCATAGCTAAGCTGTTTCTCCTATCATGTCCCTGGAGATAGGACCTCAATCTTGGATTCCCTCTGGCCTGTGGGATTCTGGGAATCCAGCAGAAGGAAGAGCTGCAGGACCTGGTCTTCTCTACTTGGGGATGAGGCAGGGTCTGTGGAGGGGACTGGAAAGCTCAGCCCTCCTGGCTGGCACTCTTGGTTCTCAATCAAGAAGGCAAAGCATAGTGGTTGGGGCTGGCCTGAAATCCTGGAGCAGGCGGGAAGGTTTGCCTGGGGTGCCAGTGCTCAGCCCTGGGGCACAAGAAGACCCCTGTTTGGGGACAGGTAGAGGTGTGATTAAGAAAGGGGAGCTAGGCTTTACTTCAGGATGGTTCTCAACTTGAGCGTATATCAAAATCGCCTAGATTTTGTAGGCCTCACACCCCATGTAGATGGCCGGGCCTCACACCCCAGCACTCCTGGTTCAGAAGGTACAGGTGGAGCCCAGAATTTTCTTATCTCAGAGGTTCCCAGGAGACGCTAATGCTGTTGGTTCTGGGTCAACAGCTGGAATACTTGTGCTCAACACTAAACTCAAGTAAGTAAACCCAGTAAGCAAAGCACAGAGCTCTGCCAGGGGTTGAAGCCCAGGTACCCTGCAGCTGTCCTGCAGGCCCCCGCACGGGAAGCTGTGGCTCCTGCCAATGGCTGATCTGCCTGGAGTGGCCCAGGAACATGGGCTGGCAGTGAACAGAGGCTTGGACTGAAGGGAACCCAGCACCTATAGTGTACTAAGCAGGCCCCTGTCTTCCCTGAGAGAGGCTAACAGAATAGTGCAGAAGCTAGAATACTGAACCCAGCCTCTAGCCAAAGACAAGTTAGGTAGAGTGAGGGGTGTCTGGGAGTCGCCGTGCCTTAGTGGTGGCACATCCCTCCAGTTTGTCCACAGTCAGCCCTGCCTGTTGAATCCTGATGCAGAGCCAGGCTCCAGGTGGGGTGTAAAATGCTCTCTTATATTCAGCCCTAATTAAGGCTCACTGAGGTTAAGTAACCAGTCCAAGGTCTCACGGTCATGAGGAAGTTAGGTGGGGTCTAAGCACTACACTGCCCCAGCATGCTGTCTGCACTCACTGAAAAGCCATTTGTCACACATGCTCCCTACCAGACCCTGGACTGGGCACTGAGCATGCTGGATGAAGCCGCTGGTCTTACTGAGAAGATGGAAGCATCAGCTTTAACACGTGAGGGTGCAGTTGTGAATGCCCATGCGCAGTTATGGGGGCGGAGGCAGGATCGCTAACTTTCTCAGGGTCCTGGGCTCCTTTCCACACTCTGGCCCTGGCAGGCGAGGGGGTGGGTGACGAGAGCTCTCACATGACACAGCTCGCTGCCCAGAAACCCTGTCTTCTCCAGGAGTCTCTAGGGACCCAACGACTGCTTTCTTCTTTGCCTCCTTCTCAATGAAGACACTTGTAAATATGTAATTTTCCTTTTGTGAGATTTATTATCCCACCTAGGAAATGAGCTGATCAACCAGTGACTCTCATGGTTGGCCCTCGCTAGCTTTTCCAGAATCTTCAGCCTTTGTTCCTGCCAGCGGTGTGAGCTGTGATGTTCACCTAGTCAAGGCCCTGGCACCTTAAACTCCAAGGAAGCTGAGAGATGCCAAAGTTCTTGATGATTTCCAGGCTTTGGGGATCAGTATCTGCTCCATGACTCTGGAAATGACCTCAGGCTTTAGAAGTCCTGGTGGTGGAAGGAAAGATGCGGGGTTTGAAGATGGTGGCCTTGAGTTCTACTTGTATGCTTTTTTGTTTTTTCATTCAGGATGGGGTGGAGCACACTTGGTCTCTGACAGACCTCTGTCGCATAAGATGAAAACAAAAGATTAGGTTTGGGCTACACAGAAATAGCAACTTTATTTAGTTTACTTTTCCTCAGAGAGAAATAGAGAATTGAGCTGACCTACTGAAGAAAAAGTTTATTCTTCTTTATATAAATAAAATGAGCTCATTGTAGAATATTTAGAAGATATTTTTGGTGTATTTCTTTTCAGATTTTTGTTTAGTTTTTTGGGGTCCTGTACAGAATAGTGTTTTTATGCCTGTACTTGGATTATCCACTGAAATGTGACTTTCAGAGAAATGTTCCTTCTCCCCAGAAAAGGTTATAGTCCTCCCTGCTATATCCTCACTACTGGAATTCTTACCCTCCACAGTGCTTATTGGGGTAACAATTAAATCTCTGTTAGACAACTATTTGCTTATTTGTCTGACTCCCCTAAACCTGTGGTATTCAGGATGGTAGCCACTGGTCCCTTTTGGCTATTTAAATTAAGTAAAATCAAGTCAAATCAAATAAAAAACTCAGCTCCTCTGATGCATGAGCTACATTTCAAGTGTTGTGTAGCCACAGGTGTTTAGCAGCTACTGTCTTAGTGCAGATCCTTTGCTCCCCTGCTCCCTTGGGGGCTCGCAGGTGAGCAGTCCCTGCCCCTGGTCTTGCCGCCAGATGCCTTAGTTTGTAATGCTCTGTAATGATGGTCAGTTCCTTGCTTCCTGGAGCTGCCACCAGAATCTTGCTTTCAACTTAAAGGAATGAAGCCTGCACTTTCCATGGCATCTGCCACTGTGTAATGGAGGCTTCCTCTTTTCTGGCAAGTTCCATCAGGATAGCAGGAAACTGGGCCTTTTGAGGACTCAGATCAACTTGAATAGGCCCTTGACTTTGTTTCCCCAGCACACCTTCCTCCCTCTCCATCCTGCTTCAGGATAGGCCGACAAGGATATCTGTGTGGACCAGGTCTCCTACAGAGGGAGCAGGAAGGGAGGAAGGGCTTGGGGTCCCACCTGGCCACTCAAGTTGCTGGAACAGTTCAAAGAAGGTGTTGCCTGGAAACCACCACCTGACACAAACACCACCTGTACCACACACAACATGGAATGGGAACTGGAGACAATGGGGAAGAGTCGAAGGCCATTGGAATGGACGAAGCCAGTCAATGGACTACAGACTCGGGGCTGGGTGTAGTGGAGAAGTAGACAAGCACTGGTAGCCTGTGCCAGGGTCAGTTCTGGCTAAGGACTGGGCCAAACATTCCACTTAGATGGGAACAGCTCGTTAAGGAGGCTTGAGCACATGGGACAGAATGGCTCCACATCTAGTGTTTGGCATTGGTGCGGAGGAAAATGCCTAGATTGTGGAGAGGGCCTTTTTAGGTCATCTGCTGACCTATCTATCTATTCTATCAATTAGAATTAGGTTTACAACAAGTGACAGAAAGTCCGGTATAATGGTGGCTTAAGCAAGATAGAGTGTATTTCTCTTTCAGATTTAAGAAGTCTAGAGTCTAATGTCGGTAGCTGGTCTTCCTATTCCATTATTGTGGGCCTGAGCTCTTTTTAGTTTGTTTCCATCATCTTGAACATAAACCTTCCACATTGTAGTCCAAAATGGCTGCCATTAGGTGTGCATTCCAGACAACAGGAAACAAAAATGAGGAGAACACATCTCCTGGAATAGGCCATAAAGATGTTATCTTATATCCTTTTGTTCAGCATATAGTCACAGGGCCTCACCTAGCTTTAAGACTGGGAAATGTAGGCCCCACCCCCACCCTCAGTAGCCATGTTCTAATTTGAGTATTCTACAGAGCTGACTTTGCTAAGGCATCTAATATAAAGTACGAATGTTCCTCCACTTAAGATGGAACCATGTCCCCATAAGCCCATCATAAGTTGAAAATATTCAACTTTGACATATGTCAAACATTCATTTAATACCCCTAACCTATCAAAGATCATAGCTTATTCTAGTCTACTTTAAATGCACTCTGAAAACTTAACATTAGCCTAACATTAGTTGGACAAAATCATCTAACGCAAAGGCCATTTTATAATAAAATGTTGAATGCCTTTTGTAATTTATTGAATATTGCACTGAAGTTGAAAAACAGAATAGTTGTTCTGTATCACTAACCTGAAAAAAATCAAAATTCAAAATTTGAAGTTTCTACTGAATGCAAATTGATTTTGTACCATTGTAAAGTTGAAGAATCCTGTCAAACCATGGTAAGCTGGGGACCCTCTGTCCATTAGTACAAGTGAGAGTGGAGATGAAGCATCTGTTGTCCATCAGGAAACATTGGCTGTGATCAGCAAAGATTTGTACTGATGTTGAATCTGCAGTTAGCGTAGTGATCCATTCAATGAATTTACAGGTGCTACCTTGGCTAGGAGACTTTTAGTGTACAAAAGTGGAGTTGGTCAAGTGGGGAAAAGTGACAAACTGTCCATGTTTCCTCTGTGTGCCGGAGGCTTGTTGCAATTCAGGAACTGTTTGGATGTGCAAAGCCATTATTGATGGAGGCCAGTGATGGTTGAGGAACATGGCGGGAGACTCTGGGGAGGGTCTGACTCAGGGACCCCAGAAGGTCCTAATGTTAGAGGGCACAGAGGGTGGGGAGAGGGTGCATGGAGCAGAGGGTGGGGATCAGAGGGTTAGCTGAGACAAGCAGGAACCAGTGTTGAATGGAGTCATTTGTCTTTGGTACCTTCTCAGATGAGTGGGAGAGGGCCTTCCTTGTGACCTGGGATGACAGTGATCGTCTCCACCCTCAGACGCCTGCCTTCCGCAGACCCACTAGGATGTGCCGTGCAGTGCACAGAGCTAAGGGTGGGAACAAGGCCGGAGAACCTGTGCTCTCTTTGGCAGCTGGGCTGTTCAAATCTTTGGAGCTACAGTTTGCATCCTTGGCTGGCTTTATTTGTGGAAGCACTGGCTACTCACAGTGACACAGGGATTAGAAATGAGGGTACTTTTAAAGGATCTGAGAAGTGAGAAATGGCAAAGGTCTGTCCTGGCATCTCAGCCCCACAAGGCAGGGCAGTCCTAGAACCCCCAAACCCTTCCCAACAAAGGCATGTGGAACTCAGAGTCAGAAGATGGACCTGGAGTCCCACCTTGGTCTTCTCATTGAGAGTCTTGGGCATTTCAGGAGAGGGAACAGCACATGGACAAACCTGCCTGTGTGAATGAACTGGGTGTGGTTTTGGAGGAATGGCAGGGGCAGGGAAGAGTGGGAGGAGGTGAGAACCATGATGGACCCTGAATACCATACCAGGGAGTCAGATTTCTTAGGAGGGCAAAGGGAGCCTCCATTGAACAGATTTTAGACGAGGACGGTGTATTAATCAGTTTTCTGTCACTATAATAAAATGCCTGACATGGAGTATCTATGGAGTAAAGAGGTTTATTTTGGCTCACAGTTTCAGAAATTCAAATCCAAGACAGGGGAGACCCCATTGCTTTGGGTCTTTTGAGGGCAGTTTGTGGCCAAAAGGAATGTGTGGCAGAGTGAACAGTCACATTTTAAGCCAGGAACAGAGAGAGAGAGAGAGAGAGAGAAGACAGGTGGGGGGTCTCACAATCCTCATAAAGGGCACACCCCTGATGAGACTGGGCTTTAGCATATGAAGGGATAGGGTGAGAACTGTGTTCTTACTGCCCACCCTGGTGTCCATGTGGAGGATGGGCTAGAAGGGGAGTGTTTGGATTCAGGGAAACCTGTCAGAACCCTAAGAATCAAGGTCCCAGGGGCTCCAACAGGGGCTTGCTTGGACAGGCCAGTCCATGTGTTGAGTGGAGCAGATGTGTCTTAATTCTCGTGCCTTTCCAAACAGGTATTGAAGAGGGGCTTTCCTGCAGCCTGAGGTGACAGGGGTGCCTGCCTGCATTTGTGTAGAGGAAGGCACGCCTGGCAACTTCAGGAGCTGAGCCGTGGGCACTGCCCGAGGCTGGGAAAGGGCCCTGGGCCTTCAGACTGAGTAACCCCTGCTGAGAAGAGCCACTCTGAGTGCCCTGTCCCCTGGGCCTCATTATCTGCAACCAACTTAGAATATTCTTTGCATTACTCACTGTCCAGAGGCCTTGCCTGAGCCTAAAGGTACACAAAGTAGGTCAGGGGCTCCACTCTCCCCTGCAACCCCAAAGCAGCCTGCAGGTAAGATGGTTTACCAGAACGAGGAGGGTAAAAGAGCCTGGGCCTACCATCAGAAGGCAGAGGTGCTTATACCTTAAGACCTTGTTCCAATATCAGTGTCATTCATTGTCACCTACTCTGTGGAGGCACAGGACTGTGTACTTCCTGTACATTTCTCATTTAATCCTCACAACAGCTCTTCATATAGATATTATTATTCTCATTTTTCATGCTAATCAGTTTAAAAGTAGAGGCCAGGGTGTCTTTGTGTTTGAAAATGTCTAGTCAGGTGGTCTGCCTCCAAGGGAGGCATCAGATGAAAGTGATGAGAGAAAATAAAGACTCCCTGTTCACCCATCCACCTACCTGTCCATCCATTCATCGGTCCATCCATCCACCCACCCACTTATCATCTGTTCATCTGACCTAGAATTTCCCTGAGTGCCTGCTCTAGGCTAGGCCTTCCCAGGAATTTATCAGTTATAAGGATAAGGACCCCAGAAGAAATCACTGATATTCAGGGTCTCTGTTGGGGAACAGGTGGGTGTGTTTGTATGACTAGAGGAGAGTATTTGGGGAAGTGGGGCAGCAGATACTGCCAGGCAGGATCACTGGTGCTAGATGGCAAAAGTCCTTGAAGGTCAAATCAGTGGTTTATTCAGTGGTAATGGGGACCATCATGCCTTCTAAATCATCACAGTGGCGGAGTTTGATTTGTGCTGGCTGACTACAGAGAGGGGGTTGTAGGTTCTGAGATGATGGGTGTGGGGGAGCCTCACTAAGAGAGCAGGCAAGGGGTGCTTCCAATGGGCCTAGGGGCTGGGTGGTGGTGGTTGGGACAGAGAGTGGAAGGCAGATACAGGAGAATGAAAAGCCAGACATGGGACTTGACACCTGCAGGAGTGAGAGACGGAGTCTGGGTACCTCGGGTCCTGGCTGGGTCCCAGTGGCTGGGGTGGAGCTGGTGTTTGCCAAAGCAGATGCGTCTGGCTGGCCACCTCCCTGTGCACCCCGAGTTCCAAACATTGAATGTTCAAGGGCAGCTGAAGCAACTAGCTTGCTTTGGCTTGCCAACTTTCTCAGGGGTGTCAGGGCTCAGAGTGTGAGCCAGACACACAGGAAGCCAGTCCACACTGGAAGTTTGGCTGAGGAGCTTGCGGGGAAAGGGACTCCATCCTGCTGTCTATCAGGGTTCTGAGCTGGGGCCTTCTCTGTGCCTTCCTGGGTTGCTGTGAGGTGCTACCTCCCCCTTTCCCTTGCAGTCCAGGTGAAGCTCTGCATAGAAGTGCTTGTCATTTTGATGTACATGAAATGACCACATCCCTTCTGAGATCCAAGCTGTCTCTGGGGCCTTGCATCTCTTCAGGCAGCTCAGGGCAATGCATAATTTCAAATGCCACCCCCCAGGCAGCCCCTCTGTGGCTTTTGTCCCTTTTCTGGCTTGACTGTCCCTTGAAGGAGGGACTGACCTTTACACACACACTGTAGCTGCTAAAAGCTCTTTTGGTTGGAAAATCCTTCTTCTTCTTTTTTTTTTTTTTTTTTTTTTTGAAAATGCTTCTTAGCACACACAGGCTGTTTAATCCTAGGGGGACTGTGGGTTAGGGTGGTGGAGAACCACCACCAACAAGGTGACTTCTTCCAAAGCAGTTGTCCCTGATGAGCTGGGGTTTTAGAGTGTGGCATGGGCATGCTGGGTGCACATGCATGTCTCATTGTGGCCTGCACACATGCCACACGTATGGTGACCAGCTTGATTCACATGGCTGCATATATATATGTAGGCTGGAATTTCCATCAGAGAGTTGGGCTCCCTGTCAGCATCCCCAGAGACATGGGGGGAGGAGGCTTTTTCCCCCAAGTCCTGACCTCCTAACAGAATGTTTGCATTTTTGTCCTTCCCATTAGGCCAAGGTTGGCTTTAGTTATTGCTTTTCCATCTGTTTGTTCTTTACCCCTTAAAGTTTCAGAAGAAGCATTATGGGGTGTTGGAAAAAGCATAAGCCTTGCAGTGGGATAGACCTGATTTTGAACCTTGGTTCCAAGTTGTGTGAACTTGAGCAAATTGCTTGAACTTTCTGAGGCCCATTTTGATCATCCGTAAAATGGGAGTGACAGAAATACTTTCTACCTTGTGTGGGTAGGGAGTAGTAAAGATAGCACAACTGGTGTGATTTGTTACTCTGTAAGTATCATTATCATTATTTGGGTAAGATTTAGAAAAGCAGGATAGCATAGTAATTGAGATCTTTGCCTCTGGATATGGTCATAACAGGGATCTTAAACCAACTTTGCCCTTTATGAGCTGTGTGACCTAGAGTGAGTTACTTAACCTTTTTGAACCTCAGTTTCCTCATCTGTAACATAAGCATAGTAACTGACTTCTATTGCCCCGGACCAGTGTGTCTGACTGAGGCAGAAATGGGTGCTTGAGGAAAATGAGGCTTCCTCTTTGGGGGTGTGGCCCAGAGTTAACATGCCAGTGATTCTCTTGGATACACACCTGTTGGAGAGCTGTGACACTAGATTGCTGGTTTCCCAGGGCAAGAGTCATGTCCATGTGGCCTCACACTGTACCTCCATGCCTAGCTGCTTACACGGGCTGGGCGCTGAAGAAAACAAATGATTACATGAGTTCATGCTTCCAAAGCACTTGGCATAGGGCCTGGTATGGAATGAGACCTTTATAGACATCATGGTGTTCATTCTTAGTACAGAGAAGCTGCATCTCTGTGTGTAGGTCGGCAGGACCAGCATATGTGACTCACATGTGCTGCAGGTCGGGCCTCCTCAGCTTCCACTGCAAGATGACTGGCATTCACTGAGGCTGCCTTGAGAGCCAGGCTGAAATCAGGCCCTCCTGGTCAGAGGGGACCTGGCCTCCTGTCGATGGGTCCCTCTGTCCTGGTGCCCATCTGTCATCTGCTTCCTGCCTTTGGAGGGTGCCAAAGCCAGGGTGCTCCAGTCCTGATGAGAAGCTCCAGTTCACCATCGAGGCCCCAGATTCTATTTGTATTAAGTTTGTCGTCAGTCACAGCAGAGGACTGGGCTGGCGTTTTATTGTTCCAGGCTTCCTGGCTTGGGCCTGGCAAGAGGAAGAGGTATTTAGGAAGGGCCTTTCCTGTCTGAGGAAGAACAGGTGCTACCAGAAGCCATGAGAGCCCAGAGCACCAGAGGAGGAAATGGAACAATACTGACTTGCCCACCCGGTGACGCATGTTTGGCCAAGTCATGTCGCCGAGCCACACGGTGCAGGAGTCCTTGATTTCATCTGGCTCCTCGTTTTGCAGATGAAAAAGCTTGGGACTTAGAGATGGATGGGATGTGTGCCAGGACACCTGGTGGCTTGGGGAGGAGCAGAAGCTTGATGCTGAAGCCAGGTCCCACCCACTGTTCCATGCTCTGTCCACTGCCCCATGTCCCTAGCCCCTGACCTGCCGGCTCCAGTTCATTTTCTCAGGGTGGGAAGACTTCAGTAGCACCTGGTGAGTGAGGCCCTGAGCAGAAGCCAGGCTCCCTGCGGGTGGAGAGGACAATAGGAACAGGGTGTCAGAGAGGAATGGCTCTGACCTGAAGCTAAGGGCATGCCCAGCTCCCCAGTGCAGAGAGACCCAGAATCCCACGGAGCACCCGTTATCCTTACCACAACCCTGTCACTTCAGCAGGCCAGCGAGGCTGGCGCAGGGCTGGGGACTGAGATGGCCGATTAGAAGATTCCAGGTGCAGACAAAGCTAAGATGAAGGGCTGCTGCCAATCCCACCTGCCCTCAAGGATCTCCTCAGAAGGATCTGCACCCAGTGACCCACAGTCTTTGGAGACCAGCCTGACTAGACTTAAAAACTTCATGAGACACAGGTTCTAGAAACACCCTAGGCACAGTGGCCATGTGGACAGATCTCCCTGTATTGGCCTAAATGGCAGCAGCAGAATGACCAGAGAGCCAGCTCCTTCCTAACAAGGATCGCTGTTGCTGACCGAGAGCGCCCAACCCACCTAACTGCGTTCCAGACTCTGAAGCGCGTGGTGCTCCCGCAGTCTGGTGGAGGGGTGTGTCCACCCACCCTCCTGCTGGTGAGGGAATGTGGGCTCCAAGCTGGAAGGAGCCAGGCCCAGGTCACGAGACTAGACAGGAGCGGAGGTGGGATTTAACTCAAGACGCTTCACCCCAGAGGCTGTGTGCTTAGCCTCCATTCTGCGGTCTTGCCTCAACACCCAGGCCCTTCCTTGAGTCTGGCTTGACTGTTTTCTGGAACGAGGGTGTGGTAGAAGTTATTCTTCGGCATGTGGAAGTCAAGAAGCATGTGGCCATTTCTTTATTCATTCAAATTCATCAAAGAAATGTGTGGGCCAGTACGGTTTGCTCTTGGTTGGAATGATGAGGATGGAGTCTCTGCCCACACAAAGCTCACAGACTCAGGGGAAGACAGATCCGTAAGGAAACATGCAGACATCATGGAAGTAGGAGCGTTCTGGACAGGAGGCCCGGGTTGCTATGGTAGCGCAGAGGCGGCCCGTAGCTTGCTCTATGTGTCACTGGGACAGCCCAAGGGGAAGGTTCTAAGGTCTGTGATGTAGGTGGAGGATGGTTGGGAGGAGGGAAGGCTGTAGGCTGGGAGCCCAGCGGGGAGACCCTGGAAGAGTCATGCTGCAGGTGGAACGAGCACAGTGGTGATAGGGTCTGAGAGGTCTTGGTGACCAATTAACATGGGAGGGTGAGAGGAGGCGGAATAGTGGGGGATTCTAGATCCAAAGCATGTGTAGAAATAAAGGCAATTATTTGGACAGTGGCAGGCTGCCCTGTTGGGCAAGGGAGGTTGAAAGATCTTGTAGGTACAGAGCATAATGGTAGGAAACATCAGTAGGTCACAGTGGCATCCCCATTAATCTCAGCTGGTGGAGAACCCTGTGGTCGTAGGATGAGCAGGAAGCGCATCGTCTGCTGTTTTATCAGGAGCAAGGGTGCATCTCTTTAACTGATCCTGTTTCTGTTTTCCAAAGTAATGCTGTGTAGATCTCTTTGCAAATCCGGTGCATTTTATGGGCTGGGAGGACTTTCTCACCCATTTTCTGTCTCTGACAGTTCAGTGTCTGAGGAGACCGCACCGCCATCAGCAGGCTCTCCGCCCGCCAGTTACACATTTTTGTCTGGGCCCTGCAAGACCTGCTTGCTGACACTCATTTCTGTTGAGCCTGATGTGTTGCCATGATCAGAGGAGAGTCACATAGAGATGATGGTGTCTCATTCTGTGCTTGCGAGGGCATCTTTTTGAAGTGTATGTGTGGCATTAGAGGTGGCAGGAAAGTCATAAAGTACCAGCCTGAAATTGCAGAGCAGGCCAGAGGAAGTCCACAAAAGTGAGATCAGGGGTCAGTTTTTAGACCGAAGGGTGCTCTAATTACGGCAGCCCTTCAGTGCCATCTCAGACCACTAATCTCATTGCATGATTCTCAAGTTCCTAACCAAACTTGGTAATTAAAGGGGGACAGCAATGACTTGTGTCAGCAAGTCCTTCACCTTCAGCTTTGTGGGTACTTCAGAACTCTCAGGGCTCAGGCGTGGATAAAAGACACCAAGCCACCCAGGGGCACACTATTGTCCTAGTACCAGGGATGTAGGAGTCACAAGTTTCCATAGCAACAAGAAGGAGAAACAATTATCTCACACCTCCTGGAGCCCTTCACCAAGGTTACAAGAATACACCCGAAGCTCTTGAGAAGAAGACTTGCTAAGGAGACAGAACTGACTATCTCTGTCTTGAAAATATTGACATGGAGGTGAGAATTTTTAGAACCAGAAAATAGTATTACAATAATCTAGTCCAACCTCTTCTGTTTTCAGAGAAGGAAACTGAGAGAGAAGTTAAGCCCCTGGTCCAAGGTGGCCCAGAGGGCCAGGGGCTGGGCTGCAGGTGCTAGAGTGGAGCCCTGCTCCCCTGTGCAGGCACCCTGTCCTCTTCTCCTTCCCTTCCATGGTTGGCACTGGGACTACAGGTGCCTCTCACCTCTACAAGGAGCCATTTCTGCAGACCAGGTATCACCTGTGTGTGCAGCAGCTTCCGGTTTGCCATGGATTTCCCCATTGACTCCAGGGTATTTCTTCGTTTCAGATTGATCTTTTGGTAGCGCCTTCCCACACTTTGGGACTGAGGTTCGGTTTGTTTTACTTCCTGCAACCAACCACATCTTTTCTTCCAGTCTTTGGGGCAGTGTCTTTAATGAGCAGCAAATAAGCCTAGGCAGCTGAGCTGGATCCATTAGTTCATGGGGAGCCAGGGGAGCCTGGAACCTCTCTCAGTCCCCTGGGGTGGCTTCCCTCGCTGTTCCCAGCAATCCAGATCACTGCTGGTTGGCTCTTGCATGACCGGAGCTGGGTCCTTGAGGGTCTTCTGAGGCTGGGCATGAGGCTCCAGGTTCATTCTTGGCTCTGAATTTTCCTGAAGGAGGTTGTGAGTGGGGAGGCTGTGTCAGGTCAGCTCTCTGGAGGCATAGGCAGGCTGGGACACAGTTACCTGCCACCACTTGCCCACTCCCCAGGAGAGGCATCTGGATTGGGCTTCAGCTCTAGGCTCACATAGAAAGTCCAGAAGGAGGAGAGGGCCTAAGTATGTCTGTCCTGGAGGCTCGGCAGAGGTACAGGGTGCTGGGTAAGAAGGGAGCCTTGCTCCATCTCGAACCCTTGAGAGGGAGCCTTAGACATCCCATGTGAGGAAAGACCACATGCTTGGGTGGCTTTGCCCTCAGCACTGACCTGGCTCAGAGCAGGTGCACATTCATTCAGTTATTGAACGAGTACTGCCCTGCCGGCCACTGCCCAGCTCTGGCGCTGAGGGAACAGGGAGGTCCAGGGCCCAGAACTTCATGGTGGGAGGGTGAATGTCCCTGACTGAAGAAACCCAGGCTCTCTGAGGGCTAGGGTAGGAGGCCTGACAGTGCCCGCCATGAGGACCACAACTGTGAAGTGAAAGGTGGCCACAGCTGGAGGCATGGGGAGATGGGCAGGCCTGGAAGGCTCCTGTCCTGGGCCAGGTGCCTGCTGTGTGATGACATACAGGTGGATCATCATGATCCCCGCAGGCTTCCAAGACGGTGAGCGGCCTGCCCCAGGCACACATCCTGGAAGCAGGATCCACTCTCAGGTCAGTCCAGCGCTCCTCCATGTGCAGGGACGAGGAGTGTTGACAAGGGTCCCAGGAGGACCACTGCAGGTCCCAGGTGTGGTCTCCAGCAGTAGAATGTTCATCTGAGTTGCTGGAAGTGGAAGTTCCTTGGGTCAGGCTGGCCTCTCCTACCCTGCTGCCCCCCCCACCCGCCACCTGCAGGAACCAGAGTCAGCCCAGCAGGAGGCTGGTGGGGGCATAGTGGGCAGAGCCCCTTGGGCAGCAGTGAACATGCAGCATAAAGAGCAGCCCTGCTCTGGCTGCTGGCGCCTGCCATGTGAAGGCTGGGAAGGATGCCTCCTTCACCCGGTGGCCTGCCCAGCCCCAGCGGTGACTGCTTGCAGAGCTGACCTTGGGCTCGGAGACCCAGTAGTTAGGGTGTCACATGGGATCTGAATTCTACTCCTGCTGCTTGCTTCCGGTGTAGCCCTGACTGCTCACAGACACTCCTCAAGCCTGAATTTCACAGAATGAGATGGACAATAACTCCACAGAGTGGGGGATGAAGGTGATCGTCAGTAAGACTGGCTACAAGTAGTGAACACTCAATCATTGGGAATTCTCATCGCTCTTGTTGTTAGGTTAGCATCAGATAAAACTCGGCCTTGGAGCTGGGCTGGGCTGCACCGCATGCTCCGTTCTGGTGGCTGAGTCATATTTCCCCATGTGCATGGTACACAGATTCTTATAGCAAATTGACCTGTCAGATTTTTATGGCAGAGAATTCCGAACTTTGTGGTCCTCAGAACACCTGCAGAGCTTGCTACCAATCCAGGTTTGGGGATTATGTCCCCCTCCTCAGCAATACTGGCTCATGGGTCTGGGGCAAGGTCCTGAATCAGCATTTTAAATAAAATCCTGAGGTGATTCTGTTGTAGGAAGTCGAAAGATTTCAGGAATGCTGTTTTATACGCCCTTTCTTCCAGCCCTGGGGACTTAGTGGACGGCTCTCCTCCCTGGCTGGGCTATTTCTGTCTAATCACCAAGAGCTGGTATCTCAAGTCGGGCTCCTTTCCCCTAGGCAGCCCTGGAGACACAGGGACAAATCTTTTCTACTCAGCTCGCTGTCTAGAACACCAGGCAGACCTGAAACCTTTTTTCTTTTTATAAAACGTGATAGCCTGTCTCCTGGTGACCACGTTTTCTAATTCTAAGAAATGGTGGGGAAAAAAAATAAAGAAAGAAAGAGTGAAATAAAGAATTTTTTTCTGACCTATGATTTCATCTTAAAAGTCTTTCAAGGCACAGTTTATTTGCCCTTATCTATCTATTGAATGAACCCCTAACAAATACAGGGGAGGATAGTATAGTGGTTAAGCCCTTGACTAGCTGTGTGTCCTTGGGCAAGTTATGTAACCTCTCTGTGCTTCATTTTCCTCATCTTTGGGTTAAGACTAATAGCAGTGCCTGTCCCCTAGAGTTTTCATGCGGATTAATGCTGTAAATATTGATAAGGCACTCACAACAATGCCTGTCCCATAGTAAGCGGTATGTTTGAGTTTTATTTAAAAACATAAAGCAGATTCTCTTCATTTTAGACAGGGAACTGTGCCTGCAGGAGATGCCTGGACAACCCCAGGCAGCCCTGTCCCTGACGGCTTCAGCCAGGCCCCATCGTTTCCTGCCTTAAGATTCTGCCTTGACACGCACAGGTTTGGGACAGTTCAGCCATTGTTTTTTTTTTTTTTTTTTAAAGCGGGAACAAACAAGCAGAATAACAGAGGAAGAAGCCTGATCTGTGACTGCCCCATGTGAAGCTGAACGTCACATCAGCTCGCTCTTCAAGGCCTTCTCTTTGGAGCCTCACTCGAGCTGTGATCTGAGTGGCATGCAGGCACCAGGGGACTCTTTCTTTGGTTTCAGTTCTCATTTGCAAGATAAAGACTTGCTGAAGGTCTTGGCTGGTTTCTTCTACCAAAGAGCTGTCGAGGAAGAACCTGATGTCCCTAAGGGAGGACTATTCCTGGGTCAGGCAGCAGGTCTGATCAGATCCTCAGGGACCATGGGCCATGAGGGACGGGAGGCCCCGCTCTCCCCTGCTCCCCTTCCTCTGCCAGACCAGAGTCCACCTTGCTGCCCTGGGGAGGCGGGACCACAGCACGGCTGTGCACTTGACCTTAGGGCAGACAGACGTGGCTGACAGCCGGGGCCAGCACCCATGAGCCGTGTGATCTAGGGAAGGTTGGAGTCAGCCCACTCCTCCTCTGTGAAACACAGATGATAGTCGTATCTTTGTCACTGAGCTATTGGATTGTTCAGCAGAGCAAGGCACATAACGTGCCTGGAACTCAAAAACTGAGAGCTGTTAGTAGTAATGCTGAGTGGTCTTTCCCATGAGTTAGCCTGAGGTTCTTGATAGTTTGGGTCTTTCCCTGTGTAAACTTCTTGGAAGTATAGTCAGGATTATCTGGAGAGAGGACAGAGGTTTCAAAGGTCAGCTTGCATAGCATAACCCATGACTGACTGTGTGTGTCTGGACAGGAAGCGGGTAGGGGACAGGGACCTCCCTTCACGCCATAAAGGTCTTTCTTCTGATTTCCCACTCATCTCTGAGTGCCCCACAGGCAGCAGTAGGAAGTGAGGGAACAGGCAGGGAAGCAGGTCTGAGGAGCAGGCTCTTGCCAGGTCCCAGGGAGCAGCACAGAGCTGGGTGTGCAGCGGTCCCCAGGGTATGTGCAGAGGGAACAGGTGGGCCCAGCAGGAAATGCACCCCAGGGCAGGACCGGAAGGCAGGTCTAAGTGACCAAGATGGTGAGAAGGTCTGGCCACATCTGCCAACTGGCAGCAAGAGCACTTCCTGAGGAAGTCCCAGGATGCCAGGCAGGCAGGCAGGCAGAACTGGCAGGGCAGCCCTGGGGGCTCAGCGGAGTCAATGACCATCTTCAGAAGACCTGACCCTGGAAGCTGGGAGTCATTGGACTGGGGTGGGACAGGACTCTGCTCCCTGGGAGGGAGCTGGCATGAGCTTGGGAGCCCAACCTTGGAGATGTGCCCATGGGGATGAGAGTAAGCCCTAGGGCAGTGGAATTTGGTCCCCGTGGACAGGAAGGCAGCACAGGAAAAAAGAAATGACAAGAGGGTGCATCTCTTGCCTTCCCACTCCACCAAATAACACTGTTTCACATAATTTTTATACTACCTGGTGAACAAGAATCCACTATCACCACAGTACTGATGGGTAAACCGAGGCTCGTCTAAGCTAGCTGACGTGCCCAGAGCTCTCAGTGGCAGAAACAGCTGTGCAGAATCTCATGCTCTTACCCATGGTGCCAGAGGGCCCTGGTTTCCAGCTGGCTGGGGACCAGGGTCTGCTCACCAACAGCTGTTCCTGCTCCTTCTTTGGTATTATACAAAAAGCACTGCACTGTGGACTGAAACCCACACAGACACTCCATGACACTTTTGAAGGGATCCAATTTCAAAGAAATTGGAGCTTCCTTTCCAGTCTCCTCAACTCAAACCTAAGGAAATGGAGGTTCAGAGAGGTTGATGGCTTTGCCTGATGTCCCTCAGCAAAATAGTAATGGAGTCAGGGCCTGAACCAGGTCTGCTGGCTCCTGCCACTTATCCCCACAGCATTGAACTGTTTTCTTCCCATGCTTAGAAGGCCATGTGCTACTGCTGCACAAGGAACACCAACAGAATCAAATGTTTAAAGGCCACCAGTATATCCGTCAGGACAGGTGGCAAGAGTGATTTGTGTCTGCAGCTGCATTTGTAAACACAGCATGGGGAACACGTCAAGAAGCCAGGAAGGACTGTGCAGCCTGTCTGCTAATTAGAATGAGGGGATGCCAGTGGCAGGAAAGGATGGGGGAGAAAGTGGTGTCTTCAGATCACATGGAATGGCAGTAGGGGTGGCTGTCCCATGTCTTGGGTGAGGACAGACCTGGACCTCAGGGGCATGTCTGTGGCTTTTACTGCTTCCCTGATGGGCTAAGCATTTTGAGAGCAAGACTGTCCCAGCTACTGTTGCATCAGCAGCTCGCAGCACAGGGCCTGGCATGGAGTAGGTATTAAGCAAGTGCTTCTTGACTGGTGCGAGCTGCCTGGATGACTGAAAACCAGTACTCGTGGTAAGGGTGAGACCAAATGGCTGTTGGGTAGCTCTTTCCTCCTTTCCTGGTACACTGGTCAAACTCCCTGCATTAGAGGGGCCTGGAAGAACCATGGTCATTATCTGTCTCTTTGGACTTAGCTTCCCATGGGGGTCAACTGGCCATGGCCAAGGGCCTGGTTGCTAGCCAGGTTGCCCAGTTCAAGTTTTGGCTTCATTGCTTTCCATGTATGTGATTTTGAGCAAATTGCTGGACTTGTTCAAGCCTCAGTTTCCTTAGCTGTAAAATAGGGGCAAAAGCATGGAGGATGAGGTAGACCGGGCGAGATGCTGCACAGCACTGGCACCTAGTAAGGGCTCAGTCCATGGCAGTTCTCCCTGCTGTCACTCCCCGAGGGGCTTGGGAGAGGGCCTGGTCCCTCCCTGCTCCATCTGCCAGGCAGGCGTGAGCAAGCCGTGGCTGCGTGCCCACGTTGCCTTTGTTTAGGAGCACAAAGGAGAACAGGAGATAATGAGGCAGAGTGGAGAGGCGTCTATTAGAAATGGCACCCGGAGAAACATGGGACCCACAGACATGAGCCAGGACAAGCCTGCGATTGGATAACATTTCCATTTTGTTTCCTTCATCCATAACTTAGTTATTTAAAGTGCAGGAAAAAAGCCAGCATATACTGTTCTTGTGCACAAATGAGATTTATAAATAGCTGTTGTGGAGAGCAATAACATAGGAAGCAGGATAGAGAGAGTGGGGTGCCCACGGTGAACCTGTTTTGGTGCCACACAACCTGGCCCATGCGCCTCTGGAGACGTTCCATGCCTCTGTCTCCCTGTGAACCCTGCCTCATTCCAGGTAGCATCTCAGGGAGACCTGTGTGCTTCAGCTTTCTGGACACAGAGCACTGTGGCCTTTGTACAGGCTTGGAGGGCGTTAGCATCATTAGGTATGACAAAGG
Source organism: Sciurus carolinensis (assembly GCF_902686445.1). Classification (NCBI taxonomy): domain Eukaryota; kingdom Metazoa; phylum Chordata; class Mammalia; order Rodentia; family Sciuridae; genus Sciurus; species Sciurus carolinensis. Next base: position 65,195,176 of record NC_062223.1, read on the forward strand.
TGGTGGGGTTTGGGGTAGGGCAGACTGGGTTTGGGTCCTGACTTCATCTGTCACTGTGTGTGTCACACACTCTGACTGTGTGACAGTAGGCGAGCTGGCTGGGCTCCCGTTTTCCTGTGTACCCCACAGGAATGATACATCACTAATAGGGCTGCCTTGAGGACAAAGCAGTTAAAGCAACTGCCTCACTCCTGTGCCAGATCCCCAGGAGTTCACAGTCAACTTTGGCAAGATAGGCAGGGATTTCTGAGGCCAGATAGTTGCAGTCTTTGCAGGAATCTGGAGATGACCTAAGAGCTGGAGAGTAATGGGCTAAGAGGGGACCAGGCAATGTACTGGTCACTATGAAGGCAGGGGTGTGCCCAAACCCAGCCTTGGTCTCTCAACAGGCCTCAAAATTTGAACCATCTGATTTTTCAATAACTGAGTCCAGTTATTATTACTATTGTAATTATTTAATACCCTTATTGCTATCCAGTTAATTACCTGGCATTTTAGTTTCCATCAGCAACGTAGCCTGTCTGCAAATTATCTCCTCTTGGGTTCTTGCCTTGGCCTTGTTGAGAGGGAATTCTGAGGGATGTGTTAGTAACTCAGTCTTCATAATACTCAAATTCTCATCATGCATCCAATCCTTACCCTAGAATGTAATGACACCCTTGGCTTTGATTTAGTCCAGTCTTCGAGTGACTCAGTGGGAAGCCCCTGTGTCTTCTGTAGACTATAGTCATAGACACATTCCATAAGTTTCTTCAGGATGATCTGACTCAGGCATTGACCAGTTGGGCCTTCTTCATGACTCCTGAGCATTCTCTTTGGATTGGAGTTTGCTATTTGGATTTCCTTCTCAGCTTCATTTCTGTTTCACTACCATTGATCATGACAGGATCCAGGCCTGACTCCACTATGGTGAATGTTCCTCTACTGTCCAAAGAGACAGAAGCAACACAGTGTGTGTGTGTGTGTGTGTGTGTGTGTGTGTGTGTGTGTGTGTATGTGTAAAGAGTTATGATAAGGAATTGGTTTATAGAATTATGGAAGCTGAGGAGTCCAAAATCTGCAGTTGGCAAGCTGGAGATCCAGGGGAACTTATGGTGTAGTTCTAGTCTGAGTCTGAAGGTTTGGGAACCAGGAGAGCTGGTGTTGTGAGTTCCAGTTCAATAGTGGGCAGGCTGGATATCCACAAAGAACCAGTGTTTCAGTTCAAGGCATGAGACTGATGTCCCAGCTCAAAGAGTCAGACTGGAGGAGTTTGCTTTTATCACAGCAGGGTCAGACTTCTTGTTCTATTCAGACCTTCTACCAATTGAATGAAGAGCACCCACATTAGTAGGAAGGGCACTTGGCTGTACTTGGTCTGTTGGTTCACACGTTGATCTCATCCAAAAACAGTAGCACAGTTACATCCAGAATCCTGTTTTAACAAATATGTGGGCACCACATAGCCCAGATTAGTTGACATAAATGTATCACCATCTTTGGTATCTGATGACTGTGTCAGTAGGTGTCTTGATGCAGCACAGGGACAGGAACCAGTCTTAGTACCTCTGGGGGGTTTTTGGTCACCCTTTGAATACAGCAGAAGCAGTCCTCTGGTGTGGGCCTATCAGCCATCCAGCCATGGAACTATAAAGGAGTTTTGACCCAGACCCACACCAGCCAAGTGGACTCCTCTTCGTAGTGGAAACATGAAAGCTTTGTCTATCAGTTGGCCTGAAATGACACTTGCTACTTCTGCTTCCCCACCCTTTGAACTTACTAATGTTTTTTGCTTGTAGTTTGTACCAGAAACCTGGGCCTTATCTTTGAACCCCCATACATTCCTCCCCACATCTTTTGCATCCAGGTCCTGGCAATTTCTTCATGCTGAATGTCTCCTCTTCATAGCTATCATTTTCTCTTACTGTCCCCTGCCATCACCTGGGTCTCAGTTACCATCATCCTTTGCAGCGTTCCTGCGTCCTCCTGGGTTCCTTGTTCTCGGTCTTGCCCTGCGTATCCTGCAATCCCTCTCACCAGAGGGAGCTCTCTAAATTAAGAGACCTGACCATGTCATTCCCAACTCATTCCCCTGTTGCGGCAGAGTTTACAGCACGAGGCCTTAGGGTCTGATTCAGCTCAAACTTCAAAGAATTGGGTTGCTTTCATCTGAAGGGTGCATGCCTTCTGATTTGCCACCGTCCACATCCCTCCATGTTGTCTTACACCTGCCCACTTCCTTCCTTTGTTACTTATTTGTCTCTGATATCAGAGGTGTAAGACTTTAGCGTAATATATAAGTCCCTTCAGAATGTGACCCTGGTGGAACTTCCTGGGTTTATTTTTAGTCAATTCAACCAAAGGACCCTGTACTCTGACCTTTCCAGTCCTTACCATTCCCCAAACATGCAGTGTCCTCGGCATTTCCACGCCTTTATCCATGCTGTGCTGTTTGCATGGGTGGCTCTCCTCCTTTGAGCCCCTGGATAATTCCTAAGTATCCTCTAGGACTCTATTCATATCCAACTACTCCCTGTAGTCCATCCATAACATTCTCCAAGACTCAGTGTTCTCCTCTGTGAAATGAATAGAGTCATAGTCCCTACTGGATGGGATGGTGTGAGGATTCAATGACAGTGAGCCCATGCAAAGAGCTTAGCAGTGTCCATCATGTCAGAAGTGCCCTGCAAATACCCAGCCTGTCTGCCTAGCATCTGGAGGTGTTGGGGGTTTGGGCAGTGGTGACAATGGTGGTGGCAGGGACTCTGCTGTCTGTCTCCAGTCGGGGAGCCTCGATTTGACAGGCTTATATCATTCCCACTTAAAGAAAACAGAGGATAATTGGTGTCCATCAAATTGTAAATAAGAAACAGCTCATTGATATCTGGATTGACAGGGAGAAGTTGTTAGGCCTAGAGAGTTCTACATGAGAAAGCAGAATACAGGAAATGAAATAAAATCTGACTTTATAAATACATTTAGACTTAGCTTTTTTTTAAAGTATATATATATATATGCATACTTATGTCTATATGCATACTTATTGTAAATATATATTTTTATATATATATACACTTTTATGTATAAAATATACTTTTATATATATATATAATATATATACACTATATATTATACATATTATATATATACAATCTTGAAATGTTTCAATATTGCATGAGCCATTGCTCGCAGCCTGGCACCTCTCTTTGGCAAAACTTGCAGGCAAGGGCTCAGCTTTGCTTCATCTGCATATGGTTCTATTGAATGAAGCACTCATGGACATTTACTTACGAGAAATCTGTCAATTGCAGAGCCACATAGAAATAATTATTGCTTCTCTTTTGGTACTGGAATGAGTTGGCTGCATCAGACAAGAGATTCAAAAGGCAAACAAGTATCTACAGGGCCAAAAAAAAAAGCCCCTAAACCCAGCATCAGACCAATAAGCAATAGGTATTTCCATGTCTAAGGTTGAGAAATTCAGGCTCTGTGCCATATTTTCTTTCTCTTTATGCAGAGAAAGACTATAGTGAAAGCAGAAGCAGATGCTCCTTGGCTCCTTGCTTTGTCCAGAGCTGGGGCTGTGTGTGTGTGTGTGGTGTGTGTGTGTGTGTGTTGGGGGGGACTTCAAGATAATTAAGGTTTTTGGAAGGATCACAATGCAGGGAGTACAGGGCCAGAGGCGAAGCATTCTTGGCTGCAAATACCAAGGTCATTGGCAACTTGGCCTAAAGAAATACATTAATAAAAGGAAACTCTAATGTCTGCCTTGAATTCCATCCTGGAGGAGGTGTCTGCAGCCAGTGAGCACGGCTGTGCTCCAGGTGAAACGCTATCGCACACGTTGGAGGACTTAGCCATCTCTGTGTGCAGAATGTGATAAGCCACATTGCTGTTTGCTGGGATCTGCTATGTTCCTGTGGGTGGGCTGTTATTTCCCCCACTGCCCCTGGATTGCAGGATTGACAGTGTGACTTCCGTTGGCCAAGGAGATGTGAGGAGCCATGACAGATGTCACCTCCTGGTGGAAGCTTTAAGAGCCAGTGCGCTCAAGGGGCAATGGTGTTTCAGTAGCCTGCATCCTGCTGCGAGAATGGCCATAATGACAGGAGCAGAGGCCCAACTGATGCTTCATGGATGCAGAAGGAGTGAACAGTAAGCCCGAGTTGTGCAAGTCACTGATACTTTGGGCGATTTTGTGACTGCAGTTCATGTCTCCTAAACATATGCTGTAGTTATGAGGTAGGCATTTATTACTTCATGGTAACTAGATAAATCCTGAGTTTTATGGCAGAAGGACAATGAGGGAAGTCCCCATAAATGCTACAAATGAACCAACAGCTGAGTTTATAAAGGACACTCAAGACATCGGGAGTTCACTTGTAAGTCTTCAAATTTATCCATCAAACCATATGACAGCACAGTCACGTGGACCCTCCCTCACCCTCAGAAATGGTCAGCCAAGACCAGTCCCGTGGATTGTGGGAAACATCACGCAGAGCAGCCATGTTTTGCCTTTCTTCCCTGCAGCCAGACCCAGTTGCTGGCCCTGCCCTGATCCTATCTGTTCTTCATGGCTTTGTGCATTTTGATCCCTGGCCTGGAAGGCCCTTGCTCTTCTCTCTCCCAGTGTGGTGTCCCTCTGGTGGGTCTTAGCAGATTCAGTGCAGTTGTCAACACTGTCTCTGGAGCCTTTCCCAAACCTTCTCCCACTCTGGGCAGATGGGAATTTCTTCCACATCTTCCATTTGCCAATTGGAAACTTCCAGAGGGATGTCCCAGGGACATCTCAAATGTGAAATGTTCAACACCACATCATCATTTCCCCAAGCCTCTTCCCCTTTCTCCTTCCCCATATCTGTCCACCACCCACTTAGTGACCAAGTCGGCATAAACTACCATCTCTCATTCCTTCCTGCCTCATTTCTTGTCCAACCACACCTTGCTGATCTCACTGATGACATAGTATGTGGATATTTTTATTCTTATTATCACTGTTGCTGTTCAGGACCTAATTATCTGGCACTGTCTCATTTATTTTTTATTTTTATTTTTTTCTTCTTTTTAGATATACATAACAGTAGAGTGTATTTTGATTTATTATACATATATGGAGTATAACTTCCCATTCTTGTGGTTGTACATGATGTGAAGTTACACTGGTTGTGTATTCATACTTGAGCATAGGAAAGTTATGTCTGATTCATTCTACTGTCTTTCCTATTCCCATGCCTTCTATCTTCCCTTCATTCCCCTTTATCTAACCCAATGAACTTCTATTCTTCCCTCCTCCACTTATTGTGTGTTAGCATCCACATATCAGAGAGAACCTTTGGCCTTTGGTTTTTGGTATTGGCTTATTTCACTTAGCATGATAGTCTCCAGTTCCACGCATTCACCAGAAAATGCCATAATTTCATTCTTTTTTATGACTGAGTAATAGTACATTTGTATATACCCCATATTTTCATTCTCCATTCATCTGTTGAAGGGCATCTAGGTTGGTTTCATAGCTTAGCTATTATGAATTGAGCTGCTGTGAACATTAATGTGGTTGTGTCACTGTAGTGTGCTGATTTTAAGTCCTTTGGGTATAGGTCAAGGAGTGGGATAACTGGGTCAAATGATGGTTCCATTCCAAGTTTTCTGAGGAATCTCCATATTGCTTTCCATAGTGGTTACACAAATTTGCAGTCCCACCAGCAATGCATGAGTGTACCTTTTTCCCCACATCCTTTTCACCATTTATTGTTACTTGTATTCTTGATAATTGCCATTCATACTGGAGTGAGAAGAAATATCAGTGTAGTTTTAATTTGCATTCCTCTGATTGCTGAAGATGTGTCCAGCCCTGGTTTTAGTCTCATAATCTTCTTGGTTGTTTTGCTGTCTATGGCTCCTTCATCCTCCATCCTACCATGTAGAGTGTGATATTTCTAAGGGACTGAGCTGTCAGAACCTTTCAGTCATTCTCATTACCTTGAAAATCAGGCTGAAACCTGTTAGTGTGGTGCTGTGGGCCTTGGAAATCTCCATTGAGGTCCTCCTGCCCTCCTCCTCCCCACTGCTTACACTCCAGCAGCACCAAGACAGACACACACACATATATGGAAACGCATGGACACACTTGTATCAAATATATATTTATATAGGTGAATATATTCATATACATTGTTTTAGTCAACTTTTTCGCTGCTGTGACTTAAAGACCTGACCAGAACAACTATAGAGGAGGAAAAGTTTATTTTAGGGGTCACGGTTTCAGAGTTCTCAACCCATAGCAGGTCAGCTCCATTCCTTGGAGCTTGAGAAGAAGCAGAACATCATGGTGGAAAAGTGTGGCAAAGGGAAGCAGCTCACATGATGATCAGAAAGCAGAGAGAGAGAGAAGTCTCCACTTATGGGATACAAATATATACCCCCTAGCCACACCGCCAATGAACCACGTCCTCCAGCCACACCCCACCTACCACCCAGTTAATCCCATCAGGTATTAATTCACCAATTTGTTTAAGGCTATAGCTCAATCTCCTCCAAACCTTCTTGCATTGTCTTACATTATGGGTGTTTGGGGGACACCACATCTAAACTATAACAAGTATATATGAGTGTGTGTGTGTGTGTGTGTGTGTGTGTATACATACATACGTGTGTGTATATACTTGACTCTCTCTGGCTTTGCACATCATTTCCTCTGCAACCTTCTCTGACAGCACTGGACTTAACCTTTATGATCTGGTTCAAATTTCATATCCTCTGGGAAGCCTCCTGAATCCCCCAGGCAGAATTTCTGTCTCCTCCTGATGCTCCCCAGGGCTTGTTTATGTCTCCCTTAAAATATTTCCACTCTCTGTGCCAGCTACGATTCGAGAGTGTCACAGATAAGTGTCATGTAAGCAGAGACTGTGCCTTCCTTATTTAATTCCCTTTGCTCAGTAGGCAATGGTGTGGACTGGTTCTCCTTCACACATGTTAATCCATTTTGTTGTAACAAGCAGCTCCACCCCAAATCAATGACTTAGGATCAGAAACACCTATCTTTAGCTCATCCTAACTTTGGAGATGACATAAGCCAGTTGTGGTTCCTACAACTCTGGGAGGCTCTGCTCCATATATCCTTGTTCTGTAGCACAGGTTTAAGGGTCAACCCCTATTTGTGATGTGCCATTTTCCTGGAAGAGAAAAAGTAGGAAGAGTCCCCCGTGCACTGTCTCCTAAAGCCTCTGCTAGGGTACAGTTCGCATCATGTGTCAGTGAGTAAAGTGAGTTGTGTACTCAACCGGTGCCAGTGAGCATGCATTCTCCCAGAGAATGGAGGGAAACGGTGATAAATAGATAGCTATGCATGATGTTTTTATGGGGAAGGGGGTAGAGATAAACGGGAATTATAATATACTGCAATGTAACATGTTGGATAATAGACTCATACTGATGAAAAGGACCTTGGAGAACTCCTGGCCCAGTTTCTGTATTTGTCGGGCATCTGTCAGTTTGGTTCTCCCAGCATCTGAGCCAACTTCTTCTGTGTGGGGATTCCCTACTTTCTGAGTCTTGGTGGGAACCCAGGTCAATCAGAACAGCCTCCTGCTAGAGAATGAATTTTGGTTGCACTTGGACCTACCCCAGGTCTTTGACTTGGGGTACATCAATCAGGTGGACCTCTGAGGCTTTGAATCAAGAGGAGGTACCTAGCACAGGCTAAGGTGCCAGGAATTTTGTGTTTTGGACCCTGGTGGCTTCAGTGTGGTGGCAGTGCCCAGTGTCTGAGTGTTGGCCATGCTCAGGAGTGGTCCTCCACTCAAGTAAGACTTGGGGTGATATGCTTGGTGACTTTTCTGGGAGTCTGGTTCTCTGCCCTCCTGAGCTGCCCGATGTCCTTTAATCAATTCTTTCTGCCTGTCGCAGCCACTGCCGTTGCTGTGGCTTGCAGATGTGCATCCTGGGGTGTATACCTCCTTGCCCAGGAAGACAGGGCACTAAATCTTTCTGAGTGTTAGATTTGAAATCAGACTTCTTGGGTGCAAAGACCTCCAGCTCCCTGCTACTTCCATACTTGTTTTATTCCTATAATCTGGTGTCTTCCTTTGCTTCATGTGGTGGTATCAAAACAGATGATATTCATGGAGCAGGGGTGATGGCATATTATGATTATCATTATGGTAAGAAAGCTAAATGACCTTCTCAGGTTCATAGCGTGTGCTGCTGACAAAAATGAGTCCAGAGGGCAGGCCTCCTGCCTCAAAAATAGTACTTGGGGATCTTCCCTCAGATGGACTTTATCTGTTGGACATAATGAAGGGGACTGTGATAAGAAAGAGCATATAAGTTGCCACTCTCTTGGTGAGCAGTTTACAAAGGGGATCCTCCGCCTGAATGGGTGGTGGGTTGTGCTGCTGAGCCCATCTTTGATTTTCCTCTCCTCTGCCTAATCTGAGGACAAGGAAAGATGCTAAAGGTGTGACAGCTGTCTGGAGATTCCAGAGTGAGTGGGAGGGATCATGAAACCCAGCTCTGAATTGTCTAATCCGAGCTGTGTGGCAAACATGTGCTCCTGGACTCTGAAGCAAGTGGTGGAGACTGGGCACAGCTGGCTACAGTGCAGCAGCCAGGTGTCCTTGTCAGTCGAGAGTGAGCTCTGGACCTTGGGTCTCATGGACACACCACCCTGTTTTGTTTTACAACATCCAGAAAAATATGCAGTCACCATGGCTTTTGCCAGGATTCTAGCAAACTCCGAGCATTCCTGCGGTGGTCCAGAGATGCTCAGCATGTGGCCTGAACCAGTTGGGAGGTCTTCTACATGCTTCGTGAAGCGGGGTTGACTGGGGCAGGCTGGCAGGTTCTGTGAGCATGGTCTCTCATTTGTGCTGTGACCAGGATCTTGGATCAAAAACAACTATAAAAAATCTGGGGAGACTCATCCCCTACACCCCTCTGACGGAAGATACTTAGGCCTCCCCCATTTCTCTGTCCTTAGCCATCAGCCTTGTAGGAAGTTGTGTGGTTTCAGGGATGCAGGTCAAATTGTATGGGCTTCGAGGACGGGCAGCCCTCTCTTGGAGGTGAGCTTGTGGATGTAGAGCCTGCAGAGCAGAGAAGACTCCTGGGGAAGAAGGGAGTTGGGGCCTCCCTTCTCACGTAAGGCAGGTGGCAGTCATCTCTCTCCAAGGGTGCTGGCTGACATTGCTAGGGTCTTCCCCATGTGTGAGTCCCTTGGTATTCCTGCTCTTTGGTTTTGCCTTTCCTTGGGCCTCAGGTGGACTCTGGGCCAGCAGGCCCTGTGCCTCTCCATGCATATGGCAAAGAAGTCCTAGAGGGGCACTATGACTGAAGAAGCAGTTATAGCTGCCAGGTTGGCTCTGGCTGCCTGAAGCTCCAAGGAGAAGCGTTTCAGCCTCCCCTGCTGAGGGAGTACTGGTGGGTCCTCTGCTTGGGCTTGCCGGAGCCACTGCAGTTTCTTTCATATAAGCTGCTATCGGAAGCCACTGTCACAGTGTAAATTAAGTCTAGGAGAAAAGTGGCTTTAAATAATTCTTTGGATTCCCTCCCCTGGAATCTTCTCTGGCATTTTCTGATTGTGAATGAGAGACATGGATAGATCAGGGTGAAGCAGAAGCTCACAAAAATGACTGTGGCCTTTCTTCTGAGATGCCATCAGAACTCCTCTGTCCACATGGAGGTCCCAGGAGCTGACTGGAGAGCAAGGCGTGGTTGCAGGAGCCGTGTGCAGACCTGAACTAAAGAGGCAGGGGTTGAGGGATGAGTCTTGATGGCCAGAGAGTGGGCCGAGGATTCCAGCAGGCAGCTGATGCTAGTCACCAGAGACCAGGAGACTCTCTATCCACGTTTTCATATGTCTTATAGTTTCTCAATGTTGACTGGTTTTGACCTCTTTTAGTACCCAGATAATTGTACTTTAAAGGCCCTTAGAGAGCTTGCAGCTTTCCCTTGGAGTATGTGTATCAGCCTGTGCAGGACTCATTAGAGGGCACAAAGGAGAGCCAGGAGGTGGGCTTGTGTTTAAAGTAAGGGAGGATGGCCCAGCTCTGTCCAGCACCTGGGATCCATTTCCATAGATTCCAGCCAGCTCTCATCAGACCCCCAACAGCCAAAATGGGCAAACAGATTGATAGCGAGGCAGCTCTCCAGGAAGCTTTGAGTATTGGACTTCATGTGGCACAGCCCTTGCAGAGTGATCAAGCCCTTCTTTGAGTCCCTCTCTGAAAAGTGTTCCAACACGTTTTCCTTGAAGGAGATGTGGGTGACTGTCGGGATGCAGCTGCAGGGTGTGAAGTCTAAGCATGCCCACTTTCCAGTTTTTCAAAAAAGAGTCAAAAGCTAAGATACTCACACAGTCGCCCAAGCTGGCTTGAAACTTGCAGTCCTCCTGCCTCCACCTCAGGCTCCTGGGGACCAGCTGCTTCTTGCAATCCTTGCAACCTCTTGCTCTCAGAACTCTCCTTTGGTGGCTCCTGTCATTATACTTCACTGGCAGATTTGCCCCACGTTTTTTCTTTGGCTAGGACAGCCGGCCCCTGGCTGGCACTGGGAACAGTCTCTGGCTGCATGCATCATGGGAAAGGCCCAGCCTAACCAACAGGCTGGACACCAGCTGGGAGGTGAGCAGAGGGAGAGGGCTCCATGGAAACCTCCAGACTGACTGCCATCTGGTGGACTGTTGCTCCCCTGCTTCCTGTGGTGTCCTCCGCAGACAGGGAGGGATGTGGCAAGACAAATGGAGATGGGAAAGTGTGGAACATGGTGACAGGCGAGATCATCAACTAGAAGATGAAGCATTGGATGGGAAGCAAGAGCAGATGCAATCAAGCTTGGCCTCTGCTGGCCCATATGGTGGGCCTTTTGTGAGAATCAGAGTGACTTCCTGGCCTGGCCAGTTCCATGCCCTCCACATCCCCTCCAGACCTTTCTTGCCCCTGCTTTGGTCCATAACGTTGACCTCTGTGAACTGTATCAGATGTTCCACCCCCATTGCCAAGTGGGAGCCACGGATGGGTAGTACTGGGCAGCAGCTGTGTTCTTCCAGAACTATGCCACAGCCACAGTTCCTGCTGGGTTCCTGTGAGGCTATCTCCCCTGGCCACTTTGGGTCTGATGTAGTAATAGCTGACTCCTTCTGCCAGCCCAGGGTGCCTCTATCTCCTGTGGATTTCTCTTAGCTTTGCCCACCTTTGTGAACAGTTCTTTCATTAAACCCTCTTGGCTCATTTTCCCCTGGGCCCCTGAGGATGGTCTGCACTCCTCTGGGCTGATGCAGTCCACAAGTCCACAGCTTGGTGAGCAGGGCACGGGCTAGACTGCAACCTCCCGCAGTCCTGGGTGCCCGGAGGCAGGGTGCACTCTGCACAGTTGCGTATGGTCATGGCGGGGGTGGGGCTCAGGCTCCCTCTTTGTTCCCTATGTGGGCACCTCCTCTGTTGCCAGGAACAGGTCTGGGTTTGGTCTCACTGTGAAAGCTGGCAGACATTTCAGCTTCTGCAGTGCTGTCCTTACAGTGTGGAGAGACCAGAAGCAGCCTGGCAGCGTTGGTCCAGCCAAAGGCAGGGGAGCAGGTGTGGGGATGTTCTTGGGGGAATGGGTCTGGGTCTCTATTTTTCTGGGTGTGTATTTAGAGAAGCCAATTGTCCTAGGACTTCCTCCTGCTCCAGATGATCACTATCTGCTTTTTGATAGATGATCTACTGTTTCTGACTAGTTTCTTAACTAGAATCCTTTTATAATGATAAGCCATAGACTGAAATAGCTCTGTTTGTCTTCTGTGTCCCTGAGTTTTCTAGAAGTTGTTTCTCTGTGTCTTCAACTTTGTGGGGAGACCAGAGCTACTGTCTCTCTTTCAGTTTACATACTGGATCTGTTTTGCCTCGGGCTTTAGCTCCAGGACTTTGGAGTGAAAAACTAATCCTGGTAAGCAAGGTACCCGGAGACATATCGGCTCTACTGGGAGGGATTCAGAGCAGCGGGAAAGCCCTGGAAATCCCAGATTCAATTAATAATTCCATAAGACAGTTCATTAAAATGCACAAGTGCTTAACTAAACAAAACCATAATCGAAGTTGTCAGAAGTGATCCACGGTTGTGTTAGAATTTTCTCATTCACACATCATTTCCTCTACAATTTAGTTAGATAACAAACACTACTTATCCCGTCGCCGGCTTTTTCAGCCATGAAATGCAGTTGGTGGCATGTTGAACTAACAGCAAGGAAAGGGCTTTTAGCTGGGCAATGAGAGGGGTCTCAGCTAGGAAATCATCAAGTCTCATATACCCGCAAAGCCAGCCTGGTGTGTTGAGTTCTCTGTAACCTGGTTTTTTATCTGAGGATGATACCCTTCTTCTGATGTCTTTGGGGCTGTGCCATTCAGAGACTGCAGGAGAGACACAGCCCTTCCCTTGGAGCAGAATTATTTAATCAGGCCAGAGTTGGCATTGGGCATAGAGGGAGCCTGCTTCTCCTGGGATGCCTTACACTCCACTGTGATTGCTTCATTCCTTTAACTGAGGCAGGTGATAATGGGCAGATTATTTTCTTAGGAGGGTCCTTTTGGAGGGTTACCAGTATTATCACCTCTATTAGAGGGGTCCATCAAGCCTTCTCCTTCTGAGGAAGTTTTAAATCTCAGGAGCTGGGCATGACCATACCTTCCAGGAAGAGAGCCCTGTGTGGCTTAGCAGGGCAAGCCACCGGGACTGGGAGATGTGGAAAGTGCCCTGCTGGTGCGACCTCACCCAGGCAACTGGTCTCTCTTGGGGGACTGAGAAGGGAAAGGCTGCTTGTTTTTAAATACTGTTCGTGATGTGCCAGAACGGTGTAGCTCCAGACCAGGGGCACCAGCACTTTTTGTGAAGGATCTCTTGGTCTTTAGTTAACTGAAAACCCTAAATATTCATTTGAATTGATTAAAATAAGTTCATGCATGTGCATGTATTGGCACATATATTCCTGTACACTCTTTACCACCTCTTTACTTCTTTGGAGGTAGAAAAATGTCTTGTACATATAGCAATGAAAAAAATATTTCAGTCTTAACTTCAGGATCAGATTAGGTGGAGGCGGAGTTTCAGATCTCTCTTGAGATAATTGCCCTGGCATGGGTGACTTCCACATGTCCTGTTTTACAGAGTTGACCTTATCTGGGTGTCACAGTTTCCTCAGATTGCTATAACAAAATATTACAGATTGGGGAGGCTTATGAATATCGGCCATTTATTTTTCACCATCTGGAGATTATGAAGTCCTAGAAGAAGGCCCCAGCAGATTCATCATCTGGTGAGGGTCCACTTCCTGGTTCATGGATGGCTGTCTTCTTACTTGACCTCATATGCACAAAAGGTGAGGGAAGTCTCTGGGGCTTCTTATAAGGACCACAATGCCACTTGTGAGTGCTACATCCTCATGACCTATCACCTCTCCCACCTCCTAATACGATTCCATTGGAGTTAGGATTTCAGCACATGGGTTTGGGGGGACACCAGCATTCAGTTCACTGAGTTGGGCATGCTGCAGCTCAGTCAGGTGACATCAGCCATGTCCTTGGGTTGTCTTCGTGCTTTGGTGAATTTATATGCATCATGGAGGACCCATGTCAGCATGTGCTGGGTGCTTGATCACACTGAGCCCCCGGCACCCCTGCAGGATGGGGCTTACTGCTCATGAGAAGATGCGGGAGGGTCAGGTTTCTTTCCTAAGGTCACTTAGTACAAAACCGAGACTTCAAGTCCAGGCATCCTTTGCTGTGACATTCCAGGGATAAGGCTAATTTGGGGAAATTCCTTTGACTTTTCAGGTTTCTACAGCATTTGTTTTTCAGTGTTATATATTATATAGGGTGACCTGGCTCCCTGTATCTGTGCCCCCTTCCTTTCCAGCTGGGTCCCCTTAGCAGCTCTGAGGTGCTTTGGAGGCTGTGGTGAGGGTCCACTTGCTGTCCATGGCTGTTGGTCCCAGCCCCTCCAGACTTCGCCCTTCCCTTATCCTGAAAGCCACTGTGGCCCCAAGGGAACCTCTGCAACCTGGCTGTGTCCAGGACTGCGGGTGGCTGTGGACGGCTCTCCTGCCCTCTCTCCTCCTGATGCTGCCACCACAGGGCCTGTCGCAGTTCTTCCCGTGGAGTGCTCTGCTCCCTCAGGAGCCTTACTTACTGTTCCAGGAGCCTGCAGTGTTCTTCCTTGTGGGACACCTCATGGCTGCCTCTCCCCTCCCCTCCCCTCCCCTCCCCTCCCCTTCCCCTCTCCTCCTGTCTTTGCTCAGGTGTTGTCTGGTCAGAGAAGCCTTCCCTGCCTACCTTTATCAGTGAGCCTGTGACCCTCCCATCTCCCTCACCCTGATTCACTTTTCACATCTTCACTTTCATCACCTCATCCATTTCTCTTGTCTCTCCCTGCCTGCTAGAAAGTGGGCCCTGTGTGGACAGGCTCTGTTGGTTTTATTCGCTAAGTCTGATTGGAGGAGGCCTCTGGAAAGAGCAGGGGACTTGGCAGCTGAGACTGTGTCTGCCACTTACAGGTGTGACAGGTGTGTGACCTCGGGCAGTATCCCAACATCTCCGAATTTCATTCATCTGTTCATGAAACAGGAATATCAATTCCTACCTTTTGAGCTGCTTCACAGTATGAATTTCAAGATTCATCGTAGTAGCTAATGTTGGCCCAGTGTGGATCATGTGCCATGCCCTGTGCCAAGTGCTTTGTAAGGACAACCTCCTTTCGACCTCATGATGTCCTGCAGGGGCACCATTAGTATTCATAGTTTGCAGAGGGATGCTGAGAAAGAATGTGACTTGCCAAAAACCCCACAGCTAGAATGTAGCAGAGTCAGCACCTGAACACAGGATCTGGATCTGGGCTCTATAATGCCTCTTATTTGGACGATACATACCTGGTATTTAGCAGGTACTCACTAAATGACAACTATTCTTAACAAGACTTATTTTTTTCCATGGATGAATCATCTTCTAGTTCAGCTTTCCTTTTGGATTCTTGGCTCTTTCTCCTTCCATCAGAGCCAATCCTTTGCATCCTCATCCAGATCCAGCTCCTATCCCTCTGGTCTTTGGGGCTCTGGGCTGTAGTCTGTCATGGTCTGATGCTCCTGCCTCTGTTGTCACTCAATCTCAGCTGCCCTGCTGCTGCTTTTGACCATCTGTGTCCTCCAATCCCCCTCCCCATAGCCAGATTGGAGCCCCTAGAAGCACAGGTCAGAGCTTGGGCCCAGGGAGAAGTCTACTAGAACTGTAGAAGGCTTCTTTGAGTTTGCCGTTTATAGGGCAAGATTAGGAAGGGGACATAGGATCAGTGGTTTGTGGTCACAGGCAGATTAGTGACAAGCAATGGGAAATGTGGAGGTTCACTTTAGGAAACCAGCTCTTCCATACGAATATTGTTTTTTATCCACACTCAGAAATGCCAGGACGGGTGACCCTTGGCCACAAGGCAAGTCAGACATGCATTGTCAAAAAGCAGTGCTCTGGGGAACTGCCTCCTGGGGGACAATTTCAGGAATGTTGCTGAGTAGAGGAATGTGAGCCCATGGTGGGTCCAGCGCTCTGGTCTGAGCTGTGCACTCGCCCTTCACCCCATTGTCCATCTGGGAACCATTCAAGCCTGGGGCCTTTTAAGTCCCATCAAATTTCATCAAAAAGGATCCTGTAACTGCCTAGAAACACATTTTGCTACTACTTACAACAAAAAAACAACAACCTTTAAAGGTTTACAAAAAATAAATTACGTTCCCTGTGAGCAGTCCCAGAAGAAATGTCATTGAAGACATAAAACTGTTTACTATGACCTATGTAAACGTCCCAGGAAATAAACTGACTTCCCGTTTGGTAAAATCTCTTGTCCCTTGAACAAAGCAGATTGAATTATTTGAAAAGCCAGAGTTTGAAGGTTGGCAGAGAAGACCAACTTCACTGTGTTGCAGACGTATGGGTGAGGCTCTGTGCTCTACGCTCAGGGTTTCACCCTCCAAGTTCTCCAAGACGTGCCAGTCACGGCTTCTCCAAGGATCTGGGTGGGTGACCCGCAGCAGGGAAGAGGCAGACTCTGTGGCCAGTGAAGGGTGGAAAAAGCTAGAATCAGATTCTCACTCAGATGGTTCTATCTGGAATTGCTCAGAATAGAACAAGGGACAGAAAATGAACAGATGTGTATTAACCCTCAGTGGTGTGCCAAGCATGGCACTAGTTTCTTTTCTTCAAATCTCAAATTTTTTAATCCAGTCCTATGAGGGAAGTTCATAATTCCTGTGTTACAAAAGAGGAGACTAACCATCAGAGACATTCAGTACCTTCCCTAAGGCCACACAGCAAGTAAAACACAAGTCCGGACTTGAACCCAGGCTCACATGTCTGTGACTCCATAGTGCATGTTCCTCTGCTCCATCAAACCACCCTTTTCTTCTCCAAATGTATTTCTAGGGTCTGGAAGGAAGGGACACCTATTATTCTAGGCTCTAATTGTTGGTAAATTTACATGGAGTCCCTTTTACACTTAGTATCTATTTGCCTTCTGTTTCCGTGTCTAGGGCACATAAACACATCCATGCTCACACAGACCCACACTACATTCACATGCACACACGCTTGCATGAGCCAGCTGAGTAACAAGAGGATTTGGCGTCATCATAGGACTCTGCTGAGAGGCATCATGTGTCCTGGGGTCCATGATGTGGCCAGAGCATGGACAGTACCTCTGGGTTAAGGCATATAATAAGTCCAGGTGTTGAGTGCTGCCAAATCTCCAGAGCACCTTCTAGACCCACAGTTCTGCACAAACTAAATCTGTCACTTAAATTAGGTTGGGTAGAGTGTGAGCTGGGCTGAGCTGTCCTGCACTGGGCTCAGGAAGAAGCTGTGTGCCTGTGGGTGCACAAGTGTATCCCTACATGTATGAAGATAAACACCAGAGCCCCACTCCACATCCCATCCCCGATTCCTTGTCTCCCTCAGAATGAGGAATTTCCACTCACTGGGATACATCCGTCCATCCTGCCTGCAATCCAGAGGGAATGTCTGTGGATGACAAAGCACCAAGAACTCCTCCCCCAAAGAAAAACAATCTGTCCTCCTGGCAGATCTGGGTCAGGCCGTCTGACAGCCGTGAGACAGGGTCAAGAGTGCCCAGCCATGAGGAGGACTGCTTTCCTCACTGCAGGAGAGGTCACATGCCATTTGGACCTAGGGCTGGATTAACCCTTGACTCTTGCCCAAGGAATGGGGCTCAGGTCTGGTGGCCATTCCAAATGGAAAAAATTGGCTTTTTTTCTTTGGTGATTTTTGAGGACAGTTTCTGGGAACCCAGGGTTGCTGGGTTCCTGAGGAGATTTCACAAATAGGATTCTTAACCTGGACCTTTGAGTGGGCTTTAAAAATTATGAGAATGATCCTATCTATGTATAAAAGTAGACATATGTGTATGTAGGTATATATGTAGATCAATCTGTATGTGTTTTAGTCAGTTCAGGCCGCTTAACAGAATATCATAGGCTGGGTGACTTAGAAACATAGAAAGGATTTCTTACAGTTCTGGGGGCTGGGAATTTGAGATGAGGTACCAGTATGGTGGGGCACGCTGAGGTTTCCCTTGTGGGCTACAGGCTGCTGTTTTCTAAATGTATCCTCCGGTGGCAGAGAAAGAGCAAGGACACTCTCTGGCCTCTTCTTAGAAGGGCACTTGCTCAATTCATGAAGGTCGCACCTCATCCCCTCATCGCCTCCCGAAGGCTCATCTCCACCTGCCATCACCCTGGGGATTAGATCTCAACATTTGTTTTAACCAGGGGACACAGCAGTGTATGTGCACATGATATGCTTTTTCTGGGGAGATAGTCCAACCCTTTTCTCAGCACTTCTCAAGGGTGTGTGACCCAGAAGTGATGAACCACTGTATTAGTTGTCATTGGGACTGGCAGGGCCTGCTCTGGGGATCACAAGTGTGGAGTCTGCTCCGTGGGGTCTGGCTCAGTGTGCTTCAGTCATGGCTGCAGGGCACAATAACCACGGGCCATAGCTCTGTGCAAATCAGCCGTCTGGTTTGAGACCTGGTCATGGTGGCCAGAGTGGTTAGATTCAATAATCCCTCCCTGTGTGAAGGTGAAATCTGTCCCTCCAGTTTTCAGCAGATTCCTTGGCTGGGATTCTGGGATTCAATCCTTGAATGCCACTCTTGGACACTTCAGTGTGTTTATTTGTAGGGAATCCCTTGTTTGGCACAGGGGGGTGGGGACAGTTTGTTTTTAGAACTCCCAGGGGAGCTCCAGCTGTAGTCTGGCCCTCCCCTGCATCACCTGTTAGATCCATGTCCTTGTCCAGGTTCAGATGGAAGGTGGTAGCAGGGGCACAGCCTGTAAGAGGAAGGTGATGCCAGCTGCACAGGCGGCTATGACTTCCTGGGCACTTGCTCCTGGCAGAGCTCCGGAGACACGAGTGGAGGCTGCGGACAGCCGTCGGGGACAGGAAGACCTGCAACCTGAAGGGTCACTCTTTGCCTTGAGGGCAGGGCTTCGCTGGTACTATGCAGGCCTGGGCTCCAGGATGTCCACTGTCACAGGGGCCTGTCTTTGAAATGACGTTGCAGTGTGCCCAGCCCTGACATGTACCCTGAGGCCACAGAGATGCCCCTTATCTGAAAAAGATCACAGTCTAGAAGATGAGACAGATGGGCCAACATGGCACACAAGATGGTATAAAAGTGGCTTGGCAGCCCTAAAATTCCTCGTAGGCAGGTGCTTCCATCTCTGTATCTTTCTCTGAGCCCACAGTCAGATCCAGGAAATATCACTAATAGATAAATGCCTTGCACATAGTTAGTGCTTGAAGAGACTTTCTGCATCCCAAGTGCTTGGTGTAGAGTCTGACGATTAGCTGTACTAATGAAAGGTTTGCCGCGGTGACCTGAATAGAAATTGGAACATGGAGAGACTTTATCAAAGGTATCAGGGTAGGGAGCTTTTATTACCCTGTTTCATATTTAATGCTTTCTACCTGCCCATCTCAGAGGGCCTCTGGGAAGCGTGCTAAGACAATAGATGTTAAAATGCTTTGTGCACCTCGGTGCCAGGTAAAAGACTGGCTGCCATTAAAGAAGAATCTTTCATTGTGAGAATTTCCAAAGCCCTTCATCTCACATTGACTCAATCTTGGGTGGCTCCCTTACATCATTATTGTCTCTATGCCTTGGCCGTCATGGCCTCTGGGGGCAGGAACTGAGTGTGTCTCTGAGGCTGGCCTCAGGCCTGGTTAGTGTCCACCGTGCCACAGTAAGGCTCTGGAGAGTTCAGAGGCTGTAACCAATGACTAGAGAGGTGATGTGCCTTGGCCTCAGGAGGCATCCCAGAGGATGTGACCTGCTGTGTCGGGACTTATCTGAACATACCTTCCAAGTGTTGTGCTGGGGGTGGCCCCAGGATAGCTAAAGAAGTGAGACTGCCTTCCAGTGCCAGCATCAACGGGATGCTCCATTTTTTGGCAGAGCATGGAGCAGCCCATGTGTTGATCTAAGGGCAGGTTTGGAACATGGAAGCATGTGAACAAGCATCCATGGTCAGTCCTTTGTTCTCTGATGAGGGCCTGAGCCTCTTATTTCTAAGATGTGCTGGGGGTGGATGGTGGAAGGTAATGGAAAGGGGCAAAGTCACTCCTTCTCCAAAGGAACAAGAGCAATTGGTGGGCTCCCAGTGTTCTCTCAGTCATTCAGGAACTACTTACCGAGCAGTTACCACACGCAGCACATTGTGCTCGGCCTGGGGCTAGGGGAGAAATAGCATGAATTCTCTTCTTGGCATTCTCAGCTCAGGCTAGATTAAGATATATGGGGACCTAGGAATTATAGTACTCCCCTCCGCTCTTTTTCATATGTAATTCAAAATAAAATATACAAAATTGTAAATATTTATAAGGAATGCCAGAAGTTCTAATTTTTCTCATGATAACTACTAAAATATTTAAAAAGACATCAGATTCTTTTAAACCTATGTTGGTGGTTGAACCTCACTGTTCTGCACACATGCATCGTGTGTCATCCAGCCTTGAACTCAGCTGTGTGGGGGGATGGGCATACCCAGAACCACACGTGTGGAGTGCCCGAGTTGTCACAGAGGGAGAGAATTCCGACAAGGGGAGGGGTGTGCTTTTTCAACAAGTTCTTGGGGAAGAGTAAAAATCTGTCCTTGGTCTTCTAAGGTAAGTAAGGTTTGTAATTCCAAGATGGGAATCAGAGCACCCAAGATCAAGGAATCAGAAAGAGTGAAGGGAAAGCAGGGGTGAAGCTGAGTTTGGTCCATGAGGTAGGTACGTGTAAAGAAGTCATGGCTATGGGGGCTATGGGATGAGGGGTGAGGTCAGAGCCCGCTGGCCCAGGTGCCAGGATGAGGAGTTTGCATTCTACTGGGTGGTTTGTGGGAATGACTGAGGGTTTCTGAGCCTCTGTTGTTGTAGACCAATTTTCACCTTCAGGACATTCAAAACCACCCTTGCATTGCATTTAAGAATATCTACAGTGATGAAGTAATGCCAGAGTAATTGAGTATTGGTAATTGCTTTCTCTGTGCTTCGGTGTAATGCATTTTTAAAATGGAGTTCTATCCTGTAAGTGCATCTATAGGAAAAAAGTGCCAGAGGCTTCATTATCATTAACCAGTGCCAAATGGGACTTACAGAGATAGTGAAGTGAATGAAGGCCAGGCCTCTGTCCTCCCATCACTGCTCTGTTAGGGAGGGAGCACAGCCGTTGCAGTGATTAAAAAACAACTATTAGGGAAGCAGATACTCACACGGCCTCAAAGTAACACCCCACACATTACCTATTAATTACAAAGGAGCAAAGGAACTTTATAATGGAGAAATGTGACAGACACCACCTTAATCAAGCCATCTCACTTAGCGGTACCAACAATGGGAGACACTGACATTATGCAGTACGGTGGGAAGGACACAGTATCACTTACGTGGCTTTTGGGTCAAAAATCTCCAGGCTGAAGGTAATAAAGAGAATCTAATCAGGTGTGTTCACATTGCAAGATATTCTACATCTGCTAGCTTGAACTATAGAAATATCAGTGTTTTGAAAGACAAAAAGTGTGTGTGTGTGCACATGCACACACAGAGGAAATGTTCTAGAACAAAGGAGAACAAAAAGTTATGACAACCAAATGCAATGTTTGATCTCAGATTGGATTGAGAATTGGAAAAATGAAAGGAGCTGTAAAGGACATAGTTGGAATATTTAGGAAAATTTGAATATAGAATACTTATTAGATCATAGTTCTATCAATCTAAATTTTCTTGTGCATAATAATGGTATTAAAGCAATATGGAAGAATAACATGATACCTGATGTTTTAGTCAGCTATTCGGCATTGTGACTAAAAAATCTAACCAGAACAATCATACAGGAGGGAAAGTTTATCTGGGGGCTCACGGTTTCAGAGGTCTCAATCCATAGACAGCAGACTCTGTTCCTCTGGGATCGAGGTGAGGCAGGACAGCAAGGAGGAAGGGTGTGGCAGAGGGAAGCGGCTCACACGATGATCAGGAAGCAGAGAGAGAGACTCTACTCGCCAGATACAAATATATACCCCATGACCACAACCCCAATGAACCACTTCCTCCAGCCACACCCCACCTGCTTCCAGTTACTGCTCAGCTAATCCCATCAGGGATTAATTCACTGATTAGGTTAAGGATATAACCCAACCATTTCTCCTCCAAACCTTCTTGCATTGTCTTACACGTGTGCTTTTGGGGGACATCGCATCTAAATCGTAATGCCTGATCATGTATTTAGAATTGGGGAGGGGAGGAGAACTTAAATCATTAACAACTCATTAATCTAGGAGGTGTTCATTGTGGTACTTTTGCAACAAAGCAGCAGCAACTCCTCATAGAGCAATATAGTACAATTCATGTGCTTAGAACTACGATCTCAAACTGGCATGAGGTTAACTTCACATGCTGTTAAGCTACGCTGGACCAAATGTACACATCCCTTGCTTAGTAACATAGACATATGCTATATATTGGCTGTAAAATGAATTTTGATAGTGGATCCTTTTTAATCTTTGATTTCTATTGCAAAAATGGAGAATAATATGCAATAGATTGAGGTGAACATGTTTGCTAACAGAAGGGTTTCCTAGGAACTGCCATTCAATGACTTCCCTGGGGGTGTTTGTGCAAGAGTTTCAGGGCTCTGTAGAAATTTTCTTGGTCACATGCCTTGCTTCCCTTAGTGTTTTCTTCACTGTACTCTTAATAAGATAATGGGTTCTGCTGGGCTTGGAGATCTCTATTCTCCTACATCTGCTTACTTACAGTCTTTGGGACAGTGTTCTTGGGAGTTCTTTCCTCTCACAGTGTCTAAGAGAGCTAGGTTGCTATTCCATGCATTGTCTATAGGTGACTGTGTTAGTCAGCTCTTTGTTACTGTGACCAAAATATCTGACAAGAACAACTTAGAGCCAGGCATGATGGCACATGCCTGTAATCCCAGCAGCTCAGGATACTGAGGCAGGAGGATTGTGAGTTCAAAGCCACAGTCACACAGAGGCAAATGTAGAACCAGGATTTAAACAGCCAGTCTGGCTATAACACCTGTGCTCTTTTCAAACTTTGTGGACCCCAATGTGTCTGCCCTCCCAGGGAAACAGGCATTTGTACTCTCTGTATCTGACACGGGAAGGGCTTTTTCTCCCAGTGAAGACAATGGAGGCAGTCAACAGGAAGAGGACACGTTTGGGGGCAGTTTTATTTTTTATTTTTTGTGGCGCTGGGATTTGAACCCAGGGCCTTGTGCTTGCAAGGCAAGCACTCTACCAACTGAGCTATATCCCCAACCCTTGGGGGCAGCCTTTGAGATGGTACCCTCATAACTGCTTCCTCCTCCACTGCCATTCTTAGCATCTAGGGCTGAAGTGTGGGTATGTGCAGGACTGGGAGCTGGAGGGTTGGTTAAAAGTCCATTTAAGAAGTAGTGGACCGGCTGGAGCTGTGGCTCAGTGGTAGAGCACTTGCCTGGCATGAGGCCCTGGGTTTGATTCTCAGCACTACATATAAATAAATAAATAAATAAATAAATAAATAAATAAATAAAATGAAGTTAAAAAAAAAAGAAAAGAAAAGAATAGTGAATTCCCCTGGTCCTCCCTTTTATCTCAAAGAGTCAAATTTGACAGAAAGCTGGAGGTTTACTCCTCCAGGAGAGTGAAATGGGGATTTGGGGCTGAGGGACATGTAGCACAGACTGGGATTTTATACTGTGAACAGGATTAAGTGAAAATCTTGTCTTACATTGAATCTGGAGACCTTGCCAGCCAAGATTCTCCACTTGGCCCAGGAGCAGGGATAGACAGATCTCTACACTCTGATCAGAAGATAAGATCCATCAACCTAAAGATTTTGTTAATGGGTGTTTTCCCTAAAAATGGTCCAGCCAGATTATTCCACAGCAGAGTTCATAGTTGACAAGCCACCTACATTTTCCAACATGCACAGGTAGAGATGGATGGGGAGGGGAGGCAGATGAAGTTTTGGTGTGAGAGTTAACACTTTGTTGTCTGTTAGGGAAAAAAAACTGAAGAAAAGTTAGGAAGAAGTGATACGAGTCTGTTCTGTAGAGAGATGGCAGTGAATACCAAGAGAAAAACTGGAAGAGTTCAGAGCTGTGGCCCCAAGGAAGTGGTTGGGAATGAGGATTTAGGATGGGGCAGGGTATTCCTATAGAAAGGATATTTTAAGAGAAGGTTTGTGGTAGTATTTGACACCGTAATCTTGTGCTCTTAAAGGCTAAGAGGAGGGCAAACTGAAAGCAGAGGGCGTTGGGGCTGGCAGTGGAAGCCTGACTCCATCGTGGATTTTTTAGACTCTGCTTATTCATTTATAAGATTGGGAAAATGATGTTTTCTTGGATAGGTTTTTGAGAACTAAGTGCTCCTGGTATCAAGTAAGTCTTTAATCAGAAGTTATTTCAGTGATTTCCCCTTTTGTTTTGAAGGAGCAGGAGACTTTAAAAGGAGAAATTCTCAACCGTGGAAAAAATGCATTAATTCATTCCTTGCTGGGTGTTCGCCTGATGGTCCTGGACAGCACGGCCTAGGCAGCTGGCCCGAGTCTCAGATCACTTAACCTCTGTCTGTTTGCTCACCGGTTTGGGATCCCAATGTGTGTGAGGAGCAGCTTGTGCTGGGAAAGGCTTCTTACAGGTGCTCTTGCCTTTGGGAGTGTCCCCAGAGGGTTTCGTCCTGCATGAGTCCTTGTCAGGACCACCAGTGTGTCCTGGAAGGGATGCAGCATCATCTGAGAGAGGACCTGCTGGCTTTTTCCTGTGGCCACCATTCTTCCCTCTTCTGTAGCTGGATACCAGAATACCAGGGCTGTCCCTGCCAGTGGACCCGCCTGGCCTTCCTTGGGTATCCTGAGTCCTATCCTGCCTATTGACTAGAAGTTTGGTCCCCTGAAGTAGCATGGCCTTGAGATATTCCACGCATGTCTTCACTTTTCCAATAACACGATTCTTTTTCCTAGTTCATTTTTAATTAATCTAAGACAAACACCCACTTTCTGCCAGAAAATGGCAATGACAGGAATCAATAGTGCTGGTCAAGGAATGGCCAGCCCTTCTCTGGGCAACCTGGGCAAGCTCTGCCTTCAGAGTGAGCAGTCTGGAAAGTTCTTTCCTACTTCAAACACCTGAACCACCAGTTAGCAAGGATTGTCACTGCTTTTCTTAGGTCTCCTTGTAGCTATTCAGGGAAGTGGCCATCTGGATAGGGTTTAGACAGAAGGCGTGACATCCAGGCCTGAACATCCTTGGCCTGAAGTCATTCCACTAGATGAAAAAAAGCCACGTGTGTATTGGGCCCACATGAAATATCTTGTGGTGGTTTCTCTTTTGCAAAATGCATGGACGGCTTAGATTGAGGGGTTCAAATAAATCTATGTGGGTTTTATGGGTGTGTATGTGTATGTGTTGCTTGTACTGTTTATATTCACCTGCTAGAAATACTGTGTATTGGAGCTCTGGGAACAGAGATAGTTAGAAATCAATAGATAAACCCTACATTTTATTTCAGCTGGTAGCTCCCACCCTCTTGCTCAGCAGAGCCTTCTATGCCAGAAGCTCCCAGGGACTAAGGCAGCCAGATGGTTCTGGACATTACACGTTTCTGCAGGGTAACTGGAGGAGGCCTCCATAATCCTTAATTTTGTTCCTGAAAGTAGAATTGTGCTTTAAATGCTTGTCAACCTGCACTGATAAGAAAGCCACAAGGGGAGGAGAACTCCTTTTCAGGGGAGTGAGGATGAATTGTTGACTTGTCTGACTCTGAGATTAACTCAGGTTGAAGCCTATGGGATTTATTGTGAATAGGGCAAGATCTAAGACAGTGGAGAGGAAGTGTAGAAAGATTAAAGACACACAGATGCAGGAGACAGAGCAGGGGTGCTGGGTTCATGGAGGAGGAGAAGGAGAACTTTTGAATGTGGCGAGGAGGAAGATGATGGAACTTTTCGAGAGAATAGTTTCACTGTGTTGAGGACTGAAGCCAGGTGATAAGACATTTGTGAGGCAATGGAAGCCATAATGTGCAACCCAGGATGATGTCAACTTCTATTACTCTGTGGAGATTTCCTAGAGATCTTTATTGAGCAGGTTGCTTCTGGGTGAATCTGGAGGGAGTTCTGTGGTTGATTACTAATGTCTGTTGTGGACACAGCAGTGGTCAGCTTTGGCCTGCATGACATCTAGTGCTATCCTTGGTAGAGATTGTATGTTCAAGAATCTGGTGACTCACCACCATTCCCAACATGTGGCCTATCCTTTCCTGTTTTTATTCAGATATTGACATTCATGTTATCTTGCAACCAGTCCGTGACTCATGGTAGAAGACCCTGGCTATAAACAACTGGCTTGCATATTCTGGTGTATACTACAGAATATAAGCCCTCCTGTTACTCATGTTATTTATTTACTCAGCCTGTAGTCTCCTTTCCCTGTGTTAATTTAGTGAACCTCATTCTTCAAGCCCTTCTTCAAATGTCATACCCTCTTCAAATGGCATTTCCTATAAACTTTGCTTGTATTTCTGTATTCCCATAGTACTTTTTGCATATGTGGGCTATAGCCTTTGCAACTTTTTAGTGTTGTAATTGTTTGTTTATGTGCCTATTTCTTCCTTTAGCTTGGAAGCTATATGTGGAAAGAAGGGTACCTGATTCAGCTCTGAGTCATCAAACACAAACAGAATGCATGGCACATAATAGTTGCTCAACAAATTACTGCATTTGCCTAGCATAGTGTGGACTCTCATTAAATGTTTGATGACCTAATTTATTTGTGATCAGTTTTCATTTTCTTCCTAATAAGAACAAATGTGAATATGTTTAAGGGCAGAATAAAAATTCCTGGTCCTCAATGAAATTTGAACACATCAGGAATGGACCCAGGGCTGCCCAGTCCAGAAGAGCAGAATGACCTAGAAAAAGAGACTTGTGTCCTGGAGTGCCTTCTCAGACCTCATGCACATACTCCCTGCTCTGTACCTGGTGGCTCTGACCCTCCTTTTGCTCAGTTGTGTTGAGGGATCTGATTTATCACTCATCTACACATCACATACTCACTGGACACCTACCATGTGCAGGTTCTGGGGATACTCACCCCAACCCTCAGGAACTCATTGGAAAAGAATTTGTGTAAAGGCAGAATTTAAAGATATAAATGAAAACTCTCCCCTGGTTTGCCTATATACGCCCAGGTGAGGAGAGAAAAGAACCCAGTACAGATAATTTTTTTAAAAGATAATGTTTCACACTGTCATGTGCAACTAATTATAACAAAAAAATGAAATTAAATTAAAAGAAAATGTTGAAATGGTAAAACAGGCTAAATGAATCTAAGCAGTTAGAATTTTGGTGTTTCCTTTTTCCTGGGTTAAGCAGTGGTGGGAGGGAGGACAAGAAGTTTCCAGAGTGTTGGCAATGACCTTGATGTGGGTGGTGGTTGTATGGGTGTGCTCAGCTGGACACTTGTGTTAGGTGACCTTTTCCATATGTACATTTCCATCAACAAAAAGTGGAAAAAAGATGATGTATGAAAAATAAATTTGGAGCCACCATAGAAGTGAAGCTTTCTCATAATCCACAGTGGGTACTGTTACATTGCAGTAGTTTGAACTCAGAATTAGGAAATCCTTTCTGTGAAAGTCACCCACAAGTGAACTCAGCTTCTTGGGGGCAAGGGCTTTCTTTTATTGGTTGATGAACCAGCCCACAGAACAGGGCCTGGCTGGAGCAGGATGTTCTCAACCTTTGTGAAATGCTTGAGAGTGAACCCTGCAGGTTCTGGTGGCCCTGCAGGAATCAGGTGAGGTCTGGCCAGGAGTCGCAGTGAGATGGGCACCTGATTGGACTCTGGTTGTGATGACAGCAGTGCCTGTTCTTCATCAAGCTATGAAGTGAGGTGGGCCTCCATGTGGTCGTCTCTGGGTTTCATTGTAGTCCCAACATAAAGAACTGAGGCTCAAAAATGTAAAATAATTATCCGAGGGTACTCGCTTATATGTGGGGACAGAGCTAGCATTTGAAGGTAAGCTTCTTCATTCCTTCAATGTCTGGTCCCAATCCTGGGTTTCTATCCTTCCAAAAATCTGTGTACTCCCTCGGGATGAATTTTCTAAGAGTGTCCTGCTTTCTTCTGCCCTGGGGACACAGGTGTGGCTTTTAGTGTGTGTGTGTGAGCTGGGCATGAAGCCCTCTTCTTCCACGGGGGGCCTGCCTGGTGTGTATATTCCAACATTCTGATGGGAACTGGAGTCTAAGCCAGTGGTCTGTATGGAGTAGACCAACCTCCCAAGGGACCGAGTGGCCTTCTCAAATGTTTTGTGCCTTGGACTGGAAAGTGCCCTTCCTTCAGAGGGAGGGAAGGACCAAAACTGGTAAGAAATTCAGCCATGAATTTCTCTGAGGATGCACTGTGCCTCTCATGACTGGCAACTTATTACAAATGTCACAACTTATCTGCAGCTGGAAGGATAATTTAGCAAACTCTGCGTCTGCCAAATGAGGATGTTTGCATTTCATACCAAGCATCCTGTTCATGTGTTAACAGAAGCCATCAGGGGAGGAGGCCTCCATCAAGCAAACAAATGATTAACCTTAAAAACAGACACATAAACAGAACACAGTGGATGAATTCTGCAGAAGGCCGCTCCTGCTGTGGACATCAGCCCACATCTGGTTTCTCTGCCCTGGCTGTTCCTGTAAATGACTTCCCTTCTCTGTTCCCTCCCTGGCTCTCTCTACCTGTTTTCCTTTACACAGAAGCCAGCAGAGTGTGGCAAAAGCCTCTTGTCTGTGTTCCTAAGCAGTCCTTCCTCAGAGAGACTCAGGGACCAAGGCCTCTCGAAGGTAAGGCATGCCGCTGCCTGCCTGCTGGCCAGGAGCACTCCGGACACCGGAGGTCTTTTCCCTACCTTGGAACCAAGTCAGAGATTACACAGAAGGAAGGGAGGCAGGGACTGTTGGTTTAAGCTTGTTTGCAAGGGCCCCAGAAGCACATAAATCCCGCAAGCCTCATCTCACCTTCGAGACATGACTTATTTGTACAGCCTGAGCCCACTTTATGCCGTGTTGAGCTGGGCTCAGGGGTGGGCACTTTGTCCTCAGCCCAGCTCTACACTCAGAGCCATGGGTGTATTCTTGCAGACTTTCTGCTTTGGCAACATCTAAGGCTGACTCCTGGCTCCTTCCACTGATGGTCTCCTCCTTCATGACCCCTCAAATCATTCTGTGAGGGATCAAGGAAGATGGGAGGCTATAGGCCTTGCTGAAGTTGCATGTGCTGCAGGAAGAAGTGTCAATAAATGGAAAAGAAAACAGGCATCATGCCACTTGGAGTCCAGCACCTGGAAACAGAAAGCCAAGTCTCCCAGACTCTGCCCCTAGGAAATGGAAGAGGGTCGTTAGTGATGCTGAAGGCTGACGTTGGTTCTGGGGCTGTGTTAGCTCTGTCATCACTGTGACCAAAAGACCTGACAGGAACAACTTAGAGGAGGAAAAATGTATTTGGCTCACCGTTTCAGAGGTTCAGTCACGGTTGGTCAATTCCACAGTTCTGGGTCCTAGATGAGGTAGGCAGAAGGGTGTGGCAGAGGGAAGCGGCTCAGGACATGGCAACCAGAGTAGAGAGAGAAAATAGAGAAAGAGTTCCTCTCATCCGGGACAAAATATGAACCCCATAGGTACACCTCCCTAGTGACCGACTTCCTCCAGCCATACCCTCCCACCCCTAGAGTTACCACCCAGTTGAATAATCCATATCAGTGGATTAATCCATTGATGATCTTACAACTCTTATAATGTGATCATTTCACCTCTGAACATTTTTGCATTGTCTCACACGTGAGCTTCTAGGGGACACTTTATATTTAACCATAGCAGGGCCTTTGGGTTCTTATGCCCTTTCCCCTGAGTTTTCTCACCTGTGTAGGCACTGTGCAAACAACCCTTGTTGAATTTAGGACTGAGAAATAAGTGGCTTCACTAGGGCCAACGCTGGGGAAGATGCATTATTATACAATCTACACAGATTGGGTCTTGGAATAGTTTGCTCATGAAAGAGTAACATTTTAGAAAATACTGTGCTTCGGAAACTCAGTGAATCACTTCTGAGGCTTTAATAAAGAGTGACTGAATAATAGAATAATATTAACTTTTACCACTTCATCAAGTGGGTATTTTCACCATTTAAAATGAAGCTGGTCAGATCCGAGGTTCTGTGAGATTTAAACATCTCCTTCCCTCTGTTACTTATTCATTCCCATTGATGTCTTGGTTAAATAGTTACAGGGCTTGAAAAGTAATAACACTGAATTTTTTCTAACATAGACTGGTAGAGCGCTGTGCACACCAGAGTATGAAACTGATGTTTGTTGAATAATTGAGTGCAGTAATGAATTCTGACTTCTATCCTCTGAACACAGGGTTGTTGTCAGGTCTGGGAGAAATGGCGCACTTAGGGCCCATGGAATGGCCATTTGTTTATCTCTGAGTGGAAACGGGAGAGAGATCCACAGAGGCACCCACCAGGCCCAGCTGCCTCTGGAAGCCAGCCTCCTCGGAGCTATCTTCTGCTGGTATCCAGGCTGAGATAGGTGTGTTGCACCCGGGCCTCTGCCCAGCCAGAGGCTGTCCCAGCTGTGTCTCATGCATCCCTACCATGTGTCTAGCTGCCTGGCAGGCACAGTTCTGAGGGAAGAGGGGGAGAACCTGGTGCTGGGCTTGACATTGTGCCCTCTCCATTTGTTCAGAAAATATATATATATAAAAAAGGAGATTCCTGCTCCTTTCCAGAAATGCACTATCCAGAAAGGGGTGGGGAGAAGATGGGTGGGAAGCTGAGCCTGGCTCTGCTGTGCATTAGCAGGATTCCCAGCCCTGCCATGTTGCCACTTCAGACTGGCTCCTTCCATATTGTGGGCTGTCCTGTGTGTTGTAGGATGATGGCCTGCATGTACCATCATCTGTGTCTTCTGGTATCTACCCATTGATGCCAGTAGTACCCTTCCATGGGCCCTCAGCCAAATGACAACCAAACAAGTCTCCAAACATCTCCACTGGCCCACAGGAGCTCAATCAAGCCTCCCCAGTCCTGGGGGCTATGTTGCTGTCACTGTTTTCCATGTAAGAAATGAAGCCTTGGAGAGGTTCTGACTGTAACTAAAGCCACCCAAGGAAAGACTGTGAAACTGGGACTTGAAACCCATGTCTGTCCCCAGGAGGACAGACTCTTGCACATTCCAGGATGAGATATGGTCTATTCAGATTTCCACTTTTCCACACAGTTGCTGGGCTGTGTCTTTCCTCCTGTAGACCTCTGACTTCTTATCACTTGCTCTGACTTCTTATCGCTTGCTCTTTGCAGTGGCTTATTAAATTTTTTTTTGCAGAAGTGAATGGGATGATGACAAAAGTGAAGACGCCAGGTTTCCACAAAGCGTGGCCTCTCCTTTGGCTTTTGTTCCCTTTCTCTTTTCTTTCTCGGTCTCTAGGTCTGGGTGTTTATGTCTTTGCTCATTGGAACCATTAATTCCTTTGACGTTGGGGGCTATTGGGAGTCAACTGATCTATCCCTGGGAGGGTTTTGTCTGCCTGAAGCTGTCATCAGGATTTGGCCAGTCCTGGTGTTGGAGACCCTCTTCCCCGCTTCCACATTACTCATTTCCTGTGTATCCTCCAATGCCGGCTGTGTCACAGGCTATGTCAGTACTCAATTGGGGTAGCAGAGGTTTGTACTTTCTTGGGGTCACGCTGGGGCTGTGGGTCCAGTCAGAGCTTGGTTCTTCAGGATGAGGCAGGGCTGAGGGAACCATACAGAGCAGCAGGACACCAGAGGCCAAGCCATGAAGCGGGTTGTGCTTCCTGCAGGACAAGTCACAGGCCTGGAATTCTGGAATCAGCGCTGGGGCAGTGTCAGATCACAGGTAGGCAAAGGCAGGAAAAGCAGGGGGAGAGCAAGAGGTCCACAGTCGGGAAGGGCAGCCCACCAGAAGGAGGCAAGACGGAGCAGGACAGCATGACCTCAGGAGGACCCTTGCTGATAGGGCTGCACCTTCCCAGGATGGGTGTCCTGAACCCACAAGTGAAGGAGGGAGGTAAGGGGATGCAGTGAGGACTGAGAGGGTCATCGACAAGTCTAGAACCTGAGCAAAGATTTTATTCCTAATTAACTTGCAAAACAGAAATCCATACAGTGGTGTAGACCAGGATTGGTCTATGCCGATGCTTGTCAACTTGACACCCTGCCAGCGGGTGGGGATGCTGACTGCATTTGGTGGCTCTTTGAGCCGAAGTGGAAAAACAGTATGAAGACAGAGACCTGGGCTTAAATTCTGGCCCTCGTGAGTAAACACAGTGGCAGTGTGGGCAGTGTCATAAAGCTGGTTTCATGGTACCGGCTCAGCAGGGCGACCATAAAGCCAGCACCCTGGAGGGAGTCACTACTGTCTCTACATGTCCTTTGACTCACCAAGAGCACAATTCACCCTCTGTTTTGGTGAATTATTATTTATGGTGTTGTCAAAGATTTGAAAGATAGAGGAAATTGTTAAGAATCTTAACAATCTACAAGGAAAACATTTTGACATATTTCTATTTAATCTTTGACTACAACTATAATTCAGATTCTACTACCATGGATTCTCTCTGAATTTATCTCTACTCAATCAACTTGTAAATTCATGAGTGTTCTCCATTCTCTTCCTTCTGTGGGACCGTGAACTGAGGCCCCAGCCCATTGGATGCTCCTAGCTGGCAGGGGAAATCATAAATGACATATACAGGGTATGGTTAAAAAAAAAATAGAAGGAAAAAGAAGAGATGTGGAACTTCATCCTGGAGATGCAACTCAAATAGAGTCTTTGGCCCTGCATCAAAAGAGGAGCAAGGAATGTTTTAAACTGAAATAATGTTGAGATTTGTGTTGTGATGTGTGTAAGTCCGGCATCCCCTGCTTTATCTGACTTCTTTGATAAACTGATGAGCTGGTCCTGCCCATGTCAGATAAGACTTGTTACCTGAAATACTGTGTTTTAGGTGCTTTTTAGGTTCTGCTCCCTCTGTAAACGTCTGCCTGAACAATGGTCTTGCTGTCATTCACGTGAGAACCCTTCAAAGTATTTTTTCATCCAACATAGCTTTCTTGTGCCAGACATTGTTCTGGGTTCTGGAGATGTGCGTAAATGGGACAGGCCAGGTCCTTGCTGTCATGGAGCTAAATTCAAGTGTGTGTGTGTGTGTGTGTGTGTGTGTGTGTGTTGGGGGCAGGAGGCAAAACATAAAAAAACAAGAAAAGTTGAAGTGGTGATACAGGTCATAAAGAAAACAGAACACAAAACTTTTAACAGTGACGATGAGGGAGGGGTTGAGGAGCTGGGTGGTTGGGGAAAGCGATAGGTATTAGGTGATGATTAGGCTGAGACTGGAGCAACAATAAGGGTCTGGCCAATGAGACCACAGCAGGTGCAAAGATCCTGAGGTGGGAATTGGCCTGAAATTAGGAAGGTCTGTGTGACTGGAGCAAACCAAGTGAGAGGAGGGTTGAAATGAGCAGGACCAATGAGGCCCTAGTGGACCTTTCGAGTGAGGGGTGTTCCACCATATGAGCAGGGAGACATGATGAGGGTTTTTTTTTTTTTTTTTTTTTTTTTTGCGGTGCTTGGGATCGAACCCAGGGACTTGTGCTTGCAAGGTAAGCACTCTACCAACTGAGCTATATCCCCAGCCCGACATGATGAGTTTTAATGATGCAATCTGGTTTATGTTTCTAGAAGTTTACTCTGGCTGCTGTGGTTGGTGGGTTACGGGACTGTATGGACCGACATAGAAATGGTCAGATTAAAGGGGAGTCATTGGGGCATCCCAGTTAGAAGTGGTGGGGGTTTAGACCACTGTGGTGGGAACAGTAGAGACCGAACAGTGTAGGATCCTCACCTGGAAGCGAGGCTCAGTGTCTCCCCAGGGGGCTCTGCCCTCCTGGCTGCTGCAGCCCTTCCGTCTCCCAGCCCCTTTAGAGAAGCTCTCTGTCTACTCTGCAGTGTTGCTCAGAACCTACTGGAGAAGGCGAGCTGCTCATTCTTTAAAAAGACACAAGGAACCCCCTTCCTGCCTGAGAACCATCTCCAGTTTTATTTTTCTGGCATGCCCCATTATTGGAGTAGGTAGCCAGCTACTACTGGATACGTTTGGGCTTGTGGTATGAGTAATACCTCCACTTTCTAGCAATCAAGCAAGGTCATAAAATTTTTATGGCTATATTCTAAACCAAACCTTTAAAATTATATGGGAAAGTGTTTGCAAAGATGCTTTTCCTATTATTTGTTCATTCATTCAAGAAGTCGTAGAGTGAGCTCCTGGCTCTTTATTCCTTGCCGTGTGTTCTTAGGTGAGCTACTTGACCTTCCTTGAGCCTCAGTTGCCGTGGCTATGAGGCAAGAATACAGATAGCACATATATTTTAGGATTACAAAGTTGTAATGGAAAAATAGATGTGATACACTTTGCAAAGTGTCTGGTTTGGGAAGAGCAGGCTCCTGTTATTTGATTACAGCCTTTGACGGCGCCACCCTTTCAGTTTTAGCATGTTTCCAGCAAAGTTTCTTATACTAAGGGACCTCTGGGAACCTCTGCTACCTCTTACATAACCAGGATGGCCCTCACTCAGGATGCTCAAGGGCTTTCGGCTTGACCTAGCAGGTCATGTATCCTATTTAGGTTTGCCTTGGTGCCTTGGGGCACTAGTTCTTTCTTCCTAGGTGTCATCCTTGGTCGCTGGTGTTTTCTAACTGTGTTCACTTTGATGGAGGCTGTTGCACCTGACTTTCTTTCCTGGCTGTCCTTCATCTTAGATTCCCCTTATGACCCTTTGTTCCCAATGAATGAACGGATGTGGGTATTTCAGAGTGAAGTTCACTGCTTTCCTCTGGAAGCCTGACATCCTTGCTTTTGCAGATCCTTTAGTCCCTGACTTGATGGTTCTTCATGTGGGGCCTGTGGGACCCTCATCCCACAAATTATCCCCTGTGAATGTTAAATCACTGGGGGAAGTTTGCATACCAAACCCCTGCTGGAGTCCGATTGCATTCATTATCAACACAGTCAAGGTTCTGAGAAGTACTTCAGTAAATAAATGTACTTAAATTTGTTTAGCTTAAACTTTCCTGTCCACCCTCTGAGAAGATGCTACTCTTCAAACTTTTTTGTTGTGAGGACTTGAGGATTCAAAGTTGGAAATCTAAGGTTTGAAACCCCCAAGTCTGGGCTCTTTGCTCAGAACTTCAAATTGCTAACATTGCTGACCTGATTTCTAATACCTTTTGATTCACATCTCTTGCCTGGACAGGAATTTTTTATTTAAGATGTAATTTCAGAGTTTATTGAGACACTCCTCATCCTCCTCCTTCCCTGGGTAAAGCTAAGATGTTCTCAAAGATTCATGTTAGGGCTTCTACATTCATATACTCAAACCACTGAGTGCATATTGGCTTATAACTCCATGTTATTGCATTTTCCTGTGGTGGAATTTGGTGCTTGATTTGTGACACTCCCAGGTAATCGTGGTTAGAGTTGCAAGATTAAAATACTTCTCCTCCAATGAGAACATTGGTCTTATACCAGCTTTGAATAATGATGCCACAGACTGGATTCATTTGTTTGACGTGGCCACAGTGATCATGCCCCTAGATGATGAACACGGGGACTGACAGAACAGAAGAGAAGCTACCACCAAATCTACCCTGGTCCTCTGCAGACTTGAAAAAAAACCCACAAAGTTCAAGGGTGTCTAGAAATGCACGTGTGGCAGATACCAGGGAGAAGAGGGAAGTTGGGACACACTACCAAGCATGAGGTTGTCTGATCTGGCTCAGCCTGCAAAGTGCTTCCAGCATGGCTAAGTCTTGCCTAGGTGGTGGTCACTGAAGTCAGAAAGATGGCAAATTGGAGTTGAGCTTTGTGGGGCATGAAGATAGTTCCAGTCCTCTTGGATGTGGCAACCCTGGGTGTGGCCCCTTGGAGTGGGTTATGATTCCCAGGCAGCAAATACAGACTGGGGTAAACAGTCTTTCGAGGTCACATAGGATCCTAGACTGGAGGTGTTGGGGAAGAGACCCAGTGCCTAGGCTCAAGTGTCTGGTTTTTTTCATGTTGCTCTTTTTCACAGTAATATTTTCTTAATATTTTCCTCTGGGAACTCAAATATCATCTTTCTGTGTTCAGATCCTGGTCTGGGATTTTATTTCTTTTCTACTCCTCTTGTTCTTGATGCTGCTGACAATAATAATAGAATCCGATATTTATGAAGAATTTGTAATACTCTAGGTACTCTGCTGAGTTCTTTATATACAGAGCCTCATTAAATCCTTGTAATAGCCCTCTGAGTGACTTTTGTCAGTCCCATTTTATAGATGAGAAAATAGAGGCACAGCAGCAGGTTGAGTCAATTGGCCCCTGGGAGCCAGGCTCTTCCCCATTATGTCATGACCTCACTCACAGCTCACCATGGCCTCCTATCTGCTGCCCCCATGCTGGGACCTGAGAATGAAAAGGGTGAAATTTCTATTTATTCCTTGGTAGCCAATTGGAAACCCAATGGTGGGTGCTCCCCATGAATCTCTTTCCCCTAAAAATCTTGAGCTGCTGATAACAAAATTTCCATTGTGTCACCAACAACCATTGACCGAGTACCACTGTGTTCTGGAGACTGTTCTAACAACTTCCAACATTATCCCTGATTCCCCTGCCAGTTCTTCAAGGTGACTAACAGTATCCCTTTGAATAGATGAGAAAGCTGAGGATTCAGAGATTAAGCTACTTATAAAGCTGATGCAGCCAGGTCGAGCTGTCTGGAAAACTGTGAATCTAAATGAGCGTGAGGAAGTGGTATCCTGAGTGTTCTCTGCCCTTTGGCTGCAAAGAAAACCAAATAGAAACATCTGCCCGATGGAGGGTAAGTGGTCCTGCAGAGGCCCCAGGGAGTAGAAAGTCAAGGTCTCAGCTGCCCCTCGGAGCCTCGGGCAGAATCTTTTCTAGCAGTTTGCTTCCTTGGCTCCTGGCTGGACCCCTCCTTCCTCTGCTAGCATCATTCCTAGCTTCCCTGACACTGTAGTTGGCTTCCAAACAGGCTGGTTCTGGATACCAGAGATGCCTTGTGTGAAGCCAGAATTAGTAGGAAAGTGACCTGGAAGGCAGCCCCTGGTGTCTGCTAATTTCTGTGTGCCCACCGCCTGGCACTAGATTGGCAGTACATCAGTACAAGTCCCTGCTGGATCAATTGTGGGGGCCTTGCTCAACACCAGCGTGCCTGATGCTGCTTAAACACTATACACAATTTGAACCGATTTCTCCCTTGCCCTGAAGGCCTTTCTTCTTCTTCTTCTATTTTTTTTCCATTTACTCACTAATTCTGGTTGAGCCAATAAAACAGCATCACACATTATTCATTTTAGAATTTAAACATCAAATTTTGAGTCAATGCTAAGTAGATCATAGGCACTCTTTCCCTCTATGAGAGATGAGCTTTTCATTACCGATTCTGTCAATCTGAATTGCCTGTAATAGGCAGGCTTTGTTCCTCAGGCTCAACATGGCTGTGGATGCCAAGTCAGATTGTCTTGCTGGTGGAGAGGAGTGATGTCCCGGAGGTCACCCTCCATGCCTCTGTGGCTATGGCATAGCCTGTGCCGGCCAACACGCTTGGTCTATCAAATCCACTGCCTTAGATCTTTGCTATCAACCTTCCCAGGGCACAAATTCTGGGGTGAAAGGTGAAGTGGAATTGTGTTGAATGATTAAGTGAATCTGCATCTGAAAATGCCCAGCAAGTGCCTTGGAGCCTAGAGATCATCTGCAGATTCTTTGCAGAGCCATATAAAACCAACTCCATTGGGAGGTTTTAGATCTGCTTTGGGAAACATCGAGAAATGGCTCAGCAGAAGAGCTTCAGTAGCCCGAAGTTTGCTCCTTTGAGTGAATCCATCAGCTTTTTAAGACCCAGACTGTAATAGGTTATGCCCTGGGAGAGAGTTTTCAATACATCCCCCATCTGGCAGGACTAATTGTCTTTGCATGCAGCACTGGATTGGTGCTCTGAGCTTGGGAAGAAGGCCCGGAAGGTATTCGTGCATGTAAATGTCATTGCTTGTGGCTCTTTGATGCTAGTGAGTCTTTTCTGACACCCAGCTCTTGCAAATGACGTAGGATATGCTCCAAAGGTGTCAACACTCTAATCTTTAGAATCTGTGCTTGTGGTTTATTACACAGCAAGGGCACATTAAGTTTGCTAACCAGCAGACTTTGAATTGAGAAGATTATCCTGGATCATCTGGGTAGGTCCAGTATGAACACAAGAGGAAAGAGACAGGCAGGAATCAGTATGGCTCAATGCAGGAAGGACTCAACCCATCCTCATTGACTGTGGTGATGGAGGAAGAGGACCATGAGTCAAGGAATGCAGAAAGCTTACTGAAACTGGAAAAGACAAGAAAACGGATTTTTCTTTAGAACTTCTGGGAGAAATGCAACCTACTGACACCTTGATTTTAGCCCAGTGAAACCCACTCAGATTTTCAATCTCCAGAAATATAAGAGAATAAATTTTACATAAGTTTTTAGTAACTTGTTATAGCAGCAATAGGAAACTAATACCTCCTATAAAATGGGCATAGTTATTATATCCTGAAGTTTTGAGACCATAAATAACTTGTGCAGTGTTAGACTTATAAGACTTGGATCCAGGACCCCATACTCAGTTTTCCATCACACACCCTGTGCTTGAACCACCATGCTCTCCTATTCCCTACTCCAGCCATCATTTAGAACATGACCATTTTCAGCCCTTTATTCTGTGTGGACTTTTCCCTCAGGAATCTGATGTCTCTTTCCATCAGAGACATGAACCAAGAGTGCAAAGAAAGGAGGAGAGAGGCCCGGCTTGTGGATGAATCAGCCAGCTCTGGTCGTATCTGGAGTTCTTGTGTGGCCCTATGTCAGATGTGATGTAATGGGGTTTCTGGGCAGTTCTGGGGTTATCGAATGATTCTGTCCTTATTAGCAATCTGTATGTGGAAACCTTGAAGCTCAGCTGCTGAGGAAAAACTGTGCAGAGGCTCCAATGAGGGCAGGGAAAAATCGTTTTGAGTTGTAGCCAAAATAGTTGAAAGGATGTGTGGATGAATGAGTATTTTCAGTGGATCTCAAACCTTACTCATTGGCTGCAATTTACTTGTATTATGATTTCCTAAAGCTAAATAATATTGGTGTAATAGAAAACGACTTTTACAATAATTTTGTGAAGACAGCCTTTCAAAAGAGTAAGAATATGAAATGGTTTCTAAAAAGGGGGTAGGTGGGGAAGATCCAAAGCGTTTATTATTTACTGTGAATAAAAATACAACCTGGAGTTGCTTAGGGAAGCAAAAGAGAAGGCTGAAGACGATTGGAAAGAAGTGAGGCTGTGTGAGCGGCACGGGCGGACAAGTGAGGAAGGACCAGAGAGCCGCTCCCAGGGTAGCAGCCTCATGTGGCTGCTGAGCACTCAAAATGCGGCAAGTCCAAACTGCAAAGGGCTCCCAGTGTGAAATACCAACCCCACTCGAAGACTTTAATTAAAACAGTAGCATAAAATATCTCACTAATCACTTGATGTTGATGTAGTCAGTCACCCATGTCTGT
This sequence comes from Sciurus carolinensis, assembly GCF_902686445.1. Lineage (NCBI taxonomy): Eukaryota > Metazoa > Chordata > Mammalia > Rodentia > Sciuridae > Sciurus > Sciurus carolinensis. The sequence goes on from NC_062223.1 coordinate 65,234,385, forward strand.
GGGTTCCACATCCTTAGATTCAACCAATGGTAGATCAGAAATCTTCAGGAAAAAACAAGTCTGCAGAGAACAGACTATTTTTTTCCCATCATCATTCCCTAAACAATACAGTATAACAGCCATGTCCACAGCATTTACATTGTGTTAGGTCTTACTAGCAATCTGTGAATGATTTAAAGTGTACAGGAGGATGTGAACGTTACATGCAGACACCACATTGTGCCATTTGAGACAGGAACTTGAGTACCTGATTTGGGAATTTAAGATTGGTCTTGGGACCAGACTTCTGTGGATACTGAGGGGCAACTATATAGTGAAGTGATAGTATTTTAGATGTTGGTTTAAATAAAATATTAAAATTGATTTCACCTCCTTGTACTATTTTTAGCATGGCTACTAGGAATATGTGGTTTGTGTTCTATTCCTGTCCCACAGTGCTAATCTAAAGGGCAGAAGGGGGAACCAATGGCACAAGATAATAGGGAGGCAGTTTGGCTCCATTGGAAGGAGCTCTTCTAACAGTTGATTATGCCCAAAGAAAAAAAGATAGTGAACTCCCTGTCTTCAGGGAGAGGTAAGTGGAAGTAGAGACCAAGGTGCTCTTCTTGGGACCTTCTCTGGGTATTGCTGCTTTGGGAGAGGTACAGGGCCAGGTTGCCTCTAGAGTCCTTCCAATGCTTGAAGGACTATGAGAACATAAATGGATTTTTATACATTACGTATATTCTTTTTCAATTTAGTATTTTCATGATTCTTCTCATGTCCTTGGCAAAGTTCCCTGGTCTTCCTTCTGAAGTCTGGAGGCCGTGTGTCTTGATTCAAGAAAGCATGCAGCTGCTCCTTGCTCCTGAGGCCTCTGGACCCCTTTGACGCCAAGGTCAAGCCCTGTATCACTATACGCTCCAGAATGACCCATCCAGATGAGCTCCCTCAGCAGAGCTTGCCCACACCTGCTGGGGGGAGTCTGTCTCCCACTGTTCTGGGACCCAGGGGACCTGTGGGCTCCTACACAATTCTCCCCCAACATGCTGCAGAAGGACTGGAATGAGGGCCCTAGAGGATTGGGCTACATGTTGTCCCCACACAGCCCAAGAGGCTTTTGACATTTGCTGAGCCAGTGATCAGCATAAGCTACTCACTTATGCATCAAGAAGGAATTTAAAACCCTGTAGAGCAGAAATGCTTCCAGGCTGTGGAGCAGAACTCATTTGCACGATGTGATGTTCTAATTACAAAATGGAGTCTAGCGCGCTCCCCACGTGTCTCACTGCCCATCCTTGGAAGCAAGCCTCCAACAGCATTTCCCTACCAACAGGTTGCTCCTCTGGCTTTCTGCCAAGGCAGCCTGGCTCTGCCCTGGGTGTAGCTTTACCCTAGGCCATTGGAACACCAGACTTGCCTCTGAGCACTAGTCAGGCAGTTGGGGGATGCTGTGGTCCTCCTGGGTCAGTTTCTGTGTTCTTGGCTAGTGGGGCCTGGGCAAGAGCTTTACATGCCCTCCATCATTTGACTCTCAGGACCACCTACTATCCCCATCCCATGGATAAGGAAGTGAAAGCTCGAAAGAGCTAGGAGGCATGTGATTGGTGAGCCTCAGGGCAGAGCCATAAAGACAGGTTTTTCTGACTTTAGGACCCCAGCTGTAACTACCGTAAATACTGTTTCAACGGCCTAACAAAACCTGACGCAGGGGCTGGGGCTGGGGCTCAGTGGTGGAGCGCTTGCCTGGCATGTGTGAGGCACTGGGTTTGATTCTCAGCACCACGTAAAAAATGAATAAATAAAATAAAGGTATTATGTCTACCTACAACTAAAAATATTTTAAAACAAAGCAAAACAAACAAACAAACACAACCCTGAGGTCACAGCCTGAGGAATTGCCAGACAGAAGTAGAGGGAGGAAGAAGAAGAGGAAGGAAGGGAAGAGGGTAGGGAAAAAAGGCATGCTCATTCATTCATCCCCTCCTCCCCTCTTTTATTGATCACGGATTGATTCCAGGGCCTTGCAAAGAGGTTGCACTGAAATGAGTAGGACCAACTCCTGCCCTGAAGACTGTCGCGGAGCAACACAGTTATGCTGGGGGACCAGCCTGTACCTGGCTCAGCAGGGGGACAGTCTGGAAAACCGCGAGTCCTTCCAGGGGTCCCGTAGGGTATGTGCTTAAATAGAAGTCATTTGACTTGGACTTGAGGAGTAGCCGGCATCAGGGTACCACATAAGGAAAGGCCCAGAGCTTGGGCTTACTGGGGGATGATGGCTGGTCATTGCTGCAGGAAGACCGTGGTGGCCAGGGAGGCTGCACTGGGAGAGGCCTTAGCCATCCATCACTCCAGGTCCTGTGGAGGGGCCTGGCAGGAACACTCCCCCTTCCCCTAGTGCCTCAGCTCTTACCCCAATGCTTTTCACAGGTGGACCAGCCACTGTGAGCACAGCTGGGATCTTGGCCAGGTTTGGGGAGGAGCCATTAATTTTAAAGAAGGCATCGCAGGACGGGTCTTTCCCAGGCGGATCTGCCTTGGGTTTGAGGATGAGTAGCCAAGCACTGTTCAGTTCCCTGAAACCAAAACCAGCACCAGATGCAGAGGAAAGGCAGGGCTCCGACTGGCTGTCAGGCATCTCTCCGTGGAGGGAGTGGAGATTTATTGAGTGTTAAATGTCAGTATCGATGTAATAAAGATGGTACACTGTAAGTAATAAGCACTTTCCAGGTGAGGAACCATTTTCAATAAGTTGTCAACCTGTCTAGTACTATGAATTATTTTTTTTAAAAAAAGAAGAAGATGATGAAGAGAACCCATTTGGAGTTATTTAACTTTCAGATCTATTCTCCAGCTCTGTCCCTTCTTGACAGGAGCACAAGTATCCTGTGGCACCCAAGGACACTGGAGTGTGCACACTCCTCATCTCATTAAACAGAAAAAGAAAACAAAAAACATTCCTTTGTTTTCTTTCCTGCAATGGGGAGAGTCTGGAAGAAGAATGGATTTCTGACCTTCAGAGGGTCTTGCTTGTAGCAGGCAGAGAAGTGTCTGGAAGCAAATGCTGGTGAGAAAGAAGGCAGGAAGAACTGGAGGTGAAAGGCCCTGGGATGGCGCCAGCCATCTGACGGCTGTGGCCCAGTGGCTTGGGGTTCTGCTGCCCCTCAATGGTTGGTGCGTAATTTCAGCTAATTCCTCAGTTCCTGGGAGGGCAGAGCCCTCCTTGTGGATTCCTGCTCACTCCTAAGGACTCAAGGCCATCTCTGCATCCTGGGTTCCTGTCTTTCCTTGGACCATCTCTGTGATGTACTCACTTGCTGATAGCCAGAGAATTCAGGCACACAGTAGGCCTTCCCAAGAAGATTTAGTAGGGTGACAACTTTAATTGATTTCAAAGGCCTCCAAGTTCTTAATATATTCAGTAGGTCACTTACCTGGTGCAGTTTTGCTGCCCTGTCGTTCCTATAGGATCACCTCCTGGAGCAGGCCCGACCCTCGCTGTCCTCCCTCTCTTTATCCAGCTCCCCCATGCTCAGTCTTTCATCCTGGTCTGCAAAGGCCAACTCCTGGCCTTGCCTGCTGTCTGTGCCACAACTGGTGCCCTGATCCCAGGGGCAGTGTGCGTGCTCTCCTGCCACCCAGCAGTCCCCATGTGGATCTTGCAAAGACGTCTCTCCCTGGGATGAATTCTGCTGTTATCCTTTAGCATCATAAAAACGTGTCATTCCTTTCTTATGTTCTGAGATTGCCATAATGATGGTCACACTTGACTGATGGGGAAGGGAATCCTTGAGCGACTCGTCCTAGTCTGGTAGAACCCTGACTCTGACTTCAGACTCAGGATTCAGCCTGGGCGTGGCAGATGCTGAAGGTCACGTTTGGGCTGGCTAGCCTTGGCCACTCCAGCTGCAGGCATCTGGCCTCTGTCTTTAGTTAGCTCTCTGGTGAGTGTGCTGCACTCCCAGGGGCCGGCATGCTCCATTTCTCTTCCCTTCTCTTGGGCCTGGGCCTGGCTGCTCTCCCTCCCCTTTGCCCCAGTTACTGTCTTCACCTAGCTTAGGTCCTGCCCTCCTAATCCACGGGTCTCTTGTCAGGTAAGTCATGTGATCACGTCCCTTTCTGCACACTGTCCAATCCAGCCCATCATCTAAAAACAGCAGAGAAACCCTTGGGTATTTTCTTAACATTTCACCTGGCTATTTTTAAAATGAAGTAAATTTATCAGATCTAGTCTGGGTTTTCAGGTCAGCAGAGGTCTATTGCATTTTTCAGAGTTCTACCCTAAAGACGGACAGGCTTGGATGGACAGCCTGACTCCAACACACAGCTGCTCTGTGACTGTAGACAATCCAGCTTCCTTCTCTCTTCTGAGCTTCTGGTTGCTTGTGTGTCAATGCAGATCATAATGATTATCTCACTGAGCGCTTGGCAAGATTCAATGCCAGCTATGCAGAGTCACAATAGGTGTGGGGAGTTACACACTGGACCTGACCGGTCCAACCATGGTGCTTTGTGCAGTTCAAGTCCACCTCCATTTCCATCTGCATCTGCCCATGTGCAGTTCATGGCTTCTCTTTTAGAGCTACTTAATCATCCCTCCAAGAAACAAATGAGAAGGAGCCTAAATATTAATTCACCCAATACCAACTTGCCTATGGATATTGAGCTCATTGTTTAGTGGAGAACCTTTGGGGCAGCCCCTGTCACCTGCCCTCCTGTAGCTCATTAGCATCACCAAGGGCTGGCCTTAATGCTCCCTTCTTTTGGGGGAATTGCCTGGATCAGATGAGGAAACGTGTATTTCAAAATGGCCTTGTGGGGTTCACACACTGACTTCCCCAACCCTCTACAGTCCTCGGCTCCCAGATCCTTTGTGTGACAGGCCAGAAGCAGGGGGGACACTCGGATGGGAGCACGTTCTCAGATCCACTGGCCATTGGCTCCTCCAGATGAATGGGCTGTTTACTCTCAGAACATCTGGGGGACATTCTTTTCTCTAACAGCATGTTTTATGTCTACACTAGCAGTTGGCTATACAAAGGTGACCACTCAGTTGCCAATGTGATGTGGTGGGGGAAACAGAAAAGTTCACAGAGCGTCAGTCTGACAAAGACTAGGCTGTGACACAGGACCAGGGAGACCAGAGGAGGGTCTCCCCCAGCTGAGGGTCAGGAGAGCTGGTGGAGAGGGCCCTAGAGCTACAGTCAGAGGAAGCACAGTGGAGTGGGGCTGAGAACTAGCTGGGAGAAGAGGCCATCCCAGCCAAGGGAATAGCTTGAGTGGAGGCACACAGGCCCAGCAGTGGGCACCGGGTGCACCCACAGGGAGGTATCCAGGTTTTGGACTGGCAAACTCATAAGCTTCTCATGGTTCCAGAAGAGAACTATGAGCAAATGGAGTGAATCTGAGGGAAGACTGTGCTTCTCAGATGTGAATGTGCACATGAATCACCTGGGTGTTTGGGATTAGATTGGGCTGGGCTGGGGTCCCAGAGTCTGCATTTCTGATATTCTCCTAGGGGGAGCCCATGCTGCTGGTCCATGGACCATCCTTTGAGTAACAAGGATAGACTTATAGCAGGCCAGACAAATCCTGTGCATTGGACCTTGGAGCATCTTATTCCTGGCTCCTCTGTGAATGGAAGTTTGGCTTTAGCTAGTACCATAAGGTTGCTGAGGGCCTGGTGTTTTGTCAATGTGAAGGCCCACCTTGTTAGTGTTCCTGAGATACTTGCTTGTGTTTATCCTCCTCTTGACATTCATCCTCAGTAGCCATGTTTCTGAATTCTCACTGGAACAGAGCAAGGACCTCCCTCTAGTCTAGGATCCCTATTGCATCTAAGTGACCATAAAGGGTAGGGTCTCACCTGGCCTTGGTGAGCCTAGGATGCTGCCCCTCGTCCTCCCAGCCCCTGTGCATTTCTCCTCAGGCACCGTAGTTCAAGTCCACCTTCTGCCTGGTAGCCTCTAATTCCCTTGCCCACTGACTCCAGGAAGCTGGGAACTCAGACAGAGAGCTCTAGTGACTAGACCTGTGAGCGGTGAGGAAAGCATAGCCCCAGGACAGAGCTGAGGGACCCCACAAGTGTGCCAATCATATGAGGCTGCAGAGCTTGGGGAAGGTGATTGCCCGGACCCATCGGTCTTCCAGTACTCTCTGTTGCATGTAGGCTGTTCAGCAGCCCTGCTAGAGCCAAATGCTCATTTTTATATGACTGCGACTCTAGTGGAGGGTCAGGTCATCCAGTCCCACACAGGAACTAGTGTATCAAACACCCACAACTCAGTAGGGGAAAATAGACAAGAACACTAACAGCTATAATTAAGTGTGGCTAGAGGGGAGCACAGGGGTTCTGGCAACCTAGGTAGGGGTGATTAATTCTGTGCAACAGACTGCATAATTCAAAGAGATGTGTTTAAGCTGTCCTTTGAAGGATTTCTTCACTCATCAATACCAAGGAGCCTGACACTGAGTTATGCACTGGGATTTAGCTGAGATAAGACAAGCCAGGTCCACTTCCTGAAGGGCCTGCTAAGGTAGGAGGACTTCAAACATCTTGGGCAGGTGCCTGGGTGCCTGTCCTGCTCCTTCAGCACTCACTGGCCCACCTTGCAACCACCAGCACCTATGCATCTTTGACGGATACTTTCTCTCCCCTACAGGAACAGGTCACAGTGCCGGGGAATTAATCTCCCTGTCCCTGCAGCAGTCGCTGACTAATAGGAGAGTAGGAGAGTATAAATACCCTAGTTGCCTCCCCAGGAAGACCTTTCTGAGGCCTATGCTCCAAGTCGCCCTGGTTCTGCCTTTGCCCACCTTGCTGGCTGCACAAAGCACCCTTATTGGCTGCCTTCCCTTCCTTGTCAGGCTTTTATCTTCTACCTGGTTTTCTTCACCTCCTACTCACCATCAAATGCTCACCCCAGAGTTGGCTTCTGAGAACCTAAACTAAAACCACTGAAGAGAGATCCACGTTTTGGAAAGGGGCAGTGCATGGGCACAAAGCTTGGTGGTGTAGGAGCGGCTCATGCAGTGCCACAGCCAGGGCGAGAGTGGCCTAGGCGGCGTCCACTCATGGCGACGTAGGGGGAAATCACCTGGCAGGGTGAGGGGGCTGTTTGGGTGATTTAGCTGCCCTCTTGTTCCTGAGCTCACTTTCCCAGCTTCTTGGTACAGTCTTCCCTTGGAGACCCGTGGAAGCTCTTCTGCCAGGACCCCTCAGTGGAATCCCTATGGAGTCATTCTGACAAGTTCCAGCAGATTGGACGTTCAGGGCTGAGGAGCTTGGAGAAGATAGAAGATTATGGATGACAGCACTTCCCAAGCAAGTTCCACAGAACATTGATCCTGGGATGTGACCAAGCCGGGCTCCCAGTCACATGAGTTTGCTGCAATTACATTTCATTCTTGGACTTTCCCAATGTATATCAAAAACCTGAGAAGTCCTGAGTCAGCAATCCTATTCACTTACCTAGGATCAACCATATTTCCCAGAGTCTTGTGACCACAGAAACTTCCGTTGTAGCACTTAATAATTCCACACAGTGTTAGGGTCTCATCGTGGCAAGGGCTAATAAAAGGATCTGAATACACACTTGGAGAGTCAGGGAAGAGTCCAGAGGGATGATGCCAGCCTCCCAATGTCACTCCTCTGCTGTCAGGGAGCCCTGCAGGAATGGGGTTACTGTATTACAGAATCAAGTTGCAAAACCAGTCCTGGGACCAGGTGGTGGCCTGAGGCTGCTCAGAGCCACCTACTACAGACTAGAAGCAGGGTGCCCAATAAATTATGATGTGCTTCACAGACTGTTGCAGCTCAGAAGGCAACTTGGAGATAGGAAAAATGTCATCTGGAACGAATTCAGAACATTAGGCCAGTGGGAGATGGACAACTAAGAGTAAACAGAGAAGGTCATCCATCCCAGGCTCTGTCAGAGGGGCAGACAGACTAGAGTCTGGAGTGGGACAGCAAAAAGAACAAATAACAGAGACTGAGGGTGCACAGTACACATGCGCATATGCACACAAAGAGTGAGCCAGCGTGAGAGCTCTTCCCTTACTTATTTTGTGGCCACCACCCCTGACTTGTTCCAGGAGCCCATGTTTAAATGAGAGGTCGCTGAGTAAAAGGTCGCTGAGTAAAAGGTAGACCCTGCCTACTCTGTCTCCTATATCTCTTCTCCAGCCTCCTGGTGGGGCTTGGAAATGGGGCTTTACTCCACTCCCCTCCTCCTCTCTTTTCTTCTCTCTCCCTCACTCTTGGGTCTGGGAGACACAACACCGAGATGACTTATCTATGCACAATGCTCTTTCAACTGAGAAATCTTGATATGAACCCAGCTATTTTAAATGGGTTTATTTCTGGTCTGAGTCCCACTTGATGAGACTTCCAGAAGGAGAATTTGCAGGGGGAAAAAAAAAATTAAAAAATAAAAAAACACTGGCCACAGGCTTCCGGGTATGGAAGGGAGTAGGATCTGGGCCCAAGGCCATAGACAGATCAATGTCCTGACTTTCACATATGACTGTGGTCAGCTTTTCAAATGATGGTTTAGTGAGTTTAACGTCATCGCCCAGCAAACCGCTAGAATGAATCACCATTTTAAAAATTACTTTTGAATGGTATCAAAGTAATCCTTTATACAGCTGAAAACCTCAAATCGGGCCTATAATAAATTAAAGTAGTACTCTGCTTCACCGCAGTCTTCTTTCTAGCCCTGACCCCCAAAGGAGCTCCATTTATTTTTCTTTCTTCCTTTGCTATTTCATCTCCTATTTGCACCATATTTCTTATAATATGCCTCTGTCACTATTTCCTGGTTCACCAGGAATTAAATACGGGTTTCCTGTTATCGTAAACGAGGGTTTCACCTTGTTCTACTCTCCACCTCCCCTCTCCTTCAGCCTTCACACTTTATGTTAAAATAATAGAAAACGTTCACATTATATACTGTGAGAATATCGTGTACTGTTCAGGAGACTTTTGTGATGTCAACTTTTGTTTTTCCTATTTAGATCAGTGTCCAGTTAGGAAAACAGAACTTGCTAGGTATCTTAAGCAGAAAAGAATGAATTTAAGAAATTGATTACTTGAGTAATGGGAGAGCTGAAACCAGACAGAGGAGACTGAGACGACCTGAAATTAAACGCGATAGGAAGCCACTGCCGCACCTAAGGCTGGGCAATCAAGTGCGTGGGCAATCTTTTCCAGAGCTGAGGATCAGGGACACTCAGCAGAAGGTGAAACCATACTGTGCCATTCTAGGTGAAGTCCAGGGCAAGAGGAGGTGGCACCTCTCTGGGAGTGAGCGACAGGGAGAGATGGACCTTGGCTTCTCCCATCCCCCTCCAGTGTCTCCCACTGACCAAATTCAAATAGCAGGCACTGGAGAAGAGCAGCCTACAGGAAATCAGTCCCTGAGTCCCCTCAACTCCCATGATACAGCCAGGACAGATAAGAGTGGGGAATGGATATGAGGGGAAACAGGCAAAGCCCAGACACCATTTGCCCTTAAAAAAAAATAAAGAACAGATTAAGCATTTAGCTTTCATTTTTTTTTCTGTATATGCTCCATCAGATCTGCTTTATAACTTTGATATCACTTTCCAAATGTTTGGATATATCATATAATCCATCAGCTTTAATTTGTTTCCAGAGTGCCGGTCCTTCTGCTGTCTGCCTGTTTGCTCCAGGCGGCCTCCACGCTGCCAATTGAGGCTTAGGATGCCTTCATCTCAGGGAGTTCCTTATCCTCGCTCCTGGGCTGAATCCTCTACTTTAATCCCATGTTTTCCTTTTTCTTGGCTTGCTTTCTTTTTATATAATCATGTCTTCCAGTAGTTTCCCAGGAAAAGAGGCCATGGGAAATAAATATTTTGCCTTTGCATGTCTGAATATGTCTTTATTCTGCACTCACAATTGATTGACAGGTTATCTGGCTGTAGAACTCTAGATTGAAAATAGATTTTTTTTTTTAATTTTAAATACGCTGATTCCCTCTCTTATAATTCTCAGTGTTACTTTTGTGAACCAATACCATAAATGTTTTTGTCCTCTATGTATTACCCTCACCCCCACACTTTTTTGGAAAATTTTGAGATTTTTCTTTTTATCGGCAAATTGTCTTTGAAAATTCAGATAAACAACCCCAAATACAGATTTGGTTTACCCATAGAGTGAAGCCATTCCCTCCTTCCCTGGTCAGGAAAATATCAAGGCCCAATGGGATGGAAGATTTTGATCTTAGATAGAGCATCATGTCCCAAAGGGATCAGCTCCTAATTGTAGGACTTTCTGGCAAAATGAGCCATGGCCAATTGAATGAAGCTTCTCCTGCTGCTCTGACTCACAGTGTATGATACTTTGAATAAACAAGTCTCCAGGGTGTCATTACAGAAACATCTTTGTTTCTGACATCACTGTCCTTTTAAATGTGCTCAATAGGAGTAAGGCTTTTTCTGCTCTGGGATAAAGTCACACAGGATTATGATTTTCCTTTTCATTTATGGCTAGAATAATTCATAGGATTGATGTAAACTAACACACTGCCTCGATTCAATCATCATGGTTCCCATGCAACATAATCAGCAAATCCTGAATCCTTCTTTGCCGCTAATTTTCCAGAGCATCTGAAGGCCATGGAAAGGAGTGGGGTTCTGCTCCTCTCTTTCCTTGCTCTTCCTCCCCGTTGGAGCAGCCCTCTCTTACTTTCTGGAAGGCGGAGGACTGCAAGTTGTGACGGCAGGAGGGTTCTTACTTAACAGATCTGGTCCTAAAACAGCTGTGTGTCTTCTGAGCCTGGCAGACATTTAAGAGGACTCTTTTTATACATGTAGGACTTAAAGAAAGTCCCGCAGTTGGGCCTGGTAGCTGCAGTTCCTCGATAGAGGCAGAGTCCTGTCTTTAACTGGCTACTCCCAACCCTCCCACAGTTTCTGCCCTTGTGGTGGCACCCCACAGTGGCTCATCAAGGGATCCCTTGCCTGCGGGGTGCTCCCTTGATCAAGATGTCTATATAACCACTGCAGACTAATATTTCCTCTATGGGTCCTGGGATTAGGTCATCTTGGTCCTGCCAGTGGAGGGAGACCTTAGGCATTTCTTAGCTTTCTTGGTCACACATCAGGCACAGACTCCTGTGTCCCCTGTCTTCAAAGAACACCTATCAGTTCTCTAGGTGATTCCATTGAAGCCTCCCCCACAGAGCTTGGGGTGGTAAACAGATCATCCACCTTCTCTCTTACAAGGTGGAAGGGATCCTAACTCAGAAATCCCTTCCCAGATCCTTCCCCGAATCTTGAACAACTCAGTCCTTTCTCCTTTCAACCAGGTGAATCACTTATCAATTTCAGTCACCTACTTTGAAGTTTCATGCACTGGTTTGTCTTAGAACTCACTCAGGCCTCTGGTATTCATTACATGTTGGTGCCTTAAAGAAAATTCCCAACTTAGCATTCTTGTCATCTGAGTATCTTTAGGCATCGGCCACCCTCCTTGCCCTGGCTCATCATGTCCAAGTTGCTATGAAATAGCCATCTAGTATATCTAAGTGCCTCTGCAAAGAGACTGTTGAGGCTGGAAATTTGATCCCTTCAGGAAAGTGTTTTCTGAAAAAAGGACATTCCAATTAGGGGACTGATAGCTCAGCTCTGTCACCGGAGCTGTCGATAGCAGAGCGAGAGTGCTGGAGATACTTTATGAGCCAATAAAGGAGGCACCTCCAGAGTCAGAGGAAACATGTTTATTTGCTTATTTATTGCCTTTAATTTTATAGGCTATGGGAGAAATTTCTCCCTTCTGAATGTGTCCAATTAGCTCTGTTCACCCAAGAGGAATCACACTCCCTGAATAACTATAGTAGAAAACACAGAACAGGACTCTGTGTGTGTGTGTGCGTGCGTGTGTGTCCCTCCTCTGAACAGCTCCAGGCCCTAATAAAGTCAGCTATTGCAAGGGTAGGAGTCTGGAATCCCAGGGGCTCATGACTGCAAAGAGTCACTTCTCTGTGCCGTTATTCATGTTTGGATGACACCCCTCTGATGCCATTGCTGCTCTTGGGAAGCTTGGTTCTGAGCGCAAGTCATCGGCTGGTTTGAGGAAGGACTGAACCAATCAATTTCTGAATTGTATGGACCTGGCTGGCAGATATTAAGAGAAAGTGTGATTCCTGAACTAGAAAGGGAAGTCTAGAGCTTAGAGAGTATGGTGGGTCATGGAAACCTCAGCTCCCCAAGTCTGCTCTGAGATTTGGTGCCTGTTGTGTCCTCCATGTAAACAGTGGAGTCAGGAGGTGCAGTGTGGAATTCTATGGGATCAAGATGCCTGTGTGGAGGTGAACAGGAATGTATTAAGGGATCACAGCCTCCCAGGGATGAGAAGGGAAGACTAAACGGAGACAGGCTTTTCACATTCTCCATGTCCGTGTTTCAGTCAGCAGCAGCCATCTCGCTGGTAGAAAGGGAAGTCTAGAGCTTAGAGAGTATGGTGGGTCATGGAAACCTCAGCTCCCCAAGTCTGCTCTGAGATTTGGTGCCTGTTGTGTCCTCCATGTAAACAGTGGAGTCAGGAGGTGCAGTGTGGAATTCTATGGGATCAAGATGCCTGTGTGGAGGTGAACGTGGACTGTAGCTGTGATGACCCCCAGGCCCCTGGGGAGTTGTGTCACTGACAGCCCCCTGCAGAAGGGCTGTCGGGACTGGGAGATTTGGGCTGCCACTTTCTGAGTTTTCTAATGTCATCCTGCCCAAGGCTGAGCATCTCCTGATCAACGGATAAATGCTGAGCAGGTGCCATTCTATCACGGCTCCTCTCAGGACTGGCTAACAATATTGTTAAGTACCATAAGCAACAGGATCCAGCAGTCTCTGCTCAAGTTTTGAAGATTTCGTTTTAAGTATGCTTTCATATTTTAACATTCATTATAACTAAAAGGAACACAACTCAATTTGGGGCCCCCTGAGCCACAACTCAAAACTCTTAGGATGTTAGAAGGTATGCTCTTAGCTTCTCACCCTGCTGTTTTAATGAGATTAATGATTGTTTTTTCCACTGAGCACCTCCCTGTGATGTTCATAAAAAAAATGAAATAAATGACTCACATGGAGATTGAGAGGATATCATCATGGAAAGTGGATGTTAACAGGCTCTAGAAATATGATAATGATCAGCTATTTAAGAGGCAGTGACTGTTGTATGGTAGCAAGATGCATCTTGCAGGTAGCATGAGAATAATGACAAAATAGAATTTGAAGAAAAAGGAGATCTTGTCTGGTTATTCTTTTTGTTAGGATAAAATGGAAATGTGAGAAATTTGGAATCTACGGGTTGAAATTTACATGTTTGCAGTAACCCTCTGTTTGTGACATGAGTGCTAAGTCTTTTCCAGAAGGTGTGCTTGGCAGGAAAACTGAGTGTGATACAAGGGATCATCAGGCACTGGGACCTTTTACTGATGGTAGCTGTCCATTTGACACCAAGACCCCAATTCCAGGCAAAGGCAGATCAGGGCATTTCAGGAAGTTGGGGTATATGATGTATGGAGTTTGGGGACATTTACAGAGATGTTGTATCATCTGTGGTGCATTCAGAACCACCAAAGCCTTTCTTCTTCCCAGCAAACCATGCTCCCATAGTGGAGAACTCTGCAATTCTAAAACATTTTTGATAGAATAAGGAATAAATCCTTGAACTTCACATTTCTTGAGTGTTAATGTTTGTTGAATGAACGACTCCACCTTTACTTAACTTTAAAGTCTGACGCTTCTACTTCCAGAATGTACCTTCGATCCCCCTCTTCCTGTCTGCCTCCAAGATTCCTAGCTTCATCCAAGCCACTTTTTTCCTGGGCTATCTCAGTAACTCCTAGCTGGCCTCCTTCCATCCATTCATACTGCTGTCTGTCCAAGATCCACACACCAAGGCTCCCAAAGTCCTTCTCCATCTTTCCCCAGCCTCCTTCCTAACCTGTCCTCCCTGTACTCTCAGTCCATCATGCTGGTATCATTTTACTTCTCTGAGTCCCCTGAATTCTTTCTGACCACAAGAGTCTCCCCTTTGCTGTCTCTTTTGTCCGTGGCATACTCTGTACTGACCTGTGTTTAAAGCAGTGTCCCTGACAGTCTCTATTGTGTCATAGTCTGCAGTCACCTGGGTTCTTGCTTTATTTTACCTAATGTCTCTCTCCATCAATGGAAGGCAAGTTCCACAAGGCAGAGACTTGCCTGCTGTATCCACTGTTACAGCTTGAGCTCCTCACTGGGTGCCTGACAGGTCATAGATGCCCAGTTAGTATAATGGACTTGGCAGTGAATTTGCTTCTCTCTCCCTCCACCTGTGTATGATTTGAGTTTTGCAAAATCAAATCCTTACTACCATTGCCCCTTTCAAAGAGGGTACTCGGGAGACTGAAAGAAGTCTCACTACTGCACCCTGCGCGTCTATGCATGTGGCCATCTTCATCCTGAAATGAGCCTGCTAGATCATCAGACTTTCAAAATGCTAAACATATAGCATTAATCGGATCTTGCATCTCTGGTGAATAACTTAGACACCTTTATGTTGAAGTGCAGATTCTCCATTGAAAAGAAAAATCTTTCATTTCAAACGTTTGAATAAGACTGGGTTTGTATTTATAAAATGAGTTATGTACCTGAGCATACTCTGGGCCCAAAGTGCTTTCATTTGATTGTTCAATAAATACATTTTCACTCATCCAAAGCTCTTGCCTTAGGGTATTTTTGCACTGGGGCAGTCAAGTAAATGAGAGGAGCCTTATTGAGTTCTGTTTAATTTTATTCAATATAATAATGCTCTGCTTAGTTCAGGGGCTTTTCTGGGCCCGTGTATACCTGAGATGAGTTGAAAGTGTCTTCCTTGGGATGAGGTGGATCATAATATGGCAGCGGTAAGGATAGAATGGAGTAAGCTGGGGGACATGGATGGTTCTTCTGCCCCTGCTTATTGTATAATCTTTTCTAAAACCCGTCTCTGAGTTCCTGTTTCCTTGTATATAAAATGAGGACAGTAATACTCTCCTGGGTTATTCTGAAAATGAAGTTGATATAATGAACATGAAGAAAAACAGCACACTATTTGGTACGGAATTGATGTTTTTACAAAAATAGCATAGTATACATTTTAGTCAATAGTTTTACCACTCCAACTAGACTCAGTGTGTGAGACTCTGTGTTCTTGCTCCACTCTGGGTATTCAGTTGCAGCCTAATAAGTACATCAAGTGTCATTTGTTATTGTTTTCTCCTTATAGCGCTAAACTTCGTCATCAATTGCATAATCCAGAAATAGCAGCTAGCGGTTTAGAGAGTTCTCTGGTACCCCTCTCTCTCTGCAGGTATCTATCTTGGATTGACTGGGGTGTGTTTCACCAGGAGCAGAAAAAAAGCAACTCTGAGAAATAGGTCAGGTCAGAGAGTGAGGAAGAGATAGCCCTTGGTGTGTCCCCTCCCCATGTGGCCCCTCTTGCCCTTCCAGCCCTGGACCTGCCTTGAGCCAGTGTCTAACATCCAGTCACTGGCACCAGGCCCTACAGCCCCCTCCCTATGCCCCAGCTGGACAGTGCCCAGCAGCAGAAAATATGGCCTGCGTCCAGACAGCCGAGCCCTGTCCTCCGGCTGTAATTGGTTGCTATCAGCTGTTCCTAGCATGAGATAGATCACCCATTCTTTCCTGGCTGCACACTCCAAAGAAAGCTACTCATCTTGTAAGCAAACCCTAAATAAAGCACAAATTGTTTCCTGCAAGTGGCTTTCTGCTGAGGCCGCCGTTGCCTTCCTAATGGCTTGACCATGAACCCTTCACTCTGTGGCCACCTCTTTGCTAGGTCCTTTGTAGCCCTGGGCGGCTCTACTGCTGATGAAAAGGGCTGGGCTACGAAGCTGTTTTACTTGTCAGACAGACATCCAGCCAGAGCCAGAGCAGGGCAGGAGCCCGAGGGACCAATGGACCTGCTGGTCAGAAGTTGCCATAAGAAAAGGACTCCAAAGTTCAGATCCTGCCTTCCTTATTTCCCTGCTGGGTGTCCCCACATAAGATATTGAGCCTCTCCAAGCCTCAGTTTCCTTTAAAAGTTTGCATGTTGGAAACTTGGTCCTCAGTGAAGCACTGCTGAGAAGCTGGACCTTCAGGAGGTGAGGGGTCCTGAGGGCTCTGCCTTATGAATGGGTTAACCTGTCTGTGGATTAAGGGGTTAGTGTGTTCTGGAGGGAGTGGGTGAGTTATCACAAGAGTGGGTCTGTGATAAAAGCCCCTTCGCCATCTTCCATCAGGCCATAGGATGCCCTGTGCTGCCTCGGGACTCTGCAGAGTCTCTACCAGCAAGAAAGCCCTCCCCAGATGCCAGGGTCATGCTCTAAAACCCCTCAGCATCCAGAACCACGAACTAAATAAGCCTCCATCCTTTGTAAATTACCCAGTCTGTGGAATTGAGCTATAGCAACAGGAAAGGAACAAAGACGCTATGGGGCCACCATGGCTCTCCCTGTGTGTGCTAAGCCCTCTGCCATTGCCATGTCGATATCTCAGTTGGCATCAGCACATCTGATCAGCACTATCTAGGCAGCCAGTTCTGGTCTATGGGAGAGGGTGGATCTAGTCAGCCAAACATGTTCCTTGCCTGAGAGAGCTCCCAGCCTATGTGAGGGGCCCCACATGGCCTCCTGGATCAACTGAACACAAGCCAAATGCTAGTAAGACCCAATGTAGTGGAGAGTTTAGAGAAGGAGCAAATCAGGGGGTGACGGGACTAAGGAACGTGCTCCGGAGGACAGGGACCTTCAGCTGAGCAGTTTCATCCTGCTCTCAGACCTGTACTGGGCCTTTGGAAGACCCCATCACGGCAACAAATTTGAGGTGGGCAGCAGGTGGACTTCCTCTTGGAACATCCTGCCTAGCATTGCTGTTGGATTCTGCTGATTTCCAGCCAAGATGTGCATAGCCCTGTGATTCCCTTGGTCCTCTGTAGAACAGGATTCCTGGGTCCCCTGGGGAAGGAACTTCCTGTTGCCGGTACTGCTGTCACGTTGGCTATTCTGCAGGGTCATCAGACAGACCACTCATGTATCAACCTGAGGGGCAGAAAGAGACCATGCTAGATGTGCTGACATGAACAAAGTCAAAAACACTTTGTGGCAGATAGAGTGAGAGTAATTATTATGTCCATTTCATAGAAGAAGAGACTGAGACTTTGCAAGGTTAGATGTGCAAAATGTGGTCAAGCATCCAGCTGCTCAGCCCTTGGTCCTTCTGTGGACTCTGCTGCCGCTGCTCCACATGGGAACCGTGATCTTGGCATTAATACTGCTTCCTAATGTTGACGGAGGGTTACTGTGGCCCAGGCGCTGCTGAGTACTTCACGTGAAGCATTCCATTCGTTACCCCACTCCTAGGAGGTAGGTTTCTTTTTATCCTCTTTCTTCCACCAAGTAAACCAAAAATGCTGACAGATTCAGGAATGCACAGCTTGTAAATGGTGAAGCCCACCATCCAACCCCAGTATGTTAAATGCTGAGCCCATGCTCTGTACCACTTTGCAGGATTCCCACACCATGTGGACTCCAGCAATTGGTTGATGGTTGGTGGGACCAGGTTGTTGAGGAGCTAGGAGGGCCTGGCGACTCAGATGTCCATGTTGTTGCCTGTTTTCTGGTGCTCCTGCCCCTCTAGGGCCTTTCTAGACTCCTGAGGAAAAGCCTGGGTCACTGAGGAAGGAGAGAACTGTAGACAGGAAACTGGGAGGCCCGCCCTGTGCCATGAACCAGCCAGCCGCTCATGACAAGGCGTCAGAGTGGATCCCGTGCCTTTCATCTGCTTGCTCTGTGAAGTCCCTGCACAGTCTGGCACCGTGGCTTGAGGCCTTCCTTCTGCCCCGTCTGAGACCTTCACAAAGGCAAGAAAGCAGACTGGCTCCTTTGTGTTTAGAGCAACATGAACAGTTTTTCTTGGCTACCAGGGCCCCAGAATAATATCCTCAGAGTTAGCTCATTCACAGTGATGTAGTTACAGAGGGCTGCTTTGCTCCGCTGACCTCGTCTCAAGAGGCAGCAGTTGTGTCCAATATACCCTTCCCCCCAGCCTTAGGTGCAGCCGTCTGACCTTCTGTCCATACGACCCTCCATCTCCCTAGTCAGCCAGCTCCATGCTATGGTGCCACACTAACAATACACCCACTTCCCTGCCCATCTCACCCGGCAGTATAAGGTCACTGAAGGCAGGGAGACTGTTGGACTAAACTGTGTCTCCCTCAAGGGTTCATGCCTTTTCCCATCACCAATGCCTGCAGATTCTGTGATACCCCACTAGGAATGGCTGTTCACTGAGCCAGGAATTCTTGAAGTGGTGGGGAGTCACTGGAATTTCTGGGGTCCTGCTTTAAAAATCAGGCCTAAAAATCTTGTTTATAGGCAACCTAGGAAAGTGGGGTTCAGCGAAAACTCCTGTGATCCTCCATCCCTCATCTGCCCTGGCTTTTCCTCCCCAGCCACGTTCTGCAGCCCCACCTCCCACTGTCCTTACAGCAGATCAGGCTGGAGGGTTTTGTTTTTGTTTTTTTTAAAATCTGTTTATTAAAGTGCGGACTGGGAAATACCCATCAGAAACACCTAAGGAGTTTGTGGTCTAGCACAAAACACTCTAAATCTTAAAGCAAATCTTTTCTGTTTGTAAGAACTGCTTGGCAGGCAGAAAGGAGGAGAGCACTGAAGCTGGGGCCTGGGGACCACTGCAGCCCAGCTCCCGCAAGGGCTTCTGGGTCTATACCTGAGGATAGCCAAGAACCCTCCATGAGTTGCTGTTGGAAAGACGGGCGGGCCTTTCGATGCTCAGGTAGAAAAGATAAAACATTACGATGCTCAGATGAGGAAAATAGACCTCGCAGTCATAAGTTATTAAACTTCCAAAAGGCTGTTGGAAAGAGGATAATGATAACAGATTACTACATCTGAGAGAAGGCAAAGTGTTTTTCCAGCGTAACAGTTATCATACATAAATAGATTATAGTATTTGTTCAGGGGATGAGATGTTAAGGGTTGCTTTGTTATTTGAGATTTGAGGTATTGCCAATGGATATGAAGTCCTACTGATTAGGAAGGAGCTAATTTCTAAGAGCTACAGGGATGGAACATCTTGGGTGGTCCGTATTTTTAGCAAACTTGCCAGGTGGATTCTTAGAGACACACACACACACACACACACACACACACACAGCACAGAGGTTTGGGAACAGTTGCTCTCAACCCAGTGTTCTGAATCTTGTCTGCAAATTAGAATCATAAATGAAAACAAGGTGCCTGGATCTCACCTCCAGAGATTTCCAGTGCAGTTGGTCAGGGTGTTGCGGGTTGGGCATCAGCATTTAGTTTCCCAGTTGAGGTGTAGCCAGTGTTGGGAACTCTGGTTGAGCCGTGGTTTATTGATGGTGCCTGTAGGTGCCCTGCACATGCAGGAGTGTGTGTGAGTTCATCTGGGAATTTAGGGCTGGGTCCTGGGCTCATTCTACCAATCAGGTGGTTCTCTCCATTATGAGTCCATCTGACATCACGTTGGCCCAGAGGTTTTTGCTGTGTTCACAGGATTTTGCTGACAACCAGGAGAAGAGCCCGTCTCATTGCCTTTCCTCTCTGGCTCTGAGTAAGGAAGGGCTCTGGAAAGGAGCAGGGGGCGGCAGCTGCAGCCACAACCCACCATCTGAAAGGAGTTCTGCTCCTGGATCCCTGGGGGCTCCATGGTGTTGGGTTGCTGCAGAGCCACAAGTCTTCACTCTTTTTTTTTTTTTTTTTTTTAATTACATGGAGTTTTGTTGTTGTTGTTGTTTCGTTTTGTTTTTAGTTGTAGATGAACACAATACCTTTATTTTATTTGTTTATGTGGTGCTGAGAATTGAACCTAATGCCTCATGCATGTGAGGCAAGCACTCAACCACTGAGCTACAACCCAGCCCAAGCCCTGGCTCTTGACATGGGCTTCTACATGTCCGTGTGGAGAGGCAACAGAGCCCTCCCTCCCACCATGGGCACACACAGTGTGCGTGGCCAGCAGGCACACCAGGGATGCCTGTCTTCTGACCATCCAGGGCTTCCAGCCTCCTGCACCCAGGCGAGGAAGGCGATCACCTCAAAACACACTGCCTATGTTCAGAGAGGGTCAATTTATTTCCCATCCTTTATTAATCAAAGACACATGTAACTGTTGAGCAGAGCTTCTGACTTCTACTAAGCAAAAAGTTTTTCAACCCTGAGTCTTCTAGAAATCTCACACAAAGCCCAGGAACTGAGTCCTTCTGTTGATCTTTTGGACCTTTTGGAAACAACTTACAGACCCTCAGAAATGCCCAGGGCTCACCACCTGCTTGGCCATCCCTCCTTCTGCCCAGCTTTGCCTCTGTATCGCCTGCACAAGCTTTTACCTTTCTGAGAGATGTGTGACTTGGCTTCCTTCTCTTTCTTGGGGAATGAGACAGAAAGACTCACTAGTTTGGGGGATTAAAACCATTTTGTTTAGATGAGGACCCTTTCGTAGAAGGATTTCTTATGCAAAATCTCATGTGTAGACAGATTAAATTGGAACCCCTCCGGTAATGGGGGAAGACTCCCCTAACTCCACTCAGGGTTCATCTTCCCCAAGGAGCCTCCATAGAGTTCTGGTTAAGTTATTTTCCATTATAAATGGAGGGTGGTCATGTCATTCCTCCTCTTATGGGGGCTTCATATCAAAATCTTAGGAAACTCAGATGACGTGTACTTATGCATATTTAAAATAGTCCTTGTTTTGTTTTGTTTCAGTTATGATATTTAATTTTTTTCAAATGTCAAGTAAAATAAAAGGAAGGTGGGAGTTTTAACATTTATAAAAAGGGGGCATTGGATTATAAGTGTTGTAATCCATTGATCTAGATCCATCATGACCCATCAGGAGATCATGGAATCAATTTACTAGGTCATGTCCTGCATTCTTCCTTAATGGAATATGTTAGAATAAAATAGAACATCTCAGAGTCAGTCCCACATAGTAAAGCTAAAGACTGTTTTGCAAACTGCTGTTTACCCCATGAGTGTTTGTACATGTGTATGAGATGTACTGAGTGTAATGCAAAAATACAGTTCCTACTATAGGTTATGATCATTAAAAGTCTAGAAACATTGGTCTGCCTTCGTTTCACATATGCATTTGGGAGATGTCCCAACCCACTGGCCTGAACAGAGTGCCCGTGGCGAGAAACGCAGTGAGGTGGAGGGATCAAGGAGGCAGAACACATCAGCAGGGTGTACCCCTCTCTTAGAGGGAGCTCAGCGCCCTGCACACCATCCTGCAAGCCCACTGCTCTACCGGGGCCTCAGAGAAGACAAGGAGGTTAGGATAGAGCTGGCCTTGCCCAAGTCCAGTCCAGCCACAGTGTCTATTTTAGTCAGCTTTTTCTCTGCTGTGACTAAATGACCCAACCAGCACAAATGTAAAGGAGGAAAGGTTTATTTGAGGCTCACCATTTCAGAGGTCTTAGTCCATAGATGGCTGGCTCCATTCTTTGGGATTCCAGGTGAGGAAGAACATCATGGCAGAAGAGCATGGCAGAGGGAAACAGCTTGCATCATCAGGAAGCAGAGAGAGAGACAGAGAGAGAGAGAGAGAGAGAGAGAGAGAGAGAGAGAGAGAGAGAGAGAGAGAGACTCCACTCTCCAGATACAAAATATATACCCCAAGGCCATGCCCCAATTCCCTCCTCCTCCAGCCACACCCTACCACTTCAATTAATCCCATCTGGAATAATTCACTGGTTGGGTTAAGACTCTTACAACCAATCACTTCTCCTCTGAACCTTCCTGCATTGTCTCACATGGGAGCTTTTGGGGGACACCTCACATCCAAACCATAACAATGTCTCATCTGAGGTGAGTGGAGAGGGGGGTGTGTGAGGTGGTCACTCCCTCTGATTACTCTCAACAGCAGAGCAGCTTGTCACCTCCAGACCTCCCTGGTCATGGAGACCACTCTTGGGACCCTGCCCACACTGCGTCCTAACCTTGCACTCCTGGTTGCTCTGATCTCTGGGCTGCTGAGATGCCGTGGCTGCTGGATCATGAGCACCGGCAGGAGCCCGTGCAGCCTGGAGGAGCCGTGCTCAAGCTGTGAGGAACCTGGTAATTTCCTGCAGAGTGACAGTTCCACCACTATAGCAAAAAAGCCGAGACAACCAACTTAGAAAGAGAGAATGCTTAGTTCAGCTCACGATTATGGAGGTGCCAGTCCATGGTCAAGTGGCCGTGTTGCTCTGGGCCTGTGGTGAGGTGGTGTGTCATGGTGGAAGCATGTGGCAGAGCAAAACTGCCCACCTGTGGCCAGGAAGCAAAAGAGAAGAGGAGGAAGGGGTGGGGTCCCCGAATCCCCTTCAAGAGTATGCCTCCAATGACCTTAGGACCCCCACAAGGCCCCACTTCCTAAAGATCCACAACACTTCCCAACAGCACCACCCTGGAGACCAAGCCATTGACTTGTGGGCCTTTGGGGGACATTGGACATCCAAAGCATAGCAGAGGTCTCCCTGTTTACCAGCCCCAGGCTCCAGGTTGCAACAGACCAACCTGGCAGGAAGACCACCATCTGCCCACTCAATGCTGGATACAGTGGCCCTCACAATATGGCACTGGGCGCCCACACCCATGGCTTCCCTGACACCCCCACCTCAACCTCAGTAGGAACAGGACTGAGGCTCAGGAGCAGACCTTCGTTGGGCGTCTCTCAGCGACTCACCCCAGGGGACCAGCGGACTCTGGATTCTCTCCACCCTCTTCAGGAGCATAGAGGAGCTGCCCTGGGTTCTAAGTTCCTCTATGCCAAACATGGTGGAGCAGATGGCGAAGTGGGGAGCTGCACTCCACCCGCAACGACTTTCCAGGTTCACTCATAACTCTACCCTAGCTCCCACCATAGAACCTCCACCAGCAGCAATAGGGACAGTAACAACACACAGTATGGGTGTGTACATAGGATACATAGGGCTCTGTTGCTAATTTCACTTCTCACAAAAACCCCACAAGGAAGCAGTTTTTTTTATTATTCCCAAGTCTCCATATTAGAAAATAGGCACAGAGAGGTTAAGTGACTTGTGCCAGGTCACAGAGAGGAAGTGGTGAAGCCAAGTTCCAGACTTAGGCAGTGTGGCTCAGGGGTCTCGCACTTCACTGTCAGGTCAGGCTGTGTCTCTGCACAGCTGCATCTCGAGACTTCTTGGTTGAATAAATGAATTTCATTTTATTTCTAATTCCAAATTCATGGAGTGTAATTTTTGCCTGTCTGAGGGAACCCAGAAAAGATAGAGCAAGTCAATGTGTCTTCTTCCATGTGCTGGGGTCCACCAGCAAGTTGCTGTCTGAGTCGCTAACCCCGAGGAAAGGGCAAGTGACCAGGCTTAGTGTCTCTATCCTGAAGAGAAGGCGTTAGTGGCCTGTGAAAGGCTGTGCATCAGATGCCCCCTGGCTGACCACCAGCCTCACAGCACAATGCAGAGGAAGAGCCTCTGGTCTGCAGGGTCTCTGAGCAGAGCACTCATCCTCAGATCTGGGCCTGAAAGACCTCGGGCCTCCCTAGAAGGCTGGCTTGCCCTCTTGTGATTTCTTCCCAGGCTTCATATGTGCACTTTGAACATGTGTTTGTAGACCAAATACTCATGATTATGGATGAATATCCAGACTCTGGATAATCCCGAGACCCACTGAGGAAGCCTGGTCTGACCTTGTGCATGAGGTAGCAGTGTGGATGCTTTTCAAAGCCCATGGCTGACAGCGATAGATAAGCATGGGACCCTATTCACTGCGTCCTGGACATGCAGAGTGTCTTTGTCCAAAACCTCAGCTTATTTTGTCTGGCAGTGGCTGTGCCTGCCTCCTTCCTCTGCCTCAGGTGCCCAGGCAGCACGACCGGGTTGGTAAATTAAGAATCCGCCAGATGGGAAGGACTAATTTTCCCCCTTTCAAAAATCACAGGCATGACAGGGTTTGCACACGTTGCGCCGGACACACGCTGCATCCCTAACAGAGCACAGAGACATCATAAAGGTCTCACATCTTTCATGTGATAAATATTTCCACCGTCATGCTCGAGAAATGGATTTTGTTTGAAAATGGCCTATTTCCTTTGATGCTTTCTTTGACGTGGATTCAAAGCCTTTCCTGATCCTGCTGGGGCCCGGGGTTGGGAGGACCTGTTTGTTAACTTTTTCGAAGGACAAATCCACTTCTCTATGCTGCAGTGCAGCCGCGGCCCAGGGGGACTGGGAGATTTACAACTGAGGGCTGTAATGAAAAGCTGGCCAGTGACCGACAGCCCCTGGGAGTGATGTGCTCGACCTGGGGGCAGCCCTGGCCAAGATGGCATGCACCACCTAGGGGCGTGTGAGCAGACCCCAGGCTCACCAGGCCCTGGCTCATATTTATTCTTCTCTGCTGGAAATTGCACTTAAAGATTCAGATATGGGTTATTTAACCAGAGTGGAGCCCCATAATATTTCTTCTGCAAATTTGTTTTTACAAGTGTTCTTCTCTGGTCTTTGAAATGGCATATTTTTAATGGTCTTGCTCCATGCAGTGAGCAGCCCCCTGGGACTAGAAGAATCTATTCTCAGGACAAGCCTTTGTAGGCTGCTGCAAGCTCCTGTGAGGATGCACCCATGTGTGAGGATACAGCCATGAGAACTGAATGGAACAGAATGGACCCTCTGCTCTCCTCTGAGGACCTGGGTTGATGTCCCCAGGCCTGCCTCCCTACTAGCCTGGCACACAGGTTGCAGAAACTTTCTGTAGATCAAGACGTAGGCCCCTTCACTGGCACGGGGTCTCTGAGGGAGGAAGTTTGACGGTTTTCCCAGGGCCCAGGCTGGGGTGTGGCTGCCTCAGAAGTTCTGTGCATACTCACGCACCCACTGAGCACAGTAGGAGCCACTGCTTAGGAGAGCCCTCTTGGGTGCTGGAAGAAACAAGGAATGAAGGCAGCTGTGTGATGTCTGCCAATGCTTGGGAACCATGCCCTACAGCAAGTTGCTGCCCCTTCAGACCAGAAGGAAGATGCTGGAAACAGGCAGGCTTCCTAGGAGAGGCTTCTGAGACAGGAGAGTGAAGGGTAGAGTTCTGTTACAGAGGAAAGGTGCACGTGATTTTTGCAGCTAAATGCAGGTTGTAGGTTTCTCAAAGCAAGGACCCTGTGGCACATCCCAGCACTTTACAGGGAATGATAGCTGCTGGAGGGTCTGACGCTGGTCTGGACTTCAGGCTCACCTACTGCCAGGGGTCACACTTCTTTCCCCCATGGTGACCAGCTCTTGCATCAGGAGAACTGTGGTACTTGAACATTAACAGGGTCAGTCCTGCGAGTTCCTTCCAGGAAACTGACATGTGGCAACAAAGTTGTGTTTTATGTGTGAACAGTGAGGTGTATATTTAGAAGTCTGGGTGCTCAGCCTTGGGCTGCCAGCTCTCAGGGGAGGGGAAATGATGGTGTGTGCTTCCGAGTTCATTATATCTCCTAGGCAGAATTCTAGGTTTAAAGGGTTGCTTTAAAGTAGCAAGTAATGGTGCATATAAATCCTGGTTCCTAAGATATGTACATTTGTCACTCCCTAAAATGAGTTTTTCACATGTACTTTATATGGTTGGCTTGAAATATAAAACTTGGACCCTTTAATAGCAGCCTTCATTCTGCATAATTTCTAATCAGGTCGGTTTCCATTTCTCTGTGATGTGTGTGCACGCTATGAATTCTGGCTGCACCAGCCACCTCAGCAGTGAGCTGGCCATTCCTAGACCCAGAACCACCCTGTGCAGGTTAGGGAGGGCACCATAGTGCCAGCCCTCTGTGACTTGTTGTGGATATGTAGCTGGAAGGAGCCGTCATGGAATATCCAGAGTGAGCTCACAGAACCAGGCATCTTCCTCTTCCTTGCCTGCCATGTCAGTCCAGACTCAAGGGACCCTCCCCCCACGACTTGTTCTCTAGCTTCTTGCTAGGACTTGCCACCCTTCCTAAGTCCTAGCACCCCTGTCTGGGGCTGTCTTCCCAAATCCTTGCTGGCCCCTCCAAGAGTGCAGGGCATGACTCCTCCAACCCTGCCCTGGCTGCTCTTCTCAGTGACTTGGACTGCCATTGTCATGAGTGCCTTTTATCCTTCGCAAGCAGGACTGACCTAGGTTCCACTCTCAGCCAGCCAGGTGGACTAAGGTTGTGTGGCATGAAACTGATGCCAGGGAAGTCAGAGTGCATCCTCCATGGAATGGGGCAGATGAGTATCAAAACCGGCAGCAAGACAGGCATGGTGGTGTGCATGCCTGTAATCCTAGCTCAGGAGGCTGAGGCAGGAGGATCGCAAGTTCAGAAGCCAGGCCCAGCAACTTAGGGAAACCCTGTACCAAAAAAAAAAAAAAAAAAAAAAAAAAAAAAAAATAGTACTTTACCCACATTCCCTCCTTTATTCCTCACTAACTCTACCTGGGAGGTGTTGGTCTCACCATTTACAAGTGAGGAAATAGATCCTGAGCAGTGAAACCTCATCCTTCTAGTAAAGGAAGCCATGAATCTGAGTCTGCTCCATCACTACACTTGGCCAAATCTGCCCTGAATGATTTCCTTGGGATACAGCCACGCCCATTCATGTACACATTATCTATGGCTGCTTTGAGTCATTGTGACAGAGAACACGTGACCTGAAAACCTAAAACCATACAACTGGTCTTGAATAGAATAAAGCTTGCCAGCCATTGCCTCACACTGTACTACCTGCTATGACTTCCATGCTACTGAATTCAGGTGGTTCGATGCACGTGCCAAAGTGCATTTTTCTTAGGTGTGGCCTGTTTTAGTCAGCTTTTTTGCTCCTGTGACTAAAAGACCTGATCAGAACATTGTAGAGGAGGTAAAGTTTATTTCGGGGCTCAAGGTTTCAGAGGTCTCAGTCCATAGAAGGATGGCTCCATTCCTCAGGGCTCAAGGTGAGGCAGGACATCATGATGGAAGAATGTGGCAGAGGGAAGCAGCTCACATGGTGATCAGGAAGCAGAGAGAGAGACTCCACTCACCAGATATAAAATATATCCCCCGAAGTCATGCCCCCAATGCCCACCTCCTCCTGCCACACCCTACCCACCTTCAGTTACCACTCAGTTAACCCCATCAGGGGATTAATTCACTGATTGGGTTAAGGCTCTCATAACCCAATTATTTCTCCTCTAAATCTTCTCGCATTGTCTCACACGTGAGGTTTTGGGGGACACCTCACATCTAATCCCTAACATGGTCCATATTGTTCATCAGATTTTGAGAGTCTGGAACATCCTGCACCTTCTTGAACAGCAACAAAAAAAAAAAGCAATAGCAAACAGAACATCAGCTGTAGAACATTAGCTTAGGGAGTTTTGAAAACTAGACCTGGGTGGCCGAATGCCAGAGCACAGCAGCAGGAGGCGGAGCACAGGCCTGGAGTCCTTGGAACTGCAGGGCTTCTGCCAGCACCAGGAGAGGTTGCCACAGGACTTGCCTGGCACTGTCTCCTTTGTTGTTGCTTAACTGGTGCCCAGGGATGCAGGGCCAAGGTGACTTCAAGGTCAGTGGTGGGTGGGAAGGATGGGGCCCCTCCACAGCTCCTGGCTGCCTGCTGCCTGGAGTGCACCTGGTGTTTGGATAACATGGACGACAGTCCTGCGAGGATAGTACTGGGCAGGTTCCTGGGTGGGGGTTGAGAGGGCAGCTGTGCTGGCACATGGTAGACTCTCAATAAATGTCAGCTATTGTTACTTTGCCTCACTACAACTCCAAGGGTAAAGTACTTTTATAGTCTGAAAAACTGCAACGATTGATCTTTGACTGTGGCAGCAGAATAATGTCCGCCCAAAGATGTACATGGCCTCACCCTGGAACCTATGAATGTGCTTCTTCCATGGAAAAGGGAAACTCAGGCTGCATATGCAGCCAATGTTGCCAATCAGCTGGCCTTAAAATTGGGGGAGTAGCCTGGGTTAACCAGGTGGGCCTAAGGTGACTTTAGAGGCCAGGGCCTGAGTGCAAGTGGGAGGCAGAAGGGGTCAGAGTGCTGTGTGTGGAGGGACTCCACCCACTGCGTTAGCTTTGAAGATGAGGAAGGGCCATGAGTCAGGAACAGATCCTCCCTAGAGCCTCCGGGAGGAACCAGCCCCTCTGACACCTTTGTTTTAGCCCAGTGAGACTCCAGTCACCCGCTAACTTCCAGAACTGTAAAGTAATGAATTTGTGTTCTCTTAGGTCACTGAGTTCCTGGTCATTTGTTACAGCAGCCATAAAATACTACTCACTGTGCATCTGTCTGAGGGTTTGCTAAGCCCTTTGCCGGTATCTGTGATCTCACTTGCCCTTTGCAACGTGCTTAGGGGTACATATGATGCTTTCCGTTCAGTCGATGGGCAAGCTGAGGTTTGGAGAGGTTCAAGAGCTTGATGAAGGTTCCACAGGCAGGAGCCCCTCTGTCTGGTGGACTGAGCCCTTGTGACGCCCACTCTTGACATGACAGGGGGCCACTCTCCTGCCTGTGGATTGCCCTCACTTAGGAGGAGATGCCCTGAGGAAGCCTCTCTTCTTCCCCCTGCAGGACCTGGTGGCAGCTGTCCCAGATCACCTCTCCTGCTTACGAGTAAAGTCCTTGTTCTGAGGCAGCTATCAGGACCCCTTCCTTCCCATTACTTCCAAGCTCTTTCTTGTCTGATTCCACGTCTTCATTTTAGCAGCCCGGAAGACTCCTGGAAGAGAGAGTCTAATTGTGGGGGCTACTGGCAAAGGACCATCAGTTCCTACTCTGATGGATTACCAGAGCCAAGGAGAGGTTACCCTCTACTTATCAGGGTAACTCACTCTGATAGGGCTCTGAACACCTCAAAATCTGGGAATTTTCCCTTGGGATCCCAATAAGAAAAGTACCACTCTGATGTGCTAAAGTCCCCTGACTCCCCCAAGGTGAAGCTCAACCCCTGGCCCCATTTTACAGAAGCAGAGTTGGGGCAGATTTGCCCAGCACTAGAGGACAGAGTCTGCCGAGGCTCCTGGCTTCCCAGGCTGCCGGCTTGGCTCAGTGCCTCCAAAGCTGGAATTTCAACCTTAAAGTTGGGTGTTGGAAGAAGAGGGAGGGAGACAGCATCCCTGGCTGTGGCATGGAAAGAGGTGGCACAGCAGATGAAAGCTGCAGGTGGGACCTGGATGATGCCACTCGGCTCTTCCAGGCGTCGCCCCTTCCTGTGTAGTGCTGTGAATCCCGCCCTCCTTAGCAGGGTCAGGAGGAACTGCAAACAGCATGGTCTTCTCCAGAGACGCCAGACATCAAGCTCTTTAGTGGAAATAATGGAGACTTCTCACCAGCAGGAAGTCGGCAGGCAGTTTACTGAGAGCTGAAAAACGTACATTTCTGGACATTCAATTAGCCCTTTTCTTTTTAACTCTCAAATAAAGCATGCACCAAGGCATCTCAAGAGTTGAGGAAAAGTTTTCTGAAAGTCATTGAGCTGAATGTTTAAAATGGGTGATATTATGGTATGTAAATTATACCCAGGAGAGCTGTTTTGAAAGCCAGTGAGGAAGGAAAGGAAATCCTGCTTGAAGAATTCTACCTGGGACACTCGACATCACTTGGAACTCCCTCATTTGATGTTTAACGTTCATTTTTCCTAAATCTGACTTCACACTCAGCCCCATAGCTACCTGGCAATCTGTTGCCATTTCACAAGGGAAGAAAACAGAAGCTTAAAGGGGCTGTTGGTCTTTCCCAGGAAGAATGACTAGCAGGTACAAGAGTGGAGAGGAGGAGGTCCCCAGGACAGTCTGAGAAGGGGGCCAGCAGGCAGGACCATCATTCTGTGCCCTGAATGAACTTTAGACACAGGGCCCAAGTGCCCTGTGCAGACAACTTCCTGGGACCTGGGCTGCCTGTGTGTTTCTCCCACCTCCATCCACTGGGTCTGGATCCCTCACCAAACACCCAAAGCTTTGACTCTGAGCACAACCCCAGGGCAGAGACAGAAACTGCTGTGGCCACAGGACTGGCTGCTGGGCAGAAGCTGGGTCCCCTCCCCACCCACCCTCAAAGCCTTCTTAGCTGTCCCCTGTGCCAGAGAGAGGGTCATATGGTAAACCGAATTAAAATCATAAGGAACAAGAAGGCTTCATCAGTTTCCCGAGAAAACATCCTGACAGGAACCCAAACTGAGGGACTAAAAGCAGAGCCATTGTTTCTGCTTCCACCTTGGCGGTAGGCTGGGGTTGATCCTGTGAGCTACATCCTGTGTGTGGCTCTGTCTGCCTTCTCGAAAAGACCTGAGCATCCCTGCTGCCCAACCCACCGTGGGAGCCCGAGACCACTTTGACCTCCAGGAGCACCAGTGCAATAGGATCCCTCCCATTGTCTTATCCTACAATCCCAGGAACAGAGATGGGTGTGGGGTTCTTGTTCAGGAAGAGGTCTGGGCTGCAGACTCTCCTGAAACTTCCCTGAAAAGACACCAGCACCTCTGAATTTCTACCTGCAGCTCCGGCAAGAACTGGCAAAACTCAGCTCCAGATGACAGTCTCCAGGGAAGACAGCATTGCAACGTCTGTTTCACTTCCGAGCCCATCTTTCCATCTATCCTGCGTCTCAGAACCACCAAGACCTTGGAGCAAAAGTCAGCATGGCAGGGCCAGCCCCTGTTTGGACTGCCCACCCAAGCACCCACCCCCATGCAGGGGTTCTTCTTACTTCCTTCAGGAGCTGGCAAAGCCTTGGCAGGGTGTCCAGATGCGCTCCTCTTGACTGGCTAATTAGCCTATGACGAGGCTCAAAGCCGTGGTTTTTGTTGTATGAACTGCTCCAAGCTGTGCAAGCTCTTCTCTGCCCCACTTCTCTCCTGTCTCTGGGAATTAGCATGGAGCTTGTCAGGATGCGTCTGTAATGTTCCACTCTCGTTATCAGGCTATATGTCAGGCTCAGTGGGCAGGTCTCTAAGATCGTATTGTGGCATTTCTCTGATGCACTATGTGATCATTGGTAGAACTTTCTGGAAAGCAGGTCATGCACAATGAGGACTGGGCATTACCATGGGGAAGCAGATGTACTGAGAAAGTGTGTCTCTAGAAACCTCTTGTTCTATTCACAGGGGCCAGCCCAGGAAGGGCTTGAGCAAGTGATAGTCAAAATAAATTTGACAGGCAACTGCAGGGTGCAGGCCCTAACCAGTCTGCAGGAATGCTGAGCACACAGGGCAGGGGCCTGGTGCTTCTGGCTGGGCCTGGCATGTGCCTTTTAGTTGCTGGCTGGTGAAAAGCCATCTGAGGAAGGGCCTGCACAGCTGGAGGAGCAGAGACCACCTGAATGGCTCTGGTGGCAGCCGTTTTTGCTGCTCTGAAGGTATGTCCACAGTTAGCAGCTGGTGCACACCAGCACAGGCCAACTGAGGAGCTCCCGGAGCCTGAGATTTCTCATCCTCAAGTAGGTTTTTCCCCTCCCAAGTAACTCTTGGCCTATGACACGCGGGCAGGTCTGTGGTCAGGCGGATGTAAGACCAACAATAAGTCCTCAATGTCTCTGATCTGCAGCATCCTTCTATCTATATGGGAATGGTAAGACCTCCATCTCAGAGGAGGCAGGAAGGTCTGGCCTCAGCACCTGGCAGAGGCAATGCTGTGGGTTGGGGGTGCTATACTAGGGCATCTGCTCTCAGAGCAAAGATTTTGCCAAAGATGCCCAATATCAGTCTGCAGTTGGACCTCAAATAATGCATTCAGCTGCTTGGGATGGCGCCTTTGGTGATATTGGCATGTTGGACTTGGAGATGTGTGTTTGGAGGTTCATAAACTACTTTCAGATGATGTGACTAATCCCACACCTTTCAGTTTTACACTCTTTGTTGTGGTGTTCTCCCCTTCGTCCACTGGCTGTCCCAGACCTGATTAGACCCTGGTGGCTCTGATTCTGTTTCCTGAGCTACCGACCTGCCCAGCATCCTGTCTTTGGACCTTGAGCCCCACACCGTGCTCTTTCCTGCTTTGGCATCTTTGCTTCTTGACTCTTCCTTCGGGAGCCCTCGATCCCTGAAACGATGCTTCTCTCTAGTTACCCCGTCATTTGGTTGATCAGATATGCCCAGCTAGGTGTAAACCCCAGCAGGGACCCCCCTGCCAAGTCTGCTCCTAGTAGCAGTCTCGTCCTTGGGTGAAACATCCAAAGATCTGGCCACCTCAAGATAAGTCCAAACACCCCTGGACACCTGCATAGCACCCAACCCAGGCAACTGTGGGGTCTCTTTGCCTGTGTCCCACTCTATCTCCTTGACCACATAGATCTGCTTTCTTACTAGATGAGGAAGTTGGCCCTGGAACTGGTTAAGGCTGCTTCTCTACGGACGTGAAGACTCTTCATCTGGTCATCAGTGTCTTTCAGAGCTGAGGACCTCAGGACAGGCATCTTTCCATCTCACCTAAGGGGGTGAGGATCCAGCTCAGTAGTAGTGCATCCTTAGATTCAATCCTCAGAACTGGAAAAAAAAAAAAAAAACCCTGTGTTATAGCCCTCAGGATTCTGAAACCATAGCCGATGTTCTTAACTAGCTTGGGGAATGAGAAGAAAAGAATGATGTGAGCAGGGTAAGGTCTCCTTGCCTAAGCGGGGCCACTGCAGGGCGCAGAGCAGGGCTGGCAGGGCTTTCTCTCCAAGGACCAGGTGTTACCCGTTTCCAACTTCACAGGCCCCTGGTCTGTCACACCCACTTGGCATTCTTCCTGTATCTCTAAAGCAGCAATAGATGACTGTAAGCAAATGGAAGTGACTGTGTTTCAGCAGAACTTCATTTTCAAAAATGTGTGGTGGGCTATGGACCACTGGGCGCCACCCTTTGTGTAGAGGAATGCAGGTGGAGTTGGTAAGAAGCTGGACCTTTGTTCCATGCCTGTGACAAGCTGGGTGACCTTAGAGTAGTCATTTGACCTCTTTGTCTTTGGTTTCTTCATGTCTAATAAGGGACCACTGTGGGTTACTTATTAACTAATTCATTTTAAAATGATGTATCGAGCTCCTCAGAAGAGCCACATAGTATTCTAGAAACTAAAGATAGAGCAGGAATCAGACAGACTTGGTCCTGCCCTCATGGAGTCCACACCCGTGAGGACCAAGGGAATAAGATGGCCCTGGATAAGGAAACCTCCTAGCACAGTACGTGGCTCTAGTCAAGGTCGCAACAAGTGTAACTTCCTTCCCGCTGTAGTTCCTGATTCCTCTTTGAGGACCCACTAGTTTCATGTTTGCTGTCATTTGTACCCAGACTGAATCAAAAGGTAGGGACACGTGGTGCTGTAACCCAGGATTTCAATATGTTTGTACTACATCATTATGCAACACAGGCCTAATTGTGAATCATAATTTTTTCATTAACTGATCTCATTTTACTTGGTAATATCCATTTAGGCATTTGAGAGCAATAAAACTACATTTCTTTTAAATATTATATGATTCAGTTGGTTCACTGATTTAGAGTTTTACTACCCCCCATTCCAAACGAATGAGTCATACATCTTTTTAGAGATAACAAGGACCTTCAGGATCATGCAAGCTGGTGCCTCCCATCAAGCCTGCCTCTGAGGGATGAAGAGTGAGCCAGCGCACCCTGGTTCTGGGAGGGAGCCGTGGGCAGGCCCGCGCACGCCTGAGCCCCTTGCTTTGTCTTAGAAATGCATGCTTGGTTTGCCTTTTATTCTACAATTTATTGTACTCTGTTTGATGGATCTGAGTTTCCTTTTTACAACTTTAGAAGAAATTGGTAACATGTCATTGGAGTCAGAGGCAGTGAATACAGTGGTAGGGCTGGTGTCTGGACAGACAGACTTCCCAGGATTGAATCCCACCCAGCTCCTTCGCTTCCTTCTTTGTGAACCTGAGCAAGTCTCTTGCCCTCTCTGTGCCTCGCTTCCTTCCTTCTGTGAAATGGAGATGATCAAGGTGAGAGGAGTCTACAGGGGGACATGCTTAGAGGAGAGCCTGGCACTCAGTCTGTGCTGAGTTTTATGGTCATGTCAGGGTCACACATGTGTCCAAAATGGAGGATGTGGCCCTGAGAGGAGAGATGCTTGATGCTTCCTTACTTAGTGAGTTCAGCCAGCTCCTGGGAGTCCAATTAATGCATCTTTTTTTTGCATCTCTCTCTCTAAAATCTCTGGCACCTGTATGCTCTGTCTGCTTTGAGAATCATGGGCTCTAAGTCACCTCTCACCTGGTGATGGCTCCACACATTTCATGAGGGCTTTCCACTGCTGGATCACCTGCTCCACGCTGGGAGGAACCTGGGTGCTGGAAGGCTCCCCTTTCTGTTCCCAGGCCTCTTCCTCTCCCAAATCAGCTCTTAGAAAAGTGACCCAAGAGGTAGTGGCAGCCTGTAGTTCTGAAAGCCCTAATCTAGAAGAACTGGGGACCCTAGCTCCCTGCCTGTGTCTAACCAGTGCCTTTAGGAGTGCTATGTATCCATTGGCTCCCTATGGATGGCTGAGGAATGGACATTGGAGGGTCCTACACCTGCCACTCCTCTTCCCGACCAGCTTCCACCTTCCTGGGTCTCTGTTCCATTCCAGGCCTGTGCCTTGTCTCTTACTTACCTCCATATTTATAGCCTAGAAGGTGCTGTCCAGTGGGCTAGCATCTCTGACTAGTCTCTCTGATTCCAGACCTTAACTGGGGAACTAATTTGAAAGCCACGGTCTACCAGCCATGTCTGGCAAGGCCTTTCTGTTACCCGCTTCCCCATAAAAAAGGCTTAAATGACCTTCCCTTGCTATAATAGCCCTAGTACCCTTGCCTGGACACGCCTTCCGAGGTACATGCTGATCCACGTGCTTTGTGTATGTTGTTTAATGCGATCCTCACTGGGGGCTAACATGTTCTCCATGTCACAGCTGGGGAGTTCCACATGGGCAGGCTGAGTGTTTGCGGTGATTTCATAGCCGGCATGTGGTGAGCAGGATTTGAATCCATCCGTGTGTGATTCCACAGCTCCTGCTCCTCCAGCTGGAAACACCCTTCCGAGTTCCTGGGGTGACCCAGTGTGGGGCTGCCGCCACAACATCCAGGCGTCCAGTGAGCAGCACCCCGCGCGTAACAGGTTGAGGATGGTTTGCCTGTCACCTGTGTCCTATCCCCTCTCCTGGTGGACAACAGCCAGCTAAATGCCACATGGTGGAGCCAGCCAGCTCTCAGCATGACCAGACAATGCAGAAGGAGATGGCTGGCCAGCGCTGGGCAGAGGAGAAGACCCCCAGCTTGGGGACCTGGGGTAGAGAAGGGTTGTAGGGAAAGGGGTGCAAGCTGGGGAAAGAGAAGCAGAAGCCCATGTCGAAGCCATGGGGCACCAGGCTCACATCCTTAGCCCACTGGCAGACTCTGCCAGATGTACTTCTACATCCTTTATGTCTAGTGGTTGTTGGATGGATGAAGGGGTGTATTCATGGATGAATGAATTATTGGAAAGCATGAAAATTCCATTTTCCCCTCACTCACCAAGAAGGGGCTAAGATCTTGACCCAAGACCATTGTGAGGAAGGGAAAGTGGTTGTCGTGGCATATGCAGGGGTACACTCTGACCACTGTCTCCTTGTCCCTTTTTCCTCCAGAGGCTCCTGCAAAGCCTGAGGAGGCAGAGGCTGAGCCCTTCACAGACTCCTCTCTGTTTGCGCACTGGGGCCAGGAGCTCAGCCCCGAAGGCCGGCGCGTGGCCCTGAAGCAGTTCCAGTACTACGGCTACAACGCCTACCTTAGTGACCGCCTGCCCCTCGACCGGCCCCTGCCTGACCTCAGACCCAGTGGGTGAGCAGAGTCAGTGACGGGGCCCTCGTCAGACCTGCCTATGGGAGGATGGGTCCTCACAGTGTGGGGACATAGCCAGGACTGTGTGTTAGACTTTTGGGATTCCTTTCCTGCTTTTCTCCCTGGAATCAGTCTTTCCATTTGCTGGGTAGGGGGAGGGCTTCCTCCCATTAGGGATTGTGAGGATTAATAACCAAATTTACTCCTTAAGGGCACTAGAATCATCTGGCATTCTCGCTAATATGTCATTTTAACCCAATTAGTTGCATTTTTATGAACAATTTTTTTCCCTGTAAATTAGTTTTTTAAAGTACATCCATCTTCCAGGGCTAACAAGTCATTACACCCGACAGAAAGTCTGTCTTGACTTCTCTCTTTGTTACACAAGGATGTTCCTTTAAAGTTCAGTTAGAATTTTTATTACTCCTAATTATTAAAAATGTGGGCACGTACCAGAGCTGGGAAAATCTCATTAACTTCCCTGAGCTCCCCTACACCTTCTTTTGCCCCTTTTCTCCTCCTTTAAGAAATTTTCTGAAAGCTGCAAACTGTAGCTGCAAAAACTCTCTCATCTGGAGTTTTGGGGAAATATCTTGCAACTGGATTTGGAGACTATGTTCTTTTAGGGAGAAGAATTCAATTCAGTTCCATAAACACTTATGGAGCACCTGCTGTATGCTGTATAATTGAGTATGGTTATTCCCAGACCGGGAAGAACCTGATCTTCGCTTAAATATTATCCATTAAGTCCGATTCTGTGCCAGCCCCATCTAGGCCCCGGATGGAGCAGTGAATGACAGAGTCAGGACTCTTCGCCTTCACAGAGCTTGCATTTCACTTGATTGGGAACCAATAATAAACAAGACCAGTTAAACACATAGCATGCTCTGTGGTGGTAAGTGCTACACAGACATTTAAAATGAGGGAGGGTGATAGGGACCTGCTGGGATAGGAGTGGGGTTGCAATTTTATTTCCCTGGTGGTCAGAGAAAGTCTCACTAAGATGGAGCAAAGATCTGAAGAGCTGAGGAAGCAAGCCATGCAGACCCTGTCCTGGGGAGGGGGTGTGTCCTGGCAGAGGGACTGGCAAGTTCTCCCCTGAGTTATCAGCATGCTTGGCATGTTTTAGGAAGAGCAAGGAGACCCGCGTGACTAGAGCCAGGGGACGTAGCTGGAGATGAGGGCAGAGCGGCGATAAGGAGGCAGATCAAAGGGGCAGTGGTTCTCCCTCTTGGCTGCACATTTGCCTCATTGTGGGATCTTTAAAAACAGTCCTGATCCCAGAACTGTGTCCAGACCAGTGAAGTGAGTTTCCAGCGTGGTGCTCAGCCTCTGTGTTGCTGAGTGCTCCCGGGTGACTCCAGGGTGTGGCCCAAGTTGAGAGGCAGGAGAAGGACTTTGCAGGCTGTTGCCAGGTGTGGCTTTTGCTCTATGAAGCGGAGATCCATGGGATGTGCTGGAGCAGGTTAGTGACATGTTGGATTGTCATTTCAAAGGCCTCCCTGGTCACTGTGCTACTAGGCTGAAGGGAGCAAGGCTGGAAGCAGGGGGAGCAGTCAGGAGGCTGCTGCACACCAGGGGGAGGAGGAGAGGCGAGGGGCTCAGGACGTGATGGCAGCAGGACGGGTACTGAGATGGGGCTGGATTCTGGAAATTGCCAGACTTCAGCTAAGGGCCGTAGGACCTTGGCCCACAGAGAACTGCAGAGACCAAGCCTGGGGCTGGGGGAGGAGCTGGTCTGATGTGGGGGCTCTGGAGAAGAGGGGGGAGAGCTGGGACCCTCTGGCTCCTGCAGGGGCTTGACCACCAACCAATCCGGCACAAAACACAGTCCAGCTCAATACCTGTTTGTTCACTATTAATGTGAAAACAAGAGGAAGCCACAGAAAGGGTGCACCTACACACTGCAGCCCGTTATGACCATAACCTCTTGACATGGATGGGCTCGTAGCGAGTGCCCTTCACGCTGTAGTGAGGGGTGGCAAGGTGACAGGTGGTCTTCCCGTTTTGAGTAGAGGAAGCTCTGTTAGTCAGCTATTCATCTCTGACAGGAACAACGTAGAGGAGGAAAAGTTAATTTTGGCTCAGGGTTTCAGAGGTTTCAGCCCACGGTTGGCCCACTCCATTGCTCTGGGCCTGAGGTGAGGCAGAGCACCATGGCAGAAGGCTGGGGCGGAGGGAGGCTGCTCAGCTCATGAAAGTCAGGAAGCAGAGAGAAAGCCAGTGAGAGAAGGAGACAAAGCATAACCCCAAGCGCATGCCTCCAGTGACCTACTTCCTCCAGCCACCTGCCTACGGCTCCCACTCAGTAATATATTCCCACTATTAATCCATCAAATGGATTCGTCCACTGATTAGGTCGCAGTTCTCGTAATCAAATCATTTCACCTCTGAACACTGCTGCAGTAACAGCAATGTTACTTTGGGGGTCACCTCGTATCCAAACCATAACAGAAGCCAAGGAGCAGAAGGAGTGAGTGTTTTGTGCGATGTCCCACAGCGTGTAAGTAGCCAAGCTGAGCCCTGAACCCATGTGCCTGTGGGCCAACTCCTGGCCCCGAGGCTGGCCCACAGCTGTGTTTATTTTGACAGTGCACAATGCTGCTGAGAGCTGACACTGGAGACCCTTCACCCGCATTGAGAGAGGTGCTCTGCCTGCTGTTACCTCCAGTGCAGTGTGCCTGGCACAGGGACTCTGAAGGACCCTCGGTGGGCAGGATTCTGCAGTTTCCTCCTCTGCTGCTGGAGAGCCCCAATAGACTTTCTCTCTGCACAGAGCTTTATAATTTGTGGGGTTTCCACGCCTCCCCTGAGGGCGCGGGGTGACTTCTGTCTGTTAGCCCCCTTTTCTAGATAGAAAAACTTTACCGCCCCTAAAAGGCAGAGAGGTTAGCTTTCTCACTCTTCAGGGAGGGCTCTGCACAAGTGGCTTTAGCAACGGGTGGTTTCTCTTTGCACATGGCTTCTGGCACATCTAGCTCAGAGCTCACATGCCAAACACACACCCAAGATGGAGAGCTGTCGATGAACCACTCGAGACAAGTATGTGCTTAGGTAGGACAATGCCTTCCTTTGTCTGGAAATTTCCATAAGAACATGCCTGCCTCATAATAAATGAGGCCTTCACTTGGCTCACCCTGTTTAATTCATTTTAGAAATTCTTTCTAATAACTTTACTCTCATCCTATTTCAAACATTCGTAGAGCATGAGCCATGTTTTCAGGCAAGCATTGTGTGTTTTATATATATTAACTCCTTGAGTCCTCACAGGAACTTTCTGAAGTGGATACTATTATCGGTCTTCATCTTACAGAAGAGGAAACTGAGGCACGGGGGGAATTACATGACTTTCCCAAAGTCAGTAATGGCGGGATGGGGGGAGGAGCCCAGATAGTCTGACAACAGAATGTGTGTGACCATTTGTGTTATACTACCGTGAGGTATCAATCCATGTCACTATCATAGGGGTGGTACGCCTGTTTTAACAGCAGCATTTGCTGACGAGTTTGGGAGGGATCTTCATCTGCTTCTACATTTTGGAAAAATTGTTTCAGTGAGCATCAGACCCATTACCAGGGCTCAGTGTGATGTCCTGAGCATGGCTTTTGATGGAACTGGACTGAGGTGGATGAGAGGGAGCCCCACATTAATGGCAGTATCCAGAAGTATATTGCCATGGGGTTCTTGCTTCTGCCTGGGATCCCATGCTTCCTGTTACCACCTGTTGGCTCTGGGGGCCTCTGTCCCTGGAGGGTTCTGGAGGAGAAAGTGGATGTTCGAGTCCTGCCCCTCCCTTCCATCTGCCCAGGCTGGTCCCTAGCTTTGTCTCCTTCCTGTGTGGGGAAAGATACAATCTGGCCCACCTTGTCACCTGGCTGAGGCAAGACGCCCCGTGCCCCAGGCACAGGACAAAGCATAACCAGAAGGGGAAAAGCTCCTCCAAGTTGTTGATGGGCTTTGTTAATTTATTCATCCAGCAAATGTCCACTGCTCACCCAGTGTGTAAAGAGTAGCAATTCATCAGACAGAAAAGGCTCCTGGAGTCTGCACCGAGCTGGGTGTATACATGGAAACAGATGGGAGGGCAAGGCAGGTGACCAGAAAACTTGCTGACGACCTCCTGGTGCCCTTGGGGAAGAGTCACCCTGGAAGCTTTTAGTGAGGCAGGAGCCTGGACAGGATGGGTGGCCCTGTGGAGGCCCTGTGCCTCCGTGGCCTCTCCAGGCAGACCTGGAGGGTGGCATCTGAAAGGAGCCCTCCTTTCCAAGGTTGACTGCCTTCCCCTGGGAAAGGAAGGGCATGGGAACAGGAAGCACACAGTTTCCTCAGCCTCATGTGCAAAGAGAAAGGACAGATTTCCTTTCCCTGTAGCCTCTGGGGAAATCCAAATGTCACTCATCCTCCATGGCCCCTAGGCCACCTAAGGGAGACAGGACATTGTCAGCCTCTTCTGGTGCCCCTCATGTACCTCACCCCACAATAAGCCTTGGGGCTGGGCAGGGATGTGCTTGCTTGCTTCCCGTGTTGGGATGACATGGAGCCGCAGGGGTGTAAAAGGAAGAAATGCCACATCCCGGCCTGGATGGACTTTGCTCTGTCCTTTATGTCACCAGAGGCAGATGCCAAACAGCCCGTGCCTTTCTCTGTGTGCTTCCTCCTGCTTCCTAGTGTCTACCTTCTTGGGGTCCAAAATAACC
Organism: Sciurus carolinensis; assembly: GCF_902686445.1. Taxonomy (NCBI): domain Eukaryota; kingdom Metazoa; phylum Chordata; class Mammalia; order Rodentia; family Sciuridae; genus Sciurus; species Sciurus carolinensis. Next base: position 65,274,888 of record NC_062223.1, read on the forward strand.
CACAAAGGACAAAAAAAAAAAAAGGAAAATAATCTAGCCTTGATTTGGTGTGGACTAGAGGCATGAACATTTGTCAATGCTCATAGAACTGTATGTTTAAAATCTGTGTTTTGCTGCATGTAAGTCAAACATTAATTTTTTGAAAACTGAAAGCATGAGAAAGTGATCCAAGAAGTCCTTTGCTACAGGGTGGAAGGGGGGATAGAGGTGATATCTTTTGGGGAGGTCACTGAGAAGATCGGGGTGAGGGGAAGGGGGTCATGCAGGGTTGAAGCCAGCTGTCCAACTCGGGGCAATGAGAGAGGCTGAGCTTCCTTCCCTAGGGAGAGCCAGGTCAGGAAGGTGGCACTTCAGTGTCCCTGGTGCTGTTGTGACAGACACATGTCACATTCTTTCCAGAAAGCCGTAGTTATTATTTCCAAACAGGGGCCAGAAGGATGAGCACCCAGCCTATGGGGGATTGTGGATTCGGGTAGGAGAAGGGGGGGCCAGGTCTCAAACACCAGGGCTGCCATGTTGCCATGGCAACTCTATGGCCTGCCTCCAGGGTAACTCCAGGCAGAGTCCCAGACAGGCACTACTTCTTGCTTCCTGTTAGCAGATCTTCAGAGGCTCTGGAGCCTTGTCAGTAATGACTTTTTCTCTCTCTCCAGTGTCCCCTGAGGTCCATGTCCTTCTTTCCCAAGGTTAGGGTAGACTGGCTCTTGGGTTAACAGGAGAGGCTGGGACACTTGGTGTTGGTAACGGGGATCAGACTATTTTCTCCAGCCCTCAGTAGGAGTGACTGTGACAGACTTACACATAAACCCTGAAAGGAGCCTGGGTCTGGAACTGGAGAAATTCTGTGGCAATATCAAAGTGGGAAATGGTGGACCAGGATGAGAGCAATGAGAGAGTATAACCCAGAACCCCCCCAAGGTGACTATGGGTGGTTACTACCAGGACTGTGGTGGTGGTTGGGGTTTGTCTATGTGGACTGGAGTGACCTCAGGTCTGGGTGGACAAGATTGGTTTAGCAGTGCACACTTTAGCAGATGTCTTAGATCTCTGCGTTTGGGAGTGAACAGTGCTAGTGTCATTGATAGACAGGAACATGGGCTCAGGAAGAGGTCCCCGTCCTAATCCCCTGAACCTGTGACTGTATTGTGCTACATGGCAAAGGACAAGGTGACTTTAAATCCAGTGACTTTAAAATAAAGAGATCATACCAGACTACTGGGTGAACCCAATCTAGTAACAAGGGCACTTCAAGGTGAAAGAGGGAAACAGAACCAGAGAGAGACGGCCATGTGAGAAGATTTGATTGATCAATTATGGCTTAGAATATGGCAGAGAGCCAAGGAATGTGGGCAGCCTCTAGATCCTGAAAAACAGATGATCCCCTAGACCCCCCAGAAAGGAATGCAGTCCTGCCAACACCTTGGTTTTAGCCCCATGAGACCTCTCCTGAACTTCTTGGCCTCTAGCACCATAAGGTGATAGATAATGTTGTTCTAAGTCACCAAGTTTGTCCTAATTTGTCACAGCAGCACTATTAATACTAGGAAACTGATAAAGTATGTGAACTGGTGCCCAGGATCCCGTGACAGGAAGGGCTCTGCCCGTGGTTTCATGCTGCTGTAATATTATTATATAATAATATCTGCATAAGGGACACCACACTTTCTTTTTGCACATTATGTAGCTGGTCCTGGAGTTTGAGTGGATGCTCCAGGTGGGGCAGTGAGGACCATCTTGGAGTTGCTGTCGTGGGATAATGACTTACACAAGAACTGCCACTTGCTCATTTACTGTGGGCCAGATGTGTTGTGCAGGTGCTTACTGTACATCTTCTCATTTAACTTTATCCTCATATCTCTCCCAGGTAGTTATTACCGTTCCCATTTTATAGAGGAGAATATGGAATATTTGCAAGATTAACACACCTATTTAAGTTCCCACAGGTGCTACCTGATAAAGCCTGTGTGTTTATGTGTTCCTTGTCACTCCAGGACATACCTCACCCCCTTGTCCCACCCTGCCCAGGTCCAGGTGAGCTTCTCTAGTTTGGGCTCTGGGCTCTGGAGAAGATGCAGAGGTTGGTGAAAGATGTATCCTCTTTGGCAACAGCCTCAGAACAAAGCCTTAAAAGAAACATTAGTGGTGACTCTGCTGTTGCATTGAAAATACTAACTGCACAAACACAGTTGGACAGGGACACCTAAAGCACTCTGGGATAATACTTCTGGTTCTTGTTAATGTTAAGCTCAATAGGGGCCAGTAGTATGCTGTTGTTATTCTTAAAGGAAAAGTAAGCTTAAGCTATATTAATCAAGCACAATATCTTAAAAGGAGGTGATGGTTTTGTTCTACTCTGCTACTCAGATCATAATTGCAGAAATGGATTTTAAGGGAAATAGAGGAAGTAGACCCTTTAGAGGAAGATAACCCAGGATAGAAATGGGCTTACTTGACAGATAATGCTTCTTCTTAAATTGTAGAGTAACGTTAAACCCAGTTCCCTGGGCTCCAAGGATAGATCTCTAGTTTGTAGGTTGGGTGATCTCCAGCAAGTTACCCAGCCTCTCTGTGCCTTCATTTTCCTATCTGCAAATTAGGGATAGCAATATAAAAATTGAAATGTACAGTACATGTGGAGTTTGTGGAACACTGCCTGACGTGTGATAGCTGCTAGCTAGTTTTTACTATCTGGACCTCTGATTTGTAAAGGAGATGACTTGAGGGGACCTATGATGACTTAATGCCTAAAGGAACACTGGGTGGACAAGAATTACATGGCACAGGACTCTGCCCTTGTGATGGAGGAGAGCAGGGTCACCTAGGCACTGTGGCTCTATGGGACAGTCAGATGAAGTCCCAGAGTGTGATTTCTCCCCAGCCCAAGAGATCTGAGCATCAGAGGCTGAGCCCTTTTTACCCACCTTCCCCTGCCCCAACCTTCTTCTGCCCTGGCAGATCTGCTCTGCTCCATGTCACTCAGCTGTAGCTGACTGCTCATTGACAAATTCACTACATAGAGACCTCTGGCCCCTAATGTGCCTTTTCCACCAGAGGTGTCTGACTTTGTTCCCCAAGCAACTGTTCATTTAACCTCATGGATTCCATATTTCTTAGATCTCTAAGATGTTTGGGGAACAAATGGTCTCCCTGCTTCCTGTGCAGGGAATTATTGTAAATGAGTATTTTCCCTATTGTCCTACTTACAATCTTCATTTATTTATATAGCAGACCCTTTCTCTAAATTGGTAAAGTCACCGGAAAGGCTATTTGTTGAACTTCTGGCTCTGGATGGAAGTCAAATGCTTCAATGATCACGTGTACTAGGTGGTTTCTCGTCAGTGATTTATGGGCCAACTTCTGTTCCTAGAACAAGCCAGGCCCATTTCTGTTGTATCGTAAACTGCTGAAATTCCCAGTTCTCCGATGTCTGTTGTCCCTTCCACATCTTGCTAGGTTCCTAAAGCCAGGGTAAGTATCCCCGCCCTGCCTCCATTATCCCTCCTCCACTCCTTTTGCTTGAGCTCATCTATTGCTCAGCCAGGCAGGGAGTAAATGTTCAACTCAGTGATTTCATTCCTGTCCCATCACAGTGGAGTTCCAGCCCACAGACCTCTCATGGTCTGAATTCATTCTACTGCTCATGAATTCAAAGATTTATTCATGTGTCTATTCATCCAAGCGGCAAATGTCTTCTGAGTTTCTACTCTGTGCTAGACATTGTGCTAAGAATATATTCTGTGTGAATATGCCCTGACTATGCTATTGTATGCAACTTATAGCCCAGTGCAGATACTGAGGTTGGTGCAATGATCACATATAAAAATGCATTGCAATCATATGCAAATGGCATGAAAGAAAAGCAGAGGATCAGAAGGTTAGATTCCAGTCCAGGAAGTGAAGTGAACCTTGGTACTGGACTATGCGTGTGCCCTTAGGAGTGAGGAACCCAACCTATGAGGGTGAGCACAGGTGCTTGGGATTCTTTACAGGTGATGCAGGCCTGTAGCTGCCAACACAGAAGCCAACAACCATGCTTTGGAGATGGACACTGTGGCTCAAAGCATCCTGGATAACTGGAGTCTACCATCCTTTCACTTCTGCTCCAACAGTAGCTCATGTCTACATCTAGAGTTCACATGCTGCCAGAGTTCTGCTTCCTACCCCTCATTTCAGTTGCCCTCGACTTTTGCTTACTGACTTCTCACAATATCTCACCTTCATCCTCCCCATGAGAAAGGACTTAATAGAGGTGCTGGCCCTTCTTCAGTATTGTGAAATCTGACTATGCAGAGTTCTGAGCTGGGGTGTCCTTTAGGCTGACAGACAGCCCAGTGATAGCTACTTTGGGCTCAAAAATCAATATCTGGTCCCATCAGTTGTGGACTGAATGGTGAGGTTACAAGGAAGAAGACTTGAAAATTTGTACACAAGGAGTTCCCAGGATTATTTACCTTGAAGACAGCAGTGTAACAGGGAGATAATTTTAGGTTCTTGGTGCTCGGCAGTGTTTATCGTATCTGTCCATGTCATCCTGCTAGATGTGCTATTTCCTCTCCATTTTTCATGCAAAATGGAACATCTCCTTCATTTTGCCCCTCCCACCAGGTCTCTGGGGTGCAGGTATTACAGCACCACTGGATGCATCTCTGATTGGCATGGAAAGGCAGATGGAGAACATCATTAAGCAGGGGTTAAGAGTACAGGCTTTGGAGGCAGAAGAATGCAGGATTAAGTCCTGGGAAGTAATTTAGTACTTTGACTCATTTGAAAAGCAGGGATAATAATGTCTACCATACAGGACTGTAGGAAGAAATAAAGTTGGCTGAAAAGATTAGAAGTATCTGTACATCTGTTATGGTTGATGGCATATTACAGTCAGTAAATAGAAATGTTTACCATTAATTTTGCATAGAGTCCCTGGGCAGTAGGGATAAAACACAATATAGACTCTTAGCTCCAAAGGTTATGGAGATGTAGGCACCAGCCGGAGGGCAGGAAAGTTTTGACTGCTCATGCCCAGTGAGAATCCCCACCTTGCCCTCATCTTTGGGTTTCATTTAGTCCAGCATCCTGGGAACTGACAGGCCTGGGAGTCTTATCTAATCTGGAAGGCTCTGAAAGAAGTTAGAATTGTGCCCAGGTGAAGCCAGAGGAGGAGGATGAAAGTCCTGTGAGTGCAGGAAGGAGGACAGTGGCTAGCATGAGGACACTGGTGGCTCTAGGTGCCCAAGAAAGCATTGCTGGTACTGGGGTCAGACTGTTTGCCTGAGTTTGTGCTCCATGTGGTCAAGGGTATAGCTCAACCCTGTGTGTTGACTATAGCTGAGAGGGGAGCATCTCTCTGGAAGAAGTCTGGGAAAAAGAGGGCCAGGATGATCCCCTTGGGGTAGTAGTTACCTGAAAATATCACTTTCTCTCTTGCTGTGTCCAGGGAGATGCATCCTCTGCACTCTAAGAACTTTAGCATAGTTGGAACCCTGTTGCCAATGTGCACTAGCAGACAGACCCAAGTTCATGGTCTACTTTGATCTTCCTTCTAGAAGAGCTCCGTGTTATCTTCCCACCTCACAGGTTAAGTAGCCTTTATGAATTATCTGCTCTGATGTCCTAAGACCTGGGGATTTGCTGAGGTCGAGGGAAGGGAAGATCTGCCAATCCAATGTGGAGGTACCCAGCACCAGTGGATGACACCTGGCAGCTGCTCTGGGCCTTATCTGGTGGTAGAGAGCTAGACTTGGTCTCACTTGGTCCTCCCTGGCTTCCTTCCTCTCAAGTAATGGCACTGATGCTCTTGATATAAATTTGTCTCATAAACAACTCTAAACAATCTGGGGGAACTCTACTGAGAAGCTCCCTAAGTTGTTAGTTACTCCCTGTCCCGGCATCTCCTTTTGTGTGCAGAGATCGATAGAGTGGAGTTTATCATGACCATCAATTCCAGCTTATTAGACAGCCATATCACTCCCCTCTCAGAAACACCTTGTTTTATCTCTAGTGGAAAATAGCTTGACTTTGAACCAAAATAAAAGTAAAAAGGGAACTTTCATAGCTTAATTTTACAGGGGAATGTGCCTCTTCACAAAATGAACAGGGGCTCACGCAGTTAGGTGTCCTCAAGGAGCTTAAATACAGGAAGACTGGCAATGCCAGTGGCACCTCAGAATTCCATGTCCTCAGGCTCTTCTTTGCAGAAGCCAGAGGAGAAGCAGGACAGCAGGAGCAGTCATCCAGGGCAGGTGGGAGGGTGGCTCTGTGATATAATTGGAATCTGGAATGTTCCTCCAAAGGCTCATGTGTTGAAGGTTTGGTTCTCAAACCTAGGGTGGAACCCTAGGTGGGACCTAGTGGGAGAACTGTCTCTCTTTGCTTCCTGGTTGCCTTGAGGTGAACAACTTTCCTCCACCATGATATATTGTGCTGCCACAGGCCCAAAGCAGCAGGACCAAGTGACCATATGCAAATCTCTGAAATCATAAGCCAAAATAAACCTTTCCACCCTTTAAGTTGATTTATCTCAAGTATTTGTCACAGTAAAGGAAAGCTGACTAATGTACTCCCAAAGAGCAAGGGCAGGGTCCTGGCTGTAGGTAGGCATGGAGCAGAGTGTGTGGTGGCCCAATCCTGGAGGATCCAGGTGCTGGGGAGGTCATCTCAGCAATGTGCATATGAGGCTAATCTGTGGGGTAGTGCCAGGCTGGCAGATAAAGAAAGCTGGGTTCCAACATGGTTGCACAGGGCTTGGGTCTGGAGCATCCCCTTCCACAGAGCTCAAACTGCAGCACAAAGGTGTCTGAGTTCAGTGTCCTGCAATGACATTGAGCATTGAGAGCAGTAAATCTGTGCACATCTCACCTGACATGCTCCTTCTTCCCTCTTTGCCTTCTTCCTTAGCAATGTGTTCCTCTTCTGTGTGGAGAGGGAGACAGGAACCATGGTTGTGTGTGACTGTGGGGTGTATGTGTGCATGGGGGGAATTTGAAAGAGAGTTTATTCAACCAATCAACAGAATGCCTGATCTTTTCCAGGCACTGTGCTGGGCAGTGGGCATGCAGCTATGAGCAGGGCTGGTTCCTACCCTCAGGAAGGTTTTGATCTAGTCATTGAGTGACCATCCAGCCTAGTTTGCTGGGAGCATTAAGTGCTGAAACTGGGAAAAATCCCAAATGAGTTGGTCACCCTGTCTAATCAACCTGGTGGCATTTGGTGTGAAAAGGTGCTGGTCAGGAGGGAGGGAAAGTTTACCAGTTATTTCTGCAGTGAGATGTCTTCTGTTCACCATGTGTAAGACAGAAGCTCCTGAGTTTTGTACAGTGAAGGCAGTTACGTGATCATTTCTTCCTATGACAAAGACATGGGGAGCGGTGGAGGGGTGTGTCCGTGGTCACACTGGGTGCCCCCATCCTCCCCACAATGCTCTTTCCCTAAGAACTACCTACCTGGCCTCTCTTGTCCTGCCCGCCCCTCACCTCTCTCTCACCCAGACCCACTTTCAGTTAGATACAAAAAACTGAAGTGGGAGGGAGGGTGTTATGGAGAGAGCAGCAGGTGAGTCTCCAGAGAGCCAGCAGGTGGCTGCATCCGGGAGGGCCTGAGCAGCACCCAGGAGAGAAGAATAGAAAGGGAGAATTTAAGGAGGTCAGGGAGTTGTACCTGAAGCAATCATTTAATAACAGTGGAAAGAAACTGAGCACTTCCGGAGACTGAATGTGAGGAATTGGGGCCATAAATTCAAGGAAAGGGAGGACAGGAGAATAAGAATTTGCTGGTGGAGAGAGAACCCGAATCTTCTTCAGAGGGAGGAATTGTGTAAGGAAAAGGAACATTCTGAGATCAGTGGTATGCATGTAAAGTATAGGCTGTATATAAAAACAAACCTGTTAGCTTTGTTTCATGCCAAAAAATTTCACTGAGCACCTACTATGTGCCAGACCCTGGTCTGAAATGGGGAGACAGCACGGTTGTGAAAAGAGTCCTTGCTCTCAGGCAGCTTCATTTACAGAGGGAGAGAAACAATAAACAAGTACCTTATGATGCAATATACTAGGTGTTCTGTTATGTACAAAAGAGTTTTCATATAAAAACCTTATGTTCAAGCCTCTTTCATATGAAAATAGTGATCAGCAGGGTTTAGCTTGTAAAACAAATATAACATTTCAATTCTGCTTGGAGAAAGACTGTCAGGAGACAGGTTTACAGAGATTGGCAGCTTACATCATCTTAGATGTTACTGGGAGAAATTAAAATTGGTCTCCTAGAAAGGGGGAGTTTGGGTTGTTAGGTTCAGAATTAAGAAGAGAACAGAGCAGAGAAGGCAGTTAACCCCTGTCTCCAAAAAACACCTGGGGACAACCTGGAGATGCAGATAGTGAGATGAGGCTGTGGGAACTCACAGGATACCCCTGAGCAAGTGCAGAGGTCTAGGGTCAGGCTTCATTGCCTGCGGAGTTTAGCAGGGAGGACAGTGAATTGTACCATTACATTGACCTTCCTGGGAGCTGTCCATTGTACTTACGTTAGAGAATGATGACATGGGCTGTTTGTTTGATCACACATGGCCTTGCTTTTAAAATGCAATTAGCAAGTAGTTTTTGTGTTAATGTTCATCTTCATTTCCATGTCCAAGGAAAGCCCAGCTGCTGATCTCGGCTACCCACCATAAATAAGTATCAGTCCACAGAATTATTTGACTGTCAACCACATATCTCTTAAGTGCTACTTAAAATAATTGTATTCACAACGCAAATAACAATTTTGATAAGAATCAGATAAGCTTAAGAAGTTGTTCCTGTCTTTCTCCTTCATTGGAGTTCCTGCCTCCACCTCCCCATCTCCTATGTGACTTCCCCTGAGGTTGGATAAGCTGATTCCCTCCTCTCCAGTGTCAGCACTGTCCTTCAGTCATGTGGGACCTTTGCATGACCCACTTTTGTGTTGCTATTTAAGTTGATCCAATCTCTCCTCTTCAGAGAGGGCTTCCTGACCACCCCCTAGAACAGCTGCCAGACATCACGATGTCCTCTTACCCCATGCGACTCTCATCTCGGGACTTGTATAAACTTGTATCGCTTGCTTGCATCCATGTTTATTTCTCCCGTCAAAGTATGAGCTCCATGAGGACAAGGACTTTCTTTGTCACTTCATGTTTTACCCTCAGTGCCTACAACTGTACCTACCAGGTAGAAGAAGTTCAATAAAAATTTATTCCATTACATAGAAGAATGAATTTGACACCAATCTGTTAACTTGGTGGTTCTGTAAAAAAAAAAAAAAAAAAAATATTGCAGGTATGAAGTAAATTTGGGAAAAGGCTCCACTCTTTCCCTTCCCCCACCTCCCCTTGGTGAGAAAGAAGGAGAGCTGGAAATAGAATGGGAGAAGTTTCTGTAAATTTCTGGTAACCATAGAGACGTGATTTTAGTTTATTAATCTCATGCTCTTAAGCAGGCTGGGGCCCCATGGTGATTTCTCCCAATTGCTCAGTGCTGGTTATCCTGCAGCCTTCCTCATTAAGGAAGAGCAGGCCCATTTCTTTCCTGCAGCACTTTAATTACTGACAAGCAAAAGCCTTGTGCTATTACATTCATTACTGCATGCTGTAACCTGGCTGTACCTCCCACTTCAGAGCAGTGGAATCTGGTCACCAGTCCCAGATCCCTGAAGCCGTCAGTGGTAGGCAGTGAGTGTGAGAAAACTTATCTCCAAGACCAGGGCCTGGGGCAGGGATGGATTTCTACCCTACTCTCTCATCCAACTGTCCTGAAGATGAGAGCTCAGTACCTTCTAGACCAGCATTTAACTTTGGCCTGGGAAGGGTCACCAATGGGTTCCTGTAAATGAAGACTGTGCTTTTCGGGGGAAAGAATTACCCTTGGAAACCCCCACACCTGTTATTGTCTGACCTTTTCAGAGATCTGATTTCAAGATCATGTGTTCCTTTTCCTATAGGGAGTGACATGCAGACTTTTATGAGTTTGCCTTCAGTCCTTTTGGTAATGACTTCCTCCAAATGGCTTCAAGGTTTCATAGAGCTTGTGAGGTGGCCAGCTGGGAGGGTCTCTCCATGGCCATTTCTTCTTCAGGGAGGAACCCTGCTGCAGATATCAGAAGACCAGAGCTGGGATTCTGTCTTGGCAGCTGTCCCTGGTGCAGCTGTAGGTGGAGCCTCAACCTCTTAGTGCCTCAGTGTTCATCTGCAAATGAGATTAGATGAGGTCCTTTCCAATCCTTATTGGTGTTGAGACTCTGATTCTGTCTTCAGCCCATTTCTGAGGACAGAGCCGTGAATGAATGAGTGAAGGGTCATGGCTGCCGACTGGAGGCAGCCTAGAGTGGAGAGTGGGTTTGGGTCATGGTGTCTCTGAGAGGAGACCTACTTTCCACCTGAGTTGGTCGCCTAAGGTCCAGATTCACTTCATTGTTGCCATTTTGGAAATACTAAGACTTCCCTTTGGTTGCATTTTCAGTACTGTTAGTTTAGAAATGCTGAGTGAGTGAGTCATCCTTGCTGTCAACACTCAGGGACTGCCTGCCAGGTGCCATCTGCTGTACTAGGTGCTCAGGTATTGCTGCTCAGCTGGAATAGTCACTGACAAATTCACACACAGTTGTGGGGCAGACTCTGGGTGGTTTGGGCCTTTCTGCTAGACAGAGAGGGCTCATCTTAAGTGTATCCAAGAAGAGGTCCTGGAAAGAACCTGGACACCCAAGCCCTCCAGCAGAGCTGGAGCCAGACATGGGGTGGGGCACACCTGGGGCAACTCCAGCCGAGGAACAGAGATCCAAGAGCTTTGCCATTCCTCTTTCCAGGTGCCGCAACCTCTCATTCCCTGACAGCCTGCCGGAGGTGAGCATCGTGTTCATCTTTGTCAATGAGGCCCTGTCGGTGCTGCTGCGCTCCATCCACTCAGCCATGGAACGCACACCCCCACACCTGCTCAAGGAGATCATCCTGGTGGATGACAACAGCAGTAATGGTGAGTGCCTGCCTCCCTGGGCCCTGGCGCCTGCTCCCCAGCTGACAGCTGAGCAGAGGGGTCAGCTTCAGGTTCTCATTTTCTCAAGGCTTTTGACAACTGCTCCTTCCTTGGGGTGTCACCTCTGAGATGAGAGACTTATGGTGGTCACTGCTTTGGAAATTTCACTGCCATGCATCCCAGAGGAGGCTCTTCCTCACTGGATAGCCACTCTCATCCAAAATTCCAGTGTGACAGGATAAGACCCTGAACTCCACCCAACCGTGCACACAGCGCCTGCTGTCTATGAAGCATCATTTCGTTTAGTGGTGTTTCTTGGCCTCTGCCTGGAAGAGCGTCCCTTGGTGTGGTCTTAGCAGTGGTGGTAATGATGTTGGAGGGGATGCTGGTGCTGCTGGTGTGGAGGCTGTAGTGATGTTGATGGTGCCAACAGGACTGCTGCATGTGTGGCCTCTTTGCTCATCCCCTGTGCCCTATCCCATCTGTCTCTAGCAAGGACCCTGCAGATGCCTTATTAAAGTCTTCATGTCATCCTTATCTTTCTCTGACTACCACTGGCTACCCTGCCCCTTGGTGCACATTTGATGGCCTCTGATTCCCCCCACATATATTACCCCCATATTCTCCAAACTTAAACATCATGTATTGAGACAGTTTAGAACAGTGCTCTTGATTGGATCGTTAATATGGATGTGCTTCTAACAATGTGTGATTTTTAAAAACAGACTGCTGGGTCACTGGATCATACAGTCCCCGGGCTCGTGTTATCTTTTAAGCCTTCTCTGGTGCAGGTAGTAAATTTCCCAGTGAATCGGTTGCTGTAATGAGATGGGCAATTTATGATTTGTTATCAATTAAAGCTGAAACATATCAGATAATTGAAATGCATTTAATCTCAATAAGCGAATTTTCTTTTTCATTTTATCATCATGTAGGAAGAAGTGTAGGAGCAACGTGGCGAGGGAATTTTAGAGCTTTCTGAAGGGCAATTCTCATGAATCACTTGACTCTCATTGTTCCATAGGTTTAAAGGAAGAAAGGACATCAAGGATGTTAGCAAATAGGGAATATAGTTCTAAAGGTGATTGTCTATCATGAGGGAGACAGGAAGGGGCCCAGTGTCCATCCCTTTGGGCCACCTAACATCTCCTTGCTTGGGCTGTCCCTATTCTCTAGTGGCTAATCCCAGACTGCCCAGCACCCTCCTCCTCAGCTCCACCTAGGTCTGCTGGCCCCCTGATGTCTTACATTGAAAGGACATAAGGGATTGAAGAGTCATTCTTTCAAGGATCAGGATATCCCTGAAGCAAGAGGCTTCCCCAGGTCTACTCTCCTGCACTTCCTCACATGCCCAAGACAGAAAAGAATGAAGCATTAGGAGGAAGAAGTCATGGAGCCTTCCATTTGTCCGCATGGTGAGAAGCTTATCGTATCCTTAAGGAAGCTATTTATCTTTAATCCCTATAGAAAATGAGGAAAGCTGATATTGCATTTGAGGAATTTGAATAAGGAAAACAGGTCAAATGGAGAGGATTTCACATTTGAATTTAAGAAGAGTTTGGACTTTTATTTTGTAATGATGGGAACCATCAAAATATTTTGGTCAGAAGAGTAAAGTGGTCAGAGTTGGGCAATGGAGAGATTTGGCCATGTTTTATGATGAGGACTGGGATAAGGGGCATCTTGGAAAAGGGAAATGGGTGAGGGAATGATGGTGCATTTCCCTGGTGGGGAGGGGAAGGAGCAGAGTGTCAGTTCAGCATTACTCACGAGCCATGCGTATGACAATGAATTACTTGGGAGCTTTGTAGTGATGGTGCAGTTAAATATCTCAGTTGTGGTGGCAGCGCCACAAAGTGGTACATGTGATAAAACTGCATCCTGCTACCTACGCACACCCACAGGAGCTCCTGAGTGACGGGAGAGGTCTGAGCAAGCTGCACTGATTGGAGTCCTATCACGGTCCTGGTTTTGTGCTATAGTTGTGTGAGATGTTACCCTCACTGGGGAGGCTGAGTGGAGGGCATCTGGCATCTTCTCCTACATGTACATAATCCATCATTATTTTAAAAGATAAAGTTAAAACAAACAGCTCTCCCAGAAGATTCTACATCATTAAGGTCCAGGTAGAGTCTGGACATCACTGTGTTAAAAAGCCTTCCTACTGATTCCCAGTTCTGACAGACAGCCTGTGGTTGAACACCATGAAACTTTTGTGTATGTTGAGTTTCCAGAGCATGGTGAGAAGGGAAGAACTCTAGGCTGAAGTCGGAAATCGTGGATTCTAGGACCCTTTCCATGGTGGATGAGAGACCATGGAAAAGTCCCTCACCTGCTCAGTCTCAATTTCTTCCTCTGTGAAATGAGGATGATAATCCCCGCTGCTGGCCTCACCTGTCTACAGTGAATTGAACAGTTAATGTTCCCCTCCTCGGCTCCACTCTATGTTCAGGGAGCCAGCACACAGCTGGAGAACTGCTCTACTGGAGCTCAGAAGATAATGTGGGGACACAGATCTGGAGTCTTCTACATGGGGCAGTTGAAACCACTGGTGGGGAGGAAAGTGTGGCAAAGGAGAAAAGAAAGACCAGAAATTTGAGGGGACCCTGCAATTGAGATACTTAGGATCAGCAGGAGAGGTCAGTCAGTGGGGGACAGAGAAAGAATGGCCAGGAGGATCTGGAAGGCAACAAAGCCCTAGGCATGGAGAGAATTTCAGGAATCAGGTAGCCATCTATTCACACACACCCCAGACAGGTGCAAGGATGAGGAGTCTGAGAAGAAGATCCTGCATTCGGAAGATGCTGGTCATAGAAACCTCAGTGGGAAGCAGTGTTAGTGGAAAGCCAGGGCTGGGAGCTGTGGGAGGCAGATGAAGACGGAGAGCGGGCAGTGAGCAGAGATTTTTTGCCAGGGATTTTGATTATAGAGGAGAATCATAAGCTAACACAGGAAAGGGAGCAATGTTTTCCAAAAATAAAAATAAAAAAATTATCATAATCTAGAGCAAGAAACATATTTACTTCCTGACCCAGGATGACACACCTACTCATACCCACACACAGCACAATTGAAGCAAAACCTTTAAGAAACAATACCCACTCTTCAAAAGCAAAGCACTCTGCTATTTCCCATTGTGTTCTGTTCTTTGCTCGTCAGTTCTATTGTGTTTCATTTTATTCTATTTTTCTCTCTTATTTTTTAAAGATAGGTTGTTCTCAGACCCTGAATGCATATTAGAATTGTTTGGAGAGTGGTTAAGAAATTTAGGGACCCAGGTAGTGTTATAATGGGTCTGGAGAGGGGTCACCCAAGTCCCTTGAGGCTAGGGTCTGGGAGCAGGGTCTCTGGGAAGGGAGGAGAAGATGCACCAAGGGAACAAAAGCCAGGTTGCCTCTGGGAAGAAAGGACCCATCTTTCTCCCCGCTCAGGAAAGACAGGTGGGTGAGCAGGGAGAAGTGGGAGGCAGCAGGGCCCTGGGGAGGGGACACTGTGGGAAGGTTTGGTCCCAGTCAAATGCCCCTGTGGGAAGCAGACAAGGAGGTGACTGGTAATGGGGCTTCTCAAGACCAGCCTGAATAAGAGGCCTTTGAAAGGTTCTCAGAGGAAGGTTGCCATCTGTGGCCTTAGGATGGCTCAGTCCGAACTCAGGGCAGCGTGCTGTACTCTGTTCGGGCTCCACAGGGGAGCTGCTTCTTATAGACATCATTGCACTTAGCACAGGACTTCAGTATTTCCAAAGCAGGCCAACTTAGCTCAGCTCCACAAGCATTTCTAGAGTATGAAGAGGACCGATCAGATTAGGCCCTGCCATAAATGTAAACTAGGGATGGAACATAACAGGGCTCCTGTCACTTCCTGGCCATGGGACTTGGGACTTTGGTTTTCTTAGATGCCATATGGGGACATTGCCTTGCCCTGACTGCCTGACAGAGTTGCTGAGGATACTGGGGAACGGGAGTGAAAGTTCCACACAAGCCACGGATAGCTAAGAGCACCCTAAGAGCCCTGAGAGGAGGTTAAAATGACAGTAATGAAAACAACAAGCCAGGTGCACGCCTGTAATCCCAGCAGCTCGGGAGGTTGGAGTAGGAGGATCGCGAGTTCAAAGCCAGCTTCGGTAAAAGCGAGGTGCTAAGCAACTCAGTGAGACCCTGTCTCTAAATGAAATACAAAATAGGGCTGGGATGTGGCTTAATGGTCTAGTGCCCCTGAGTTGAATCCCCAGTACCAAAAAATAAACAACTGCAGCAGCAATGAGACCAGCTGACTGGCAGCATAGCCACTGGATGGGAAGAGCGCAGAGGTTGGCATTCAGCCAGCTTTTCCGTTCTGGCTTAGCTTCTTCCTGGTTGTGTGTTCTTAACCTCTGTGAACCCCATTCTCCTTATCTACAAAATTGAGATGTATAATTCCTACCTCCGGGATTGTTTGGAGCTTGGACCAGATAAGACGTGATGGAACTGACGTGGCTGTTTAACATTGAGTTAAGCAGTAGGAGCCGTTGGACTGTCTTGACTCTGGTCCCTCCTTCCCAGCTCTCCGCACGGCTCAGTGGACTGGGGCCTTCTATCTTCTTAACCCTCCTCTGCTGCCCCTTTGCCTGGGGGTCAGGCCTGGGCCAGGAAAGAGGCTGTCAATCACGCTTTCTTCACTGGTGTTCTCTCAGAGGAAGGTGTTGAGGCTCTGCAGCTGGCCCTGTGTCAGAGTCTGGCCCCTGTTCTTTGCCTCCTTGGCAACATCCTCAACAAGCTCTGCCTTTGCAGGGGCTGGATTCTATGTGGCTTGCCGCCATTCTGCTGCAGTGGTCTCAAATGTTAGTGTTTCAACTTGATTAAAACTATGGAGATGCATACCAGGCAACCCCTGTCTCAGGACATTGTCACTGCTGTGCCCTGCACCTAGAAGGCTCACCCACCTGCACAGCCTGCCCCTTTGCCTCTTTAGGCCTTTCCTTAATTATCACCTCTCCCTAGGGCTGCCACTGAACCACCCCACTAGTGGCCACCCATCCCTGTCACTCTGCTCCTTCTGTGCTTCCCTCTCTCCGCAGCACCTTCTGCCATCCGGTAGGCTGAACTTCCCTGTTTGCTCTCCCTTATTTTTTGGTACATTTCCCCTCAGTATGTTTGTTCCCTGAAGACAGAGGATTTGGTTTACCCCCAGCTCTGACTCCAGTACCTAGAATAGTGCCTGGTACTTGTAGGTACTCAATACATATTGACTCAGTGAAGGCGTGGGTGGATTTTCATTCTGCAGATCTGGTGCAAGGCCTGGGACCTGCATTTTAGCAAGCTTCCCAGGGCATTCCAGTGCAGGTGGACACTTCCCGCCAATCTTTATTCTAATTGTCCTCTTCTGTGCTGCAGCAGAGGAGTCTGGGACAGCCTCCTCCCTGGCTCTCCCAGCAATCCCCTCAGGCAGCAGCCACTGCTTGGTGGGGTGGGGTCCCTGGGAGCTCCTCCCTGTCTCCCCAGGAAAAGTCATGTATGTGGTGGTGTGAAATGCAGAGCAGGATGGGGAGTTCCTCTTGCTATTAGCCCATCCTATCCTCAGAGTCAGAGGATCCTAGCCCTGTCGCCCAGCCTTTCAACATTCCTGACAACCTGCCCTGCCTGGCCTTCTCTGTATCTCTAAAGCCATGTTTCCCCTCCCTTGGCTCCTCCTCCTTGTTATCTCAAGAAAATAGTGGGAACAAAACTCTGAGCCTCCTAGTTTTAATTACTGTACTTTTTAATGAATCCCAAAGGGCAGTGTCTTTAGTGGGACTGATTCAATCTCCACAGACTTCCAGAGTGGGGGAAACCCCAGGGTTTCCAGCTGACAGAGTCATCTCTGCCTTTGGATCTTGGCATTCATTTACTTACTTACTCATTCATTCACCCACCCATCCATCCATTCATCCATCCACCGTTCATCCATTCATTGTTTCATTCCTCCTCCCAACAGTTTTCCAGTGGTGTGTACTTTGTGTTGAACACACAACTAAGCTCTTCGGGAGCTCATTCATGCTAAATGGGTACCCATACCCAGCACAAAGAGGGTGCTCAATGAAAATGACCCTTTTATATTCCCTCACCAGCTCTCCCAGAGATACCCCATCCCACAGTTCTGCCACCCCATTTCTGACAAAAAGAAAACCCCCAAATAAAACAAAATAAAACAAAAAAGCACCATTATCTCTGCTATACTCAGTTTCTGTTCCTTCTTTGAATTCATACCCTCTTTTAACAAACATAAAAATCAGCACCCTTTTCTCCTGCCACTTGAAATTTCAAAATTAACCTGAATTTTTGACTAAAAGCACATCAAAGCAATGGTAATGTCAAATAGCCTTTTAAGCATCCCATTCATTGGAAGTTTGGATCTGTTCCTGGTTGACAGTGACTTGCCCAGCCTAAATTGACCTCATACCTGCCCTCTGCGGTGCTTCCAAACAGAACTGTGGCCCCAGTCTGTCCTGCCCTTGAGGGCTGGGTTGGAACTGCCTCTCTCTCCAAGGCCATGGATCCTCTTGCTAATGGATCCAGTCTTCACTTTGGCTGTGTTGCCAGGAGAAGGTATAGAACTAGGTAGACCTCAAAGGCAGGCAGAACAGAAGTGCCCCTGGTGTCACAGGGGCAGTCAGGTGGCCAGAAGCCTGTAGAACCCAAGGTCAGCCAATCAAATCCCCACTGGCTGTCAAGACTTACACAGGAAGAAACCTGCCAGTGTCCCCTGACTGCATGCAGTAAAGCCAGGCTGGAGCCCTGGGTCTCCTGAGCCCAGTCACAGTGCCTTCCTCCTTCTCATGTAGCCTCTGTCCTGCCCTGACTGCAGCTTGCCTGCTTGTTGGCACTGTATGTGGGCATGGTGATCCACAGCTCAGCAACCCTGGGTTAGGTTACCGTGGCTCTAGGTATGAGGCCTAATTAGCCCCCAGTCAGAATGAAGATCCTCCCAACCCCCACCCCCTGCTTTGCTCCAAGCTCTAAGGGTCAGAAAGCAGGGCCACTGCTTCCAGAAAGCCTTCATGGCTCTCCACTCCCCTGCTCCAGTCTGGGCAAGGGAATCACCTACCCCAATCCCTTCCCTAGTGCACTGTGGTTTAATGGGGATTTATTCTCTGAATCCCAGTGTGTTATTTAGTACCAATTATGGTGAGAGGCTCCTGGTCCTGGACATCTCGGAACTCCAGTGTCAAGCTCATAGAAGTCACTCAGTCAATTTTATGAACAATTTTAGTTACAATCCTCCAGGGAAGGAGAGGTGGTCAATATTTCCATCTCACAGGTGAGGAAGCCAAGTCTCAGAGAGGTTAGAAAAAGAAGCGACCAGTGCCCAAGGCCACATGGTCAGGAAATAGAGGATTGCACATCCAGATTGCTGGCCTTGGTACCCCCATCTTACTACTACACTGCTGCACTGCCCGTTCCCCCTTGGCAGCCAGCATGCCACATTGCTTCTTGGGCATTAAAGACGAGAGCCAGAATGATGGCCACACAGCCTACATTGCAGGCCTGCGTCATGGAGTTCTGTGGGTTAGCCCCGCATGCTTCTTTTGGATACAGGCGATAGCTGGGGTCTTGGATCTACTTCAGTTCTGGGAGCAGCAGACAGACTAGACCAGGAAGAGTTCCCCAGGCTGGCCCCTAGGCATTAGCTAGACCACAGCCCAGCTGTTGTCTATGGCCAGGGCTGGAGTTTGACCCTCACGTCTCAGGTTCAGGCCTCTAACTAATGAAACTTCAAATGCTCCTAGGTAGACAGAGGCCCTTCATAAACACCCCCAGCTCATTGAGCACTTATATGTACCAGAGCTATTTTAAGTGCATCACATAAATTAACCAGTGTCCTATGATTAGAGGCAAAAACCATTAATATCTTTTTATTAAAAAAAAAAAAAAACTGGGACAGAGAAGTTAAGGAACTTGTCCAATGTCACACAGAGGGAGTTGAACTCAGGATGCCTGGTTTCAGAGCCTAAACCCTTGACCATTACCCAGTCTATCTCTGGTACATCATAGGTCCCTAATTCCAAAAGACTTATTTGAACTTTGTCCTCATTCTTTTCCTCCATCTTCTTGGGAGAGAAAGAGAGAGGGTGGGTAGCAGGATGGGTAAAGTGGGAGACAAGTGAGGAATTTGAAAGGGCCTGGTTATCTCCTCCACTGGATCTTTGCCTGGGGGAGAGACATGTTACATGGATGCTTCTAGGTTCCTTCCTGGGGCAAGAGGTAATTGAAGGGTTGGTAGCCATGCTTTAGGTCACCTTGTGAGAGGGTGGCAGCTCTGTACCCCCTTTGAAATAGGGAGAAGTTGGCATGTTTGTGTTCATGTGTGTGCACACACATGCATCTGTGCATAGGCATGAGTGTATGATGTAAGCACATGTATTTGTGTGTGTGCACATGTCCGTGTTTTGTGCATACTGTGTTGTGCACTGTGTGTATATAAGCATGCATGTTTGTATGTATGCATATACATAAATCTGTGTTTGTGTGTGCTTTTGTATGCACGTGGACCTGGGCATGCATAGTCACACATGTGTAAGCCATGTGTGCTTGCATATGTACACCTGGACTCATCTGTGCTCATGTGGGCAATGATGTACACGTCCCCACTAACAGTGAGTTGGCCTCTTCCACCACCCACCATTACCTGGAGCCACCTTCAAAAGCCTCTTGAATGACAAGTAATTGCACAACTGTGAATCATTAATTTTAATTGTTGGTAAGAAAATCACAATGCAGTGACGAAATAGATTCAGAGCTCCCAGATTGTTTGCCACCAGCTGCTGGGTCCCCCGCCACCCCCAGCAGAACCCCCATCATCCCTTGGCCCAGAGCCTGCCTAATCATTGTTTAATGTTTCAAAGATGCTGTCCTACACAAGAGATACTCATTCCAGGCTGTAAAACTACCAACAGCTTTGCATGCAGCTGGAATCAACGCAATTTTTTTTTTTAAAGCAGAGGAAAGAATGGTCCAACAGTATTGTGTTTTATGGAGCTTAAAGAATCCCATATCACTAATTGAATTACAACCTTGATTCAGGCCGCTTAAAGGTGTTTACAGAGCCAGGTGTGCTCAGCCTGAGGCTTTATGTCACTGCCCACCTCCACCACAAAACTGGCAGTAGGTACCCAGTAACCATGACGTTTAGGCAACCCAGTACTGTATTCTGCAAGAGTCCTGGGTCTACTCACCTTTGCTTCTTGCTACCTGGGGCTGCTTCTACCTGCCACATCTTTGATAGCCAGGTCTGAGAATTATTCTTGGAAATCACCACAAACCCATGTCTCTGGTGCCATCCCACAGTGCTCTCCCAAGCTGTTTCCTTAATGACTAGCATGACTCTTGAGCTTCTGGTTTTCCAGGTTGTAGATGCCTACCTTCCCTCGCTGTCTTGAGCCCCAGCCCCAGGCCTGGGTCCTGTTTTGGTCAGTGACACTGGGGACAGAACTTGGATTCAAATGTATGGGTTTCTGAATCCACATCTCAGAGCTGCCGCATATGGTCCTGCAGTTTGTACCTCTCACCTGGCCAGGGCCACATGAATGGAAAAAAATGTAGCCCCACTCTCTTCTTGCCAAACCATGCATCTTCATATGAGCCTGTCTTACTGTCTAGCTGGGTGTCCCAGGAGGGTGCCCTCTGTAATGCACATCATAGTGCCAAATGCTTAGTCCACTGGTCCTGCCCTCTACAGAGACAGCAGCAACCTCTTCTTTCTAAGGGTGGCCTGGCTGTAACAGCTGCTGAAGCCTGGGGTGAGTTTCCTGTACCTGCTGGCCTGTAAGCCCCAGCTTTCCTCAACCTTCTCTGAGTTGCTTCTGAACCTGGCCCCTACCTACATTCATCACCAATCCACAGTTCCTGGCCGGAAGTGGAACAGAGCCTCACCCAGACACCGTCTTCATTCCCTAAGGGGCCCTGACTGCCTGTTTGGTCCTGTGAAGCTCTCTTCCTTGAGGGAGCTGGACTGTTTCCTGTATCACTACACTGGAGCCATGGCCTGTGCCCGTGGACTGATCCACCTGGCTTCCTGCATCCAGGAAACTGGCTCTTCCCACTGATAAGGTCTTCTCCCTGAAATGAGCTTGCTTAGTGACACCTGGTGTACAAGCCCCGTGGGACATTGCCCCTTTGTAGACCAGCCCCAGAGCTTGGTCAGTTTCTCCAGCTCCAGTTCTACACATTGCCAGCATCTTCTCTGCCCTTGCCAGCCACTCTGCTAAGGTTCCAGCACGTGGTCCTGTGGAGTCAACTAGAGCCTGGCAGTGGTGTGGGTGGCTCATCACCCTCTTGGGACCCATTACCTGATAAAGGAAACTGTCTTAGGGAATCAGGAACTCCCTGCTGAGGACAGTGCCTGGAGGGCAAACGGCTTGCCTTCTCCTTGACTCATAAGTTCCTTGTGCTCAATCAGCAGCAAGAGGGCTTTGGACCACTTCATTTGCAGACTAGCCAAGGTGACCAGTTTTTGATAAACAATCTGACAGAAATCAAATACAAAAAGGCCCTCCTCCCCTGGTCAGCTGTGTGGCCATCTCTCAAAGGGGGAACACTCAGAACTGGAGTGGAGTGGAGTGTGGGAATGAATTGGGAGAGTTGTCACCTGCCCCCAGGTGAGGGGCCCTGCTACTGGCATCTGGGAGTCAGTCTGTCCCTAGAAAAGGCCAGGGACATTGCCTGGGCCTGCAGTGCAGCCATCAGGAAAGGACTTCTTTTCAACTCTTGGCCCATAGCCTATCTTGCTCAGCAGCTTGAAAAGATAAACTCTGGCTGGCAATAGTACAGCCAAACGCAGGACACTCTGATAAGCCAGGGCCTTCCCTCTGCTTTCCCAAATATTTAAAATGACTCAAAACCCAAATCAACAAATCAAACACTTTCTACTTATATGTTTCAATGTGTCCCCCAAAGTTCATGTGTTGAAAAGTTGATCCCTATTGCAATAGTGTTGAGACATGAGTAGGTTCTGAGGCCTCTGCCCTCATGTATGAAATAATTCCATTATTCCAGGAGTGGGTTAATTGTTGTAGGAAGTTTTGTAGACAAAGGAATGAATTCAGGCCCTGTGTTAGTCAGTTTTCGGTTACTGTGACAAAATACATGAGAATATAAACAAAAAAAAAGGAAAGCTTATTTGGGATCACAGTTTTGGAGGTTCCAATTCATGGTTGGTTGGACTTCTTATTTTGGATCTGTAGTGAGGCAGCACATCATGGCAAGGAGCATATGGTAGAGAAACTTCACCTCATGACTGGAATGCAAAATCAAGGAAGAAGAAGGGGCTAGGGGCCCACTGTGCCCTTCAGGGGCATGTCCTCAGTGACCAGAAAACCTCTCACTAGGTCTCACCTCAAAGTTGCTGCTACCTCCCAACAGTAGCCCACCCGCTCTCCCTTCTACTACGTTATGATATAGCAAGAAAGTTCTCACCAGAGGTGGCTCTTCTACCTTGAATTTCTCAGCTTCTAGAACCCTGAGCCAAATAAACTTCTGTTCATTATAATTTCTCAGACTCAGATATTTTGTTAGAGCAGCAGAAAATAAACTAAAGCGTTATTGATGTGAAATCTTTGAAGTATGGAATGCCTTCTGGAGGAATTGATTTCTGGAAAACTTCACCAAATCATGCAGTAACCCAGGTGGCCTCCAGTAGCACCAGGGTCAGTGTGCTCAGCCAAAAGAGAAGCATGAGGACAAAAGTTGGCTCTAGGACCCATCCCAGATGCCACCCATTTCTGTCTTGCATAATTGGCTTTCAGAGCTCAGGGAAGATGGGCAGCCCCCTTGTTTGATGGACAGGATAGGAGATTGTGCTGGGGACAGGACCAGGTCAGGAAGCTGGTACCAGTGACTAAAGGTCCCCTGGCAGATTGTAGACCCACCTATGTTGCATCTCAACAGATATGTGTTCTAACTAGTGGTCAAGGGGAGGAAGGTTTTAAAATTTAATTTAATTTAATTTTAATTAGGGCCCTAATCTACTCTACAGGGCCCTAAATTGAAGAACCAATTCCATTATTTTCCAGTGACTGCCTCACCTATATGCTCAGGCCCATAGGGACTTAGTCTCCTTTGCTTCTACACTTATTCACATGCATTTAGTGCAGGAGGACCAGGCCCAAGCTCCAAGAGCAGGAGGCGAGGGTGAGCTAAATGTGGTTACTTCCTCTGATGAGCTTTAGTCCAGGGACGACAACAGGCAGATAAGACCCCACAGTCCTCATTCAGCACAGATGTAGGCTGCTCAGCTTCTAGCTGGTTTCTGGAGTTCATATCTCAAGAGCTCGAGGTGTAGGTAGGTTTTTAGGGAGAAAGATTCTCAAGTAGGAGGAATCCATGGAGATGTTTCCCAGTTTCCTCCAGATGCAAACTGCCACTGGAAACCCTACCACTGGATTGACTCTTGACTCCTCTGTGCTGCTGAAGTGTGGCCTTGGTATTAGCCAACCAAACAGGGCTCAGTCTATGCACCAAAATATGTGGTTCCTTTTTTTTTTCCCTCCTTGGTTCCCATACTGTGACTCTCAGGGTAACTTGGGACGGAAAGTCAAGCTGTTAGTCGACAGAAGAGAAAACTGAGGCCCAAGAGCCTGAATTTCCCATGTCACACACCTTGTTCATAGCAGAGCCTGGAGAGTTCCCTGGGCCAGTGCTTTGCAAGCTGGACTGACTCATTGATTCAACAAATGTTCAGAGTGTGTTCTCATGTGTCAGGCATGCTCACCCCAGTGACCCAGGGATGGATGAGAAACCATTTCTGCCCCCAAGAACTGGCAGACTACAGTGCCTGATAAAACAAATAGCCACAACAAAGGCAAAGTGGTAAGTGCCACAAACCACAGGGAAGGGAGAATGTTCTGGGGGAACCTGGGGAGAGGTCTCAGTCTCTCAGAGGGTCTTCCTGGAAGAGGTGGCTTTTTGTTTAGGTCTTGGGGGTTGAATGGGACATGAGTATGTGAAGACAAGCATGGAGGAAAAAACAGCACCTGTCTGTTTCTGTGTCTTCCCAAATAGACAGTAGGGAAGGGGTAAGCATTATGATTTATTGGGCACCTGTTATGTTCCAAACACTGTGTTAGGCACTTTTACACATGACCTCATTTTTCCAATATTCCTTCCATCTTTTAGATGAGGAAACCAAGACTTAGAAGCGCCTGGATCAGAGCCTTCTTTGATCCCTCCTATTTTTCACGCAGTCCTGCCTAATATCTTATTCTTCATGAAGGCTTAGTGGGTGATTCTGAGGACTGGTGGAAGCAGAGACAGAGATGGGGGAGAAGAGCTTGCAAAGTCTCAGGGAAACCAGTCTCCTCCTTCTTTGGACTCTGCATGGCTGAGCACAGGGCAATTTCAAATGTCAATCACCAGACTGAATGTCTCCCCTATATAAATGTGTATCCCAAACCTAGGCTGGGACACTGTTAGCCTAAGTGGGTACTAGGAAGAGCTATCATTTGTTTTAGTTAAGAAGCATGGTTCAAGTGTTAGTTTTACTCTTAAGAGCAACCAGGCAAGGAAAGTATTATGGCTTTCATGCTTACTTCACAGATGAAAACACTGAGGCTAGAAGAAGCTGCAGGTGACATGGCTGGGAAGAGCAGCACCAGAATTTGGACCCCAGGTGGATCCAGAACCTGACACTTACTACAGCACTATGTTCAGGAATCCTAAGTCCAGTCACCTACCAAGGCTGTGCAGAGCATGCGAGTGGGTGAGGCAGGCCTGGCGCAAGCCCTGAGGAGCGTCAGTGACTGTGGTGAGCAGGTGGATGCGCCCAAGCTCAGCCACGAGGGGCGGCCAGCACTGCCTCCTGCAGGAGTTTCCCATTCGTTCAAGTCTGGTATTTCCTGTTTGGTGGACTGAGCAAGTCACATGGCAGATCAGACGTGGCCTTGATCTGCCTGTCTCTAGCATCTGCCATTTTGACTTCCACTTTGAGAAAACAGAAACTTCTCTTGAAATGCAGTTTGTCAGGCATCCAGGTGAGAACTTCTCCCTCTTGCCTCCTGTTCCTCCCATAATTGCTCGTTTTCCACATCACGGAACACATATACCCTTGACAGGCTGAATTAGCCATTCCTTTGTAGCTTCTGCTCATTGGATACACAATTTGGGGATATCACAAGGCATTGGCCATATGATCGTGTTCCATGAATCCAGGGGGGCTCCTCCTGGACTCTTTCAGAAAAGCACAGGTCTTACAGCCATGGTGTGGATTGTGTCCCTGGGTGATGGACTCATCCTGTTCTTGGGGGCCTCCCTGAATCCTGAGACACTGGAGGTTAACTTGTGTCTCATTCCTAGTCCAGACCAGGAGTGACAGAGGGAGTGGCCAGAGCCTGGAAAAGGTGACCAAGCTGCACAGGAGCCAGACAGGGTGGGGGTCACTGGTCAGTCTGGCAGGCTAATCTCAGCAGGACTCCTCCCAGGAACAGGAGCTGAGAGGGCCAGGGACCAGGAGAAAATCTTGGGCCCTCCAGTGGCACGACTCAGGCTGAGTAGCTGCCATTTGGATGTGCCATGGCTCACCAGGCTCTCCCTGACTTGCATGATCCCTTGCCCTGTGCCTCTGTCTCTTCCCACATTGCCTTCAGCCTGCCACCCTGATGATGGCCTTGGAGTATGTTGGTGGCACTTGTGGTTGGTGTGGTGGGTTGCCCTATGGGAGTGACAAAGCCGAGTGACACTCAGGAACAAATCCCAGGAGGCATGATTCTGTCCTCTGGACAAAGAAGTGTGTTAGAACTTTACAAACCCAAGTCTCTAAACCCGTCCTCACTGGGCGAATTTGATGGGTGACAGAAATGAATTAGAAATGAGATCAGGGCTCAGCATTTACATGGGCCCTGAGCCAAATGGAAATTAAAAAGAGTATCTGGGCAGGGTTAATGGTGAAGGCGAGGCTCTCAGCCTTCCTTGGCAGAGTGTCCCGACCTGGGTCTCAGAGGAGAATTGATCGAAGAATCCTACTGATGAGATCAGGAGGTAGAGAGAAGGTTCTCCACCCAGACAATGGGAAGGAATTAACTTGTCAGCATAGGACGGGCACTGATACGACAGGAATTCCACAATGCAGGGCAGATGTTTATGCCCAGCCACCCACTGGCAGCATTGACTTCCCGCGTTTGCCCTGAGGTGCTTAGATACCAAGGAAAGCAGCAAATCCCCCCCACCCCACCCCACCCCCTTGGGGGAGTCTCTGGTCAAGGCACCAGCCTCTTCCTGAGACTGGAGATGCCTGCAAGCTTGTCTGTGCTGTCAAATTTCATTTAGCTTTAAAATGAGAACTAATGCAGAGAATCAAAGAAAACAGAGTTGTTTGCCGAGTGTTCCTGACCAGGGCTGCTCAGGCATGAGGCTGAGAAATTGGCTGAAGTGATTTTATTTTCTCTGGGAAGAACACTCAAGGTTGTTGTTTAATCTTTCTGGAGTGACTTCCCACAGTCTCGGGTGCCCAGCTGCTGCCCTCTGGACCCGTGTGCTCCATACTCCTATGACGTGTGAGCTAGGTAGTGGGCAGAGTGTCATTTGCTGATTCTTAAATTCCGCATGGCAGGAAAGACGCATCCCATTCTCCTGCTTTGCCAGTATTAGATAAGCTGGTGGAAGATGCCCGGATGCATGGGTGAGCAACTGGGAGGGTGCTTCAGTGAGCATAGGTCCAAGGTTTGACCTTTCCGTTCCATGATGTAGGGAGCTTTGCCCATTTAATTAATTTATTTATTTATTTATTTCATCCTCTTGGAGATTTTGCCCATTTTAGAGAAGAAAGAACCAAAGGTCAAAGGAACTAAATGAGTCACCAGGTTTCTCACTGCAAGCTGGTGGCAGAGCTGGGACTTGACCCTGCACTTCCCAACCCCAGGTTTAACAGAGGGATTTAAAGAGGGACCTTTTTCTTTTCCTACTTCCCACTGGCTTTTTTATTCTTTTTTTTTTTTTTTTTTCTTTTTAACTGCCTGACCTGTACCTAGAGACAGCTTTGTGAATGTTCATGGAAAAAGCTTTTGTAAATAGATTGCTAAAAAGAGACCTGTTTTTTCATTTAGTAAATATCTATTGATCACTGTGTAGGTGGGATCCTAAAGTGGTGCCCGAGAGTTTTGGCCTCTGGTGTATACTCCCTTTTCCCAGTGTTTCAATCAAGTACTGATCTGGGTAAATCCTTCCTGGGAAGGGATTTGCGGATGCGATGAAGATCCTCCATCAGTTGGGTGGGCCTGACCTGCTCACGTGAGCCTTTTGAATGCAAGATTTTTCTCCAGCTGGTGGCAGAAGGGGGGGTCACACAGGTGCTCTCACGGCCTGAAAGCAAGCAGGCCTCCATGCTGTGAACTGCTCTGGGGGCCACCTGGCCAGAAGCTGAGGGAACCCTGCAGTTGCTGAGAACAGTCCTGACTGACAGCAGGCAAGAAAGCAGGGACTCTAGTCCTCCCGCTGCAGAGAAATCAACTGCTGCAATAGCCAGTAAACCTGGAGGAGGACCCTGAGCCCCAGACAAGAATCATAGTGCTGGCCAACGTTTGCAGACAATCCAGCCATGCTCTACCTTGACTATGACTTATAAAAAATGGCGAGATAGTAAATCTGTGTTGTTTTAAGCTGCTAAATTTGTAGTATTTTGTTAGTGAACAGTGGAAAACCAGTGTACTGCCAGAAGTGTACTGGGGCATGGTGCTGTGCACTGGGAATTTGAAATGGACTTGGTGCCTGTTCTTACAGAGCTCATAGTCTAGTGTGGGAGACAGATGAGAAACAAGTCCAATGATTTCAGACTGTGATAAACACCCTTAAAGATGTAAGTAGAAACATGTTAATAGATGTAACAACAATAAATCAAATGGGGGGCAGACTTCAGTTTAGGTGACTAGAGAAGATTCCTCTGAGCTGCAAAGGATAAAAGGATATAGAGAGCACAAGAGGGCTTAGAGAAGTTCCAGGCAAAGGAAACAGCACGAGCAAAGACCTGGGGGTGGGAGGGAGTCCACCATGTTCCCAGAGCCACCAAAGGTTAAGTGTGGCTGGAGGGTGGTCAAGAAGCGGAAGGATGGCTTGAGATGGTGCTGAGGAATGGGCAGGGACCTTAGGGAAGATTACTCTCAGTGAAATAAGCAACACATATGAGCTTTAAAAAGAGAGCAGGACAATCTGAATGGCATTTTTGGACAATCTCTGGCCACACTCTAGTCACTGGTTCATGTATGGGTAAGAAGTCACCGGGAGGCTGCTGCAACATTTCAAACAAGACATGATGGTGGTGGGACTGGGGAACTGTAGGAAATAAAAGTGGATGAACTCAAGGTCTACTTGGACTTGCTAATGAACTAGGTGCTGGGGTGAAAGAAGCAACTGAAGAGGCAGTTCAGGTTTTGGCTTGAGCAAAGATGTGCTGTGTGCTGAGGTGGGCGGGGCAGTAGGGGGTAGAATCGATTTGGGGAGTAAGATCAAGAGCTAAGTTTTGGATGTGCTGAATGTGGCCTGCCCGTGAGATCTTTGAGGAGAGAACTTCATAGACATTTGGATAGACAGAGCTTCTGAACAGGGGAGGAGGTCAGGACTGGCAGAGTCCAGCTCGCTGCATAGCTAGCTCTATGATCATCCCCTTAAAGGATGACAGAACACCTGGGTCTTCACACAGCAAGGCTTCAAAGAAGCCAGGCTGGACCTTGGGAGAAGTCATCGTTCCTGATTTCCCTCTGTTCCCACGCTGGAGCGTGGTTACAACCGCAGACCCGCAGCATCTCCATGAGTTACTTTGATTGTCCTAGACTAGCACTAAGGGGCATTAAGCACCAAATTATATAAGCCTGGAATTGCAGTCTAATATTGTTAAAGGGCCTGAGGGAGCTGGAGAAGGATGAGTGTGAACAAGAAATCATCCGTAGATGATCAAATCCCTGATTAGAATCACCTCCCAGGATCAAATGGCCTCTGGAGAAAGTGGAGAGTGCCTCTGAATCCTAATGGGGCCTCTGAAACCCCAGAAGGGTGTTTGGCTAATCTGTGGCTTCCTCTCCAGGGCCATCAGTGCAGGAGGGACCAGTGTGGACAGAGCTTGCACAGGGATCCTGAGCACTGGACTCAGGACATACAGCAACCCCCGAGAGGGTCTGAGTTGCATGTAGCAGGACTGCCCTCTGCTTTTCCAGCTCTGTCCTGGTGGAACTTTCCCCCAGAAGCAGACCCTGAGACATAGACTCAACTGCAAATAGTTTGTTTAGGAAGTTCAAGATAAACCAGCAAATAAGGCAAAGAAAAGAAGCATCAAATAAGAGCTGTCAAGCACCATTAGGGGCAGGTGGACCCTAATCCTACTGGGAAATCCTGGGAAACAGGTGTAAAACACATGTCTCAGATTATACCTGCTAAGAGGCGAGGGAGCTGGGGTATTTATATACCAGTTTCCTTTGATAGTTGGTTGAGGGCTGTTCTCAGGGGCTGTCAATTTCTTGCTCTTCAACCCTACAACTGCTGGGGCAGAGCAGCTTTGAACGAAGCCTGTGGGGAAGATCCTGGCAATTAGGTGTGCTGGAATGGGTGTGCTTTGAAGGGATGAGGCTTTAGGGTAGGGGTGGGGCGCCAATAGCACCTGCTACAAGGATGATGCCTACCTTTCACGTACTTTTAGAAACTGCTTTTCTGGGGCTGGGGCTGTAGCTCAGTGGCAGAGTGCTTGCCTAGCATGTGTGAGGCACTGGGTTCCATCCTTAGCACCACATTAAAAATAAACAAATAAGATAAAGGCATTCTGTCCATCTACAACTACAAAAAAGTTTTTTTAATAAACCCTGCTTTTCTGAAAGTCTTACAGTATTAACTCTGTTTGAATCTAATTAGGCCAGCTGCAAGGCATGCTGGAACATCAGCAGCAGGCTTAGGCTGTCACCTTGGCCAGGCAGGAGCAGGGTAAGAGCATCTCCTGACGGCAGCATTGGCAGATCTGTAGGTCCATTTTTCTGTGTCTCTGCCCAGCAGGTCCATCTGAGGGACAGAGCACCTGAAGGAAGCTGTGCTTTGGGTTATGTAGATTTACTCAGGCTGGACTAAGGTTTCAGCATCTTTGAAGTACAGTCCCAGATTGACAGGTCTGAGTAAGACTCAGTCTCTGAGAAAAACTGACAAATTCTAGTAAGGTTCAGGGCCTGACCAAGAAGGGTCTCAGGTCAGTTCCAAGGATGTGAACCAGGCAACAAAGGTAGAGCCCCCTTATAAGATCTGGGTGTACTTTGGTAAGTGGAAAGGAAGCTGCAGCTTGGCTGGCATAGGTGTGGAGCACACTCTTGGCACCATATACCAAGCTGGAGCCCTACTTGGCATAGAGGAGACTCCCAATACCCAACCAGATTCCCTTTACCAGTCAGCCCACCTGTCCCCAGGTACTGAGAGTGTCAGTGACCTAAAACTCAAAGATGCACCAGTCTCCTTGAAACTGATGTTCTAGAACTGCCTCACTCCCCTACCCTGCAGGGTGCAGATCAGTGCCTGACCACCGGGGGCATCTGAAAGTCAACACCTTGCTTCAGATGGGAGATGTACCTTCACTCTCAGGAGCTCCCTGTGGGGTCAGACTGAGGCTGGACTTGAGCTGGGCCCAGATGTCTACTCAGCTTCTTCCCAGGAGTTACTGGAGGACCTTCCCACAGTGAACCCAAGGATCCCACCTCAGTCTCTGCTTTGAGAAAACCCATCTGAGTATCCCAAACCAGAATGTGTGAGCAGGACCAAGCTAAGTCATTTAGAACATGTGCCAGAAAAAGGTGACCCACCATCCCAGTTCACCAGTGTCATTCTGAGCAAACCAGGAGGGTGAGTCAGAGTCTCTATTGGAATGGAATAAGTTCCTTGTGTGAGCCCAGAGCTGTGCCAGATTCAGTAGGGGCTAAAAATAAAGGGGACATGTCTTCCATGACGTTGAACCGTGTGAGGGCTGATTCCCACGGCCTTTCCCTTCACTGTGGCAATTTCAGTGTAGTATGTGCAGATTATTCCCTATGGATAGACATCAGGAAATAGGAAGCCAGACACTAGATACAGGAAAAGGAAGATCAGGTGAAAGAAAGTGGGTGAAGAGATTTTGGCAACTTGACTTGGGATAAATGAAGGGAGCCAAGGCAGAGACACAGGCAGGCCCTCACTAACAACCTCTCTAAGGCTCTTTGAAGAGGCACCCAGGAGGCACTGCAAAGTCAGAGCAGGATCAGCCATTTCCAACATGTCCTGGCAGCAAGCTGCTGGGGGCCAGGAGTAGGGGTCTGTATGAGTCCCTCTGCTTATTGAGGAGGGCTGGAGAAATATCATCACAGTGGTGACTGACAACCTGGGTTACATAAGGGTCACTGGCCTGGTTCTCCTGAAGCATCATGTGCTGCTGCCTTTCAGGAGCAATGGTAAGATGGGAGGCAGGGACCACCAGCTCCAATCCATGCAATTAGTCAAATAGCGAGGGTTTAGTGGAGATTCTAGACACAGGGGAAACTGCCTCTCAGAGTGCATATTATCTGCAGCAAAGCAGAGCAAACTTACACCTGTGTCATTGAAAACTGCAGGGGTGAGAAATCTTGAAAAAGTTTCAGCAAGCAAAGGACGGTAAATGGAAATTAATTATATGGTGCCATGATTGTTCACTTAAGATACGTAAAAAAATGCCACCAATGGTCTCCTTCCTTCATTTGCTGTCTTTATCATTAGTGTAAAAATGTGAGTTAAGGGTTTCTAGGTTCACTTCCGAACTCATTTCTCCACCCTACTGTTTTCTGCATGATCAGATGGCAGGGTCCTGGTGGGATGCAGAAGGAATTCTCCAAATTGGATAAGTCAAGCAGAGTTCAATAAAGGGACAATTTACAGAGGAGTGAGTAAAGTGTAGGGAAGCTGCAAGGGACAGGACAAGACCCCGGGGCTGGAACTTCAGGGATCCCTTCCATTTCAGAACTGCAGAGGCAGAGAACCCAGGGAAACAGGAGCCAGGAGGAGGGAATCCCTGCCAGAAGCTCACCTTCTGGGCCTGTTGGGGAGACACCCCCCGACCCCTGCCAAGAGGCACTGAGGGAATCACTGCTCCTCCCTCAGATTCCCCTAGGACAAGGGAACCTGCAGGCGCTCTCCCCGCTGGCCAGCCTCCTGGAGCCCAGTGGGGACAAGGATGAAGAGTAGGCAGAGAATGCCCAGCCCACCATGATTGCCCCAGCTCACAGCACTGCAGAACATAACCTTAGGCAGGCAAGGCGGCTTGGGCTCTAACTTCTAATTGCTCATATGGAGTTAAAGGGTTGGTTGTGTACTTGTCCATGTGTGTTGTCATTTGCAGAAGGAATAGAGATGACCACACACAAAAAAAGAGACTTAGACATCCATTAGAGGTCAGGCCCTGGAAGAAAGCAGACCAGAGCCTCACGTACCAGGGGCCCTCAGAACTTGTCCACACCCCTTATCTTTCAAATGAGGAACTGAGGCCCACAGAGGGGAAATGCTTTGTTCCAGCACATGCCATGATTTAGGGAGTAAGCAAGAAGTTAGGTCAGCATTGACCATACACATATGCAGGGCACAGTGGCCATCTTTAGAAGGGCTGAGGTCAGAGCCGTACATGGAGCTGCCTCTATAGAGTGACTGGGAGCTGAGTGTGGGTGGGCAGAGAGGGTGGGGAATTCTCTGGGGATGGGATTTGCCCCAGGACCCTTTCTTTGGGGGTTGGGGACCTTGTTGGGATCACTGTTGGTGGAGATAGAGAGCTGACCAGGCCTAGACTGTGGCCAGAGGGCATCCTGAACTCTCTCCAGGCCTGGCCCTTTGGTCAGACCAGATGGCACAGGAAGCAGAGGCTGCTTTGACTCTGTGACCTGCAGGGGCACAAACTGCCTGCCTTTGGGGAGCCGAACCCTGAGACCCCAGGGCTAACTAGGCTCCCTTCTCGGGAGGTGGGGGAACTGACCCTGCTGGAGTGCAGGAGGACATTCTAGCTGCCCCCATGAGCCAGCAGCTAGGAGGGGCAGGAGCCAGGGTGCCGGCAGCCTGGCTGCCCATGTCTCTGCGAGGGACGGGGGAGCAGCTCTGCTACTAGCGCGTGGAAGAAATGCTGGTTCCACTTGCAGCCTGGTGTCGCAGGACTGTTTGAATCAGATGTCTTCTTCTTCCTAATGACGGGTCCTGGCTCCTCCGTGCCTCACCTCAGGTCAGACGTGGTGGGCTGGAGGTTGGGGTGCAGATGTGTTTGTGGGCTATGGCTGTTTTGCTCTGGAGCCGCCTAACTCCATGCATCTGCCTGAGGAGCGTGGAAGAATGCAGCCTCCAACTGGCCAAGTTCAGGCTCCCGAAGCGCTGCCTGCCCAGTGACCCTGCCACTTACCTGCTTCCACACACCGGGCCTCCACCTCAAGGAGCTCGTGGCCAGAAGATGAGGCTGAGGGCTCCAGAGGCCGTGGAAATGGATTTTGTCTCATTAGGGACTGCTCACACATCAGATGGTTCCTAGAACACAGCATGGTTACACCTCCTGCCCTGGACCTAGGATGTGGGCGTGGAGGTATCTCCTACTCCTACAGAGTAGGAGGAATGGACTCTTTACATTTATACAGACAACGTTTAACTGGGAGAGTAGAAGTCACAGTGGGGGACCCCAAAAAGATGGTGACTCTCAGAAGGAAAGAATAATTCAATATACATATGCCTCTTCTGAAGCACCTCTTTCCAGAGTCTTCTCCAAATAGGTCTTGGATACTCTTCAATGTGTTCATTGAAAGGAATATCCCTCTAGGCCACATTGTAGCAGATACTTTAATATATAGTTCTTTGTATACTTTGTCTATATTCTCTGACCAGCTAGATGTAACTCCTTAGGGAGAGGGCCATGTCTCAGACTTGATGTCTCCCATATGGCATTCAGGACATGCTTGCTCAAGGAGTAGATGGCTGCGGGTGGGGTCTCCACACCATTCATCTAACAGGCAATTAGAAATTATTCTCTGGCCTCCTTCTCTCTTCTCTGGTTTATAATTTTTCAATAATTATGCTAATATTCCTAAGGGGTTTGGTTCTTTTCCTTTAGCCTTGTAAACCTCTGTTTGGACATGTTCCTTCTTCCACTATGCCTGCCTCTCAGGTCTATTAAGTTCAGTGGACAAATAAATGTACATGCTCCCCTTGTCCTGCAGTGTTTTCCGACTGTGTCTGCAATAATAGCGGTCACGGGAATATCTCCTCTCTTGTCCCATAAATCATCTTGCAGCATTGGCTAGCTACATCATGCGGCTGACTTTGAGAAAGCTCCGCAGTGCTATTTCTGAATAATAATAAATGGAGCTGAAGCTCAGTGGCCTCTGCTATTTATCTCTGGTTCTGCAGAGGAGAGAAGTGTGTGCTGAAGGGGCTCAGGTTCTGTCTCTGCAGTGGCAAATCTCTCAGGGGAAGTAGCCTCCCTAATTGCCTCTTCATTGCAGAAGTTGCCTCTTCGGTTTCCTCCAGGGATAATTTGCTAGTCTGAGTGGAGGATGCTTTCAGCTGTTCAGCCTTAGCCCTTTGCTTGGTCTATCAGCAAGCTACACAATTACAGGGGACATGATTGCCACTGGATGCCAGCCCATAAAGCCTCCCCTGGGTCTACAGCCAGCCTCACTCAATCCTCCATTACTCTCCCCAGTTACAGCCTTGGCCTGAACACTTTGCTTCAGCATGTCGTATGTAGAGAATCCTCATCTGATTCCCAGCCAGGGGCTTGGGAATCTGTTTATTTGCATCCACGTAGGTTCAGCAATTTGGCATTGAATTTGCTTCCCCCGACTCTGATTAGATTCTTTCTCCAGTTGTGCTTTCGGAGGCTGTCCTAGCTGAAGGTCTGTTCTGGTCCAACTGGACTCAGGACCTCACCTCAGCACAAACAGCCCGTGAACAATATTCCTTCTAGGCTCACCCTCCTGCCAAGCAGTAAGACCCACACCTGTGGGGACAAGGTCTTGGACTTTCCAAAGTGCAATGGTGGGACACCTACTGGCCATGGAGATGACTCTGGACTGTATTTGACTTTGAGAACCCCCATGTCCTTTTTATTCTGGGTTTTATCTCAGGCATCCCTTGTGTTTTCTGATTATCATATTTGTTTTGATAAAAGACATCCCAGAATATGGCTTTGGCCATGTTATTTTGGTGACATTTTAACCCCATGGTCCTCTTGGGTTCAGTTTTTTGCCTTCATTGCACTGTAGTGGCAACTGGAATCGTCCCTTTTTTCAACACAGCTGAAATTGCGAACAGATATTGGACCATTTCTGTAAGTGACTTTGAGGGTAGAAATAGGGCTGGAACTATTGGTGTTTTATAATATTTACAGGCTCTTTGTGCATTTAGTATAAAAATTTAGCCCCATGGAAACAGTATTTCAATCTTTAAGTGAAATTTGGTAGTTGTCCCCAGGAACCAACATGGAAAATCAGAAAAGGTACAGTAAATGGTTGAGGCCAGTCACTGTGATAGACATAGCTCACAGGATCTGCAGACATCATCGGGATCGTCCTCCTACTTCATACAAAGTTTTTCCACATTCAGATGCAATGGATGCAGCCTGCATGTCTGGCCCATAGCAGCTACTCAGTGAATAGCAGCTACATTTTTAAAAGGCAATGACCCATTCATTGCTCTGATGTACTTGACTTAAAGTGACAACATAAGTTACGTAGTTATTCACAAGAAAGTCACAATAGGGAGACATACTGTGGGGAAATGTTTATCCACCAGTGTCTCATTGGGACTTTCAAATGTCACTAGTAGAAATCTCCAGGGTGAGATGCTCGGCATCTGGTCTACCTAGGCTGCTGCTGCCCTGCCTGTTGTCGAGCACCATGTTGAAGGTGCTAAAATCAGGTTAGGACATCTGTAAGTCTGCCTGCACTCGGACAGATGGATATGCAGGAATCCAGGCACAGGATGAAAGAGACACATGCCCTCAGAGGTAAAAGCCATGCTTCTTCCTTGCCAGTGGAACTCTTATCTATCGCTACCTGATTAATCTTGACCTTCTTCATTCTCTGGCAATGTTAACTTTCTCTCCCTCCTCTGATAGCTCCTATCAGACATTTTCCTAGCTTGCAGATGAGATAAAAGGAGCCCCCAAAGAGCTCCCACTTGTGGTCTGCATTCAGCGCTTCTAAGTTTTCTAAGGAGAAAATATGCTTTCCTGTGTTCTTCAGACCTCTAAGATTGGTTCCCCAACAAAGATCCCTTTTGCCTTATTTGTGTTCCAAATCCCAAAGCCCACACGTGGCTCAGAAAGAGGAGCCGGCAGACCACAGTACCACATGCCTAGTGCCCCTCCCCCTTCAGCAGAACCTTGCTTTCCTCTTTGCGTCCACCTCCTCTACCTCGTTCCTTCCCAAGTCTGCCACTTCAAATCACTGTGAAAGGATGGATTTAAGTGGTCTCTGCTGAGGAGATTAGCATAGCCCTGGCTTTGTCTTATGAACAATGTAAATGCAATTGGAACATCTTGTGTTCTCTTGTGGTTTTTTAAAACAGTGATACAGCGGTTTCCCCACGAGTCTCCTCCACAGTTAGAAATCTAAAACAAAGGAAGGGAAAGGAAGAAGACCGATCCCCTGTCTCCACCCTGACCACCCCTCACCACACACTGTCCCCCATTACGCAGCACAGAGCAGGTCAAAATAAGACTTTGGTCTGCCCTCCCTGTGCTAAGGGCACAAGTGTCCAGTAACAAAGCAAGCGGCTTCTCGTTCAGATTTCTCTGAGGAGCAAGGTGTCTGGGCCGCACAACTGTAAATGCATGGGGAGGGTCCATAGCAAAGCAGTTCCATTGCTTAGTCTGTTCCCGAGCCATAAGTGGGACCCTCCCATGCTGTCATCTGAAACCCGACGGGTTAGGGCCTGTGCTGGACTGGAAGTAGTCAGCAGTCAGTGCTGAGAGCTGGATTAGGGTGGCATGGTCAAACTGAGACCACGCAGTGGTAGATTTATAGCTGGTGGAGCTGCCAGGATGTGGCAAGGGTCTGGATGACAGTAGGGGATGGGGCTGGGGAAGTTTGGGGTCAAGGGGACATCCAGTTTGAGTCAGGCTGAAATCAGAGGTTGAGATCAGAGGTGAGATAAAGTGGGGTTCTATTGGAATGAGAATGTGGTTGTGGATGGGATTCCTGGCTTGGGTTTGGGTGGAAGTGGGGTTCAGATGGAGCAGCCTATTTCCCTCCACACGATTGTCATTATAGCACTGAATATTGACCTTTTCCCCTGGGTACTCTTTGACCCTCACTTCCTTTAGGGCCAGGGCTCATGCCAGCCTTCATGCCAAGCTAACCTTAGCTTCCACTCCTGTCTCTCCTGCCTTCCCAGATATCTTGGGTGCTTGCTTTCCTTAGGGAGGTGCGAGAACAGAAGCAGTCAAAGTTAGAGGCAGCTAATACCCCCTCGCTCCGCCTCTCTGCAGATGGATGGTGCTGGCAGAAGCATCGTGCTGAGGCGGGGTCCCCGAAGAACTCAGTGGCCAGTGCCATCCCATTACTGGAGCAGAGGTCATTGCCTCCACGTCGTGCATGCAGGAACTCCTTGACACTTGTGGGAAGCCCGTGAAAAATGGGAGCGTTCTCCTGCTGCCAGACAAGTGGCTGGGCATAAGCAGATCTGGGGACTCAGCTTGGGCTCCTTGGCAGAGCCAGACTGCCTGGAAGTTGCTTCCTGGATTCTTCCTACTACACACCACTCCATGGGAACAGGATCCAGGAATCAGGAGCAGAAGTGCTCTGTCCTTTGGGTGAAGAGAAGTGCAGCTGTCGGCAGCAGTGCTGGGCTCTCTCCTGACCATCCACAGCAACTGGACAGAAGGACAAGCGAGCAGCCCCATACGGTGTCCTCCAAACCATGGGGCCTCACACTGTCCCACATCCGGCCAGGAGAAGAGTTAGTACAGCAGTCAGCAGAGTGTGTGGCATGACTGAGAAGTGACCACCAGAACAGCTCAGGAGAAATAAGGCTGCTGTCTGCTAGGTAGACTGTCCTTCCCACAGTCTCTCTGCACCATGGCAGAAGGCAGGGAAGGAAAGGGATAGGCCTGTCCTAAGACCCTGGGGAGACTTCCAGAAGGAGTCCCAGAGGAAGGAAAACGTAAGCTGACGTCTCAAAGACAAAAAGCGTGACACCCAAGGGTGGTCAAAAGACCTGGGGATACTCCGCTTCCAGAAGGGAAGACTCAGGATGCCCAAAGCAGCATCACAAATTAGAAGGGGTGGCTTGCAGGAGAGTTTCCCAGGGCAGAAAATTGGGATAAACGGGCGTAAGTGATTGCAAGCTAGATTTCTACACACTTGAGGAAGAATATTCTCAGGCAAAACCAGTCCACAGGAGAATGAGATGCTTAGTGAGGTAGTGAGCTCCCAATGTCAGGAGATAATCAAGCAAAGCATGGATCCCATATCAGAAATATGGTGGGAGGGATCCACAGTGAGGAAGGGTTACATAAGCTATCACAGGCCCTTCCTGTGGGAGGCTCTGAGATGGATGTCTCAAGTTCAAGGTCAAGTGCTTGATTGCAGGTACCGTCTGGCTCTCTGCATATGCTCACAGTGTCCAGGTCCTGGATTCTTTCTCTGTCCCTGTCCTGGCATCCCCTCTGCACCACTCTGGAGCATTATCACCCCTTCTGCCTTAAGGAGAGCATGATTCTTCCTGGATGACTACTTTTCTTTCCCAGTTCTGAGGCTTCCTCTCCTCAGGGGAATGCCTGGGACAGGGAAGAGAGAAGTACCCCCTTCCCAGAGCTGTGCTAACTCCAAAGATAAAGGAGGATCACATCATCCCCAGAGCCTGGGGGATACCTGAGGCTCCTTGTCAGACACCAGCAGCCTTACAAGAAGCCGCCTGTGTTTCCACATCTTACTTCCCTTCCATAACTTCCAAACATGTGTGTTAGGATGTCACACTTCAGGTTTGGGAAAGAACTGGGATTTATAGTTCCCTCAAGAGTTTTTAGGCCACTGGTGCCATCCATGAAGAGGAGAACTTAGCCCCTGAGATAATGAGATTAGTGGACAGAAAGTCATGCCATGAAAAATCCATGTCTGCAAGAGCTGTGGCTATTGTCCTTGATCTCAGGGGACTCCCTGCACTGGGCACCTTGACAAAACTTGCATGTTAATTTGCTTTTCATTGCTGCAAAGTTCTGCTCTGTACAATGACAGATCAGAGGAAGCCACCCACCATCAAAGCCTGGTTCAATAAGATCTGAGTGGTTTATGATTCAAGGCAAACTGTCATCCTGGATTAAAACATGTCTACGCCCCCAATGACAATAGCTATTTTTTTTCAAAAATATTGGCTGTGTTGCTTACATTTCATAGATGAGGGGGAAGGAAATCTAATTCCTCTGGGCTGGATCGTTTAAGGCAATCT
Source organism: Sciurus carolinensis (assembly GCF_902686445.1). Taxonomy (NCBI): domain Eukaryota; kingdom Metazoa; phylum Chordata; class Mammalia; order Rodentia; family Sciuridae; genus Sciurus; species Sciurus carolinensis. The sequence continues at coordinate 65,314,240 of NC_062223.1, forward strand.
ATGTTCTATAAACATGCTGAAAGGTAGCGTTCCCAAGGTGATAAAAAATAAACCAAGACTGCATGATTCTTCTATTACCTTCTATTTGCTTCCAAGCCTCTCAGCTTTATGTGGAGAATTCCATGCCAGTCATCAGTGATGGCTTTGAATTCATTCAACACACAGCCCATTTCCCACTGTCTTGCTTTCGCACATGCTCTTCCTCTACCTGGAAGGGTGTTATTGCCTCTTTCATCTGGCAAACTTCTCTTCATCCCCTTACAGTCCAGATGAAATGCCATCTCTTATGTAAATCTCTCCCTCTCTCTCAATAAGAGTTATGGTTTAGGAATTTCCTTAGCTATGCATGCTCGCCTGGGTTGGAATGGAACCTGTTTATCTGTTGTCATGTCTGTCTCTAATGCATCTGGGAAATTTTGGGGACTGTGTCTCTTTAGTGCTTAGACCATTTATCTCTTAGAATAGTAAGCACATATATGTAAACATACACAATAGTAGCACATAGTAGGTTCTCAATAAAAGTTTGCTGAATGTACTTTTTTGACTATAAGTAAAGCAATCTGGCCCCTCTCACATAATACTTTAAATGATAGTATTACATATGTAAAAGAGAAATATTAGATCGGAATGTCAGAATAAGTGACTATTCCCTCGTAGAAGGATCACAGTCCTCTTGTTCCTAGATGTATTTTGTGCCCAGGATGTCTAAGGGCATCCATCCCTGAGAGGCCCCCTCAGCCTCCACCTGAATTAGGTGAAGGCTGTGCAGTGGAGACCAAGGCCTGAGGACAGAGGAGAAGGACACCTAGTCCCTCCGCTGAGCTGAAATCACCTGTTAACCTGAGACCTCAGGAAGGATCGAGTTTACTGGCCACATTCAGGAGGTTAGTCATGAGTTTTGTGTTTATTTGCTCATTCCCTATAGGAAAGGAAGTAAGTTTTCTGTCCTCTGAGCTCCCAGGCCTGGAAAGTCTGAGGTCAACATGATTTTCTGGTTCTCTTCTGGGTTTCCAAGGGATTCCAAAGCATCCTCTTTTCCTACCTGTAGGAGGCTTGGAGCTCTGTAGTCGGGCAGATAGAAATCCTTTTGGAGTGCTTAGCCAGCGCTTTGTGCCCTTCCTGATTGAAATCCAGCCTTTCCATCCACCTTGTCTCATCTACTGCCCTCCTGTGCCCTGTAGCCAAGAACTGTCTCTCCTTGTGTCCCGGCCTACCTTCAGCCCTTGAAGGTTGGAGCAGGTCCCTCTCCTAGCACTGGAACCAGCCTGTTCCCAGTTCGGGGAAATTTAATGCTCCTTATAATTAGTCAGTGTTGTATACTCAAGTCATGGTTCCAGCAGAAAGGGACAGGTGAGAGCTAGGACAAGACCTGCTCGTAACCATCCAGCTGATCAGAGTCTTATTAGAATTAGCCTGTTGGCAGCACAGATCATTGTAGTGCCATCAAAGAGCAGTGAGAAGCATGTTTAAGAATAGAAGTGGAATCCAAGATTGAAGACTGAGGACTCCTACCCAGGTACTGAATGTAGTGAATTAAATCCCAATCTGCTTCCCCATCACGGGCCTCGTCCTAAGTTCTTCTCTTCCTTCTTTCTTCATTGTATCTTAGTGAAGCAAGACTCTGAGGCAAGTTGAAAGGTGAGAGTGCTAAGTGATTCCAGCTTGCTTATTGAATGCTGGCCTTTGTAACTGAGTTCTTACTTTTTCCATGTGACTGAGCTCCTGACCTGCAGGTCATGTAGATGGGCCAGGCTTCCTGCTGGAGAGTCTTCTGTTTGAGTTTGCAACTGTTGCTAGGTGCCCACCTCCTGAGATGGGATCCACATCATACCTACCCTAGGTACACCTGCAGGCCTCTGCTGTGCCTCCCTCACACTGACCACAGGCCGGGACTCCCAGCCTTTCTCCTGGAAGGCTCCCTTGAGACTACCTAAGCCTGATTCATCTTCATCATTCTGTCTGTTTCTGGGACCTTCTCAGACCACCAGTGAACATATCTTACCTCAGTTTTTGTCCCTTCCTGTATGAGTTGCTTCAGGACCAATAAGTCCAGTATGGCTTCTACTTCCTGTCTTGTACACTTCAGTTTGGGGCATGGATGCAGAACTTCCAATTTTATGCCTGTCAAGTTCCATCTTCTTAAATTTGGTCCTTGATTCCCTCTTGTTAAAACATTTTTGTTATTTATTGCATTTCCCCCACCTTCTTATCAATCACAAATATGAATTGATATAATTTCTCTATCTTTAAACTATCAAGAAAAAACTTATCTAGGATGAAACTAAAGACAGAGCCTTTGACCTGCTGCTAGAAACCCCTCCAATGTTGGTGTGGAGTCATAAATTGATCCCTATGGACATAGTCATTCAGTTAGCGAATCCTACATTTGATTATATAATCATCCAGCCCCAATTTTTCAAGCATCTAGTCCAAATGGTTGAAAATGGTAGCTTTCTGGCAACTGTTTTGTTTGATCTGCACTGTATTTTTAAAAATTTGTATTCATATTAAAAACAAGGAGATTTCTTACCAACATATGCAGATTTTCTGGCCTCACTTGAAAGATTCTCAGTACCAATTAGCTGGAATCTGATGGTAAGTGTCATTTGCTATGGGTCGAATATTTATGTCCCTCTAAAATTCATATACTGAAACCTCACCCCAAATGTAGTGGTATTGGGGGCAGTGCTTTTGGGAGGTGATCAGATGATGGGTGTGGATCCCTCATGAATGTGTTAAAGGGGAACCCAGAGAGTTCCCTCACCCTTGGTCCTATATGGACACAGCAAGAAGATGATCATCCACAAACCAGAAAATGGGTCCTCCACAGGTACCAAATCTGCCAGCACCCTGATCTAGACTTCCCAACATCCAGAACTGTGAGTAGTGAATTCTTGTCCATAAACTGTCCAATCTGGGATATTCTGTTACAGCAGCCAGAAGAAACTAAGATACCTTTGTTAGAACATTGATTCTCCAATCCCAGATTACTTTACTCATATCCTTTTGAGTTGGCAACCTTCTCTAAGGAACATGAAGGGAGACTTTGTCTAATGATTATTGTATTTGTTATCTATTGCCATGTAACAAATTACTCCAATCTTAACAGATAAAAATATATAAATATTTATAATACACCATTTTTGAGCTCCAGGAATCTAGGAGTGTCTGAGCTGGGTGGTTTTGGGTCATGAGGTTATAGTAAAGATATTGGTCAGAGCTACAGTCATCTGGACCATTGACTGGAGCTGGGGTTTGGCATAGATCTTTTTCATTCCATAGCAGCTGACTTCCTCCAGAGTAAGTGACCCGAGACAATAACCAAGCTGCATTTTTTTTTAATGGCCCACTGTCACTTCTACTTCTGCCATATTCTACTCATTGGGAGCATACCACTAAACCCTGGCCACACTCAAGGGAAAAGGAATTAAACCCTAGTTCTTGAAGAGAAGACTAGCAATGCCTTTGTGGACAGATCTTAAAACCATGATCATTAACTTGAATAAAGTGTGTAAATCCTTTAAGGCCATATACTTAGCATATAGTAAATGGTCAATAAATATTACTTATGATAATAATAGTTAACACATATTGAGTATCTAATATATGCCAGGAACTTTTCTATATGCTTTACCTGTGCTAACTCTTTAACACAAGAACTATGAAGTACTTTCTATTATTATTCTCATTTTATAATTTAGAGCACATACTCAGTGAGGCAGAACAAATTGTCCAAGTTCACATCCTAGTAATGGGAGATAGGATTTAACCCTACTAGGTTAGCTCCAAAAATCTGTCCATTTAATAGCTGACTACCTTAACTTTCAAAGTTTTGTATCATTCTTGCTTGTCATCATTATGATAAGGTATTGTTTACACAATACCTGACCTGCAGCACTAGTAAGTGATCTGTTCATTGACTTGTCCTGACAACACCTCTCCGGGGCCCTCAAATTCTCCCTTTTGTGATGCAGGTACAGAAAACCCAGCCCTTCCCAACCTTTCTCCTTGCTTTTTCCATAAAGACCGAGCTCTTACAGGTGACTCTCAGAGTTTGTCATGGTTTGGGCTACTGTAACAAAGCATCACAGACTCAGTGGCTTAAATAGCAGGCATTTGCTGCTCACAGTTCTGAAGACTTGAGGCTGAAATAATGGCATTTGCCTGTAAATGGATAGAACTGGAGAATACCATGCTAAGTGAAATAAGTCAATCCCAAAACATCAAAGGCTAAATGTTCTCTTGGATTTGTGGATGCTAGTCAAAGGAGGTTGGGGAGGGGATTAATAGAAGTCCATTGGATTAGACAAAAGGAAACCAAGGGAAGAGAGGGGTAGGGGAATAGGAAAGACAGTAGAATTAAATGGACATAACTTTCCTGGCCTTGTATTTGAATACGCAACTAGGGTGACTCCGCATCATGTACAACCATAAGAGTAGAATCCCAAACAGAATAAGTTATCTCTATGTATGTATAATTTGCCAAAATACATTCTACTGTCATGTATAACTGAAAAGAACAACAATAACAACAATGAAAACAAAAAAGACTTAAGGTTGAGATCAGGGTGCCGCTCGGGCTGATTCTGGGGAGGACCTTCTCCATGCTTGCAGATTATATAGATTTCTCATTGTAACCTCTTGTGTTGGAAAGAGGAAGCAAGATCGCTTAGGTCTTCGAAGAGAACGTATCCCATTGGGAACAGCTCCACCCGCCTGACATGTAATCCCGATCACCTCCCAACGGCACCCCCTTCTGTCACTATCACTTTGGGGGATGGGTGCAACCTATGAATTAGGGGGACACAGCATTCAGTCCATAGCAAGGCTTCTCTTCAGGGAGCACCTCCCTCCAGCTCCAGCTCACACATCTCCACCTGATGCCCTCTGCCCTCTGCCCTCTGCCCTGGTGCTTCTTCAGCCTCCCCTAAGCACCACCTCTGGCCATTTCCAGGATGCTTGCACATGCTGTTTTCCTGTGCCTGGCACATCTTTCTTCCCCTCTAAAGAAATCTTGCCTGTGCTCTTTTGTTGAATCTCATTGTCTTAGTGTGAACGATCCTTTCCTCTCTGGTGGGCTAAAACCCCATGTGTTCATCTGGTTTTCCAGTCCTTTCTTCTCCACAAGAATTCAGTGATAAAGTCTCTGGAGGATCTCCATGCTCTGAGTTGTGGTCCTCTGGCCCGGGAGACTGAGTTCCTCCAGAGTGGAGAACACTCTTTGTGTTCATTTTTAGCAAACAAGTAAACTGCCTAGGGCTGAAGCCTGACTGCCTGGGTTAAATCCTGGTTCTGTTTTTTATAAGGCTGGTGACTTCCTTGGATGCCGTTGTACTTTGGTTTTCTCATCTTTAAAAGAAAGGGAGTCCATGTCTTCCTTATAAGCTCATGGTGAGGAGTAAATGAAATAGTTTAGGAAAGCACTTAACTCTGCCCCACAGTCAGTATTTATGCTTTCCTCCACCTTGACCAGCTGACCAGTGAGTTCAGGCATGGCCAGAACAGGGTGGCATGGCCAGGCGAGGGGCCTTCCCTTGATTCTTAAGATTTAGAAGACAAGGGGCGTGGACGCAGAAGGAGCATGCTTTGGAGAGACACATATCTAAGTTTGAATCCAGCTTCTGCTACTTATTAAGTATGCAACCTTAGACACATTGCTCAACACTGCAGCTTTCTGGTCTATAAAATGCAAATACCAAGAGCTCCTCTCAGGGTTGTTTTGAAGATTAAATAATGCCTATAATGTGTGGAGCTCCTTACTGTGGGAACATCGCCGTTATTTAATAAATGTTAATTTCCTTCCTCTTCCCTTCAGATTGAGCATTATTCTCACAGGTATGGGGCAGGCTGAAGAATGGAAGCCAAGGAGCTGCACTTTCTCTCCAGCCTCTCACACAATAAGCCATCGGTCCTAATCAGGGGCCCCCAGCTCACTCATCGTCTTAACTCACAAAGCCCAATCAATGGCGATTTTAAATCTTCTTTCTATTTTCTCTATATGACCTTTTAAGAATAGGAGCTCCTCAGAAGTCCTCCAGGCTCTCGTTTTTCTGGATCCCCTGTTTTTCTCCCTCTTTTAGGTGATCTCCAGTTATTCAGGCAGATTTTGGGTTCCCAGGGCCCCCTTCCAAAACCTACAATCCATGAAATCACAGTTTTACTTTCCTATCCACCCTTTGAAATCTGTCTACTAAAACCCAGGCTCTGTGTACACCTGGCCATCCCCCCTCTCTCAAACAGACACTGTGAGAAGTTGGGGACAGGACCTTCCTGGGGTTCCAACACTTCACTGCACCACTCACCTCTTCATGGTTGACAGGAACTGGTAAGCCCAGGAGAGCCAAGGATTTTAAATGGAGCTTGTGGAGTCCTAGCAGAGCCACATATTGTCTTTGGGGGACTTTCTAGGCCTTTGAAATAGGTAAAGGGTGTGTGCGTGTGTGTGTGTAACATTTTTTCATGATTTCATCAAATACTCACAGATCTCCAAGATGTACCAAGAGTAGAAAGCCCTGGCATTGCTCCCTGCAGCCACTGGGGAGAAGAAACTAGCTCAGCAAGTTGTGAGATGTCCTTCTCTGAATGGATGGAAACTCTCCCTTTGGTGCCTGGGCCACCAAGTCTGTCCATATGCCTCCTTTCCAGGCTGCCCTCCAGGCCAGAAGCACAAGTTGCGCCTGCCTCTCTCTCTCTCTCTCTCTCTCTCTCTCTCTCTCTCTCTCTCTCTCTCTCTCTCTCTCTCTCTCCTTCTCTCCCCATCTCTCAGGCTAGAGGTCCGGAGCCCTCCTCTCTATTTTTCTTCCTTTTTGACCTCACCAAACACTTCCTCTCTTTCCTTGGCTGGTGCTGGGCAGGAGTTAATCCCATTTGCATGCAAATCTTTGTGCTACTCTGGATCCTCCTCAGACTTTCAGCCTGGCTTCTCTTTGATGTCACTCTGCTGCTCATGTCCCAGGTAGGCTCCTGGGCAGGCTCTCTCTCAGCTCCAGCCTCTGAGGTGTGCTCCTCTGACTCATGGGTGGCTGCCACATGTGAATTCCTCCTGCATCGTCCCCATGCTCCCATGATAACCTGTTCACACATTTCTCCTCTCCTGTCCATGGAGCCACTTAATCTCTAAGCAAACTCCCTCTGCCTCCCCTCTTGAAATGTTGCCCTCCTTGATGCAGCTTCTGTGAATCTCAGGCCAGAATCCACCGGCCCAGCTGAGGACCTGCCAGTTCTTTGTTCTTTCAAAGTCAGTGGGAAGAAAGCATTGCAAGTAGCAGGCACTCCACCATCTGAGGCCCTCAGCTTCCCGCCCAGACTTTCCAGACACCCTGCTCTTTGAACATGAAGTCACTTAACCCCGTGTGGATCACCAATGGGGGAAGTGGTTGTGGGTGGATAGTGGCCCCTCTGCCACCTGGCTGTGTCCCCTGAGCAGTGACTTCAATTGCCATCCTTGCATCCCGTGCTGGGTATCTCTTTTGCTCTTTGTCTGCAGAAGGTCTAGCTGTCCCCTCACATTTCTCAGAGTTCCAGAGTCTTCTCCCCTTCTTTGTGTCACATTCTGTTCCTTCCTCCTGTCAGCATTGCCACCCGCTGACCTTCCTGCTCCCTCCCTGTATCCTTCCTCCTCCCTTTTTCTATGCCATTGCCTCTATCCTGCAGGGCAATATCCTCTTGCTACCGTTGCCTCCTCGCCCTCCTTACAGACTCTGGGCTGGGTTTCCCCATCTCATGGGGTGGTTGTGAAGATTAAATGAGCTCATGCAGGCAAAGCGCCGAGTGCAGACCCCAGCACACAGTGTGTGTGGACGGGCTGTGATTCCTCATCTTCTTCCCTCCCTTCTGCTTCCCCTCAGGTCATTGCCTCTGCTTCTGGTTAGAGACAATCCCTCCATTATGAATTACCAGGCTTTTTTCTGCAACTGTCTGGGGCTTGCAGCACTGTGAGCCAGTCTTAAAGATATGGGGGCCCCAGCCATATCCATCATCCTCCCTGTGGAACCATACCAGGTCCAGGCTGACAGGCAGGGCCTGGAAATGTATCCACTAGAATGCAGGCTGGGCCTTACTGAGGGGCCTCGCCCGGCCCTCTGTCCTCCACATGTGCTGAGTGAATGAATGAATGATTCGGGTGAGATGAGCAGAATCCCTGTTCTGAAAGTGGAGACCCACGCAAGTCGATACTGCAGGGCTGATTCTGTGTGCCGAGTCCTCTTCAGACCACGTTTCTGGGTACCATTCCTGAGCCTGCTCCAGAGTGGACCTAGCCTTGCCCCTGGGCAACCCAGGAGTTGTTTCCATGGTGACAGCATCAGGCCTGGCTGCTCTAACTCATTGTTCTGAGGAACTCATGGCAGTGCCAGGTAAAGTCAGGGTGTGGTCAGAAAGGGCTTCAAGAACTAACTCTAGCAGGGCACCAGCCCCAGCTGTTCCTGTCCTGGACAGTCTCCAGCAACTGCACCAGGCCCTCGTTAGAGATGCACTGTGGTCCCAATGGAGGCTTGGAGTTGCGTGAAGAGCCCATGCTTTGTATTATTTGGGGGCAAGAAGAGTGAAACAAAAAAACTCACCTCCTCAGGTTTCTGGAATGGGGCAATTCCTTCTGCTGTGACAGTAGATTTTTAGTTAATAATTGAAAAGTCCTCCTGGCATTCCAGGTCATTCAGGGACCTGTGGGTGGGAGGAGTCCACATAAAGATTCCTATGGCTTCCTACTGCTCGTTGGCCCATCTTTCCTTCATCATTTCTCCACCACTCATTTACTCAACCTGCCCTCCTTTAATCCCTACCCCCTGACTCAGCCATAACGCTCATTTTATGGGTTCTATGCTTTCCACCTACAAAATTTTTCTAGGCCTCCTTTGTCTCCCTACCCAAGTTCCCTCATTCATTCATTCCAGACCAACTCACATATCAATTTCTAAAACCTGTCCTGAGCCCTCTGCAGAGGTTGTCCTATCCGGGGCTGTTTTCACAGCACCCTGTGACAACCACTTGTCAAACCTATTTCAATGCACTAAAATGATTGGTGTAATTATTTCTTCCCACTGGACTGTGAGCATCTTGAGAGGAGGCCTCTGACTTCCCGCCCCAGCACTTAGCGCCAGGCCTGCTCCATGCTGGGCGCTTGGTAAATATCTGCCAGTTTGAACACAAAGAGAACATGATGTGAGAAGAACAATATTTTCAGTATTTGGGGGCATATCTGTCAGGGAAGTAATATTCCTTGGGTTTTCTGCAGCAGATCTCATGAGAGGGTTATGATGATGTATGTTCCTGAAATAAAGGGTCTGGGGGGGAAAAAATCAATGATGCTGAAAGGCGAAAAGACGTGCCGGCTGCATGCAAGGAGGGCCAGGCTTTGGGTCACTGGAACCAAAATACCTGAAAAAAACAACTCAGAGCAGGAAAAGTTTATTGGGGCTCATGGTGTCAGAGGTCTCAGGCTCTAGGCAGCTGGGCATCCCTGGGCTGAGAGGGCTGGGACGGGACGCTGGGTGGTGCCTGCTGAATTCGTTAAGTGCCCAGCCAACGCGAGAGCACGTCACAGCCCCCACGCCGGGTGAAGAGTCCCCATCCTAGTCTGGCATGGGGCTTGGGGTTGGACAGGGATTTGACTCAAGGCCTCACCACCTGCAGTGTAACACAGGGCCAGTGGAGTCTGGTTTCTCCTCTATGAAGTGGGGATCCTAATAGTGCCTTCCTGAGAAGTTGGGGTGAGGACTTCATGGGATGAGTGTGTACAGTGCCTCTGACACACCTGGTGTGTATGTGCAGTGCCCAAAGGGCCCCAGACACCTTGGCAAAGGGCAGGTTGAGGGTATGTGGCTGGCTCCCCTCCAGCTGGTCCTCAGACAACAGTAACTACCAGCAGAAAGTCCAGTGTGCAGCAGAAGGGCTGCCCAGGAAACAGTGACACTATTCTCATGTTATTTCAGCTGCCTTCAAGGGGTCTGAGCACACAAGAGTTCTAAGAAAGGTCCACAGAGACCTGCAGAAGAGAAGCTGTGAAGTCTGTCTTCCAACCTGCCTTATGACCCCTGGGTTTGGGTCTGGGTCTTGCCATTTGTTAACTGGATGACTTCAGGAAAGAATCTTAGCATGCTGAACATCAGTTTCCTTCTATTAATGGTTATAGGGGGTTTCAAGATGGCGGCCTAGAGGGCGGCTGCATTTCATGTTGCTCCAGGACGCATGATTCAAAAGAAGAGATAGTGAGAGACTTGGGACCAACTCAAAGCCACCGGGTGAGTCTCTCCCGTTGGGGAGGCATCCCGGATGGGGCGGTAGCCCCGGAACGCAGGGAACTTTGTGAAGTAGAGTTGCTCGGCGAGACGCCCCTCCCCCCACTGGAGCGGTAAACACGGACAACTGGGATCATCGTAGAGGAGGCGGCTCAGCATAGCGCTTGGACTCGGAGCAACCACTGGGGCTCCGGGCGGCTGCCTGAGGAGGAGCTGCGTGGCGAGCTGTTTAGACTCAGAGCGACCGCTTCAGAACACCGGGGGGCTGCCCGGAGGAAGAGGAGGAGTGCGGCGGGTCGCTTGGTCTAGGAGTGACTGCATCAGAGCCACAGGCGGTTGCCAGAGGAGGAGCTGCATCGCGAGCTGTTTGGACTCAGAACAACCGCTTCTGAACACTGGGGGCTGCCTGGAGGAAGAGGGGGAGCGTGGCGGGTCGCTTGGTTTAGGAGTGACTGCATCAGAGCCACAGGCGGTTGCCAGAGGAGGAGGCGAGTGGTGAGTTGTTTGGACTCAAAGCGACCACTCCTGAACACCGGAGGGTGGCCTGGAGGAGGAGCGCAGTGGGTCACTTGGTCTCCGAGCGACCGCTCCTGAACACCCGGGGGGCTACCCAGAGGAGGAGGAGGAACAGGGTGGGTCATTTGGACTCGGACTGACTGCCTAGGGCTACGGGCGGTTGGCGGGAGGAGGAGACGCGAAGTGAGTTGCCTGGACTCCTAGTGACCGCGTCGGAACACCGGGTGGCTGTCCGGAAGAAGAGGTGTGCTGCGGGTCTCTGGGACTCATAGCTATTGTACGGGGCTCCAGGTGGTGGCTCAGAGGAGGGGCCGCATAGCCAGGCGATTAGGTGCAGAGCAGGGTCCCAGGGCCTAGGCGGCTTCTTGCTGGAAGAGCCACACAGAGACACGCTCAGGGGCGAAGCGAAGTTTCCAGGACTGCGGGCAGATTCTCTGAGGAGAGGCAGCCTAAGGAGACTCGTCTGCAAAGGGTGAGGCTCCCAGGCCCAGGAGGTAGGTCCGGGACCCTGGGAACGTTGCAGAGGAAGACAGCCCAGCCCAGGCGGTAGTTGTAGATTGAGGGGAACCTCTAGGAGGGGAATTGACCAGCAAGACCTCCCCACTGGGTGAGTCTTCCCTATTAATGGTTATAATCTGCCTGGTGGTGCACATCTGTAGTCCCAGCAGCTGGGGAGGCTGAGGCAGGAGGATTGCAAGTTCAAAGCCAGCCTCAACAACTCAGCAAGACCCTAAGCAACTCAGTGAGACCCTGTCTTCAAATTTAAAAAAGGGGCTGGGGGTGTGGCTCAGTGGTTAAGTGCTCCTGGGTTAATCCCTGGTACAGAAAAAAAAAATCTACAATGTGTTTACCTTATAGGGTCCTCTACAGATTGAATGGGACATGAATGTGAAACAATCTTAATCAGCCCAAGTGTTGAAAACATTAGAAAACATGTGAGGTAAAGAATAACGTTTTAATTCCTAGGTAATTGTGAGGCTCAACAGCAGAGCCTCTGGGTTTTTTTCTGGGTATTTCCCAGAGAGATTGTTAAAATCTGAGCATGAGCATTTCTGTTCCATGTGCCATCAATCCATTTGGCAAGTAAACCTCCATCAATGCCAGGCTCTGCCGGGCTCTCTGGATGCAGAGAAGGGGACCCATATCCCTTTTTCAATGGACCCAGTCAAGTGGAATGTCCAATAAATCAGCACAGTGAGGCATACAGGGCCAGCAGGCCCAGGGAACTGAAGAGAACCCTACCAGAGTCTTCCTGGAGGATTCAAATGTTGGTCATCAAAAAGCACTGAGCTGAGGCATGGTCTGTCCATCAGGTCATTCATGCAGTATGTATTTATGAAGACACAACAAACGTCTATGGTGTCCCTGCCACATGCCAGGCAGAGCAGAGCTGGAGGTGCTGGGCCATGGTCCTGGCCTTGCCAGGCAGGTGTGCACAGCTGACTTCCAGGTGCCCGGATCTGGCCCCCTCTAGCTGGAGACTTGCTCTAAAGTCACAGAAGGTTGCTCTGCGTGCCCTGAGCAGGCAGGTGTGCTGGGCATAAACACACTCCTGGAGCACCCTCAACAGTGCCTGCTGGGGTTGGTACCTAAACACTCTGGACTCGTAAAATGGATCTGAGAGCACAAAGGTCCCTGGCTCATGGGGTTGCTGTGAATGAAAAGAGATGGCATAATCTCCTCCATCTTTTTATCTGCTTTAAACCACAAAGCGAAGCTGGTCAGGTAAGCGTTAAGTGCCGAGCACAGCCAGGGTGGAGGGTCATTAAATGCACCCTCTCACCCTTGGTCCCAGAGGTAGGAACTGTGTTAAAGAATATGAACTCTGGGGCCAAACTCCCAAACTTAGAATGCTAGTCCTGCAATTCGCTAACTACTTGACCTTGGTCAAATTCTTTACCCTCTCTGTCCCTTAGTTTTATCATCTGTACAATGGATTACTGGTAGGACTTACCTACGAGAATTACTTTCAGGGTTAGATAACAATGCCGATAAGGCTCTTATGACTGGAAATCACAGAAAAATCACCTTATACGAGACTGGTAAGAAGTAGAAGCAGGTTGGGTTGCAAAGGGGTTGGAGGTTGAATGCAGTGACCAGGTGTCCCTGGAGGAGCAGAGACTTCCTGCACTTGCTGCAGACCTGTCTTTCTCACATGGTGAGGGCCTGGGGAAATTTTAAACCCTTCCTTTGAAAAGGAAGAAGGAGCAGAGAAGTTCAGACTCCGCTTATGGAGCCCACAGCACCCCAGGGTTCACAGACTCTGTGGCAACCCAAAGAGGTGGGTAACACTACTCCTACCTCAAAGATGAGGAAACTGAGGCTCAGGAAGATGAGTCAGTGCCCAGAGTCTCGCGGCAGTAAGCAGCAGAGCCGGGAACTAAGTTGGGATCTTTCCCTCCCTGCATCCCTGCTCCTACTGCAGGGCTCCACATCTTTCCTCAGAGAAATAAAAATGGGAAGGCCAAGAGCAGAGGTTCTGCTTGTCACGTCCCCCTTCTCTTCGAGAACATGTGCATTCTTACTGAGTGTGTATGCGAAGGCTGAAGGTGTCCTGTGAATTGAGCAAAAGGCCTCGTGTCTCACCATCTGGCACCAAGCTGACTCTGGGGCGTAAATATGTGTGAAGGGGACCTGCGTGTGAATCAGCCCTGCTGAGGCCACTGATCACAGCCTGAGCAGTGGTGATTTGCAGATATACAGAGCCGACTTACAGCCTCCAGAGAGCCTTAACTCTTCCCCCAGATGCTGGGGACAGAGATGAACTGGTGAGCCTGGAGCTCAGGCAGGAGGTCACTCCTCATTGGTTGAGTGCACCATATGTTTCTGACCCCCTGCGTCTCTCTCCTCCCTGCCTTTCTCCCAGGTGGGAGAGCTTCCTAAAGAACCTGAACTGAGTCAGGTGAAGTCAGAATATTCCAGGCAGAGGAAGCAGTTGGTGCAAAGGCACTGTGGCACAAGTGAGACTAGAATGTGTGGGAGCATGAACAGAGTCTTGAAGAGGAGGCTCAGAGTAAGCAGGGACCAGGATCTTTGTTCCTGTATGGCACTGACAATGGCAGAAGCTGTGGTGGGGGATAGGAGATGGGGGAGGGTACAGGACTTAGAGCTATTACTCTGGCATTTACAGAAGCTTAGACTCTTAGGATCTCAGAATCATGAGAGTTTGTATCTGATAATCAGAGACTCTAGAAGTCTCAGAATGTTGAAATTTTGTACTTGGAATCATGCAGTCTTGAGCTCTCAGACATAACATTTTAGGATCATGTTTCTGGGCTGGGTAACTCTCTATCTTACATAAAAAAGAGAAATCAGCACCAAAATCCAAGCTTAACTGCCAAGGTTGACTGGTCCTTCCCAGGTGCTAAACACAGAGTGGGAGGGCCTGTGCCTCCTAGAACCCCATGGCATTCTGGAACACCCAATGGGGCTCTAAACTTGGCTGCAACCTGCTGTTGGGTACTGTATGCCAGCATCCCCCAGGCTCTGAGCTGTGGTCCTGCCCTCCCTGGCAGCTCACAGGATAGCCCCACTCTGCTAAGGGGCTAAGGACTAAGCAGTGTCCTTAAGCTGGAGGAGCCAGGCCTGAGCAGTGTCCACTCTTGCATGGACAGGGTTGGCATCAATCACCCATCATGGCATTTTTAATAAGTCCTGTGGTTCCTGCTGAAAACCACCAGAGCAGCAGGAGTCCTTTATGCCCTTTAAGTAATTTCACAGCACTTGGGCCATTGCCCCACCTTTATTTAATAGGGTTTCCTCCTCGCAGCCCCAGGGAGAGCAAAAGGGAGCTGGCCCTTCTCCAAGGTCATGGAATCAGTAATGACAACTGGTTTCTGCTAGTCCATTAGTCTCGTTTTCACTTGCTGAATTACTCAAGATGGACAAGTACAGAGCCGCAGAGATCTGGCCCTGGGGAAGAGCTGTGGTCAAGACCTGAGACGCGTGTCTCCTTGGGAAGGTTGTGGGCAGAAAGAAAAATGGCAGACTTCCTGGCCAGGCAGACTTGAGTTTGCATCTCTGCTCCTCCTCACCTTCTGGGTTGCTTGGGCTATGTTATTTAAAGTCTCTGGTGCTCAACTCCTTTCTCCTTCTTCATTTGAAGATCACAGTAGTCTCTGGAACCAGGTTTCCTGGGTTCACATTACAGGTCTACTGCCTCCTATTTCTGTGACTCTGAGCCAATCCTGTATCCTGTCTGGACTCCCATGATCACCTGGTCTATGGAATGGTGACAGCAATACATCCTACCTTGAGCAGCATTGTAGATGCTGAGAGTATTGATTGACTGAATACTCCATAGAGTGGGTGCAGAACAGTACTTGGTACAGGATAAACTAAATAAATGGGCGTTCTCAGTGAGTATCTTTGTTTGCAGGCTGGTGGTGAGTGAGAATCTTATTAGCGTTTGGCACTTCAGATGTGCATCCTGTGTCATTGGTGAGTGAGCAGAGGAAGGATGGGACAGATCGATGTAGAGCACTGAGCACAGTACCCAATACCTGGTAGGAGAAAATGCCCGCACACCGCAGTCTTCTGCCTTGGTTTGAAACCAGCGCCAGGGCTGACTCGCCAATGAGTGAGCTGGCCCATGGTGCACGTCCTTTCCCAACTCCACACAGCTCTCCCCAACTCAGGCTGGTGGCCTGAAATCAGCTGCTGTCGGGGTGTTTACACTGCAGACTCTGGCAAATCTTAGAAATCAAGTTTGTTGTAGTTGGTATTGTTTTATTTGAGAGAGAGTTAAACTTTGGTTAGAGCCCAATGGATCCCCGACTATCCGAGTACATTTTTAATTCTCTGCCACAGTCTTAACAGAAACCAGTTTTGATTTTTGGTGGAAGGATGCAGGACATTGGAGAAAACAAGCCCTTGTGTAGTAGATAAGAGGGTGTGTGGTATTGCAGGCTTGGCTTTGGAGACTCCACTGAGTTTGAAGTGCATATTTCTAGGGGTTTTGGTGGTCACTAATGCCCCACTGTGAAACCAAAGAGTAGATCAAGAAAACTATGACGCTTTGGTGATAATTATAGGACTTTGTATGACTTGATGAGATTAATCAGTGCTTGATGAGATTAATCAGTGTGTGCTTGGACCCGGTAGCCCTATCTCATAACCCCCCACAGACCTCCCTGATGGAGCCCTTCCCTAGGTCCTTACCATAAATGGCCAGGTCAGGCCTTCTGATCGAGGGGAACTATTTAAGGCCATTCCCAAATCTCCTTCAGCATCAATTGACTTTGAAAAAGTGCAGCTATTAAAGGCGCTGGACAGAGTGCGGTTGTTAAGTGTAGCGGACAGAAGAATGAACCCGAGGAAGGCATTTGTAAACTGCCCAGGATTTGAAAGCTTGTCTGGAATGATCTCACAGAGAGAGGGAAGCACAAATCAAGGCTGCCCCAGATCTCTGGCTCGGGCCGACTGGTCCTGGGACCCCAGCTGCCCTTGTGGTTCTCTGTCACACATCAGCAGGGCCCTCTGAGCCCAGACTCCCCTCCGGATTCTTCATGGAGGGTGAGATGGGTGGCATCTTTCTTCTGTCTTCTCAAGTTCCCTAGGGCTGCGAGTGATCAGCTAGGTCTGACAACCATTGCATCCTTGGAAATAATCTCTCTTCTAAAGTGTGTTGACATAGCATTTGTGTTTCAATGGCCCTAAATGGCTTTAGAGGAAAGGCAGTAAATCTGATCAGAGGAAGACCAGTTACTGTTCACTCTTAAAGGAATAAACAGGAATGTGCTCTGCTTTGAAATCTTTAAATTAGTGTCCGCCCTATAGAGACCAGCAATCGTTAGCACTTCTCAGTTGGGGCGGGTTGGGGGTGTTCCCACCCCCTCCCAGGCAGCTAGGGGATGTGGGGGCATTGCTATAATCCCAACTGGACTTTGGAGCACAGTGTTGAGGTTTCAAGGAGGGGTGGCCAGAAGGGGACAAGGAACAGTGGCCTAATCAGAGGGCAACTGGGAAACCCAAGGGGATGGGCCAAACCTCTAGAGGGAACAGATCCAAAACTGACTCATTGTTTGCATCTTCTTTTAAGATCCATAAGCACCAGCCCCAGGTGCTTTGGGAGGTGGTGAAACATTTATGAGATGGGGCATGGTAGAAGGAAGGTAGGCCATGGGGAGGGCCCTTGAAGGGGATATTGGACCTGGCCCCTTCCTCTCTCTCTTTACTTCCACCCACCATAAGGTGAGCAGCTTCCTCGACCACTTACTCCAGTCCACGATGCTCTGCCTAGCCACAGACCCCAAAATGATGGTGCCAAGTGACCATGAACTGAAACCTCTAAAACCATGAGCCAAAATAAACCTTCTCTCTTTCAAAGTTGTTTTTCTCAGCTATTTTGTCACAGCAATGGAAAGCTGACCATCACAATGACCATGCAGGGAAAACCAGCTGGAAATGGAGGCTCTGCCACTGAGGGCAGCAAGGAAGCAAAGAAATGTGAGAGTGAAGAGAAAAGCAACCTGTGTGGGTAGTGGGGAGCTTTTTTCAGTCTGAGCCTGAGTCCTCCTCCCAAGCCCTGGAGTTACACACATTCCACACAAGTCAACTTGTTTCCACCCTGTCACTAAGCATATCTTAAAAAAAAAAAAAATTCAGTCACAACCAAACTTGGCTCCTGCCCATCAGAATATCATCAGGATCTTATATGAAATGAACTTCATATTCTCTAGTCCCACCTTGATCTACTGAATAACACTCTTCATGGAATGGTACCCTGGGTGCAGGCCAACGTTTTATTCCACAGAGGTAGTGAAAAGTGTAGAAATGAAGAGTATGGACTCTGGAGACAGCCCAGTGGAATTTAAATCCTGTCTTCACAACCTGGGTCACACTGTGTCTTGATTTTCTTATCTTTAAAATGACTGATGATCATTGTAGCTACGTCATAGGATTGTTGAAAGGGTTAAATGAGATGTGCAAAGCGCTTAGAATAGTGCCTAATGCTTCATACTGTCTTAGATTGGTTCTCCCAGAAGCAGATCCTGAGGCAGGATTTGGGTTATTTATCTGATCGATGGTCCCAGGGAACAGTGATGAGGTGTGTGAGCACGAGGCAGAGAAGAGAAGGAAGCAAATACCATGGGCATCAGCAAAGGACTGCAGGGTTGCCGGGGCTTGTGCTCCTGGGAAACACGGCGAGACTTGCAGACCCCGCCTCAGTGTGTCCCACCTGAAGGATGGGGACTCTGGAACATTTGGTTTCCATGGTTGCTGTTCTGGTACCATCAACTGGGTGATTTGAACAACAGAAATTGTGTCATGGTTCTGGAGGCTAGAAGTCCCGAATCAAAGATGTCTGCAGGAACCACACCTGTAATTCTAGCTATGTGGGAGTCTGAGGCTCACAGGATCACAGGCTCAAGGCCAGCCTAGGCAACTTAGCAAGACCATGTCTCAAAATAAAATAAAGGCCTAGGGATATAGCTCAGTGGTAGAGCTCTTGCGTAGCAGGTTTAAGGCCCTGGCAGCAAACACCAGAGGAGAGAAGCAGCAAACACAGGAGGAGAGAACCTCATGGTTCTGCTGACGTGTTCCCCCAGTACTCAGGACTGACCCCAGGAGCCCACTACCATTGAGCTCTCCAGCTCTTTTCATTTTATTTTGATACCTACTTTGTTTTTGTTTCTTTGTGGCACTGATTATTGAACCTGGGGTCTTGAGCATGCTAGGCAAGCACTCAACCACTGAGCTATATCCCCAGCCCTTTATTTTATTTTGTGACAGGGTCTCACTGAGTTACCCAGTTTCTGAATCCTATTTCCAGCATCACAAAAAGGACTTAGGCAAGGGCTTCACCTTGTGACCTAGTTATCTTCTGATGCTGTGCGTCTTCTCATGATGCCGTCACATTGAGAGTTAAGATTTCAACACATGAATTTGGTGGGGTGGGGGGACAGGAACCTCTGTCCATTGTGAAATGTCTTGTGTACAACTGTCGCCACAGAGGTTAGATTGGCACCTGGTACTTTATAGGAACTCAGTATTGGATGGATGAAGGAAGGAAGGAACGGGTGAGCTCTCCCTTTACTCCTACTTCCCTGAGGCCTAGAGCAGGCATAGGAATGAGCCACCCAGCCCACCTGAAAGACTGAAGCTGCAGAACCACCCGTTCTCCTGGCACACCTCCCAGGCCTCCCAAAAAAGCAAAGCCCCTGGGGCATCTACTTAGTAATCCTTTAGCTTCCTTTACCCCTGAGATCAGAGTGTCCCATGAAGTGTTTACAGGATATCAACAGCCCTAGGTGGCAGCCTCCTCTGGGCCAGCCCCTGTGGGCTGGCCCCAGGCAGCTGACTGCTCTACAGGGAGCAGCGCCAGGGAGGGGCTCAGGGCCGACCAGTAAAACCCCCAGTTTTCCTTGGCTTCTCAGTCTGAAGAAGTCTGACCACCTGCCGCTAGCTGGCCCTGAGGAGATGTGCCACCTGCACCCTCCTGAGAGGCCGGGGCTCATCCCCTGCTTCTGGGAGTGCTAGCTTACAGAGGTCTCAGATGTCAGCAGAGCAGGGATTTGTGGACAGCCAGAGAGAGCCCAGGGAGCCACAGAAGCAGGAGGACACCAGCCCCATGCAGAGTGCAAATTGTGTTTCCCTGTCAACACTGGCTATCACAGCAGACCCCCACCGCCTCTTCCCAATGCACTGAAAACGGGCACAAAATATGCAAGCTTCCCCCTTATTGCCACAATTATGCCCCTGTACGCCTTCCCATGACATTGTATTAAACGTTATTAATAGATAGTTATAAAAAATTAACTAAAGGTAGCTTACATAGGAAAAAACAATACAGATTTAAATTAGAACTTGAAAAACAATGCTTTAGCTTAGGTGGGGGAGCAAAACTGTTGATCCAACTCTTGTGATTAGTCATTATATTTGTCTCTGAGCTTCCGAGTAGCCTTAGCAAAAAGAAAAATATGACAAGTTATGTGCTTGTGTTTAAGTGTCAAGAAAATGGTGAGTTCTTGTCTTTTGGAGCTGGTTCTGAGAGGTATTTTAAATATATAAAATATTTAACAGGAATATATGTAATATGTAAAAGGAAATAGCTTAGGAAACAGTTTTCCTGCAAATGCCAACGTGTTTTTGAGATTTTTTTTTTTTTTCTTATTTGGCGATTGACAAAGATTGACAGAAAACATGAACCTAATTCATGACTGAGCCTGCATCATTTAGGAGATGTTACTCCTTCCTTTCCTCCTTCCCCCTTCCTGCCTTCTTTCCTTCCTTCTCTCTCTCTCTGTTTCTCTCTTTCTGTCTCTCTCTGTCTCTCTCTCTGTCTCTCTCTGTCTCTCTCTCTCTCTCTCTGTCTCTCTGTGTCTCTCTCTGTCTCTCTCTCTGTCTCTCTGTGTCTCTCTGTGTCTCTCTCTCTCTCCCTGCCCCCACTCTGTTGCTGGCTGGGGCTAAGAGAGCCCCTCTTTCACTCAGTACAACAGCACAGCTGCCTGAGGCCAGGATTTCCCACTAACTCCATTCCAGTTCGCTGCTAACAGAGGCCCGAGGTACAAAGGAGCAGCAGTTTTACAAGAAGCCAGACCTTTCATGTCTGGCTGCCATCCTGAGTTGGCTCTTCTGCGTCTGACTCCATTTCCTGTGCATCAATCTTATTTCAGCACCAGCACCACCCCAGAACAGTGGGCACTGTGTGCAGAACAACTCATCCCATAAGTTGGTGGCCTGAGACAGCACCCATTCATTGGTCCAGAATCCTACAATAAGGCCTGGGATCTTTGGGCAGCTTGTCAGCTCTGCTCAGCTCTGCACAGCATCATGGTATCGACTGGGCTCTCCAGGCATTTGCACAGCTAGTGACTCCACTGAGACTGGAGGATCAGAGGTCCTTCATCCCTTGAGTCCTCACTGGGGACTTCTGGGTCTCTCGTCCCCAAGCAGACTGGCTCAGGCTTTCTAATTTAAGGCAAGCAGGGGACTGAAACCCAGAGCTTCCAGGCATCTGAGGCCTGGGCCTGGAGCTTGCACCCTGTTATCATAAGTGCAGCCAGATTCAGGGTGCAAGAATCAGGGAGGTGGGATTCCTGGGAACCATGGTGGCAATCACCACTATCAATACCTTAGAAATAGTGCACCATGTGTAGCCATCTCACCTGAAGGGTGAGGGAGAGAAAGGGACAGGCACGCACTCCTGGAACTTCTCTATCAGGACACTAGGGTCCAGCCTGATCCTTCCTCCAATCTCTGTGCACTCAACCCCCTTTGCTGCCACCGTCCAAAGCCCAAATGGCAGGCTTGGCCAGCTCTACTCAAAATTTCCAAACAGACGAGGAATGGACCTTCAAAGTGATAAAGCGGCCCATGTCATAGGAAACCTCCCAGCCACCTGCTTGGAGACATGGAGCATGGGGCACACAGTCATGCAGCCCTATGACTGACGTCCTTGTGAGACAGTGGTCTCCCAGTCAGCTGCGGTTACCAGAGGTCATAAGTCATTATCATACAGGCCAAAGCAAGACCCAGCGTTCAGCAGCAGCCTAGAAGTCAGTCGAATTTTCTCCAGGCTGGAATGGGAACATCTGGCCCTAGCTTAGGACAAGGGTCACATTGTTTAAAAGATGACTTGCATGACAATGAAGGCCATAGGCTCATCACTTTTGCAGAATCTGAAAGCTGGAAGAGCTAGATAACAAAGGCACTGAATAGCAGAATCATGGGACAAAGACATTTTGACACCAGGAGAAATGGTGTGATTCTTTAAAAAGGTTGAATTAAACAAGAGTAAAGGCAAGATTCTGTTTCGGTTCAAATGCATGCACGTTCACACACACATGCACCCTCACACATACCACGTACCCATGCATCCATGAAGAGATGGGATGAAGACATGATTTAGTAGCACCATGTGAAAAGAACAAGTAGATATATATTTCCAGCAAGTTTAATTTGAGTGAAAAGTAGGCAGAGTTGATGCGACCTTAGATTCTATTAATAGGAACATGGATTCTAGATTAAGGAAGGTGATTCGTTACCTCTCTTCAGTATTACACAGTTTACTTCTGATATATTAAGTCAACTGCTGAGTACATAATTTTAGAAGTCTTAAGAAAAAGCTAACATATTTAGAGGGAACTTGATAGAAGAATTTGAAATCATGAGCTGTGAGGGAATGTAAGAAGTGTCTGAAGGAACTTGACCTAGAGGAGTCCTCAGTAAGGACTTACGGAGGGTCTTCCGTTCTAAAGGTTGTGATGTGGCAGAGGGACTCGATCTGTCCTCTGTGGTGCCGGAACAGCCTCAGGTAGACTAATGAGCTGAAGGCTGAGGGACCCTGGCATTTGAACATCAAAAAAAGAAAAAGAAAAAAAGAGAAAAGAAGACCATCCAGTAGTCAAAGAGGCCCAATTAAAGGATGGACTGTCTGAAAGTCCCTGTCCCTCACTGGGCTACACGATCGCTCAACAGAGTAGGCAGCAGGGACCCGCACCCTGAGATGGATCACTGATTCAAAACGAACCTTTAGATTCTACCCGACCAACTACAAGGTGTCCCAGGCTGTCATCTGAGCTGCCCTGGGAAACCCGAGCGCTCTCAGGTGCTGAGGGGCCTTGGGGAGGAGCAGAGGCACCAGGTGCTCAGCCGGGCCCATGGCATCCGCTGGTGTGGCACCCTTCCTGGCTGTCCGCCTGGGAGGATGGGAATCTGACAAAGCAGGCCCCAGGCACCAGGCCGCTGAGGAGCAGCTGGGGCAGTTCAAGTCATGACCCTGGCTTGAAACCAGACTGCCACTTGCAAGCGGTGTGATGTTAGAGAAAGTGGTAAACCCTTTTGAGCCCCCATTTTCCCACTGGTTTGTCGTGAAAGTGAAATAGACCACCTAAGGGAAGCCTGTGACCTGTGCGTGTTGCTGGGACTCAGGAAATCCTGTTTCCCCCTCAGTTTTTCTCTCTAAAGTTGAGCTGTGCTGGTCACCATGGGAACCAAGAAGGAAGACCTCGGGTGGGGGTGGCCCTCTAGCCTCTCTTGGGGGTCAGTTCACCTTGAAAATGTGACTGCTTTGATCACCCTCTGCCCCTGCTCCTCGCTGGCTCCTCGCTGTGCTGAGGATGCATTTTCTCCCTGACAGAAGAGCTGAAGGAGAAGCTGACGGAATACGTGGACAAGGTGAACGGCCAGAAGCCGGGCTTCATCAAAGTGGTGCGCCACAGCAAGCAGGAGGGCCTCATCCGCTCCAGGGTCAGCGGCTGGCGCGCCGCCTCGGCCCCCGTGGTGGCACTCTTCGATGCCCACGTGGAGTTCAACGTGGGCTGGTAAGTGTCCCTGGAGAGAGGAGGAGGAGTCCAGTGAGGTTCAGGAAGGGTAGTGCCTCTGGAATCTTAGTCACCAGCCAGAGGGAAAGGAGACAGTTCTGGGAAAAAGTGAGATGAGGGTGTGTGAGTGACCCAGACAGCAGGGTCAGGAGGGTCAAGGGTCAGCAGGTCAACCCACAGCACCTGAAGAGTATGGTGACTTCAGATGTGGCTCTGGCTGGTGTGGTCCCCTGGCAGGTATGAGCAGGGGGAGGGGTCCATGCTGAGGGCAAAGCAGAGTGTGCCCAGCTAAGGGCAGGCTCCAACACCCGGGAGCGGCTGAGTTGGAGCCCATGTGACACAGATGCCCTACCTCACAGATGGAGAGAGACCATGTGGTGCCAGACGGTGAGGGTGACGTGATACTGTCATGGGTGCCAGGCCAGAGGTAGCACGTCATCTCAGATTCTCTCTACTGGCGAAACCAAGTCGTTGCAAATCCTCCTCTCTGGCCAGGGCTGCTCGTGGTGGGTAGAACAAGAGAACTGACAGAAACCTCAATGTCTGCACCAAGCAGGAATGGGACCTGATGCTGCTGTCCCTGCAGGGCCCAGAGGGTGTGATTCCACCCACTGCGTCGCTTTGCCTGGACCCTGGAGTGACAGGGGTGGGGATGACCGTAGAGCTGGGACCAGTAGTTTACACCCTTTCCCCAAATGCCTGATAGCCTCGAGTCTGCTCCCAGGGTGCCAGCCTCTGCCTCTGGGAAGTTTGGCAAGGAGGTCATCGGGCAGGAAGGCACACAGGGGGTGCGCCCAGCCTGGGCTGCTGTCTGCAATGACAGGCCCAGATAAAGTCGGCAGAGCAGGCATTTTTTTATAGTTGCAGTCCCTGCTTGCCATTTGTGACTATTTAAAAAGCATTTTCACTGGATTTATGGCCAAACCAGGAGAGGGACACTTACTATTTCAAGCTGATTTGAATAAACAATTATGCACCAAATGCATTATTAATGAGGAGCTTATCATTCCTGTCGGCAAACACATTACTCCCTGGGTGCCCAAAGGGGCTTCCTGGCTTCCTGGAGAAACCTGGATACTCTGCCTCTTCCTGGGCAGGTGGGGACAGGTCCCTGGGTCCCATTGCTCTTTTCCTCCAGGTCAATATACTGAATTTAACAAAATCAAAGCCCAGGTTAAAAGCTTCCTCTGGAACCCCAAATCTGTTCCTTCTTCCCCACCCCCCTTTCTTTCCTAAGTCTTGTTTGTGTTGGGTGTATGGAGAAAGGGAAAGCAGGCCAACTGGACAAAAATCCAGAAATGGCCAGGTTGCTCACCCACCCTGAAGGCCACAGGGGATGGAAACGTGAACCTGGGCAGCCGAAGAGGCAGTGTGCTCTCCATTGGATATGGCCAAGTGTTCCCTCCTCCTGCTAGGGAGCAGCCGTCAGGAGATGCTGGTCTGGTTGTTGGCCACCTGGGAAGCAGTCACCCCCTCTCCCTCCCTCTCTCGCAGGGCTGAACCTGTCCTCACCCGCATAAAGGAGAACCGGAAGCGGATCATCTCGCCATCCTTTGATAATATCAAATATGACAATTTTGAGATCGAAGAGTACCCGCTGGCCGCCCAGGGCTTTGACTGGGAGCTGTGGTGCCGCTACCTAAACCCCCCCAAGGCCTGGTGGAAGTTGGAGAACTCCACAGCCCCGATCAGGTACAGCATCCTGACTTGCAGGTCTCTCTGCCTCAGCCTCCAGCCAAGGGCTGTGTCCCCAGCCCAACCCTTTTTCTGCAAACTCCAGCCCCAGGAAGGTTGCCCCAGTGGGAGGAGGGTAAAAAGGAGTTGCAGTGTGATCCTCAGCCACGGCTCATAGGCTCTGATGATCCCTTTTGAAAGAAACACCACAGCACCCAAACATACACACACAGCCTCAAAGTGACTCATTTTAACACTTGCTGGGTGTTCAACCGCTGTGCTTGTGTTGGGAACCCAGACTGATTAAGATTTGGTTCTAACCACCAAAGCCTGGAGTCTAGTGAAGACAGACAAAATCATTGGGATGAAAATATTATTCTGCCATGCTGGTGGCAACTGTGTGGCACGCAGGCATCGCAAATCTTTTGCAGACAGGGCAGCGTTCGTATTTGTGCAGTAGGAGATAGATAGGTTGGGAATGGGCACCCATATGTGAACTTCATGGCACAGAGGAGGTTCAAAGGACCTGGAAGAAGGAACTTGAGCTGGAAAACCCCAAGCAATGGAATGGAGGGATCGAGGGGTCAGGGCAGACCCACGGGACTTGCATACCTCAATGGTGTTGAAGCTTTATCCTATAGAACTCAGACAAAAGTGGCTTCATACTGCATTTCTGCCTTTATTGCTGTTTCCTAGACTCCAGAAGGACTCTGCTTTCAGTCTCTGCTTTTACAGGTCAGGAATCCTGCAACAGCTGTCCCCACTGGCATTTCTTCCATCTGTCTTGATGACAGGGTGGGTGCCTATGCTCCCTGCCTGTTAAACACACAGCCACAGAAGGTGGCCTAGGGGGCAGCTCTGGAATGAAAGAGGAGATTAGAAACCCATGTTGCTTTGTATTGCATGAGAGAGAAAGATTATGAAAAATTTAATTGAAAGTAGGTGATTATTACCTAAGATCACATTTTTTCCTTGCTGGAAGAAAAATATATTTATATTTAAAATAGGATGGAAGAGAACCCTGCTTAACTTTCCTGTAGTTATCTGTTACCTTCTTAGTCTGTCTTGTGTTCCTATTTTAAAATTTACCTAAGGCTAGGTAATTTATTTAAAAAAAAAAAAAAAAAGATTTATTTAGCTCACAATTTTGGAGACTGAAAGTCCAAGATTGGGTGACCCCATCTGGTTAACCCATGATGGAGCCTACTGAGTGCATTCTAGGGCTGGGAATATAGCTCAGTTGGTAGAGTGCTTGCCTTGCATGCACAAGTCCCTGGGTTTGATCCCCAGCAACACACACACACACACACACACACACACACACACACACAAGAAAAAACTAAGTGCATTCTAACAAGGCAGATGGCACCCCATGGCAGGAACAAAAAGGGAAATGGCCACATGGCGAATAGGTCAAGTATGTGAGGTCTGCTTGCCTTACATCAACCTGCTCTCTAGAAAACGAAACTGATCCTGCCAGAATTGCATTAATCCCCTCTGAGTATGGCACCCCATGACTTGATCACCTTCCACAAGGCACCACCTCAAAATACTGTTACGTGGGACCAGGATTCCAGCACATGAACCTTTGGGAGACACCCGAACCATAGCAAAACCACAGTAGTTACCTACTGTGTTAGGTCTCTGCTCAGTTCTGTGTTGTTAAATATTTGCTGGATGATTACTATGTGCAGGGTCTTTCATACACATGGTCTTATTGTATCTTTATCATAACCTGGTGACAACTCATTGTGTCATCTGTGTTTTATAAGGTGAGAACAAGACTGAGAAAAGATAATGACCCTACCAAAGGCTCTGGGCAGAGGAGCCAGAATCCACTCAGGTCAGCTGGCCTTCAAGGCTAGTCTTCACCCCTCTAGCTGGCCACTATCAAGTGCAGGACTAGTATAGCTGATTTCTTCCCCTGGGTCTCTTGATGTTGGATCATCAATCTGCTGATATTATAGGTAAATATGCCACCATGCAATAGATATTTTTGCAAAAGACTGTATTGATGTTAGCTGTTTCTGTTCTGCTCATCTCTAAATGTGTAAGGCTGGTCTTATCAGCAAAGCTAAATTCTAGATCTTTCACAGAGAATGTCATCTCAATCTCATACTTTCCATCACTGAATTTTTATCAGAAACTTAATTAAATAAATTATACTTATGGACGATTTGGGTCAGACCGTTCCTAGTTTTATTCCTATATGAAGACAACCCCCCAGAGACTGTGATTTGTACAAAATAATCTTGTCTATCCCAGCTCCTTTTTCTTTGGAGCTGCATTTTAACATTTTCTTCCAAATGGTGTAAGCTATAAAAAGAGTCCAGTGACATCCTCTGTTGTATTCTGGAAGGATGTTTGTGAGATGGTTTTTTAGTAAGTCCCCAAGTGATCCCTTTAAGAAGACTGACATGAGAAATTTCTTTCAAATCAACTGCTGGTCAGAGAAAACCTTGCTATCCCTGAGGAATTAATCATTTTTTAGATTTTCACATGAGAACTGTACATTTATTTCTAAGACCACATGTGTTCATTTTCATCTCAGCCGACAGGAAGCTCAGAACCAAATTTGAAGGGTCAATTGAAGAACTATGAAGGAGGACCTCTGTCTGCAGATGCATTCTAACTGGCCCCCAATTTGTTTAATCTTCAGATCTTTTTTTTTTTTTTTTTTTTTTTGTTGTGCTGGGGATTGAACCCAGGGCCTTGTGCTTGCGAGGCAAGCACTCTACCAACTGAGCTATCTCCCCAGCCCTAATCTTCAGATCTTTCTAGACATTATCTATGTTTTTTAATATATGTTACATTTTCTTATAACCTATTTCTAAATCCTTTTGGGAATTAGGGAGGATATAAATCAGTAACACTTTTAGACTGATCAGGTCCACTTACTATACTAACCAGCTAATAAGTAATAGACAGCCTGAAGTGGCCTTTGGTCATCCTAGTAAGTTTTGTGGATTCTGCTCCTTCCCTGGCTGGGTCTGGCTGTTACAGGAAGACCCCATCCTGTGTGTGCTAGGAGCGCTGTTCTGAGGAGCTTGGCATGTCCAACACCCAGTAGTGTGAATAAAAGTCTGAACCCCTCTCTGCCTTGCTTAGAAAATGATCTTTTGAGTGTCCATTATGTCAGTTACCATCAAAAGCTTTACTTTATTCAATTAAGTCCACATGAGGTTATAACTAATCCTATTTATAGGTATCGATTTGGAGACTCAGAGAGGCTAGGGAACTTCTCTTGGAGACACACAGCCTAAAAGGAGATTATTCCCACAATGCCCATTTCCAAGGCTCGAGTCCAGGATCCTAAAGCAGGATGTCAGCCTGCTTTAGGAGTGTGAATTGACCACCTAGTGCACCTGTGGTCTGTGGAGAGTGGAGCCATCTAAAATAAAGTATAGCAATGTGAAAAGAAGAGAGGCAGTGACTCCAGGGTGCCAGTGTTCCTGAGCAACTCCTGCATCAGCATCCCGCAGGGAAACAGCCTGCAAAATAGCCTTCCTCTACCCTGATGAGTTTCCAGTCTCTAAGACAGGTCTGTTTGCATGAGATTGACTAACAGTTTTCTCATCGCCAAGAATTCTTCATTTCTCCTTTTCTCTCCTCAACCAAATCCTCCAGACACGGACTGATAAAATGCCAGCAAGGGCTACAAAGAGTAGTAGCGTTCTCCGCAGGGAGGCAGCCAGGTGTGCTCCTGCTCATTTCCCTAATGTGAACTGTTTCCTGGGAAGGCCTGGGTGTCTGCACCAGATGGTGAGCCCTCCTCTAAAGAAGGAGAGTTGCAGCTGTGTTGCTCCAACCCAAGATCCTGGTTGAGTCCACACCCAGACTGTCCATCTATACACTGCCTGGCGGCTGTCTCCCCCCTGGTGTCCCACAGATAGTATAAAGTCAGTTTCCCAGCACAGAATCCTTCCTCCCTTCAAAGGTGGCTCCTCGATTCCCTCAGCCCTCTGCAGTCAGCTGCCTGAGTATTCTTTTTAAAAACACAGATCTGTTCCTACTACCATTCTGCTTTATATTCCTCACGGACACCCCTCTACCTACAGATAAAATTATAAATTATTTCCTTGTGCAACCTGGTCCCAGCTTACCTTCCTAAGAGGACCAAGGTTGCCATGTGGAACCTCAGGTGGGAACCTTGGCCGGGGCACCCAGCAGAAGTAGAAGGTGCAGCTCAGAGATCAGAGTCAGGGCATACAAACAGCCCATCTAGCCCAGCAGATGCAAGCACAGCGGGTTATGACAGCTGGTGCCCACACAGGAGCTGTCTGCACGTTGCCCTGATAAACAGCCTCCCTGGAGTGGCTGGGTTAGGGCATACCCAGGAGGCCGCTCCAAAAACAAGGCCCACACTGGCTCTGGCAGCTGAGAAAGTGAGAGCACCCATCCTCCTATAGGAAGATGCCACAGCTCTTGTTCCTCGGGGGGCCCCAGGAGGCAGCCCTCTGCTCACCACTGGCTGTCTCCCTCCACCTACAGGAGCCCCGCCCTCATCGGCTGCTTCATTGTGGACCGGCAGTACTTCCAGGAGATTGGTCTACTGGATGAAGGCATGGAGGTCTACGGAGGCGAGAATGTGGAGCTTGGGATCAGGGTGAGTGGGCTTTCTCACCAATAGGGCTGAGCTCATCTCCCACGAGGATGAATCAGTCTGGGGATGGAGAAAGGGAGCTTACAGTTGAGGTTCACAGACTGTTTTTGAACGTCCAGTCCCCAGTCTTCGTCCATGTGTGTGATTGGGGCCAGATGGAAGGGGGATACAGTCTTCAGGAAAAAGACTTCAGAACCTGCTTGGCTGGAGGTAAGGGTATGGGAGCGAAATCCCTCACCCAAGGGAACAGTTTCATTATTAAAGCAAAGCATGAGCCACTGGGGTGAGTCAAGGTGTGTGTCAGGAAGAGACGAGTAGGCATCAAGAGGGGGCCAGGAAACAGCGATCAGAGTCAATGCCTTGGGATTTCTCCCTTGAATGATCTGGGTCTCCATGGTGGCCCAAACTTTTCCAAAGATTTTGTCAGAAAATGTGAGAAATAAACTCAGAGGGTGTAAACAACAAAATAGCCAGGCTCACTGCATGGTTTCTGACCCCACCTAGATTGCCCAGACCCACAAGCCCAATGCTGTCTCACACCATTTTCCTGATGTAGCCACCCACCGTGCCCCAAGGGCTCTCTGCAACCATCAACTCTTGTGGCTCTGTGAGAGGCACCGTTTTGCGTCTCATCCTGTAGGAGCATTTCCTAGGCTTTCTGACTCCTTTCTCTTGATGTGTGAAGAGATAAACCCAGAATGAATCCCTCTCCTCCATCATCAGAGGGACACATTAGTTGAACTAGTGTTCAGCAGGAATGTGAAGATTGACACACTGAAGGATCTTATCCATGTCCAGGAAGTGTCTCTGGTAAATCAGTATTTGAACTGAGGCATGATGGTCTCCACTATCTTCCTCCTGGATATATTTAACAGCCTTAACCTGCACATTACATGCTTGTCAACTTCTGGAGAGGACTTTGTACTTTCTGGTGTTTGTGGTTGTTGTCTGAGATTTTCCTCTTCAGGCCAGCCTGATTGTACTTCCATACAGACCTTCTCCAATGCAAGACCAGTTCCAAATAATCAATCTGCTTTTGCTCCTATGGCCTCAGTGCTGCCTGTAACAGTTTCTGATGTTCAATTTCCACCCAAGGACTCCAACTTGGATCTCCCCTCCTCACCTCTAACCTCCTCCATTTCTACCTCCCACTCCACAGGCCAGGTGACTGGCCCTAAGAATCCTTGCCCCTAACCTGAAGGGGAGATAGCACCCAAAATGAGCATCTCATAACCTCTCTAGGACCTGACAGGCACTGCATGCGGACTGTCTTTACCCAGACTTAATATTGGGGCTTTGAGGACTGGCAGCAGGAACAGCCTGTCTGAAGCTGAGCTTAGAAAACTCATCCAGACACCTGTATTTACTGAAACTCCAAGAAATTGCTTTGGAGGCAGTCAAATGCATGGGCTTATCAGGGAGCTAATGTATTCATAGAGGACAGCGCCTGCATAATCACCCTCATTTCTTCAGCTCTCCCTCCACCAGCCATTTATTCACCGTGTGCGTCCTCACCATCTCATTTCAGCACCACTCCTGGATAAATGCTTGCCCCCAAACACAATATGTTTCACTAGGAGCTGCTGTCAGGAATTGGCTGAACGGGCAGCACCGCCTCCGGTCACTTGTGTTCTCTGGATAAAAATGTCCGGGGATGGAGAAAGGAATTAGATTTGTGAACTCTGCTTCCAACATGTGTGTGAGTCAATCACAGAGTAGTAGTGATTTCTGGCTTTTCTTTCCTTAAATTAGAAAGCTATTTTGGAGTGTAGGCCTGGGTGAAGCTCTCAAATACATGTTAAAATATCTTTGGGTGGTTTCATGTTCAGGGTTTGAAATACAGTATAAAATGTTGTCTGTTTGTTTTTCTCTCCATCTCTTCCCTCTCACTTAATAGAGATGAGATGTTATTGGAGTTGAAGGAAAGGTGACTTTTAATGAAGGGGCCCCACATGTTAGCTGGCAGAACTGGGGACACGCAGGGGAGGGTCTGGTTAATTTGAATACCATTTCTCCCTAGAAGGGATATAGAATCTCTGATCATCTCCCAAACAGATGCTCCCAATTGTGTGGTTATTAATATTTTCTTTCCATCATGCTGTGTGAGCTAACATCTTAGTGCCTCAATTCATTCATCTGAAAATGGGATATCTGTCCTAATTACCCCTCAGGATTGTGCATACAACTGAAAGATGTTTCTTTTTTCACCTTGATTATCCAGAGGCAACTTATTCAAAGTCCTCACCTATTTTGGAACATAGTATTAGAATTGTTGGTACAATTACTGAATTCCTGCTCTGCGCCAAGGATCATGCTAGGCATCTTCTTTAAGTTATCCATCCACAAAACACCTTAAAATAGATGTTATTATGATAACCCCCTTTTTTCAGTTGAGAAAACTGAAATTAAGAGCTTAAATATGTTCTCAGATCATGCAACTTGTAAAACATAGAGAAAGAATTTAACCCCAGATTTTTATGATTCATCAGTTACACCACAGTGATTAACGCAGGGATAAGTCCTTCAAGCATCCTCCCAAAAGGTATTATGATGTGTACACAGTAATTTCCTTCTGTTTTGTTCACAATCATGTCTATCAAATCTCCATTTAAAGCCTTACTCTTCTTTTGCAGTCAATTCTAATAAAACTTTTTTCCACTGATTCCTAAGTCCACAAGGCAATGGGAAAAGGGTGGGAGTTGCTATGGCAGAATGAAAGAATGGAAAATAATAACTGACATTGACTAGAAGATTGAGAGATTGTTTACTTCCTGACTATAAAATTTCTGGAATATATAAAAAAGTGTTCAAAAGGTTACAAGAAAGTAAGCAATTGTCAGAAACTATTATGGGTTGAATTGAATCTCCTACAAAATATGTTGAAGTCCCAACCTCTACTACCTGTGAATGTGGCCTTCCTTGGAAATGGGGTCTTTACAGAGGTAAGCAGGTTAAAATGAAGTCACTGAAGTAAGGTGACTTACTTAGTCCAAAATGACTAGTTTCCTTTTAAGAAGAGGAAAATTTGCACATAGGTATAGTGAGAAGATGACTGTGTGAAGATGGAGGCAGAGATCAGAGCTCTGATGCCATCGGCCAAGGAATGCCTAAGGCTTCCAGAAGCTTGAAGAGGCAGGGAAGGGTCCTCCCTTAGAGGCTTTGGAGAAAACATGGCTCTGCCACCACCACATCTTGATTTCAGGTTTCTGACCTCCAGAATTATGAAAGAATAAATTTATATTGTTTTAGCAATCTAGTTTGTGGTACTTTAAACAACATCCCAAAGAAACCAAAAATTAAGTGATACAGAGGAGCCTACTATAGTTGAAGAACCAGGTGACATTTAAGCTTATGTTTTCTGAACTTCACAGTATGGGCTTGCTTTCCCTCCCATAAAGCTGGGACTCCAAAGGCCTATTTTCTTAGTATAAAGTATTAATCCTCTTTGGAGAAAGACCCTTTGAACCTGGGCCATAAAACTTTCCACAAGTACAGTTCCAAGGAATATGATCTCACAGTTTAAAAAACATTACAGAAGAAACAAAAGAACAAGAAAGTACCAAAAGCAAACACTGAAAAATCAGTGGACAGACATATTTAATCTATAAAGTTCTCAAGTACTGAATCAATCAGACACAGACCATAAAGTAAGCTTTAAGTATGTTTATATAAATACATAAGAGCTTGAAAATATGCATAAGAAATAAGAGACCATGAAAATATTAGCCATATCAAAGTAAAAATAGAATTTGAAACAAATAATATAAAAATGAAAACTGAAAGCTCAATGGATGGGTGGGATACCTACATGAATATTATTTAAGTAATAAAACTAGTAAGCTGGAAAATAGATCTAAAAAAATTATTCAAAATCAGCCCAGAGGACAAATATAAAGATATGGGAGGAAAAGTGTTTAGAAAAATGTAGAATTGAGAGGCAGAGGTTAATAGCTTACAATTCCAAATGGAGAGGATGAAAGAAGGGAATTAGATGAAAGCATATGTGAATAAATAATGGTTTACAATTTTTCCAAATAGGATACCAATCCTCAGATTTGGAAGATCAACCTATCCAAAATAGGATGAATATAAAGGCTCACACATATGGACGTAGCAAATAGTGGAACTTCAGACTACCAGAAACAAAGAGAAGAAAAAAACAAAGAGAAGAAAAAAGTGAGAGAAAAAAACAGATAACCTAAAAGGATAATTAGAATAACAGCTGACTTTTCAATAGCAACAATGGGAGCCAGAACACCATGAAGTAGTATCTTCAATATGTTGAGAGAAAATAATTGTTAACCTATTAAGTATAACTAATAATAGTATCTTTTAAAGGATAAGATAAAGAAAAGTCATCTTCAGATGCATGAAAACTGAGTTTGCCACTGGCAGATCCTCACTAAATTGAGCTATAAAGGAGATACTTCAGGTATAAGGGAAATGATTTCAGAAGGAAATCTGAGACAAAAGAATATTAATTAGCTCAAAATGGTAAATATATGAATGAACCCAAAGAAATATCTATAGTAAATAACACAAAAGTAAAAGATTGGTGGGGTTATTCAAACTACACACACGAGCATATGCTGCTGTTGTTGCTTATAAACTGGGAATGTGATTAAAATTATGGTGTCTTAAAATGCCTATTGTTAGTGAAGATAGAAAGGATACTGATTGACTTTAAAATCTGGTAATTTAAGTGAGCAAGTTAAACTTCTAAAGAGCCATGAAAATAACAGATATGAAAAATATAACTTCCAAAGTATCTGAGAAAAGATAAAATATGAAAATACTAAGCAAGAGAGGAACAAAAATATAGAACAGGTTGTATAAAGAGAAAAACATGAATCCAAATATATCAATAAATTTAAATGAACTCAATTAAAATATAAATAATTTTAGACTAGATTTTAAAATTTTTAATTAGCTCTAGGCTAATTATAAGAAACATCTGAAGTATAATACATAAAGATTAAAATTCAAAAGTATGGGCAATTCATCAAGAATTTAGAACAATTATGAACTTGTTTGCACCTAATTGTGCAGTCTTCATTTGAATGAAGTATAAATTGGCAGAAGTACAGAGACTGACAACTGCACTAACAAAGTAAAGGATTTTATTAAATTTTCCCAAGTAATTGATAGACCAACACAGTTAGTAGTTTGAATCTAAAGGACATATATAAACATCTCTAGTAATTAGAGAAATGCAAATTAAAACCACCCTAAGATTTCATCTCACTCCAATTAGAATGACTATTATCAAGAACACAAGCAATATCAGGTATGTGGGGAAAAAGGCACACTTGTACATTGCTGGTGGAGTTGCAAATTGGTTCAGCCACTCTTGAAAACAGTATGAAGATTCCTCAGAAAACTTGAAATGGACCCACCATTTGACCCAGTTATCCCACTTCTCTTTTTATACCCAAAGGACTTAAAATCAGCATATGACAGTAATGTAGCCACATCAGTGTTTATAGCAGCTCAAATCACAATAGCTAGATTATGGAACCAACCTAGATGCCCTTCAATAGATCAATGGATTAAAAAAACTGTGGTATAGCTACACAATGTAATATTTTTCAACCATAAAGAAGAATAAAATTATGGCATTTGTAGATCAATGAATGGAGTTGGAGAATATGATGCTAAGTGAAATAAGCCAATCCCAAAAAACCAAAGACCCAATGGTTTCTCTGATAAGTGGATGATGATACATAATGGCAGGATTGGGGAGGTAAGAGAAGAATGGAGGAACTTTGGATTGTGTAGAGGGAAACGAGGTGGAGGAAGGGGCAGGGGTAGGAAAGATGGTGGAATGAGGCAGACATCCTTACCCTATGTATATGTATGATTATATGAATGGTGTGAATCTACATCGTTTACAACCATAGAAATGAAAAGTTTGTGTACAATGAATCAAAATGCAGTCTGTAAAAAATTAAAAGATATATTAAAAAATAAAACAAAATAAAAATAAAAAGTAACAAAAAAATGAAAGACATATATAGAATACAGCATCTAATAATTGCTAAACTCTTTTAAAAAAAAACTTATGGAAGTTTTATGAAAGTTGGCCACATACTGGTCATAAGTAAGATGCAACAAGTTTCAAGAGATTATCATCATATGGAACATAGTCTCTGATCACAGTGGAATTAAGTTAGAAGGGAAACTAACAGAGTAGAAGAAGGGGATCGAAAGGGAAGGAGGGAAGGAGAGCATGAGGACCTACTAGGGAGTTTACTGAGAAACAAAATCTACCAAATTATGCTACATACATGTATGAATATACCAGAACAAATCCCTTTTAATATGTAAGTATAATGAACTAATTTAAAATAATAAATAATAGAAGTGAGATCAGTGGAGTAGAGCAAGGGGATCAGGAGGAGGGAAGGTACTGGGGAAGGAGACTGATATGAACATAAAAGAATATGGCATAATGAATTCAACTATTATGTATATTATAATGCACCAATAAAAATTCTTAAAAATTAAAAAGAGACATCCATAACCAAAAATTATAGACCATATTTTTGGAATGTGTAAAATACTTCTAAGGCATTCACTGGTATAAAAACAAATAATGTTGGAAATTAGAAAATATTTTTTGAACATACTGAATAAAAATATCCTACATATTACATTATATGAAATGCAGCTAAAATTACACTTAGGAAAATTTGCATAACATTCTATTCCTATGTTAAAAAGAACAGATATTAAGTATACAAAGCAAGTATCAGAATGAAAGTAATATCAGAATGAAAATATCAGAATGAAAGTAATAGAGGAAAATAATAAAGATAAGAACAAAATTTTATAAAATAGTATATACGCACACTCATTTATGTATATAGGAGAAAGGGCTAATGAAGCTAAAACATGGTTTTTTGAAAAGAGTAATCAAATTGACCAGAGCTTTATCAAGAGAAAGAACAAATAAATAACATTAGTAATGGGAAAAGGGACATTGATATAGTTAAGACAATCTTAAAAAATTAAGAGCATATTATGAACAGGTTTATTCCAAAATTTGAAAAATTGTACTGAACAAATTTGTTGAAAGATATAGCTTATTGAAAACTGACACGGGAAGAAATAAAAAACTCAAGTTAACCTACAACTATTAAAAAAATGAATTCATAGTTAAAAAAGTTCTCACAAACAAAAAAACTAGGACCAGGTGGTTTACCACTAAACCCTGCCAACTTTCAAGGAACAAAATACTATAGATTTTTCATAATTTTTTGACCTTAAAGAGTACAGAAAAGATAGTAAATATCCCACACTACAACAGCCTGGATCTTTCTTCTAGAGCCAAACAGCCAGGCAGATCCTGGGTTTACAGCAGAACTGATGATGATCTCAATAGTTCTGGGTCATAAAGGAAGTTCTCAATTACATACTGCATACTCATGCAATAAGACAAAAGATATATATATATATATATATATATATATATATACACACACACACACATATATATATAGATATACATATTATATATGACTTTTTTGAAAATGTAAAATATTTTAAATTTCTTATACTGAGAGACAACTCATCAATTGTATGGAATTCGCATGGGGAAAATTTATCTGGAAACCTAGGCTGCTGCTTTTTCCTTGCAATTAAGCTCTTTAATATGAATAACGGTGCTCCCACCTTTCTGTAAGGGAGATGAAAGAAGTAAGAAGGGAAGGAAGGAGTATTTCAACTGCAGCCATTACCAGACCCCTACTGTCCAGAGCTGCAGTGAACCATCTTGCCCTGGCTGTGGATGACTCTGGCCTGGGTGGAGCTGTTTGGAAGGTACACAGGGAAGAGAGTCTACCAGGCAGGGCTGCTGTTGGACAATTACATACCTGCAAGACTCTGACTCCATGTCTGGGTGCCTAAGCTTCACTAGCTTGTGGCTTCTTATGACATTTTAGAGCCTCTGTCTCAGAATGCTCGTTATCATTTGCCTCTTTAGAGCACAACCTGCTGTTAAGATGATGCTTAAAATAGCTTCTTCATCTCCCAGAATGACCTTTACTACCTCTCCTAAGTGGGAGTCCTGCCTTTATTCTTTATTCCTAGTGCCAGCCTTGTCTTCTACTGCTCTTTCTTAGCCTCATCAAAAGGTCTGACTGGGAATAGACTCCCTCACTGTGATGGTTCTGACCACCTCCCAACGTAGCCGAATAACATCTAGGACAGGAGCAAGTCTAGTTGACTGGCTCCACTTTTAGCCCTCGTGGACACCAAGGAATGATTCAAGGTCCTCCTTCTCTGGAAAGCCTGACTTCAGAGCTTTGTAAAGCAGAAATTTGCATTTGAGCTATCCCAGTACCTCAAACAGCGACTGCTCTAAACCCATGAGGTCTTCCTATTGTCCCACTCTACACTCTTCACACCCTCTTACATCTTTTCTCTTAGCTGTGGAGAACCTGTTACCTGCACATGCCCCAAGAAAATGCCAGTTCCACAGGGTACGTGGGATGCAGGAAGCAGAGGTATGAATATCACAGGAGCAGACTTCACAAATTGCATAGTTCCCAAGTACTGAAAATCCCTGTAGTTCCTGCACTAGGTTTTCTTGTGCTTCTTTCTCAATAACAATGATAGTGCCTTTCATGTGCAGTTTCATAGTTCTTTTCCTATGATTATCCCATTTAATGCACCCGGCAATCAAATGCTATAGGCAAGCCAGAGTTTATTACCCTAATATTGTTAAGTGATTAAAAATGTTTATGTTGACCAAAAAAGTTAATTCATTCTTATGCTTATGGCTTATCAACTCATTGTCATAATTTATTATTTTAAATAATAAAGATAATAAGAAATCAGTTTAAGTACTTCATAAACTGAAAAGTACTTTCTATAGAATGTATGATCATATCTATTATACATGCAGGTATGTATGTAGCATAAATACACTATCACCCATTTTTATAGTGCTTATTTTTTAAATCATGCATTAACTTATATGTTTATTATTTATATTATATTATATCGTATCATATTTTATATTAGTCCTGCTGAACTTTTTATTCTAATAGCACTCAGTGGTCTATATTATAAGAGAACAGACTTAGGCTGACTAAAAGGCAAAAAGAATTTATTGGAAAGCTGTTGGATATCTTAAATAATTAAGAAGTTTGTAGAAGCAGATTCAGAAAACAAACAGGAACCAAGACAAACAGCAGGGATACAAAAGCCACAAAGTAATGACAGTCCATTTAGGGTAATATCACTGACCATGTTGCAATACAGAACGGTTGCGAAGGAAATGCAGGAGGCCCCGTCTCCATCTTGCCCCACCTGTGCACAGCTCTAGGCTTGGTTGGGCTGTGCAGAAGAGGAGAGAGTCTTGCAGGCAGAGCTTTCTGTTGGACAGTCACTTGGACATATCTGCAGGTTGCAGTCTCCTTATCTGGATGCCTAAGTTTTACTCACTTTACTCCAGTGGCCCCACCACTAGATTCTGGTCACCTTTGCTTGGGTCTTGGTAACATTCAGCAAGATCTGGAGTCTGAAAGAGAGCGTACAGTTAGTTGAATCTAGGTTATATGCATATGCCTTAGTTTCCAGGGAACAGGAAAAGGTCACCTATGATGACCTTCAAATTCCAGAGTTTCAGGAACTGCATGTGACAGGCTTCCTCATGTAGGATGGGGATTTGGAACCTGAGTTCAAGTTCTTCTAAAACAAATAAAATAGTGTCAAGGTATTGTGTTCCACATTCCAGAAACTTTATCATAAATGGGATTTTCAAAAAACTGTTCATTATGGACAGTTTCAAGTATGTGCAAAAACAGAGAGCAGCATGATGAAACTCCTTGCATCCGTCACCCAGTTTCAGCATTGTCCACTTGTGGCCAGCTTGATTTTACCTCTACCCCAAACCAGCCTCCCCAACTCTAGTTTTTGATACAGATCTCAGAAATATTATTCCATTAAATAATCAATATTTTAGTATTGATTAGTACTTTATAAAACATGACCACAACCGTCTTCAATCCTAAAACTGTTGAAAGACTTCCATCATACCCTAATACGTTCAATAAGGTTTAAAGTGCCCTCATTCTCTCATGATTGTTTTATTTCTTTTTGTTTTACATCCTGTGTGCTTGAATCAAGTTTTGGTTATTAATATGTCTTTTGAGTCACTGTGAATCTACTGAATCAATCTCTCTCTCTCTCTCTCTCTCTCTCTCTCTCTCACACACACACACACACACACACAATTTTTCTCCCCCTTATAATTTACTTTTTAAAGTTTTTTAAATTTTATTTTTTCTAATTAGTTGTACATAACAGTAGAATGCATTTATACATTTTGATAGATCATACATAAATGGAGTGTAATCTCTCATTTTTCTGACTATACATATTGTAGGATCACATCAGTCATGCAGTCATATATGTACATGGGGTAATAATGTCTGTTTCACTCTACTATCATTCCTTCCCCCACACCCCTTTACCTCCCTTCACTCCCCTCTACCCAATATAAAGTAACTCCATTCTTCCCTATCCCTGTTTCCTGACTTATTGTGAATTAGCTTCTGCATATCAGAGAAAACATTCAGTCTTCAGTTTTTTGGGTTTGGCTTATTTCACTTAGCATGATATTCTTTCCATCCATTTATCAGCAAATGCCAGAATTTCATTCCTCTTTAAAGCTGACTAATAATCCATTGTATATGTTAGTGAGGATGTGGGGGAAAATGTACAATCATACATTTCTGGTGGGAATGCAAACTGGTGCATCCACTTTGGAAAGCAGTATGGAGATTCCTCAGAAAACTTGGAATGGAACCACAATTTGACCCAGTTATCCCACTCTTC
Organism: Sciurus carolinensis; assembly: GCF_902686445.1. Lineage (NCBI taxonomy): Eukaryota > Metazoa > Chordata > Mammalia > Rodentia > Sciuridae > Sciurus > Sciurus carolinensis. The sequence continues at coordinate 65,354,379 of NC_062223.1, forward strand.
CACTTATACTCAAAGGACTTAAAATCAGCATACTACAGTGATGCAGCCACATCAATGTTTACAGCAGCTCAATTCACAATAGCTAGATTATGGAACCAACCTAGATGCCCTTCAACAGGTGAATGGATAAAGAAAATGTGATATAGTTTACTTTTAAAAAGACCATTTTGTTTTTCTTGTAGAGATTTGAACTGCTTCTGTTTTCCTGATTATATTCACCTGCTTTCATATAACATGTCCTCAGTCCAGTGTATTTCTTCTGATTTGGTAGCTAGATCAAGAAATTTGGGTTCGATTTTATAGCAAGACTATTTCATAGAGAATATTTGTGTTCTTCCAATCACAAGTCACTTGGTGTACTTGTTTCCTCATTTGCCATGCTAGCAGTCGTTGGGGATTATTGTCTCAATTCAATAATGCATTAGGGGTTGCAAAAATGGTGATGATTTTATTTTTCCTTCCGCATTTATTACCTGAAATAGCTTTCATAAAGAAACACTTGCAGTAATTCGGTTTTTGGTTGCCCAGAAGTACAACCAAGTTCATTTGGGAAAGCTAGGATTCAGAGTTCTTTGTATAATAGCTTTCAAAATAATGAATTGATTCTCTACCATCTTCCAAAGGGGACCAATAAGTTTTGTAGTATCATTATGAACTTATGGATTTACACATATTTGATATATTTTAATTCATTTATTTAATATTCTTCTCAACTTTCACATTTTCTTTCTTTGGCCATTGGAAATCTAGGGCCATTGGTTCCTGAGTCCTTTGACCTATCTTGCATGTTTCCTGTCCACACAAGTAACCAGCCATTTCTCCGCTGCCTTTTGGTATGAAATGGTATTTTACTGAGAAAACCACAAGCTGGGCACTGGGGTTGCTCATTGCTATTGGGTTGGTCCATGTTTCTGTTTCTTTTACAGAAGTCAAAACTAGAAATTTATTATTTCTGTAGAGATAAAATACTTCTGTCATTCATGATGATGTTGCTGATTCAAATTTAGAGCTACAGGGTTTTACTCAACCCCATCATTCTTAGATCTCTATTTCTTTTCTCGTATTGTTAAACATTCTGGTTCTTAAGGACATGCATTTATTTTATCCCTCAAGATGCAACGAACAATGTCACAACACTAGTAACAGCACTACCACCAACAATATGATAATTAGAAAAGCTTTCATTTTCTTGGCATTTCTTTTTTATTCTTAGATTATATCCCACCAGGGAAGTACAGTCAAATTACTGTAATTCAAAGACATTTAAGGAATTATTCCTCTCTGTGTCGATATCCTACTGTACCATCTGCAGCCCAGTTGTGCTAGGGCAGTGGGATAGGTTGCCAAGAGACCAAAGGAGATGCCCTGTGATGAAATATAGGACATAAGGCTTATTTAGAAGTATTTTGGGGGAAGATCCAGTGGTGATAGGCTGCACAGGTGCTTCACCAGAAAGTCCCATGGTAATGGGCGGGACAGGTGCATACCTGTTTAACATGGTGCCTCTGGTGCATGTCTGGTACATGATGCTTTGTCCACTGGTGGTCAACTGGATGAACACTTCCCTCTCCACAGTGCTCTGATCTGCCCCAGTCACCACAGGGAGAGGGGCTTGGTAAGTTAGGCTACGGAAGCAGTGACATCACAAGTTTAGTTTGCTTTGTCCCATTTATGACCAGCATCCCAAGGAACCTGGCATACATGCAAGAAAGCAGCTTTCTACAGATAGCACTAACTTGGCACAATTCCAAGCATGCATGAGAGAAAAGTCAGTGTCCTTCAAGATAATATGCATCTGGACATTCTGGCCAGACTCATTCTCATTGTTCCCTGTACTTGGCTAGGTCCTTGGGAAAGGAGAGGGCACTTGAGGGAAATGGTATTTACTTTCCTTCTTTTCTCCAACAATGGTGTACCTACCAAAATAATAAACAGGTTCATCCATTTCATCTTACTCTTGGATTTTATATTTATAGTTATGCAAATAGTTATATAATTCCAAAGTTAAATTTACAAAATAAGGCATATTCAGAAAAGTCTCTCTTCTACTGCTGTTTTCTTCATCCTGTTTTCTGTACTACCTCTAACACAAACATTTATTTTTTGTTTCTTTTACTTTATAGATGAAAACATATAAGGAAATGTGTATACATATTCATATCTCCTGTGTTTTTTATAAATGGTACATTCTATGCAGTTTTGCTATCTTCTTTTGTTGTGTGTGCATATCCACATATATATTTTTCTGAAGATCATTTTGTAATGGTATATCAGATATATGCCTTCCTTTTCCTTTAATGTTATAATTAAATATTGTACATGTTTTTATATTTTTACTGGTTATCTTTTGAATAGATTCCCAAAAGTGGAATTGTGAGGTCAGGAATAACTGCATATATAATTTTGCTAGACATCATCAAATATCACCCCAGACGAGTATTTATTTATTCCACCCAGAATGATGAAGGTGCCAATTTTTTCCCAGCCATACCAACAAAGTATGTTATAGAATATTTGGGTTTTTGCCAATCTGACAGATGAGAAATGGTTTTCAGAGTAGTTTTAATTTGCATTTCTCTTATTAAGAACTAGGTTGAAAAGCTTTTCAGACGATTAAGGCCATTTGCATTTCTTTTTTCTGTGAGCTGTTCCTATCTTTGGCCCACTTTCCTATAGAGTTCTTGGTCTTTTCTCTATTTTTGGAATCTCTACATATTAGGGATGGTAATACTTTGCCTATCATATAAATTGCAAATGTCTTCCCCAGTTTGTTACTTGTCTTTTGATTTTGCTTCTGGTGGTGTTTTTTGTTTTTTGTTTTTTGGTTTTTTTTGCTATGCAAATGCTGAGGGTTTTTTTATTTTCATGTAAGCAAATGTATCAGTCTTCATTCTCCTTGTTTCCAGATTTTAGTCTTAGAAAATCTTACTCCCAGGTGAAAGAGAAATTTACCTATATTTTCTTCTAATACTTGCATGATTGCATTTTTTTTACATTTTGATCTGATTCATTAAAATTGATCTTAATGTATGGTGTGAAGGGCAGATTCAATATCTTACTTTTCTGTATGACCATCCAGTTATGCTAACATCTTCTCTCTCAGTCCACTTTCTGTTGCTATTGCAGAATGCCTAAGAATGGGTGATTTATAAAGAATAGAAGTTTACTTTGACTCATGGTTCTGGAGGCTGGGAAATCCAAGAGCACAGCACCTGCATCTGCCCAGCTTTGGTGAGGACCTTGTGTTGCATCATAACATGGCAGAAAAATGGAAGGGTATGCAGGCAGGTGTAGAAGAGACAAAGCACAAGAGGTAGCTCCATTTGATAGCAACTCACTCTGTGGTCACTACTGCAGTCCCATAAGAGTAAGAACTCACCCCTGCAAGAATTGCCCCTGTCGCTTGAGAGCAGCATCACTATATTCTAAGTACTATTTTGATAGATGATTGTATAAAATGTCATTAGTGTAAACTAGGTGCTTCGACCCCTCCCTCCATTTTGGCATCAAGGACTTTCTGTCCTTTGATTTACCAGCAGTAACAGCAGTAAGTACATAACTAGAGAACTTGCTCCTGTTGTTTAGGGTGGTATTCCCCCAACCCAAAAACAAAAACAAAAACAAAAAAACTTGTAAATTTAAAAACTGTAAATTATTATAAATGAGTAGTAGAACAGATAACACAAATTAAAGCCACAAATAAAATAAACCCAGTAAAAACTCTAAAAGCCAAAAAATTGGTTGAATAAATGAATATTCACATAATTCAGATCTGAAAATGTGATTTGGGTAAACTAAACTTGGTGGAATTCACTATCGCAAAAGAAAACTCTGTGATGGTGGCCATTATTGTAAAACATGACAACATGGATAAAACAAAACTGATGGCAGAATCCTACGTTATTGTAAAATTAATGCAAATTATATTAACCTCCATGAAAATAATGCAGGTAAAATAAAATAAGAAAATTAGTATGGAAGGAAGTATTTTAATGTCATTATACAGGAAATTGATCAAAAGAATTAAATTGCCCGCATGACATTTATTCCGGAAAATACTTCCACTTTGGATGTAATTTGAATCGAAACACTAAGTAGGGCACAATCTTCACAGGGTAGATGGCAGGGTGGAAAGATGCTCTGTGCAATTTCAGGGTAGGGAGCAGGATCCCTGTGGGAGTTGGGGGCGCTGCACAGAAGAGGTGGCATCTGTCCATCTTCCCAGGTATGAGTGTGCATTCTTCAGCTGAGCTTGAGGAAAGGGCTTCTAGGAATTGGAATGATGCATGTAGATTGACAACTGAAAAGGAGCATGACCGCAGCTAGACTGGAAGGTTGGGAAACAGGATCTGTAATGGGACATGGGGCTAAACAGGGTTGGAAGCAGAGAAGGTAGAGCTAACAGATGAAGAGGCAATCCAGAAAGCAACCTTGGGTGGTCTCTGAGCTCATCCTGAATTGTTCAACACTTTCATCAGTGACTTCGGTGAAAGGAAAATGGTGCACTTCCAGTGGATGACCCAGAGCTGAGAGGGTTCATTTATGTCCTTGGTTGCCAAATTTGACTTGCCAAGGTCTGGAACATCTAAGATTTGTCTTAATGACACAAAATGCTGAGCAACTGATAAGGCTGTTATTTCATGAAGCAGATTCATGCCCCACAATTGGTAGCTGGATTGATAATCAGAAGTCATTATTAGGTCACCAGTTTGGAAGATGATGAAAATGATATTTAGCAATAAGAGGAGGAACTTTATTATGTGGCATTTGGCTATTGCTTTGTGTATATTATCTCATTGATTTTTTAGGAGCCCTGCAAGTTGCATATTGTTCTCCCTCTTTTGTAAATTAGAACCAAGGGGAAATGGGGTTAAATCATTAACCCCTACCCAAGATCACTCGAAATTCAAACCATTATCAATAAATTAAAGACTGTGCCTTAATTGCTGTGTCCCATTTCTTATCCACCTCTCCTTTCAGGGTTTAAAATCGCTAATGGTTTAAAGTTTGATTAAAAGGGCTAACCTGGACCAGCACTGCTTTGGAAAGTGGCCACAGAACCATTTCAGCACTTGGCGATGCCACCCCATCTCCCATGAGGGCTGGGGCCTGGATCAGACACTGCACAACATCTCACTGGAGGCCACAGGAAATTGCAGAACTGGTGGAGGCAACAGGGCCAAGAGCTAAGCTGAAAGCCAGAGTCCAGAGAGTCAGAAAGGAGACAGACTGAGGAATTACCAAACTGTAGGAGCTAGGACAAATAGGAAGTCAGAAACCTGGGTCCAGGGAGCCAGAGACAAAAGAGGAGAAAGAAAAGGCAAAGGAGGGTCCCTAGCCATTGCCTAGAACAGGCATCACCATTATTCAGGGTGTGTTTCAAATGTATCTAAGGTGTTTAAATGTGTCTACAGGCTTTGCTCCAATCACCCATGAAGTCCAGGCAGGGTGGTGTGGGCAGGCCAGTCCGTGTTACAGTATGTGCTAGACTGACTACATGGTTTTCCCCAGCCCTGGGACTCAGAACTCTGAGCAATCTCAGTGCACCACCATTAGCATCATAGCTATTCTCATCTAGCCACGAGGAAGTTAATTTTACACAATGAAAGCAACAGTTTGGGTAAAGCAAGCTCGTCTTCACCTGCAGTTACAGAGATTTGAGAAGGCAGCATTCCCGCTCAGCTGAAAAGATCTCCTGGTGTAACACGGCATAGAAAAGCTGCAAGCAGGTTCTCTTACTTCCCTTCCCTGGAGACAGAGAAAATTAACACCTTAAATTGGATTTTAGTCTCTGGTTGCTTCTAAATGTTATAGTTGGCTCAAGCTAGCTGGAGCGGGAGTTTAGAATGACCTAAAAGCTTGAAAAAACACGTTCCTGTGGGGCAGAGGAGGCATGAGCCCCATACTGTCTTGCCTCATTTGGTCAGGGAGTGCAATCTCGTTGGCTGTGTCCTTCAGTTGGTGGGGGTTGTGCCTGCAGAAGACTGACAGATAGTGGGGTAGTGCTCAGCTATGGTCTTCTGAGGTCAAGAATTTCAGAAGATACCAAATATAGATTTTAAGCTTCCAGGACTTTGTACTTCCTAAGGGACCTAAAGTTTGAGCTAGTGTTGTCTGCAAGCTCCCTTAGTACTGTTTAGATTTTAATAGTAATCTGACTGATCATTGAAGGTCAAGACCTAGCCTTTCCTTGTTCTTATGAAGATGACATTAAAATTATCCATCCTAGATAATAGGTGGTTTGGAGTTGCCATTGGCTAAGAAAGCAGTTTGAGAAATGGGGAAATGAGGCGAGTTTGATATTAGAAATAACAATTACCAAAGGGCTTGCATAATTTATCTATCTATCTGTTCATACAATGAACATTTATTATGTTGCTTATTACTTGCACTTGACTTTAAGGTACAGATAAGTGTAAGACCTGGATCCTGACTTCAACAGGAAACCTCAACTGCATAACTGTAGGTAAAGGAAAGAAAAACTTGGAGGTGAGATAATAGGATTGGGTACCCTCCATTGAAGTTAAGAGGAGGAGCCCAGTAAGCATAAGACTTTGGACTTAGAAGATATTTTTAAGAATTGAGCATGTGCATCGGAGATGGGAAGTGGGTAGAAGAGTGATACCCACAGTTGCATAGAAGAATCATCTGGAAGAATGGGAACTGGATCCGGGAAACTAACAGGTGGCAGGGGAAGGCAGCATTTCAGCACTGCAATAACCAAGCCAACAGGAATACTGACAGCTACCAGTTGTCATTTATTTTGTGCTTGATGCATTTATTTAGTAAATATTTAAAGCATCTACTCTTCTAAACACTCTACTAAGTCCTAGGTGATGAACAAGGTCAGTTTGACCTCAGGAAGCAGATATTCTAGTGAATTTCATGCTGTATGACATTTACTCCTCTCAAGAACCATGAGAGCCCTCATAATTTTTATTTGTTCTTTTAGTTATACATGACAGTAGAATCTATTTTGATATTTTATACAAGCATGGAATATATCTTATTATAATTACATTCCCAGTCTTGTGGATGTACATGAGGTTGAGATCACTGTGGTATATTCGTATGTGTGCATAGGAAATCTCTGTCAGATTTATTCCACTGTCTTTTCTATTCCTGTCCCCTCCCCTTCATTCCCCTTTGTCTAATCCAGTGAACTTCTATTCTTCCCTCCCTGCTCTCTTATTGTGAGTCAGGATCTGCATGGTAGAGAGAACATTCTGCCTTTGATTTTTTGCGATTGGCTAATTTGCGATTGGCTAATAGTCTCCAGATCCTTCCATTTACCAGCAAAGGTCATAAATTTACTCTTTTTTATGGCTAATATTCCATTGTGTATATATACATTTTCTTTATCCATTCATCTGCTGAAGAGCACATAGGTTGGTTCCATTGCTTAGCTATTGTGAATTGAGCTGCTATGAACATCTATGTGGCTGTGTCACTGTAGCATGTTGATTTTGACTCCTTTGAATGTATAGTGAGGAGTGGGATAGCTGGGTCAGATTGTGGTTCCATTCCTAGTTTTCTGAGGAATCTCCATACTGCTTTCCATACTGGTTGCACCAATTTGCAGTCCTACCAGCAATGTATGAGCATACCTCTTTCCCCACATCCTTGCCAACATTTGCTGTTACTTTATTCTTGATAATTGCCATTCTGGTTGGAGTGAACTGAAATCTCAGTGTAGTTTTAATTTTCATTTCTCTAATTGTTAGAGATGTTGAATATTTTTTTTCATATATATTTCATATATTTGAGGAGTGTCTTTTTAGTTCCTTTGCCCATTTATTGATTGGGTTATTTGTTTTTGTTTTTTGGTGATAATCTTTTTGAGTTCTTTGTAGATGCTGGAAATTAATGCCCTCTCTGAGAAAGATTTTCTCCTATTCTGAAGGCTCTCTCTTCATATATTCAGTTGTTTCCTTTGCTGTGAACACGGTTTTTAGTTTGATACCATCCCCTTTATTGATTTTTGACTATCCTCATTTTTCCAGGTGAGGATACTGAGGCTCCCAGGAGCTGACTCACTTTCCCGGTCCAACAGAGAAAAAGTGGTGCAGCCTGGATTTGATGATGGTTTTTTAGGATGCCAAGGCCTCTAAGTCACCTCCCTGTGCCATCAGAATCCCAGTGTATGAAGAGCATTGAATATGGTCATAAGCAAGCATAGGTGGTGGCAGTTGGATTTCAGGGGTAGCAATAGAAGACAGATTTCAAAGGGCCAAGGTGGGAGTGAATGGAGATTTGTTTTAGTCAGCTTTTTCACTGCTGTGACTAAAGTACCTGACCCCAACAATTATAGAGGAGGAAAAGTTTATTTGGGGGCTTGGGGTTTCAGAGGTCTCAGTCCATGGATAGTCGGCTCCATTCCTCAGGGCTCGAGGTGAGGCAGAACATCATGGTAGAAGACTATGGCAGAGGGAAGCAGCTCACATGATGATCAGGAAGCATGGAGAGACTCCACTCACCCAATACAAAATTTATACCTCAAGGCCATGCCCCCATGGGTCCACATCCTCCAGCCACACCCTACCCACCTTCAGTTACCACTCTGTTAATTCCCATGGGGGATTAATTCACTGATTGGATTAAGGTTCTTGTAATTCAATAATTTCTCCTCTAAACCTCTTTGCATTGTCTCACACATGAGCTTTTGGGGGACACCTTATATCAAAACCTTAACAAGATTGATAGGAGGCAGGAAGCTTAGAGATTTTATTTGACCAGGAAGGAAGGTGGAAGGGTTCCTTGAAGATGGGAGACCTATTGCCTGTGCATAGACAGAGGCCAAGAGCCAGAGCCCTGGGAAAGTACAGACTTGACCTTGAGAGAGGGGTTGATATTTTTGTTTCCTTCAAGTTGGTCAGTCTTAGATTGCTCTGTGATGTTGAAATGTTTGCCACTAACTGTGGCCTTCTGGGAACCATGGCACCTGACATTCCAAGGGCCTTTGAGACATGAGCTACCTGACCCCTATGAGACCAAAACTTCTGGATTTGTGGGTGTTCCCTCTCCTATGAACTCCACATACAAGGGAATCCTGGTGCCCCAAGCAGGCAGCCCAGAACCAATTATTCCACTATACCCAGTGGACCCGAGAAGGTTTCTGAAAACACTGTGATACTTCTCTGCCATTTAGTGTGTTATTTCCTAGCATACCAGCCATGGAGTGACTCTTTGCAATTACCAACCAACAGCTGAACAGACACAGCTTAACAGTACACTGTAAAAGTTTTACGGTTAGTGAAGATAAGTGCAAAATTAATCCCTAAAGAACAAAACAATTAAAAAAGTACATAATGAAGCAATTAGCTAGAAATGGTGGGGAGCAGAAGGAGAGCACCCATGGACAATTGTACTCGGGAAGGGTCTTCACACTTAGGTTTTGTTAATTGTGTTCAGTGAGGGAGCCATAGAAAAGTGAGATTAATGCATGCGTGGAAGAGGTAACAATTGAGAAAGGATTTCAAGAGAGTCAACCTGACGGAAATTTTACCTTTATAAAAAGTTGAGGCCAAAGGGGAAAATAGCTAATAAGACCATTATTGGAGCAATCAACAAAATTTGATTATAGACTGTGGATTAGATAATAGTAGTATATCAATGTTTAATTTCCTGATTTGAGAGAAAAGGCAAAATGAGCTGGGAGCCAGCAACACATGTTGAAGCTCCTGAGAGCCATTCTCTCTCTCTCTCTCTCCTTTTTGTCTCCTTTTTCACTTCTCTCTTTTTTTTTTTAATTAAAATATTTTTTTTTATTTTTACAGACATTTGCTGAGTTGGCCTGTTCATTTGCATGCGACCCTGGAAGTTACCTTTTTTGCCACCGTTCCTTCATAGTTCTGATTTTTCAGGAAGGGACTGTGGAGAGGCCAGAATAATTGATAAAGCCCAGCATGGGCTTCTCCTCCTCCCGCTCCCCCTCCTTCCCAACATCACCATCATCATGGTATAGTTCTTGTTGTGGTTTTCTTTGGCAGGACCTGGCACTCATAAATCTGCCATTGCAGAAGTGGAATCAAGAGACATCTCTCATTACAAATGTTCATGTAAAGCAATGCTGGAGGCAGGATACCACTAAGTAAAATTTGGCAGTGTTTGTGGGTGATGGTTTCCAGAAATTACCCCTACACATGGGTTTTTCTGTGAAGCAAAGCTTCTGTGTAACATCAAGTTAGTCTTGACAATAAGGAATTACTTCCTGGTGTAAACTACCCAAGGAAACATCCTGTAAGTCCCATCTCTCTCTCTCAGCCCAGTTTGAGAAAGTCCAAAGGATGGGTCCTGGCTTCTTGCTCGGTGCTTCCCCAGTAGACAGCGGAACACCAAGGAGCACACAGTGAGTGTTACCCTAACTTATATTCATCACACCCGCTTTGGATGCCATCAACAGGTTGGGTGTCTTGATAACTTGCATGTAGTCATGTGAAGAAATCATGGACCAGGGGAGAGAGAAGATGGGTACCACTATGATATCAAGATAGATCTTATTTAGGATTTCAACGTTTCTGAAGCCAAGTTGTGTCTTTTCAATTTGGCACATATAAATAAATAATAGGTAAATAAATAATAATTTGTCCTCCAAACCAGATACGTTTGAGAGTGAAAGTGGGTGCTACTAATAATTACACTGCAACAACAGGTATATGCCATTATTATCTCAGACAAACCAGGACCTCTGGTCACTCTACTTTCAAGTTAATGTGCACATTTAGTGCAGTTCATTCATCTGCTATTATCTGTTGAGTATTTACCATATATAAGGTACTATGCCTGACATTGAACATACAATGCTTCAAAGTAAAAGCAACCCTTTTTCTTTTGGTCTAATGAGACAGGCAGTTGATAAAAGGGAACAAGAATAGATATATAGTAACAATTTGCAATAAGCACTGTGTTACTCAACTTAGGTTGCCATAACAAAGTAACATAGACTGGAAAATAGATATTATTTTCTCATCATTCCAGAGCAGGAAGTCCAAGATTAGGGTGCAGCCTGGCCTGGTTGGATATGGTGAGGACTCTCTTTCGGGTTTGCATGCTTGGCAGAGAGAGGTCTCTGATGTCTCTTCCTCTAATAAGAGTTGGATCAGGGCTCCCTCTTATGACCTCATTTAACTTTGATCCCATTCTTAAAGGCCCTATCTCCAAAATCTTGGGGAGTTAACAATTCAGCACCTGAAGTATGGGGGTGGGAAGCAGAATTCAGTTCATAGCAAGAGCTGTTGTGGAAAAGAAGGAATTATGCAAATACCAGAAAGTCAGGGATTGTATATGCTAGGTTCAGTGATGACATTCTCATCTCCTATAATAGTACCGAGCAGAGACTAAGTACCCAGTGTATAACTGTTGGATTGTAATGTTGGGTTGATTTGAAACAGAAAGTACATGCACTGATGTTTAGTTTTAGACGATGAATTGGAAGGTGACAGAAGTTGAAGGAAAGAGTCACATTAGGAGGCTCTGGACGCAACTGTCCACACAAAGGTAGTAGTAGCTTGGACCAGAATGTTGACTGAGCAGATGGAGAGAAGAGAGAGAACTCAAGCTATATTTATGAGGTAGATTCAGCCGCATTTGTGGATGTATTGGATGTGGAGGGCGAGAAGAAGATATGATAACAGATGACTTACAGCTTTGGGCTTGAGCTCTTAGGTGGATGAGGGGAAGCCTAAGGGACAGATGGGAGACAGGAGAGGAAATCAAGAACTTTATTTTGGACAAAATGAGCTTGTGATGCCTGAGTGCTATGTAAGTAGGGATCACACGTAGGCAGTTCGATATATAAATCTCCAGCTCAGAGGAATGTGTTTCCTCTGGCCCTGAAAAGCTCTTCCATAGCAACGATGCCTCTTATAATCAGTAGAATCTGACAGTGATAATAATCATAGTTAATACATTGTGGGCTCTAAACTCATGCCAGGCATTACCTACTCTGCTACTTTATTTAATTCTCACGAATATTTTTGGAATTTATCATTTTTGTCTTCATCTCACAGACAAGGAAACTGAGTAGTAGAGGAAACAAACTGCCTAAATTCACCAATCCAGCAAATGGAAACTGTAGAATTTGACATCAAGACTGTTTGACCCAGAGCCTGTGCTCTGAACCACAATTACTTCCTGTTTCCTAAAAGGCAGACTTTCGATCCATTTCCTACTTCTAAATTACCAGGTGACCTGGACCCCCAGTTGGCTCACCTGAGAAACAGTGGGAGATCATCGTTAGGTCCCTTTCTACTGCAATGCTGACGTCTTTTGTAAATTGAATTTTTAATGCAAGTTCCATGTAGGTGCTTTTCAGAGATGACTCCCGTGCTGATGCCCAAGCTGACAATTCATTTTGATGTGCATGATAAGGGCAAATTTCTCTAAGTGAAAACCCAGTACATCAGCTTTCATAATCTGAATTTCAATCTCATAAGAGGGAAGCTTCTTAGAACAAATATCATTTCAGAATGAGAGATGGATCAGCATCTCGGCCTAATTTATATCATCTGAATGAGCTCTGGAATGATACCTGGAGCCAAGGGTAGTGCGATGCTTCCCCTGATACACAGATACACAGCTTCCCCTGATGTCCGCCCCTGGGGTCTGCCACACTGGCTTCCACTATCCCATCAGTCACTGTCATCGGATGGCCCTCCCAAGCGGTGGCTACAGTATATACTTTCCTCCAGCTATTCCTGTTTGCCCTGGATTTCAGGAAGGATCCTCCTGACTTAACATGGCAGTACTCATTGAACACTGACTCAGAGTAATCCTTTGGGACAGTGTTGTCCTTTTGGGGGGCATCTGACATAGATGGTCAATGTGGATTTGATTGGGACATGGTAATGAACTATTCATATGTGTGGGATTTGTTTCTGATTAGATTAAGCTTCAGTGAGAGGAAAGAAACAGCCACTGATTAAAGACATAAAAAAGGAAACACTTTAAATGAGTAAGTGGTTCATATTCATATAGCAAAGTATAAATTAAACATGGTCCGGGGGGTCCGCTTTGAATAGCAGCTAGATGAAGCAGGCACATCCACAGGAGAAGGAGCCTCCCAGCAATGGAAAGGGACTGAACCCATCGACAAGGGCACCGAATGCACCAACTAAATAGATGGTTTCTCAGTTTTCTGAGAAAATGACTCAGATTAGGGATGGGAAAGGTTTTATTTGTATTTTAGAAAATGGTCCCCAAGTGCCTTTGACATTCAAGCTCATCATTCTCTGGTAGCACCCGTGATGGTAATGGAGACCAAAGATCTTAGTGCTAAACAAAGAAGCAATTAGAGTAGACAGCACAATGTCAATGGGACCCGATTTGGACCTTGACTGATAACTTCTCTCTCTGAGCTTATGGCTTCTTTAGAGGTTTGTTCTGTAGAAATGACTGCTCTTGGACTAGTCCACCTTCCCAGCTTCTTGCAGAGAGAAATGGAGGGTCAGCCCCTTTTAATTCTGTGTCTCTTATCCAGGACTGGAGGTATGACTGAAGTGCTAAACTCAACAGCTGGTTGTCTCTGACATTAGTGGAGTTGCCACAGGGCTGCAGTATGTGGCTGTCCAAGGAATCTGAGGCTATAAGCAAACCCCAAACCATAACTTTCTCCTCCAACCCAGCTGGCTTCTCCCTTGGTTTTCTGCTCTCTGCTGTTTTTGAACTTGAACCAGATTCTCACCAGCAACCTGTTCTGCAGGGTTCCTAATATCCTGCATGCCCCCTGCAATCCTTCCCTCACCTCTTGGGACTAGATCTATTGTGTTCTTGACCTCTAGTGGGGTCCTTCTCTGAATGGACTCATTACCTGGAATTGGGACATCCACTCCCTCCCTCTGCCTGAAGCTTTCTTCTTCAAAACCTGGATTGAATTTCTGATTACTGGTGCCTGCAGGGACCAAACTTCGATGACCACCTTGCCTCTTTACACATAGGTAGCATCACAGACTGCCACAATAGTGCTCAAACCTCAGAGGTTAAACCCAGGAAAAGCTAATTACTTGCTCACAACACAGTCCCCCGAAGGATGGGAGGCTCTGTAGGGCATCTTTTCTCCAAGTGGTTACTTAGGGACCGAGGTGACTTCTTTTGTGGATTCAACATCTTTGAACTTCAAGGTCAACCTGGCTTAAATATCCAATGGATGGGGTGGGTGATGGAAGTACACTTAAGGAAGAAAACACTATATGCTTGCCTGTCAAGGAAGTGACAGGTGTCATTTCTCATCTCATTGGATTGAGCTGCTCACATGGTCCCTCCTAACTTGAAACTGGTTGGGAGATGCAAAGGAGCATCAGGATGTGCTCAGGAGCAATAGGAACCTCTCCTATGCTCCTGGGGACCACCCAACACTACTGTGTCTGGATCTGACTTCTTTTTCAAATATGAGATTTGAGATTTGAGGTAATCATGAATAAGTTCCTCTCGCTCAGAACCTTTTGAGATATCTTCTAACCTCAGTGACCACACATTGGCAAAGCAATCCTCAGGGAATTTCCTTCCCTGTACTTCTGAGGCCCAATTTTTATGGTCAGAGTATTGGGGTCTGAGGAAAAGTAGGGTCCTCCACCTGTGAAGGACCAGTTTCTGGAGTGGTGTCCTTGCTGCTGTCCTCTGACTCGCCCCTGGGATTCCTGTAGGTAGGCAGCTGTTTCCACCCATCACAAGTTCCTGCAAGACAGCCTGTTAAATTTTCTTCATGAAAAGCTCCCAGGCATCCCAGCCCAGCTTGTCTCTCCTTGGAATCCTGCCAGTTGAACCTTCCTGCTGCCTTTCAATAGTTATGAAGGATTCCTTTCAAACAGGGAAAATGCTTCAAGTGTTTCTTGGGCCTGACCCTTCAGGGACATCTTCCAAGAAAAAGCATCATGTTTCCCAAGAGCAGTTCTGTCTGGGGGACTCTTTGGAAGTGGTCATTGCAAGAGGGCTTGAGAAACTGTATCCCCAGGGAGTTTTTCTGTGGAGTCTGATGGATGGGTCAGCATTGTTGGGTTTTAAAAATGTCTCCTCACACTTTAAAATAATTAAATAGCTACCCCTGGGAAACTGGGGAACACCAAGTAAAGTACCTGCGAACTAATGCAGAATAAAAGCCCAACTTTTGATCCTTTGTTCATGCAATAAGTATTTACCGGGTCCTTCTTGTGTGCCAGGTCCTGTGTAGGCACCAGAAATTCCTTGATAAGAGCAAATCAGATATGAGTCTTCCCCCAGAATATGGTATTGTAGGCCAGAAACAGGAAAAATATGCCTTCCCACTAGTAAAGAGGAGGTTGCAAATTAAAACTGCAGAATTTCATGCCATAGGATTGGCAAAAATGAAAAAAAGAATGGACAGTGCCAAATGTTGACAAGAATGTGAAAGAATATGAGTCTCATTCCTGCTGATGGGAGTGTAACTTTGTTACACTTTCCATGGGAAAGTTGAATGTGTGTCTAACCTATGCTCTGTAAATTTTACTGTGGTGTAAGTACATGGAGAGATAACCACTCTCAGGCCCCAGGAGATTTATACTAGAATGTTCCAAGGAGCATGGTTCATAATACTGGAAACAAGCCTGTCGAACAACAGGAGAATGCATAAATGAATTGCTGTCTATTTATACAATGGAACACTAGGGTGAAGAAAATAAACGAAGCGAGAAGCAAGATGCAGAAGGTATACCATGTGGTTCCATTTATACAGTGTTTCAAAAACAGGTAAAACTAAACAATGTTTAATGTAGGTTGTGGCAAGGAAATTATTTTTTTAAATTCAGGATAATGGGTTATCTTTGGAGTAAAGAGGGAACACATAAGAAGTTTCTAAGACATTGCCAAAGTCTTAAGCGGAGTGTTAGATAAATACTGTATTGTATTATCTTTAATCCATAAACATGAGATCTCTATCTTTCACTATCTATCCATCTTTCTCTCTTCCTCTCTCTCTCACAATCACATTTGCTATCCAAGAGGAAGTATTTATGATACAGGAATGTATGGCAGAGTCTTTTAACCAAAATTAGGACAGCCAGGGAAGGAAGATAGGAATTAGTGACTCATGTAAGTGTCTGTGTGGTGGGAGAATAGGAATTCCAGGAAAGGGGATTCTAGGGGGAGTGGAACAGGGATCCATGAACATGGTCTACCCTGGGAACTAAGAAGGTGTGACTGGACATTACAGGGTAAGAGGTGAGGCTTCAGGGAATAGGATTTGCTGCCCTTGGGGATTTTACAAATCCTGTTGAAGAGTGTCACCAAAGATTGCAAGTATGGGATTGAGCCACATTTTTGACAGAGGTGTCTCCATGCTTATAGTGTTTCCATTATGGCTACTCCTCTGCCTCCTGTCCTCAGCCCTGGTTGACTGTTGTCCTCTGGATTTGGTGTTAGCCTTGTCCAGATTTGATGTATCTTTCTTTCTTTCTTTTCTTTTTTTCTCCCCCCCCATGCAGAGGCAGGACAAAGGTGAGGTGAGGGAGAAGCCTAGGGTGTCAAACTGAAGGATGCCTGAAGAGTGAGTGCCCTACCCAGTCTGTCCATATTTTTGTTTGCTTACATCTTTGTCCCCACAAAAACTCTGCAAACAAGTTTCTGGTCCTCTTCCAGGTCTCCCCAGGCTCAACCTTGGCTGCATTGGCCTCATCTTCCTCCCTTGGCCTGCCCAGTTCTGGCTTTCCACTCTTGTCTCAGCATTTCACAGCCAAGCCAGGCGAGACAACTACACATAAAAAGATAATTAACCACATGAGCCAAGAAATCAGGACCACACGAGTGGTACAAATCATGTGTTCCAAGAGTTTGAAGGAGGAACTGGGCCAAGCTGGCTTTGAATGGGTGGAAAGTCAAGTCTGAAGGAGGCCTTTTGGGCTAAGGGAGCAGGGGAAACAATTTGCCAAGAGCAAAGAGCTCATAAATGTCATAAGGAGATAAAAGCTGGAAAGAATTTGGGATGTTATCCCATGGATGTGGCTATGAAATATAAGGCTGTATGTCCCCACCCCCAAGTCTTTACTGGTGGTAAATAAAACTAGTAAATCACACCATCCTTTTCCTTTGAGCCTGGAGAGAGCCTCAGATTCCTTCTCAACACAGAAGGATATTAAAGTGAATGCATTTAACACAGGAATATCAATTCATTTGCTCCTCCTGTCACAGGCTAGAGTGATCCGGAGGCTTTGAGCAAGAGAGATGATCAAAGTATACCCTTCGGCATCTTTCTGTCAACTGTGTCTCAAATGCTGGGCGGCATTTGAAGCACTAACAACAAAACTTGGAATCACCATGTAGGAAAGGTAGAAAGAATGGAAGGCATCCTTGAGCTCAGCATCCCCATTTGGCAGCTGGGGAAACTGAGTCTTTGGTGGAGAGACTTGTTTATGTAAATGACAAACACAGACAAGACCCCAACCTTGCACCACAGGCTCCCTATCTTGGAAAGGGAAATGGGCTTGACTGCCTGAAAATCTGAGGCCAATACGAGCATTTTGTACAGGACTCAATAAAGGCTAACATGAAACATAGCCAGGATCCTTTCCAGCAGCCCCAAAGACCAACCTGCTTCCTTGCAGGTCTAGGTAGGGGCTTGGATTTGGGCTTTCTGGAAAGGGCTGGTGGGGAGGATGACCTGGCTCTGCCCTAGGTACCTTATGCTTCCCATCTGCCTTAGGTTCTTGTTCACGTCCGGGAGACGGGCCCAGCTGCCCCTCACTAGCATACCCAAGCATTTGTGAGGTTGGGGTCTTTCTCTTCATTGAGTTCCTTATTCCAGAAGACAAAGCTGCCTGCTAGTGTCCATGCTTATTTGATGACTTCCCAAGTTTTACGACATTAATTTAAGCTCGGCAGCCAAAGTAACTCTCTCTGGTTGGAGCAGTCTGCACTTAAATGTCAGAGCTTCACTGAAAAACTGCTTGGATTTGAAGGAAGTCATTGTGTTCAGTAAAATCTGGCCACATTTTATGTTTATGGCCTTTATTAGGGCCTCCAGCTGAGCTGGTTAAAATCATGTCTCTATAGTCTCTGAAAGCCCAGAACTCTCAAATCCACTCATTCCAATAATAGTTATTGAGTGTATACTGAGCATCAGGGCTGATGTGGACAGTGGTAAACCCACAGGCATGAGCCTCGCGTGC
This sequence comes from Sciurus carolinensis, assembly GCF_902686445.1. Classification (NCBI taxonomy): domain Eukaryota; kingdom Metazoa; phylum Chordata; class Mammalia; order Rodentia; family Sciuridae; genus Sciurus; species Sciurus carolinensis. The sequence continues at coordinate 65,372,492 of NC_062223.1, forward strand.
ATGGAGCTTATAGAGCAGCTCGGTGGTATAGACATTTAAAGAAAGAATCATAAATAAAATAATTGTAAATAACTGTTATTAAGAAAAAGAGTGGGGCACCAAGTGTATTTGGAGGGGTCTAATTGAGACTGGGTGGGTCAAAGAGGTTCATATTTGAGTTGGGGAAGTTGTTCCAGGAAGATGAACTGGCAGCTAGAAAGGCAAGGACAGGAAAGAGCCTGGTGTCATCAAGAAGCCTATTGCTCAGTGCCTGGCCAAAAGGGACAGGATCCAGCCTGAGGCTGACATGCTGTCCAGTGTTCCCAGTGACTGCAAAATTCAATGCATGCCTTCACCTTAGGACCTACATCTTGTTAGTTGCTTCCATTGCCCTTTTCCATGTGACCTCTTGGTCTTCATTTCTCAGCCACCTTTTTGTGCGCACCTCCCCATCCTCCCTCCTTGGGGAATCCACCCCACTCCTGACCCCCAGAACTCATAATGCTGAGCCATCCAATGCCCTGCTTCTCTTACACAAGCCTTCCTGTCCCTATCCTCTATCTGGCTTGGGTCTTGCGATCTTGTGTCAGTTAGGAATTAGGCATTTCATGTGCTGGGGCTGGCTCCCTTTTTCCCACTTCTTCATTCCCTGCCCCTTTCAAGCCTCCATTGGAAACTTCATGACACCATCTTCCATATGGTCCAAATGCCATGGTTTTTCTTTCCTATTCCTTTTCTACCATTCCCGAGAGGGTCTCTGAGATGCGCTGGGCACAAGACTTTTGAGATTCTTTCTTGGGACATGCTGTTGGTCCGTGGAGACACTCGTCACCCAGGAATTAGTGGGCACAGGCCTTTTCTAGTTGGCTTCAGTATCACTGGCAGGGTCAAGGAACGGCAGCATATATGCTGATTCTGCATCTTCTGTTCCAAACCCTGGATGCTGCCCAGAATCTGAAGGCTGTATCCAGGCAAATGCTGCCCCCTCTCTAGAAAGTTCCTTTTCACAGAAGGGAGGAGACTAGGGGTGACCTCTGTGTTAACTAGCATTCCTGCCTCTGAGGAGGGAGCCTGTCCTCTCTCTGATGGGAAGGCAGCCTGTCCTCTGTGGCCTGTTTGCTCCTCAGAAATGGATGTGCAGAAGCCAAAGAGCAGCAATTGTAATACTTCTTATAAAATAATAATAGGCACAGGCTAAGGGCTTCAGTGGACCAGGCACTGCCACAGGGGCTTCCTGAGGCCACAGCCCTATGGAGTTCCCTACATCATGAGAGTTTCTTAGACCAGAGGTTAACTAACCAAAAGTCAGCACCAAGCTGGCTCCCAGCAGGGCCAGAACTAGTTGAGATGTCCTGTCCCTACACACATGATGCTTTCAGTTCCTTGACTGCCCACACTGAGGTTGGCCCAGTGAGTTGCACTGTGAGCCAGGGGAGGGGAAGTTGCCTGCCAAAGATACAAAGCAGCAAGTAGCAGAGGTAAAATCTGAATCCAGTTTTCACTGACTCAAAACTGTGCTATTAAATGCAACACCCTATTCCCATCCAGCTAGTTGCCCCACTTTTCCTGAAAATCCATGGTTTGTCCTGAGCATGATGTAACATATACCCAAAGCAAACTGGAAGAAGAGCGAAGAGAACCTTTTGAAAGAGGGAAGGAGATGACTAATTAAACACACAGTTACCATGGTGCTAGGTTAGGGAAAGATGAGGAGGGGACCACATATACAACAGGCTAACCTAGCTGAAGGGGGTATGGGAAGGCGACCATGAACTGACACCAAATCATGAGCTGGGGAAGCAGGGCAGGGTAGGCTATGTCATCACAGGTGCAGAGGTCTGTGAGAGAAAAGCTGGATGTTGGAGGAAGGAATTCAACATGGCTGCAGCCTAGAAGGTATCTGGGAGCACAACCAGAAAGTGGGAGGGGTGGGGTCCAAGCCCAGATCAGAGGGTGCTTGAGCCGAGCATGGTTCAGGGGAGAGGTGTGATTCAATTCACATCTTCAGAAGATCTTTCTGGCTGCAGTGGGTAGAGGAGATTGGAGGAAGACAGGAGGAAAGAGATCGGTTGTTGGGCGGTAGGTGCAGAGTCTGTGACAGATGACCATGGCCTCAGGGATGGAAGAGGGAAGTGAATTCAAGGGCTAGACAGCAAGTTCCCTCCCTTTTGTTACTGTGTCTCAAGGCGTAAGGAGAGATGCGGCTGCCACCACTGCTGTTCTGATTATAGTGACAGCAGATGCGCCCGCTCTAATGTGACTGGTGAGACTCTTGAGAAACAGGTTTCATAATAAAAGTACTTTGGAATGAATCGTGTTCTGTGTTGTGTTGTTGAAACAGGTCAAGTAATAGCCTCCATTCCGCTTGCAAAAAGAATAATTACCCTGGTTCTTTGTGTTGTCAATAACCTATTCACAGGACTTAGAGGTTTTCATTGAAAATTGGAACTCAGTGAACTGAAAATCAGTGCAGTGCCTGGAGTGCATGGGTCCTGGAAAGGAAGGTGCACCAGGTGGGGCCTTCGACAGATCCTTTTGTCTTCGGTACCAGCTGTGTGGTCTCGGACAAAGGGTTGTTTGGTAGTCTTGTTTCCTCACTTGGAATTGGAGATAATGACAACCACCTTGCAGGGTTCTTTTGTGGATCCCACTGTATAATTTGTATATATGACAGCTGAGACGGACCAAGTGCTTGTGATGGATCGGGTACTTGGTCTGGAATTGCCTTAATCTTCTCAACAACCTTATGAGATAGGTACTATTATAATCCCTGGGGAGAAGAAAAACAAGCACAAATGAGATGAAGTGACTTGCTAAAGGCCACACAGCTAGTGTGAGGGAGAGCCAGAAGCTGGACTCAAGCAGCCTAGATGCAAACCCTTTGTTCAGAACCGTCATGTTTCACTGCGTCCCCCCATGCACAGTGCAGCACCTGCCACAAAGACACTCAGTGGGAATGCCCCTATCCTGACCAATGAGCCTAAATAATGTATTAAACATAAGACAAGCCAAGGTAACTGATAAATCAGTAAATTGCCTTCCAAAGGCTCCAAACAGCCTTCAAGGCCCACTGGGTGACAGAGACCAGTAGTAGAGAAGGCATTGCCCTTCTAACTGACACAGGGGGAGTGAGCTAAACCCAAATCTATCATCATTGTTGGGCATATGTTATACACATGAACATTATCCACCAAATTATCAGATTGACAATACTTGGCAAGCGTTGACTATTGTCCACCAAAGATCTTGACTTCTTTCCTTTGGAAACTACATTCATCAGCTCTGATGAGGTATTTCAGATTCAGCTCACATTCAGCAAGCATCAACCATTTATATATTTATCGGTTGACTAAGTAAGCATCAACAGTTTCTTTATTCAATAAGTACTCATTTCTATGTGACTCTGTGTTAGGTGCTAGAGATAAGACATGAATGAGATACAGGTTCTGCCTTGCAGGAGCACAGAGTGAGTGAGACTGACCTATCAGCAGGGAAGTTGTGAGATCCAGAACTAGGAGGTCCAGAAGAGGGAGAAACTGGCTCTGCCCTGAGAACTGAGCAAAGATCCCACAGTGTTGGGGCCCCATGGTCAAACTCTCGAGAGGTGAACTTTTTCGGCTGATGAAAGAGTTGGGAGGACATTCTAAAATTGCAAACGGAATTGGCAAAGGCCTAGAGACACAAAAGGGTGTGCATGTTCAGGACCACGAATATATCAGAGTGATGGCGAGCTTCAGGACACCACCCATTGACACTCGAGTGCAAGGCCACCGTTCTTTATCTTTCAAAATCAATTTGCATCCAGACTCACCACAGTTGTTGAGAGTTTAATATTATTCCTTTCTTTGCAGATTTCTCTCCTTTGGGTTCTATCAGAATCCAAAGCCCAGGAAAGTTGGGGAAGGAGAAATGTGTCTGACTCTTTCTCTGTTGTGGTCACTAATCCCTGTCCAGGCCCATGGGGCCCATTTGAAAATGGATGTCTCTCTTGGGGACTCTTTCTGGTCCCTTCAGAGGATCATCATCAAGGATTTTGTTAACTTCTCCCCCAAGGCAGGGAGAACCCACGTCTTTTGTTACAAAATATCTGGTCTCCTTTTGGCCAAAGTAGGTCTCATGGATAGAGGGATAGAGGACATTAATTCTTTGGAAGTAAACCCACAGCAATGATAACCAAGCCATGAATTAATGACTCAATATCTACCCTTCTGTAGGAGTAGAAATCAGATACAGCTTATTTCTTCTCAGTATCTGGGGAGACGAGGTGAAGCTGGATTCCCCATGCTCCGGGTTGAATGGTGGTCCATGACCTGGTTTCAAGGTGCACAGTCTAGTCTAGGCACTGATGAGTGACTTCTTGTCTTCTGCAGGTGTGGCAGTGTGGTGGGAGTGTGGAGGTCCTGCCCTGCTCACGGATTGCGCACATTGAGCGAGCCCACAAGCCCTACACAGAGGACCTCACCGCTCATGTCCGCAGGAACGCACTCAGGGTGGCTGAAGTTTGGATGGATGAATTTAAAAGCCATGTCTACATGGCATGGAACATACCCCAAGAGGTAGGAAGCTTTGGCAGGGCTGGGTTCGATGGGGAAGAACAAATCATGGGACTGAATTCTGTCATGCTAGAAAGGACTGTCTGTCCCAATGCATGCTAGCAATGGCCTCTAAGTCTCGAGGCCATTTTTTGCCCCTACCCCTCCCTTATTGATGTATGATTGTAGAAGGTCTTGCTCTTTCTGAACCACAGAGACCTCATTTAAAATCAAATTTGAATCAGGTGGCTCCAAGTTTCCTTCCTGCTCCCAGCCCTCAGTTTCTCTGTCATGAGATGTTTCATGGTCTGGGATCATCAGTAATGAACAACAGTTCACAAAATGCAACTTGATCTCAATGTACATTGATTCAAGCTTCTCTGTCGAACTTTTGACCAGAGCAATAAGGAATATCTGTATGCCTGTGGCATTTCCTAAACCACATGAATAGGGAGAGGGATACACAATGACAGGGACCCTCAGTGGGACAAGGTTCTGGACATTTTGAAGTCATTTCAGATCTTCACAGAACCTCATCATTGCCTGTCACTTCCCCCTATCCCTCTAGTTACCTGTATTTGAGAAGTACCAGAGAAAAAGCAATGCTTTCTAGTACTTTTGTTCAGCTCTGCCATGTGTCACATGGAAATAACCTTGGAATGCTGAGTTAGGAAAACCCAACAGATGTCGGCCACAGCGTTCCAACCTGCTTACCAGCTTGTCTGCCTGGAGTTCACTGCTTATGTTGCATTCTGTGTGATAGAGCTGTTGACTGCATGACCTCTTTCTTTCCTCCCAAGGCTGTGGCATCCCCCTGGGAGTCCTTTAGAAAGCTTCAGCTCTCTTTCTAATAGGGAAATGATTGATCTTTCTTGAAGTTTCTGTGTAAATGCTTTGTACCCTAAACTTTCCACCAATGTTGCTCTGGCTAAATTGCTGAGAAAGTGGGAAGAGCCTTGTGTGGGAACTTTAGTCTCCCTCCTCACGCATTACTGGGGGGAAGGGGACTCGAGTTGGAGTGCTTCCTCCTGCAATCAGTGAGATTTTAGCAGTTGGGAGGGGAAATGAGGAACCAAGGAATATCAGTCAGAGCGCAGCCAACCCTAATGAAGCAGCTCACGATTGCTCCCCCAACAGTGAGCATTTCTGGGGAAATCATCACGCCTTCTAGATCCATCTGTTGACATTGGATCACGGTATCTTGTACAGGATGCTGAGTCCTGCTGTGGGTGTCCCTTGATGCAATAATGTTAAGAGCACTTGGAAACTGCCCATCCCCCTTCTCTCCATTTCTGCAAGCTCAGACCTTTTAGCTATCTCCCCTGTTTCACCTGACAGATGTTGAATGGACCCAGTGAATGGTAGAGAGCGGTGTCAGTACAAATAATTGAGGAATGATGACACTCATTGTCTGCCTGTGACTCCTCAAGGGGGAAGTTCAAACAAAATCCAGGGGGTGAGGTCAAATGAACAGATGAGGTGTGGAAATGTTCAGGATAAAGCTTTAGGTGAATAAGGAAGGTGTCAGTGTACTTCTCTTGACTCCTTTGTTGACTTCTATGTCCAAACTTCCTCTTCTTCCTCTTAAGCCTCACCAAAGACAATATTTTTTCACCTGTCATTCACTTCTGAAGTCACATTCCTAATATTCCACTGAAACTGCTTTTGTCAAAGTCAGCTTGGACTTTCTAACTGCTTAATTTAATGGATATTTTAAAGACTTTAAGCTACAGAATTCTACCTTTTCCTTGAAACTCTGTAGTCCCTAGCTCCATGATTCCATGATTCCATGACTCCACTCTGCAATCCCTGGCTCCATGATTACACCCTCAAATATCATCTTTCCCTGGTTACTTCTTTATTCTTTTGGGTTCATCTTACCAGTTGCTCAAGTGTTCCCAGAGAGGCAGCTGGCAGCTGTGGCCAACTGCCTTGTTATATGCCAGCTCTCTGGCTAATCTCATTTGCTCTTGAGTTGACTACCACCCACATGTTGACAACTTCTTAATTAACATCCCTAGACCTACTTCCTTTTTTTTTTTTTTTTTTGGTATTGGGGATTGAACTCAGGGGCACTTGACCACTGGGTCACATCCCCAGCCCTATTTTGTATTTTCTTTAGAGACAGGGTCTCACTTTCAGACTTACATCTCCAGCTGCCAGCTGGACATCTGTTCCTGGTGATCCTGTTGGCAATCAAACTGAACATATCTCCTTTCCCCAATTCTGCTCCAGTTCTTACCCTCTGTCTCAGCTCCTGATACTGCCATCTTCCCAGGCACACGAACTCGAAACTGATCATCATCCTTTTATCCTCCTTTCTCAATCCTTTCTACCAATCATGGAGCCCAATCTTCAAATGTCTTCCCTGGTTCAAGTCTTTTCCTTTCCAAACTACCCAAAATTATCTTGTAAAAAAACTCACAGTGACCATGCCATTGCCCTGCTTAAAATCTTTAAACAACTCTCTGTCGGTTATAAAGTCAAGTGCTAAGTACAGTGTTTGACATGCATCTGAGGTTCCCTTACCCTCTCCCATCTGTGTCTGCAGCCTCACTACCCCAACTTCTTGTTTTGGGAACTATGAAAACCACATGCACTATGGCAACTGCCCACACTCGTGTGTACCACACTACTTCTTACCTCTGTGCCTGTTCATTCTGTTCTGTTTGGAACTCCCCACCCTCCACCTCTTCCCCACCCCCTTGCCTTCCCCATCCTTTAGGATCAGTTCTGGTGACCCTTCTAGGAACGCAGCTCCAGCTGCAGAAGTGCTTCCCCTCCCATACAGGTTTCTGTCACTGTATGGCCAGCCTGTGAAAGAATGTTTGGTCATCTAAAATCAATCTCTCTCTCTCCCTCCCTCTCTCTCTCTCTCTCTCAGTGACTCAAATGTGGTTGAATTTTAGTATCACTTGTGCTTTGATTTTTTTCTTTGTGGAAAGCTCTTCTGGGGATTTTAATGTCTGTCCAGAGCTGAGAACCACTGCAATAGACTGTGGGATCACTAAAGATATATGGTATAATCCATATTTGCATCACCATGCCTAGCCTAGGTGGGTCACATGGCCAGAGCTCAGTGAATCCTTGCTAACACTCATTCACCAGCTGGTCACTGGGTGAACCCTTTCCTTGGTCCGTGGCTCCTATACTGAGCCCTCCCTTGGACTGTGCACGGAGCAGAGCTAGCTGCCTCACCTGCTCCATTACCACGTTCAGTCCCAAATTCATGAGAGACAAGAGAAGCCTCCAGCTCTTGCATCCTTGCTACTTTAATGAAAGTCAGTTTGCTTATTAACACAGAAAGTCAGCCTGCAGCAGAGCATCAGTATTTTCTTAAGCAAGGTTTGGGAACTCTATCCCAGCCCCTGCTTCTCCCAGATAGGCTGAGTTCCAGGAATGTTCCCAAAGTGCTTAGGTTATAGACTTTCTTTAGATTTGGCTACAAGAAATTTTGTGACCATGTGACAGGGATACTGAGCCATTTTGGAGGTGGCTAACTTTGTTAGTTTCCTAGGACTACCAAAACAAATTATCATAAACTTGGTGGCAAAAACAACAGAAATGTATTCTCCCACATTCTGGAAGCAGAAGTCTAAATTTAAGATCTCAGCAGGGCTGTGCTATCTTCAATGGTTTTAGCAGATATCTCTGCCTCTACCAGCTTCTGGTGGCTCCTGGTGTTCCTAGGTTGTAACTGAAACACTCTGATCTCTACTCTGTCTCTACATGGTTCTGTCATTTCTGTGTCTCTGTGTACTTGAATCTCCCTCTCTTTTCTCTTATAAAGATATCAGTCATTGGATTTAGAATTCACCTCGAGTCCAAAATGATTTCATTTTGAGATTGCAAACCAATTGTATCTTTAAAGAAGCTGTGAAGTTACATTCAGAGATTCCAGGTAGACACAAAGTTTGGAGGAAGGAAGCATTCCACCCACTACCCTAAACTTTTGGTAAAAGAAGTTGTTTTATTGTTTTCAAATAATAAGGACCCACATAATTTTCTCTGAGGTTTGCTTATTTCTCAGTTTATGACCCCTTGCTCTGAAAAAGGATTTGATGCAATTTATAGTAAACACACAGTGCAAAAATCAACCTAAATACCGGAAAGGAAAAGGGTCTTGATATCCAGAAATTTCACCTAAGAAAGGGACTGGTTTTTGAGTTTCCCCAAGTAGAGGTGGCACCTGATGGATTATCTTTCTCATCATTTATTAGTCCACGAGAGGAGAGTTAACCTCTGTTTCACTCCTGAGAGCATAAAGAAAGTTTTCCCATGGGAACCCAGAATTTTAGGTTAACATAGAGGCCTTTCTAAGATAGGTTGTGCTAGTGGCTTCCTGTAAAAGCCGAAATACCACCCAGTTAACTTGTAGTCATATGAAGGTGATCCTCCCACTCAGGAACAAGGAATAAAGGCGTCTGGGGAAGAGCTTTGTGATAAAAGGATAAAGTGTAGAGAAGTGTGAAGGGTTAATACATAACAGATCCCATGGGGTGGGAAATGGGGGTAGAATCCCATTTATTACCTGCTGCTGTATTCACCACTTGATAAATATTTTCTAAACTCATGTCAGTGCTATAGCTCAAGAACAGAGCTGGGTGGGTCACAGAAATAAGGCAGATGCTTCCAGTTCTGAAGGGCTGCAATCTGGCAGAGCTGGAGTCAGAGAGTAGTCCATGGTCAAGCTCTGGCAGGAACAAGTATGGTACCAGACAAATCAGCAGTGAGTTATTAAGAACAGGTAGACAGATCCTTGTGAAATGGTCTCCAGAAATCTGGAACCTTGACTTTCAGGGTGCTGCAGGTTCAATTTTTTTACATTTCCTGAACCCTGATGGGTAAAACTAAATCAATTTCTTCTATATCTAAATTTTACTTTTACGCAAACCCCACCAACACTGTTCTGATCACGTCCAGATGGATACCAGTGACGTGGTCCCTGGAGTTGGTGCTTGAACTGGGGCATACACACAGGTAGCAGGTGGCCATTGTGGGTAAGAGACAGCTCTGCCTACTGTCTTCCTCTGCTTTCACTGTGGCTGGCATCTTATGAGACCCCTCATACCTCATCTGGTCCCTGGTGCCATCCCTGCCATGATGTCCTCTGAGTCATCCCTGGTCTCCATCTGAACCCCAGCTAATGGATCCCCAGTTGCAGCACCAGCTCTTTTTAACCAGCTTTGTGCCCTGCCCAGCAGTGCGTGTGCAGGCCTGGGAATCCTTAGATTTCTCCACTCCACTCTGGGACCACAAGAAATATGGAGGCATCTCTGTTCCTCTCGCTCATGGACACAGTCATGTCTCCATTGCTGACCCATGGCTGCTGCACCCTGGTGGCCTGGAGGCCTCCTCCCTAAGACACCAGGGTAGTGAGGGACATAGTAGGTCCATGCTACACAGTACCTGCTTCTTCCAGAAGGACTTGACCTTAGGAGGCAGAATTACCACATGTACAGGGTAAGGTGAAAGTCAAACTCTAGATGGAGGTTGGTTGGGTTGAAATCTCAGCTGTGGGGTTTTGAACAAATTACAAAAGAGGTTACTGAATCTCTGTCTCTCATCTATAAATGAAAAACATATAGTTCTGCTTTATAGGTTTAAATAGGACAGTATGCATACATATAAATATAAGTAAATACAAATACATAAGCATGTCTCATACAGAACAGGGCCTGGTACGTTGGAAGTGTTGGGTAACCTTAGCTGTTATGGTTCTTAGACCTGTTAATAGAATTAGCACTTTCCTATCTTCAGTACCTTCCCCTTTCCTCTGCCTCTCACCCACAGCTCAGAATCTCTCCTGTTTTCTCTTGAAGTAGAGAAAAGTCTACTCAGACTGTATTCTTCCCTTTTCTTTACCTATACTTAGTCTATAGATTTTTAATTTAAAATCTAAGGATTCACCAGCTTTATTTTCAATGGCTTTTATTGACAATCCCCACGAATGCTGACCTCATGCTTTGAAATCCATAGGCATGGTTGGAGGGTTGAGCTATGTGTGGGAATAAATGAAGTAACGTCCCACATGGTCCTTGCACGAGTCTCTGGGAGTCTGGGTTGGGGGAACCAGGCCATACCAAGGGGGAGATTGGAGAGAAGCTGCAACTGGGTGGTGGTCATACCTGTACCTCTGCTTCCCTGTGCAGGACTCAGGAATTGACATCGGGGACATCACCGCAAGGAAGGCTCTGAGGAAGCAGCTGCAGTGCAAGACCTTCCGGTGGTACCTGGTCAGCGTGTACCCAGAGATGAGGATGTACTCAGACATCATTGCCTACGGGGTGGTAAGGAGCCAGTCTCTTTAGGGTTTCATTTAAATGGAGACAGAGAGCAAGACCAGAAAGGCTTAGGAAGAAGGGGAAGGGAGAAAATAAAGCCCCACGTGGAGACCTGGATCACTATCCTCTCAGGGACTCAGTGCTGGTATATGGACCTGCCACACAGCATTTGCTTTCATGGCTCAAACCTCTCCAGACCCTGGAGAGAGGCATTTGTCTCTCTTTTATTGTTCTAAGAAATTCAGCTCTAGCCCCAAACCTGCATATTCCACTTAGTAAAGCATAAAGAAGTGACTAGCTGAAGATTACAGAGTGACATAATTAACACCCACACTTCTCCCAGATGGGGCCACTGAGGCCCTGCCAACCTCCCTGTACCCTCTCCCACCAAAGGCGATGCTCTCCCACTCACAGAGCCTCCCTGGAAGGAATTCTGAGAAATAGCATCTTCTCAAGTTTGTTGTACTTTGAGGAATGTTATCACTCCACCTGTCGATGGGCACAGAGCAGATCTTCCCAGTGAGAGGCAGCGGGATGAGGGAAGGGGCAGAAGATAAGGCTTGAAGTCAGACAGCTCAGATCTTGACCTCTTTCCAGTGTCTTCATGTCTGTGGACCTCAGTTTCTTCATCTGTTAGATGGGATAAGTTAATACTGTCCTCATAGCATAGAAGCAAATCTGAGATACATAAATATGTCTTCTAAGATTTAAATACTTTGAACATGATAAACTCTCCCATTCTCACAATATTCTCAGGACCCTATAATTCTTAAGGTATTTTAAAAGGCATCTGATTGATTTGGGGATATCTCATGTGGTTTTTGATGTTTTAAGCCCTTGAAACTATCCTGTGAGGTTATTATATTATCTCCACGTCACAGATGGATAAACAGAGAGGCAAAAAGTGATCTGCCAATGTGATATAATGACAATCAACAGTGAAACTGAGTCTAAAACACCAGCTGCTGTTATCACCCTGGTTCCTAGCTTTGGAGAGTGTCCACTCCGTCTTGTTTGGATATCCCAGGATGAAAACTTGAAGGAAGAATTGAAGCCCCTTCTTTGGTGCCCTGTGGTCTAAACTGAGTTCAAGGCCTGCCTCAGCAGGGAACTCAATGCACAGAGCATTTTGGGGGAAGCAGGATTGGACTCCATGTTCTCTATGGTCCTCCCAATGTTAACATCCTGGGATTCTAAAGTACCCAGAGCTGGGACCTCAAAATTGCACCTACAGTGTCCATTGTCCAAGAGGCTAACCTATAGGAAGAAGACATCCCATGAGAGTCCTCAGGTATGATTGGCATGTCCCAGAGCACCACCTAGCAGCCTCTTGCCCCTCTTCTGCTCAAGCTGGAATTCAGAGGTCAGAAAACATCTCAGCTGGGCTGCCCAATGTTATCTGAAGCTCCAAATCCTGCCATTACCATGGAAACACATTGCACTGCAAGTGTCCATTGGTCCCCTCTACCTCACCAGCAACACCTGAGGACACAGCCCTATGAACGTCCCACACTCTGCTCCATAAGAAAGAAGTGTGTGCTGCCTGGCCACTGTTAGACCCAGTCTGGAGAGGATAGTGATCCAGAGAACTCCAGAGAAACTATTGGCTCCAAACCTCTGAGTCAGGGCCAACTTCCAGACACATGTTCTCAGTAGGCTGTTGGCTGTAACTGAACAAAATTAACCAAACTTACCCAGAGAGGCAGAGGAAGCAGTAAGAGTGGAGGTGTGTGCATATGGTCATTGTACTTCTGGGTCTTGGCCAAAGGGATCTCATCCTTCGAGTAAAAGTGTCTTATCTTATATACATACACAGCAGGTTTATCATGTAGCCCCTTGATACCAGACCCAGAAACATTTGATTGGCTAAATAGTAAGTGGCATGTAGTGATCTAGATCTGTCCGAGTCCATAGCTTGGACTGTTTTCATTCTGTCATGCTGAAAGACATCAACTCATCCTTCCAAAGGGCTGAGCCGCGCTCCATCCCTGGGGCTGGTAGAGGTCTCTGACCCCCTGCACGTTCATCTGCCAGCTCCTTGCAGGGTGCAGCCAGCCTCTCCTCCCTCCACCTCCTCCATGGCAGTGACAGTGTAAGCATAGACACGCTTGCTTGGCAAGGGGACAAATGAACGGTTAATGAAGATGGGGGAAGCCGAATGCAGCCACGAGAGCAAGAGAATTTACTGGGCCTGAATTGTTCTTCCTGGTTATTCTTTTTACTCTACAATGGGGAGACCAGATGTTTTTTCAGAGCGGAGTTTCTTTTTTCTTTTTCCTTGCCAGCTTGTGCCCAAACAATATTCTTCAGGTCAAAACTTCTAGGGCTCCCTCTTGGGTCAGAGTCAAATCTGCAGCCCAGCCTACTAATCCACTAATAGGTTCGTTAATGACTCCTGCAGGTAGAAGGGCCAGTGGGCTCCCTTGTGTGGGAATGGGCTTCCCCTGGATTACTGGGATTCATGTCCAGGAGATAGAATAGCTTTGGATGAATTCCAGTTCTGGTGCTGAGAGCAGAGATAGAGAAGCACCTGGAAACAGACATGCCTGGTGTCTGAACGTTTGCTCTGCTGACTCGCTGTGTAACCTTGACAATGTGCAAAACCTTAATGGTTATAGTAACCCATTTCATGGGGCATGTTTTATAGCCTCAGGATTGTAGCCATTTTTATGATGGAAAGAACCTGGGCTCAGGAGTCTGACAGACCCCAGCTCCGCTGCTTGTCCAACTCTGATGCCATTCATTTCAGAATGCCATTTATTTGTTCATTTTCTTCATGCACTCATTCAATCAGCAGTGAATGCTTTGAACCCTGGGCCAGGTGCTATATTGTGAGAAAGACTGAGACTCAGCCTGGTGACTAATTGGGAGCAGGGGCAGATGAAGAAGCAACAAGAATGCAATGCCAAGTGACACAGGAAGAGAATGAGTGACATGAAATGTCCCACAAAGTGGGAATAGCATCACAGGCAGGGCAGGGATGTGGTACTCACTACGCCACGGTTACCAATTACTTCATCCTAGAAAGAGATAATATTACCGACCTGGCTGGATTATTTTGAGAAGTAGCTGGGATACACATGAAAGGTACTTCACATGGTACCTGGAACTGAGATGCAGTCGTAAAAGCTAGTTTCCCTGAATGGCTTTCAGGAAGGTTATGGCAGTAAAATAGCAGCTGACAGCCACTGCACATTTGCTGTTTGCTAGCCCCTGTGCTGAGCACTTGGCGATGTTGTTCTACTTAATCCTCACGCAACCCTATGAGGAAGGCACTATTATTATCCCTATTTTAGAGGGAAGAATCAGATCTGAAGAAGTTCTGTTGCTTTGTCTGAGACCTCACAGCTGGAGCCAGGAATCCACCCCTGCCTGACTCTCCACACTGCTTCAACAGACCACCTGCCTAATGGAGGAGAGCCAGGGAGGGCTGTATCAGAAGACACCGCCCCTCGCCCAGAGGCTGGCTTCAGAACCCAGGGAAAAGCTGAGCCTGATATCAAACCTCCCAGGTCTTTTTCTTTACCACAGCAGTTCGCAGGTCTTGCTGATGGATTCCAGTGCTTGGCTTGGGACGTGACACCTGCCTCTCAGTGGGTGCAGGACAAGTCCAGAGTGTGTTTACATGCTGTCCTCCCACAAGACAAGTCCAGGAGTGGGTACATAATAAAAGACAGCTGCCTAGCTGCTTCTGGGGCCCTGGCCTAGGGAGCAAACGCAATCCACATCAACTGCTCCAGAACCTCCAAACTGTAAGTGTAAGATGAGGCTGTCCTCACCCAGGGGAGCGAGAAGAAAAGACTGACTCTGTTCCTTGCCCCTCATGGGCCCAGAAGCTGAGTATGGCTGGTCATGGGCACACTAGCTGGGGAGCCACTGAAGCCTTAGCAGGAGCAGGATGGTCTCTCTTGCCTCTAATCTTATCTGCCTCATGCTTTACCTCATCCTTAGTCATGACTGGCTTTCTTGGCTTGCACATGGCCAAGGTCCCACAGACTTAATCTCAATAACCCCCTAATCCAGTGGCCACCACCCACTGATCATAGCCTGCAGGTCTCTTTGAGATTCCCATCAAGGATATGAGAAAGATGAGATGTTCCAATTCCAGAGAGACAGGGGAGGAGAGAAGAGGAGAGAAACAGAATGACTCATTCACTCTCCACCATGGCTAGAGGCACACTGGTCTACTCACTGGTGGCTAGTGAGCTGGCCATGTGGACTATATAGGCTGCCCTTTCCAAGGGCTGCGAGAGGGTTTAGCACAAGGGAGGGTGGAATATCGGCTGTCTTGCCCAGACACATTCTGTCAATCACCAGGACTGTGAATTCTTGTCCCTGGAAGTGAGGGTAGGCACATCTAGCTTCTCCTGCTCCCATCCTGGTCCCTCCTCCCTCATCCTCTCACTGGACCTCCCACTCTGGAGGCCCTCAGAGGTGGCTAGGCCACCCCTGGGACATGGCCACATCCTTGCTGTATCTATAGGTAGCAGAGAAAGACCTGGTCCTAGAGGACCTCCCAGGCTCGCCAATAGCTAACATGTTGCCCATTTCCCCAACTCTCAAGAGTAAAGACAACTCTTGGGGACCCCAGAAAGTCACTGCCACCCCTAGAGAAGAGGAGGGGATGAAGACCCTAGCACCATCTCGTGTGTTTAAACTCCTATGTGTCTCTCATCTTTGCACAGACAATCTCTGCTCCCCAAAGCCAACTTCCTGGTTAGCAAGATGTGACTGTATCTCCCCTGGTGGAGGCCAGTCTCCCCTTGTACCTTTCTGCAAGGCAAAAGCTGCCGTCTACTGATTGCATGGTGTTCACGGGACCTTGGGTTAGTAAAGAAGACAGGTCTGGCTCAGAGGAATACCTGTTTCTCCTGAGTTAATGCATGTGTTTTCTCTCTTCTCTTTGGCATGGCCATCTCTCCTCTGATGTGCAGCTGCAGAATTCCCTGAAGACTGATCTCTGTCTTGATCAGGGGCCAGATACAGAGAATGTTCCCATCATGTACATTTGCCATGGGATGACACCTCAGGTGAGTCCTCTAGAGAGCCCTGTGCCAAAGGGTGTGCATGCAGGTGTCTGGTGTGGGGAGTACAGCTTACTTCTGCCATGGCTGCCCTCGGACCAGCAACTGTTGGTTTCATCAGGTAGTATTCTAATGAGCCCAAAAGGATATTTGTCTTGCCTGGAAGGAGGCTGGGAGGGTAGATGCCTGGGGGCCAGGATTCTCTGGGGTGGAGATGAGAAGAGGAACATTTCTAAGAGGAACACTTGCCTCCTTTGGGGAAGCTATAAGTAATTCATAGTCCTAGTTTTGGTGACCAAGCTCTTCCCTAGCAGGAGGGAGCCTGGGCCTTCCCCACAGGCTTCCTGATGTGTCTGAGTCTCTCCAGGGTGCCATGTCGTAGTTTCTAGTCTCTATCCTAGAGTAGGTCATAACTGGGCTAAAACTACATCCATAAGACTCCTTTCCAACTGTCATGACCTGTTGCCTGGCAGTTTCCAGGAAAATGGGTTATCCTTAAGCATTCCCCTTTAATTGTCTATGCTTCAGATACATAAAGAGGAATCAAGACACAGACAAGAGAGGGGGCTCACCAAACAAAATACAATAGACAATCTTTGGCCAATAATGCCATAGAGTAACCTGTTCTGAATTGATGACATTCCCAGAGTTCACCTACCCCTAGAAGAAAATAGTGATTTAAAAGCAATATTATTATGTGTGTATGTATTTGTACAGTTGCACTTCTGTATTTTAAAAGAGTTGCCCCTACATAACTGAAGACTGTCACGGCACAAGTTGTTACCCTGCATATGATTGATGAGACTCCCCATGGTGACCCGCCATTGTGATCCTACCCTCTGTTTTTTCCTGAGAACTCAGTTGCTGTGACAATACAAATCCCACTATCTACACATCACCTGACAGAGTAACTCATTATGCACTCTGAGATGTAAGGTGGTGTGACATTTTTGGTAGGTGGGGATCTTTATGTAAACTTTTAGTTGAAGTATAACATATTTACAGAAAATAGGTGAATTAGAAGAGTACAGCTTAATGGATTTTCACAGCTTAATGAACATATCCATGTAACCAGCACCCAAATTGAAAAAAAAAAAAATTACTGACTGATTTTGAATTTTCAGTAAATAGGATTCTATGATATGGTCATAACTTGTTGTGTTGGCTCCTGTATTTGTGAACTGCATCCTTGTAGTGTAATTTTCTCATTCCCATTACTGTGTACCATTCCATGTTATGAATATACCCGAGTTTACTGTCTGTTCTGCTGTTGATGGGCACCTGGTCCCTGGTGGGTTGGAAGGGCTATGAATACTGCTGCAATGGACATTGTTGCTCCTGCCCTGTGGTTCACATATATGCTCATTTCTTTTGGATTTATTCCTAGAGCAGTGTTGATGTATGTTCACTTTTAATGACAGTGCCTGTATTAGTCTACTCAGGGTGCAAAAAGCAAAATCCCACAGGCTGGGTGGTTTCAGCAACAGAAATTTGTTTTCTCGTGGTTTGGAGCCTGGGAAGCTCAAGCTCAAGGTGCCAGTCAATTTGGTTTCTGGTAGAAACCCTCTTCCTGGCTTGCAGAGGGCCTGCTTTCTCTGTGCTCTTCCCTGGAGAGAAGGTAGGAATGGGCTCTTTGGTATGGAGTCTTATAAGGACACAAATCTTATTGGATCAGGGTTCCATGCTTAGGACCTCTCCTAACCTCAACCTGAAGATTAGGAGAAGCTTCAGCCTATCCACACTGCAAAGAGTGAGCAACCTGGTTCTGAGGAGAAACTCAAGGTGTGGCTCATGACAGTTCTTGAGTGTGGTTCATGGAATTAACCATCTCAGCAGAGGAGGGTAAGAGATGGGATCTCACCAGCCGATGGGATCTCACCACCCTGTCAGTTTGAACTAAAGGAGGCGGAGAAAGTGGGGGAGCATGAGGAAGGCTGTTGGCCTTCTTGGATCCATAGAGCTCTCTGGCTACAAATGTGCACCAGTCTCTGTCAGGGAAAGGGAAGAATGATGCTAAAGGCGACCGAGACATTGCTAGGGCTGCCACTCCCACAACAGACCCTGGGAGCAGGGCTGGCATCCTTCTAGTCAAAGAGGCAGGACCTTCTGGAGGGTAATGGGGGTGAAGCTTCTGCCCAGGGTCCTGGAGAGCAGCACATTCAGCCAAAGAGGATTGTCCTTGGGCCTTAAGAGCTAATGGAGTTTGCCATGCTAGGTTTTAGACTTGTCTGGGACTCTTCCTCCCTTCAGTTATTCCTACCTGTAGGTTTTGGAAGGAAGTTCTATCCTGTATCTGCCCCACCATTGTATTTTGGAAGCACATAACTTGTCAGGTTTCATGGGCTCACAACTGGAAAGGAATTTTGCCTTGGATGAATTATACCTCCCAGCCTCACCCATACCTAATTTAGGTGCTGTTTAGATGAGGCTTTGAACTTCAGACTCCAGAGTTGAAGCTGAAATGAGTTAAGATCTTTGGGGTTGTTGAGATGGAATGGATGTAGTTTACATTCCTAAGGACATGAATTAGGGGAGCCAGAGGCAGAATACTACAGTTCTGTTCCCTTCTAGATTCATAGGTTGAAATCCTAACCCTGGTAGTATTTGGAGTAAGGAAGTAATTAAGGGTGAGTGAGATGGTAAGGGTGGAGCCCTGATCTGATAGGATTAGTGCCCTTATTAAAGTAGACACCATAGGGCTCACTTGCTGGTACTCTCTCTTGCTCTCTTTCTTCCACATGGAAGACACAACAATAAAGCAGCTAGGATGAGAGCCATGGCCAGAAACCAAATTGGTGGCATCTTAACCTAGAACTTCCCAGTCTGCAGAACTGTGAGGACATGAATTTCTGTTATTTAAACTACCCAGTCTAAGGTACTTTGCTGTAGTAGTCAAAAATAACAAATGTATGGCCAAAGAGGCTGCAAGAGTTGAACCAATTTTTGCTCCCACCAGTAATTTATTAGAGTTCTAGTTGCTTCATATCCTTGGTCAATTTTTGGTATTATCTGTATTTTTAATTGTAGCCCTGTGGTGGATATGGAGTAGTATCATAGTGCTTTAACTTGCATTTCTCTAATCAGTAGTGAAGCTGAGTGCCTGGTTTTCAATCTCAAAATATCCCCAGGTTGGGGTCATAATGACCAGGTCACAGTAGTTTGGCTTTTTGTAAATTCCCTCTCTACTTTCTAATACTCATGATCTTGCCTAGACCATTGGACAAGTGTTGCATGTACCCTCTGTGGGATGTGCTGGCCTGATCACAAGCTGCCAGCTCTCAATCAGCGACAGCTGGTTTAATTATGGGACAGGTTGTGCTATAGGTTCAGCAGATTCTGGGACCAGACTATCCCAGTGTAGCTTTAAAACTTTCTAGTTGTGAAATTCTGACAAATTTTCTAAATCTGGGGCCATGTTCTTATGTATAGTTTATAGAGTTTCAAATTGTGCTGTGGTTTGGACTTGGTTTAAATGGGTCCAACAAGGGTTCTTGTGTTGAGACTGAATCTTCAGTGTTAAATACTAAGAGAGTAGAAACTTCATCCAGTTATGGTGTTTTAGAGGTGGGCCTTTGGGAGGGGATTAGTATTATGTAGATTATTATGGTAGAGCCTTTGAATCCTGGTGACTTTATAAAAAGAGAGAGGGAGACCAGAGTAGACATACACATGCTCCATGTCAGTTACCCTGTAATGCCCTGTACCACCTTAGGACTGTGACAGCAAGAAGGTCATCAACAAATGCAGGTCCTTGAATCTCTAAAACAGCGAGTCAAAATATACATTTTTTCCTTTATAAAGTAGCCTGCCTCAGGTATTTCACTGTAGCAAAGCAAAGGGGAAGAATACAAATTACGTGTATCATAAAGATTCTTGTGAGGATTTAATACATGTAAAGTATTTGCAATCAGGCCTGGCACATAGTAAATGCTTGATAAATGCAAGCTATTAGGATTGCTATAGTGACAGTGTCACCATTACAACTACTCTTTAAGCCTGACTCTTGCTATGTGTAAATACCCTCAACCAGCACCAAACTGACTCTCCTCGACCTCATTTTCTGTCTGCCATGAGTTCATGTCCTGGTCCAAACCTGCCCATAAACTGCCTGGAGCATCACTGAGTTGCTATGGCAGCAACAATGCAATGGAGTCAGGGAAAGGGCAGTGAATTGGACATCAGAAGGCCTGAGTCTTAGGTTTGATCTTGCCACACATTTGCAACGTCACCTTTGCCTTCTCTGGGTCTCTATTTTGTTTCACTCTTTTCTGGGGGTGTAATTTTACCCTAAAGTACACAAATCTTAAGTGGAAAGTTCAGTACATTTGTGTTCTCTACAGTCACATGCAGATCCAGCCCATCATCCCAGAGGACTTCCTCATTCCTCCTCTTGGTCAGTGTCTCCATCTAAAGGGGATGACTCTTTGTGATCTCACCTACCGTTGATTAGTTTCATGTGGGCCTCTTGGCCTGTGAATGGTGAAGCTGGCTGAGGCATCTCTAGGCCCAGCTCTGCCAGCTCGGACAAGCTGCTCATCTCCAAATCCTTTGTTCTGAAATTCAGCTGTCCTGGGAAGCTGTGACTCTGGGCTGTGCTTACCAGGAACCCTGGGAGCTGCCTTCGTAAATCAGTTTCTTGATTTGGAGCTGCAGCATCTCAAAGACTCGGGTCTCCCTTCCCCATCCCCCAAGACCACAAAACACTAGTGCAGGTGGGCTGCCCAGGGGATGCTGGCCCAGTTGCCCTTTCCTACCAGGCATGTGCTGAGATGCACAGCTCTCGGTGCCCAAGGCAAGGATGCTTGAGACCAGCCTGGGGCCACACCATTTCCCAAAGCAGGAGGGTGTGGGACCTTGTTGTGGCAGCAATTGGATGAGGCCGACCTCTACAGGGACCTGGGAGAGGCAGAGGAGCAGCTTATCCTGGAGTCAGGCTTGTATCTTTGGGCCAAGTCCTATATCCACCCAGGATGAATGCAGGGTCAGGGATGAGTGGTGGGTGAGCAGTCATGGCCCCTGGCTGGGAAGGTCTCCCAAAGACCTCATCCAGCCCTCAGGAACTTCACTGGTTCCTGGAGAAGATGAGAAAATGAGGTGCTCAGGGATGTGCTACCTGAGGGCAAAGTCAGGGTACACTCAGGAGACTCTGCATAGATGTAGGCCCCAGAGGGCCTCTGAATCCCCCAGACAGACCTGGTCCAAATCAAAGTCTGGCATGCATCTCCAGGGATTTACTCCCTCCTACTGACCACTCTCAGAACAATCTTTCACAGGACAAGGACAGCCCAGGGAAGTTCACATGTGCACAGATGGGACTGACGGTCAGTCACGTGTCATTGTGCAAGTTGCGCGCTGCACAGCTTCAGAGGTGCCTCACATTTTTATCTGGGGAATGTAGGCCAACTGAGGTGCCAGTCTTTCTCTTCTATGAAACCTCATGTGTTCTTCCCTGAGCATCACACTTGATAGGAAGCCTGGCGATGTTGAAATGCAAGTAATAAGGAAATGTATAGTGTTTAAGAACCATACTACCTGGACTCAGATCTCAACCACACTACTTTCTAACTGGGTTCCTTGGGTAGGCGTCATAACTTCCTGGTGCCTCAACTCCCTTACCTATGAAATACAGAGTATGGTATCAACCTTCCAGGGTTGTTATTAAGATTAAATAAATGGATGCACAAGAAGCATTTAGACAATGAATACTGGCGTATAAGTCACTACTTATTAAATGTGGGGCATTATTATTTCAAGATGGGTAAAGAGACTCAAGATTGTGTCCTTGAGCTGAAATGACAGGTGTTGATTAACCTGGAAAGAATGGTTAAGGTGGACATGAAAAGTCCCTCCAAATTATAAGGATATATAATTTTGGCTAAGAATAAGGAAATTCTCTCCAGTCATTGATTCAGGTGATACTGACCTCCCCATCACCTGTGCCTAAGGCAGGTTTGGTGGGTCCCAGGGACCCTAGGATGGGTTTGTGTGTCATGCAGACCTAAAGCTTAGGCTTAAGCTAAGGTTGCTCCCCTTCTGGTGCTCTATGACTTCATAACTCATTCCCGTGTGTGTGTGTGTGTGTGTGTGTGTGTGTGTGTGTGTGTGTTTCTTGTTTAATCAGTGAGACTCTACCATGTGCCAGATGCTGTTCTTGGCCCTAGTAAACAGTGATGAACCAGAAAAGCACCACTGTCCTCGTGTAATTTACAGTCTAGTGCCAAAGACAGACTGTTCTGTATTTGTCAGTCCTCAAATCTTCACCACAGTCAAGGAGTGAACTTGTTGCTCCCCGAGCTTGCCTGTGTGGCCTGAGTTCAGCTTCATGACTTGGCTTTCAGCCAACTGGTGGTCAAAATTGGGGAAGGCGGAAGAACTGCGACCTAGCCAGGTTCTTCCTGCCAACCTTGTAAAATGGTTAAATAAGTACCCGTTGCATTTGAAAAAGTGAGCGTCTGCAGGCATTTTCTAAAAAAAAAAAAAAAAAAAAAAAAAAGATGGACAGCTTACACAAAGTGTTTAATGTCCTACCGGGAGATAAAATTATAGCCTGTAGTGTGCTCTTGTGCTCTTTTATGCCCAGGCAGAAATGTAGGAGTTAGCATAAAACCTTGGAGTGTCCGAGTGCTAATCGAAAGGTAAACAGCTAAGTTAAACATGGATAGAATTCTCTCAGAAAATTGCATGTCTTGGGTGAACCTGTTAAACAAAGCCCCAGTAAGGTATGAAAGGGCAGGCTGCCTTCCCCTTTCTTTTTGTCTTATTTCTAGGTTTTAGATATTGTTCTTACTCTTTTCACAAAGTCTGTTGAAGGTTGGTGACTCCCGGGTCAATTGTGATTCAGTGACCTTTGTGGATCCAGGCTGACCATGTGGCCTTTCCCTGTTCCTATGGCTGCCATAGGAAAGCACAATCAGCTGAAAGGCTCACGTAACAGGAATTTATCCTCTCACAGTTCCGGAAGCTGGGAACTCCCACACCAAGGTGCTGACGGGCCACGCTCCTGCAGGAGGTGCTGGGAAGGATCCTTCCTGCCCTCTCTGCCAGCTTCTGGTGGTGCCGTTTTATTCAGCATAGCCCCACTCCTCACATGGTATCCTCCATGTGTATCTGTGTCCAAATTTTCCCATTTTATGAGGACACTAGCCATTTTGGATTAGGGGTCTGCCCTACTCCAGTATTACCCCATCCAAACTTAACTAATTATGTCTGCAATGACCCTATTTCAAAACAAGACCCATTCTGAGTATTGGAAATCAGAACCCCAGTACAGGAATTTTGGAGTTGTACCCTGAAAAGGGAAACGCGTGACTGGAAAATCTTTCATTCCCAGCATCTCCCGTCACTTCCTCTTGTATTTCATTGGCCAGACCTGGTTGCACGGCCCTGCCTGGCTGCAGAAGGGCAGGAAGTGATGACATTCTGGGTCCCCAGGAACTTGTGTCTGTCACAAGAACTTGGTTTCTAAGTCAATTTTACCTCTGAAACATAAGAAAGTAAGGAGAGGGTATCTTGGATATAAATCAACTTGCCTGAGGTCACACAAGTTCCTGGCAAAGACAGGGCCAGGAAAGATGGCAGTATTTTGACATCAGTTTGTCTTCCAGAGAATGTGTCATTTATCAAAAATACAATAGTTTGTCCTTCATGAAGTCCCCATATTTCTGGAAAGTTTATTTCCCTTGGAGAACAAATCTGGTCTGGTGATAGGAATGGTTTTGTAGAGCAACTTATAGTGGAGCCCAGTGGGGCCCCAAGCTAGCTTGGGCTGGAAAGAAGAACCGCTTTCACCTC
The DNA here is from genome assembly GCF_902686445.1 of Sciurus carolinensis. Taxonomy (NCBI): domain Eukaryota; kingdom Metazoa; phylum Chordata; class Mammalia; order Rodentia; family Sciuridae; genus Sciurus; species Sciurus carolinensis. Next base: position 65,396,102 of record NC_062223.1, read on the forward strand.
TACGTTTAAACCCTTGGTGAGATTCTCCCTCAGTATTGTTTAAAAAGTTCAGTCTGATACAGTTGCAACATTCCCATGTCCCAGAGAAGGCCTGGGTAGGAGAAAGCACAGTACAACTCATCAAATTAGTGAGGTGAAGCTACTGGGAAGCATGGTGAAGCTAATTGGTTAATGAATAAATGTAACCATTTTATTTAAATTAGCAGCAGATTTGAAGCAATCCTCAAAATAACTGAGAATATTAGCCCTAATTAGTGTAACAGCCTGGAAAATTCCTTCTAATGGGAAAAATACAATAATGGGGTATCCCCACAGACTCCTCATTCAATCACTCACTCATTCACTCACTCATTCACTCACTCATTCATTCATTTGCTCATTCAACAAACATACATTGTGCCTTATTTGATACCAAGAACTACGAGAGGGAAAGGCCCAGGTCCCTGCTCTAGAGGCGTCCCAGTCTGGGGAGGGAGGCAAGGACAGATAATTACAGCTTCTGTCATGCAACCTTCAACCTACTGCCCCAGCGCGCCTCCTCATTAGCCCACAGAGAGAGCGGGGACAAGGCAGCGTTCAGCCACTTATCCCATTCATTCTGCCAAAAATTTCTAGACTGTAAAAGACACGGGGAATTAAAGTGCTTTTCCTCCGGGAAGCTAAATTCTTGGCTGCAGAAGAAGGAAGATGAAAGGGACTTTAATTCCTTCTAAAGTTTTTGAGATACTGCAGCTGCCACATTTATGCTTCAGGACAAGCTTTGACTCAAGGTATAAAGATTAGAGTTGGGATGAAAGGAGGTTTCTATTTTAGCATGGAGATGGATCCCATGTCAGATCAGGTGGCATGGTTAAGTCAGGAAAGTATGGAGTGGTAGGTGGATTTTCCTGCTTTTGCTTTTTGAAATTTCTTCTTCATTTTTAAAATTTCTCATTTAGTTTTAAGAGAGAGAGAGAAAGAATAAGAGAGAGAGAGAGAGATACTTGCTGATCTCCCTATCTGCTGACCACTCTCTACCCTCTAGAAGCTACCATCCCATAGGTCATAAGGACAACATTGCCCCTCCCCTACTTGGCAATGACCTTGGTGGCAGACGGACATTAAAGTCCCCTTTTGGATTGTGCTTATGCCCCCAGATCTTTCACATAGCATCTCAGAGAAAATTGCAAAAGTGTTACTTGGTGGGCCAAGAATTTAAATGGCTTCCCACCTCTCTGTGACCTCTGGCAGATGTCTCCACTTCTCTGTGATTTTTATCTATAAATAAATAGACTGTCAGGCTGTGCAGTTTGAAAACCTTCCCTGCATTTGTTTCCTGTCATTAGTGTGTGCCCTCCATGACTCCTCAACCTGCGGTAGCCTTGCCCAGGCACCAGCTGATCTGGCAGTGCAGGACCTGGCCGGGTTATGTTTGGGGGAGCCTCAGGCAGCCCTCAAGCTGTGACCAGTCACCTCCAGCTCTGCATCATTCAAGCTAATCCAGATAGAGTTAGTTGGATTTCTTATCGTCCTCTGAGCTGTTTCTCACACGGTTTCAGGGCAGGGGAAGGATCTGATGAGTGGAGCTTCTAGAAGCAGGTGGTGACTCTGTGGTGGCTCTGGGATGGCCCCAGATGGCCTGCTCATCACACCCTCTGGGTGGCACTCCTCAGTACCTCCCTGCAGCACTTCCACTTTCTTGATGCAAGGTGATTGCTTGAGGGGTGGCCTTGTCTCCAGAGGACCCAGGGAGTGACCCAGGCATAGAGGAGCCGGAGCTTGGGGTCAGGCAGAGCTGGGATCTAGTCTTAGTTCTGCCCAAAAGATGGGTGTGACTGGGGCAAGTGCCTTCATGCTTCTAATCCCCACACAGGTTCCAATCTATGAACATGGGACCATAGAGTGCATGCCACTGAATTACTGTGAGGACTCCGATGGCCTGTACGTGCAATACTTGACCTGCCTCAAGCATGGTGGTGGGTTGTTATGTCACCCCCAGAGCAGCCTCTCCAGGTGCAAAGCAAGTCTACACTCAAAACTGGGAGAATAAGGCCAACGCCTGTCATTTTCTCTCCCTCCAGACCCCTGGAGCTGGGGTTGTTCCCTCGTCCTTGCAGCCTTTTCAGATGTCCATGGAGACTAGTGCCCATGTTGCCTGAGTCCCCGAGCACAGAAACTCTCTCCTCTGTTGGCTCATCAGTGAGCTCTGGGCGGACAAGGTGCCTTACTACTGCAGCCTGCAGCCTCACTCCTTCCTTGGTGCCCTCCAACAGGACCTACGCTCACCTTGCCCAGCCCCTCTTGGGCCACTTGACTGTGAATCCCAGCTCAGTCACCAGTTGACTCTGTGACCTGTGACGGAATTCTTAATTTCTTAACTTAGTTCATATTAAATGCTAGTTCACTATAGGCTATTATGTTATTTTTGATTTACTGATACATAAAAATATATTTAAATGGGTGCATGTGTATACCTATGTATGTATACATCTACATGTACACACACATAAAATGACCATGTCAATACATATATAGACACTTTCTATATGTCAGTTCATTAAATCTTAAAAGCACCTTGCCAACTTATCCCCATATGGCTCAAAGAGGTAAAGATGGACCCAAGTCTGTACCCTAAGTGGTGGTGGATATAGGCCAAGTCCTAGGACATGATATGGGGGAGTGTGTTATGTCACATGCAGGAACAATCTGTCCGAGGGTCAAGGCTGCAAAGAGGGCTGACCAATGCTGTTCTCTGTGCCAGCATAGCCTCCTGTAGGTTCTGGCTACCTCCATGGGCACAGCCCAGGTGACTGTCAACAGGGTTTCTTCTCTATCACAGGCAACCCCTGGACATCCTGTGATTATTCCCCCACTCCCCCATTCACTGGGTGAGATTTCCCACCCTGCTTTCAGAGAGCATCTCATTTCCATTTCTCTTTGGGTAATTGCACACAGCGGCAGAGTCACAGGCCAGGACACAGGGGCTCAGCATAGTGGTGAGAGGGGGTGTCAGGTAGCAGACAGCACACAGATGTGGTGCCACAGCAATAACCCCTCTGAACTGTTCCTGTGGCTTCCATGCTAAAAAAAGGAGATGCTTGCTTTGTTATTCATTGCACATGTTATGTTCTTCACTTCATGTCCAAACTCCACAATTAGTCGTCAACAGCTGGTTTTACATGACTTTTATTAAACTCCTACTGGCTGGGGAGAGGCAGTCATTAGCACCACAGTGGCCAACATCCGGTCTCACTAAGCAGAAAGGCTGAGTCTCTCACCCTCTGCAGATCTCTCTTTGGAGAGTCTTGCTTTCTGGGCCTCTCTGGCTTTGGAGACAGGTTAGGAACCCAACAACAAAGGATCTAAATTTAGAACCTGATTTAGTCTCTTTGTACTTCAGCTTCCTGATCCATAAAACGGGGACTGGGTGCTGCAGGTGAAGCCAGTATGTGCCTAACACCAAGTCTGCCATAGAACTGGGCTCGGTAATATTGGTCTCTTATCCAGGGAGAGGCATCTCTCAGCCAACATTTAAGATTTTTAGAGGTAATCATAATAATGACAGCTGACATTTATTGTTTAATATTTCTAGGTATCTTTCAAAATGCCTTACGTGTCTAAATTCAGTGAATACTCCCAACATCTTGAAGTGGGTACTTCTATTACCCCATTCTTACAGGGGAGAAAACCAGGCTCACAGAAATTACATAACTTGCTCCAAGTCACACGATGGCCAAGTGCAGGCCTAGCCTGGGAACCAGGTGGCCTACCTGCAGAACCCGGCTCAGAGCTGTGACTCAGTGCTGTCCCCCTACATTAATGAAACATATGGCTCTGCTTCAGGAAGGTTTCTGGGCAGAGACAGACAAGAAACCCCACAGGGTGGGGGGATGCTGGGTGACACTCAGGGAGCGTGCAGTGCACCCCCTCTGTAGTGAGAGTGGGGATGGAGTCACTGGTCTAGTCAGCCACCAGGTGTACGCTTCTTAGGATCCAAAGGGAAACAGAGTCTAACTTGCTGTTTTCTTCCTGAAAGTCCTGTGGCAGTTTTCTAAGATGGGACTGGAGATGTGAACATACCAGTCAGTCAACACAGCCCTTCTCCCACCTCCCTGGGCTTCGACACAGGACTTAGGCCAATCAGCTCTCTTGACTCACAGAGGCTGTCTGCCCAGGTCCCTTGACTTTGGGCTCTCCACTTTCCCCCTGAGGAATTAGGGAAGCCATCCTCCCACTGGAAATATCCAACCTCCATGTTCTAGTGCCAAAGCAGGACTTTAAAAGCCTCCAAATCCCTCCTCCCCTCCTCATCCCTCAGGTTCACCCACCTCCCTAGGGAAGTCTTCCCTGATACCCCATATAATCCAAGCACCTTACTTGTTATTCTCAAATCTTCCTATATCTTGTCTGACTCCTTTGGAATGCAATATAATCACAGTTGGCCATTGTATCTTTATTTATTGTTAATGGACTTTCTCCACCACTAGATCTAAGTTCCTTGAGGGCAGGGCCTTTTTCCATTTTCTGTGAATCCTCTATCCGCATGCTTAGGACACTGCCTGGCACAGAGCAAGCACTCAATGTACCTCTGGCTCATAAATGGATCTGTTAATAAAGTTGTGGGATTTTTAAATAAATGGTCTAGACGGTCTTCCTCACCGAGACCAAGAGGCCTGCCCAGGCACTCTGGCATTACCACTTCCTACCCTTGACCAGAGACCTGATCCTTCATCTGTAAAGTGAAGTGAAAATGATCTGCTTCAGAGGAGTTTTGTGGGGGTTGAATGGAGAAGTACACAGGAAGTTTAGCTTCTTGCCTGGTGCACAGTAAACCCTCAGTCAAGTTTGGTAATGCTCTTAGGATTAGAACTGATTAGTATTAGTGGTAATAAGAGCTGGCCCTCTTTCAGATCTGGTATGTTTTCATGGAGTCCTGGAGATGGGAGCATAGGAGATGAGCCCTTCCCAACTGGTCTGGAAGCCAGATCCTGGTCCTCTTTCTGGATGGTGGACTAGTTTCTATGGGCACAGTTTGGGCAGAACTGGGGGGGACACCTCCTTCTGTCAATGACTCTCTTGCCACCACCAAGTCTTGCTAGCATATGAAGCCAGCCTGCCTTTCCACTTACCTAGTCCCCAGGGAAGAGAAGGGGGACCTCCTCAGACCCAGGGTTCTGTTGTTGGCTGGGCTGTCTTCATGGAAACTTCCCCTGTAGCGTGCTGGGATCCACTCCTCTGCTCACGATGGTTGCAGGACCACACCCATGAAGTCCAGGATAAGAACAGCAAGCCAGTGACAGGGTTTAAGAGGCCAGCTTCCCGTCTCCTGAGTGACAAAGCCCTCCTTAAAGCACCTCCTCTTTCAGCCATTTGGACCCAGAAGTTGGCAGGTTCCCAGAGTGGATGTGAGTGCTCTGAAAACCCCTGGCATCCTGAGTAGGCCCTCAGCAAGTGGAATGCATCACTTGCTGCCCTTCACTGTTATTTTTCAGTCAGTGTTATTGACATTTTGGATGAGGTGGTACCTCACTGTGTTGTCCTATTTACCACCCCTGGGTGTTGCCCACCCACAGTGTCAGTATGTTACCAAAACATTCCATGCATTTCCAAATGTGCCCTTAGTTGAGACTCCAAGAAAGAAGAGTATGAAAAACAGCCTCTGGATCTGGGAATGGCTGGTGGCATCGAGTGTGGACATCTGAATGGAGTTTACTTAATGGTATGCTTAATCGGTCTCCGAAAAGTTCCTATGGAGTTACATTCAGAATATATCACGGGCACAGAAGAATTCTTGTATTTGATTTTCCCAACTAACTCCATTGTCACCATATTGCCTTTGTCCCAGATGCTTACTCTGAAATCTGTTCTTTGCTGCCCATTAGCCCTGGGAGGGTAGATCTCTCATGAGGTCCTTGAAGTTAGTACTGTGTTAATACACTGGGAACTGGAGCAGAGCTGGGCCCTCTAAATCAATCACCAGAACAGCTTCATTTTTCTCTCCTTGCTCAGAATACACTATTAAATGCAGTAACATAAGTGGGAGTAGAGACTGGCTTGGGTGAAGGACACGCTTAAAAGGGAAATTTCATAGCATTTTTCCACAGGAAAAAAGACTTGCTGGTCTTAATTCTTATAGAACAGGGCTACAGCAAAGATTTACATCTCTGCAGTATCACTGGTATCCTTAGAGTGCACCAGAGCTGCTCAGAAGTCACCCAGTCACATTTGCCTGAGCATTATAGGTGCTTAACAAATATGGCTTAAATTTTTAAAAAACAGCTAAATTAATGAGAAAATAACTAAAGCTTTTAAAATGATAATCACAAAATGGAATGAGCCAGGGTTCACCTTCCTGCCCCCTCTTGGGGTCTCTTTGGTGGCAGGGCTCTCTAAGGAAGACAGGAGTTGTGAGTGTTGATCCCTCTGTCTCAGGGTTTGCCATGAAGCCAGGAGAGAAAGATCTGGCCATCAGAATTGCTGTGGGATTGAGAAAAGTGTGTATTCTGATTTGTTTTTTAAGACAAACAATAAGGGAGTATGTTTTGGGGCTGAGGGGAAGAAATCAGTGGAGAAAGAGATCAGATATATGGGTAGAGAGAGAAATCAATGAAGAACTATCCCTGGAGCTGAGGCTAGGTAAGGACAGGAGAGGAGAGGATCTGTGAACAGGTGTGGTTGGTCCTAGACCATAGGAAAAATAATGTCCGCTGAGGTTCTGGGACAGATTGGAGGGAGGTTTGGGAGACACAAGACTGTTAGTGGTCTTGCAAGTGAAGCTTGGGGACATCTGCTCCTGGGGCAGAGTAGAGAAGGTTTAGAAACCCTGCTGAGCAGAAGTGGCTCAGATACTAAGCAAGCACCCAAAGAAGGGATGCTAGACGGTGTGGAGGGGCCTGATTGGGGTTGAAGATCATGAGTTTGTGGTGGGTCTAACTTGCACTGCTCACGAGCTTTCCCTGGTGGTGTATCCAGGGAACAGGCATGGAGAAGGAGACCGAGGCTGCAGAGGAGGGGTTGACAGGGTGCAGAAAGAATAAGGAATCAAAGACCTGAAGTCGCTACCAAGGAAGTGATGGAGGGAACTTGAATGTTGCCTCTCTAGGAACATGCAGCAACCAGAAAGAAGAAAATAGGACAATATAGGAGGGAATAAAAAGGAAAAAAGTTGTTACTCTGAAGGTCTCCAGACTGAGGAGAGGCATTTGGGAATAAGAGAGTGAGCATGATGGTCTTCAGGTAGTTGGGCAAAAGGAGGGGCCTGGAGAACAAGATCTCAGAGGTAAAGCAGGTTGAGGCACTAAGGACTTGGGTCTGGGTGTGGGTGACTAACGTGGGGCACAAGGCTCCACACACCACTCCCAAAATTAAGGCCTCCATACAGGGTGTGTCATGACCAGGATCATGATCATTGCCCAGTGGGTGGAGAGGAAGCTGTGGCCCTATACCAAAGGTCATGGATGCAGATGACCACCTGGGAAGAACTTGGGTGAGAAGACCAGAGTAGGCAGATGGCAGTGATCCTGACGTCTGATCCTTAAGGACATGTTTTGACATGTTTTTATACTAGGATGGAGGAGATGAGGGGGGTCCTGGAGAAGAGGGTGTCATTTCCACCTCGTGTCTCTGCAGAGAGAATCAGCAGATTCAAAAACATACATGAGTATCAGCATCCTCCAGGAAGAGCCATGAAAGGGGCAGGAACAGTCCCTTTGCTGGAAAGGCTCATCCTGAAGAGATACTGGGAGCTTGATAAGGGTTTCAGAAGATTTGCACAAAGACAGGAAGAAAGATCAACTGGAGAAAAAGCACAGGAGAGGATGGAAAAACCCTACAGAGACAACAAAATTAAATGTCATGCAGTGGCACACTTAGTGAATTGCCCCTATTGAAAATAACATAGCTTCATGAAAACAGGCAATTTATCACAAAAGTTTTGATATTTAAGACTGGCATCCGTTGGAAAATCTGTGCTGTGTGGTTTTCACCATCGCTTTCTTGGTGAGGTTTTTCCTGACAGACCAGGAAGTGGCAAGTGGAGTGACAGATGGAGACAGGACATTGAGATGTTCTGCCAGGGCATCCTAATGATGATTTCCATGGGGTCTCGTCGAAGGAAACTATGGCTATGGAAAGCCCACAAGGTGGCCTCCTGGGAGAATGGGGTGAAAGGTAAGGCAGAATCTGATCAGAGAACTGCATCTCCTCATACTGCAGCTGCTGCGGAGGCCCTTGTCCACAGTTTTTGTGCTCAGGACAAAGCACCCACTTCTAATGCTCTCTCTGTCCTCATGACAACTGAACTCGATGGCCATCATGTCACTCCTAGATTTCACACTGTACTCAATCCTGGATTAGTCAAGCTGTAGGGAGCTTCCATTCTGCCAGAGGAGGGCCAGAGTCCCAGCTGCTGAGGAGAAACAAGGGCTGGGTTATGGCGATGGTGAGTCAGGGAAGCCTTCCTGAAGTCCCAGACTGAAAGGAAGGGAGTGGGACGTGCACCCACAAAAGCAGGGCAGGAAGAACACAGCATAATAGGGGTCACCTGTGCAAAGGGCAGATCCAGAACCTTCTCTCTTTCTTAGGAGGCACGGTAAGCGGTGGTGAAGAGAGGGGCTTTGGAGACAGCTGACCTGAGTTCAGATCCTGCCCTGCCACTTGCTATCCCTTAATTTTCCTTGGTTTCATTATTTTTCTCACTTAAAAGTAGAGCTAATGCCCCGTTTACCCAGGATCACATGAATACTGAACAGAAATATAGAAAGTATTTATCATGGCTGGTGTCAAGAAAGACCTCATTAAATTGGGAAATATTATTACTATTATTTTTTTTTTTCTTTATCTAGGAGGGGATAAAAAGGAACAACAATTTGTTGGACACTGACACTGTGTGTCATATGCTTTACAAACACACCTGTGACAATAAGTTCCCTGTATGTACTAATGACACACTGCCCCAAATTGTGTGGGTAAAGACCAAAACCATTTACTTAGCTCAAGACTCTGAGGGTAGGCTAGGTTGGCTCTTTCTTCCTTGAGTCTCAGCTGGTCTCACACAATTGTCTGTGGCCAACTGCCAATCAGCTAGCAGATCTGCTTCTGGGGATTATTGGTCATCGACTGGAGGGAGGGGATCGCTGAGCCATGTGTGTGTCATCACCCAACAGGACAGCCCAGGCTGCTTCACACAGTGGCAATGATAGGACATCTGAAGGGCAGCAAGAGAAGGCCAGCTCAAATACATGAGTGCTTCTCAGGTCTCTGCTAGTGTCATGTTTGCTATGGAAATTGCACTGGTCAAAGGAAGCCACCTAGCCAAGTCCAGACTCAAGGGCAAGAGAAATAGACTCCACCTTTGATGGGAAGAGTTACAGAGTCACATTGCAAAGTGGTTTGTATGCAAGATAACAGAAAATTTGTGGTCCTTTTTATAACATATTACAGTGCCTTATCATGTTCACTTTGTATTATTTCACTCATTTGTTCACTCACTCAAAAATATTTATTGAGTGCCTTATCATGTGCTATGGCAAGAAAAGGAATCCTCCCCCCAAAATGGCCTTAGTTTTTCAACACCTTCTCTGCTACAGCACAATCCATCTGACATTAGTGTCTGAAGTGTGCAACATCCAGTGAAAACCTGAGCTAGAGTTTGTTTATTTGTTTATAAAGCAGATTATGTTTTTCCCAGGGACAAGGAAGATGGAGACAGAGATAGTGTTGGAGCAGATAAAGTAGATTTGTATTTGCAGATTAAAATCGAGTGCCATTATTTCATCCACATGAACTCCATTTTTCTAGGCAAACTTATCCCTGCTGCATCTTAACCTGCGGATTTTATTAGCAGTCTCTTTCCTACATCTTTCTGATTGCTGAGATTGTCAGAGTCCAGAGCCCACATTGGCCATATGTTAAAATATCTGTCAACACACACACGCAACTTCTCTTACTGGGAATATCCTAAGTTCTTCTTAATGTAGTGCAGGATAAGTGTTATGTAACCACAAAGGATTAAGCCCCTTCTTCTCTAGGGGTCCAGGGAAGAGTTAGGTCTGCACAGACTATGTTCTGGGAAAAATAGTAAGAATCTTATCCCAGTCAGAGTTCCTGTTTTATTCAAGCCATTTTTCCACACAGTTATATGGAGAGTGGTATCCAATGAACTTGTCCAAAATGGGGCAAAGAAAAATTTAGAGGAGGTTTGAAGTAAGGGATATGAAGCAGGTACCAGAGAGCAAACCTGGAAGAATTTCTGAGCTAAAGTACAAGTATCCCTGGAATTATTTATTTATATATTAATTCAAACAACCAATATGTTATTTTGATTATACGTTATGTGTATGGGTTAGATAATAGGGAGACAATGGGGAGGAAGACAAGCATGGAGCCTGCCCTCAGGGAACTTGGAATCCACAGGGAGTAATGATGTGATAGCAGAGTTACTGCTGGTTAACACTGAGACCTAACCATTCCATGGAGTTCTGCCAACTTGCTAGGTGCAGTGGTGCATGCCTGTAATCCCAGCAGCTCGGGAGACTGAGACAGGAGGATTGCAAGTTCAAAGCCAGCCTCAGCAACTTAGTGAAACTCTAATCAACTTGGTGAGAGCCTATCTCTAAATAAAATATTAAAAGAGGGACTGGGGATGTGACTCAGTGGTTAAACACCCCTGGGTTCAATCACGTGTACCAAAAAATAAAGAATTCTGCCAACATCCTTATGAGATGAGCACCGGTTTTAATTCCTGTTTTTGCAGATAAGTCAACTGAGAGAATGATGGCTGAGTAAATTGCTGTAGTCACAAGGCTACCGAACAGTGGGAGCAGGGAGTCAAGCCTGGGAGGTTTGAATCTGAACTAGTCTTTCTTTAATCAATCCCCTTACTTCTCCCAATATCAGATCAAGTCGCCTTGGCATGTATTCCCAAAGTCCCTGTACTTTTCCAAAGAGCACACATCAGGTTTCGTAATCCTATTTTTGTGATGAGTTGGTGAGGGAGCAGTCAGTTCCAGCTTCACAGTGCTCCAATGCCATATGACCTGAAGATCCCAGTGGCTTACCATAACAGACATTTCTTGGTCATGCACAAGACCAGGTCTTTCCTGACCTCATCTCTCCTTTGCAACACCTTGTCTAGAGCAGCTGATGGCAACAAAGCTTTGCTCTTCTTCCATGGTGCACCCTCATTTGCCATGCTATCAGTCTCCCAGGGTAACTACAGGCAGCAGATTTGCCAACGATTCACCGCTGCCTAGAAGAGGTCACCATCTTTCCAGTCTCCAGTGATGGTTTCCTCACCACCCACCTTCTGTCTCCAGAGTGCCCATATTTTTAGCTTTGGCAGCCCCCACCCCACGATCTAGCATTTGTTTCTTTAGGCTGATGATCCCCAAATCTCAGTGGCCATAACTGGTGCCCCATGGTCCCCCTGGGTTAACTTCAGGTCTGTCATCCCACCAGGGATGCTGCGGGTCCAGCAGCAAAGAGAGGTGGTAGATCACACGTTTGCTCAAAGCTTCTGACTAGAAGTGACATATGTCACTCCAGCTCTCATTCTATTGGTCAGAGCTAGCCAGGAGGCCGCATCTGATACTGATGATGTGGGGACATATGTGGGGCAGTAGGGCGGGGATGTTAGGAGGAGCCTCATAGCATAGAGTGGAGAACATTTCAAATGCACAAACAGCCCTGAGTCTAAGTTAAAACTTTCTGAGCCCAGCAGAAGCACTGTGTGGCTACTGCACACTGGGAGGCAGGAGCAGGTTCAGCTCAGCCCTTCCTATTTAGTCTCAAGTTCAAAGACAACTCCAGGGTCAAAGTTCTACCTTTTCCCCTGCTGCTCTAGAGATGTGCATCTGGAATCTTCCAGACAGGCCTGCCGACATTGCCTGGGTCACCTCTAGCCCAACCTTGCTTTCCAGGCCTCTTGGATATTTTTGACTCAAAAGATTCTAAAAATCCCTCAAATGTGCTAAGAAGCAGGGGACACAGTCTGAGGCTGCAGCTCTCTGCTGGCCGGGAGGGTACTGTCCAAACTCCTGGGCCCTCCTCATGCTGCTTTTCCCTCTCATCTCTGCACCCCAACCCCTAGAGCACCATGTCGCCATGCCTCTGTGGCTTTGTCAATCCTCTTTCCTTTGCCAGGAGTCCCCTGTCCTTGTCAGTTATCTGGGCAAACTGTCCTCCTCCCAGGCTGGTCTCAAACTTGGGCAGAAGTCATCACTCCAACTCTGGGGTGTCTTAGCACGTTGACCATGACTAAGCCTGGCCGTGAGAATATTCTAGGCATCCTTCTGCCTCAGGCTGACAACTACTCAAGGAAGGGAAAAGCTAGTTCCCCTCTGCTTTTCCAATACCCAGCTCAGGCCTGGTACCTTAGCGTGCTTTCTGAATTGTACCGAATCAACCACTGACTGATGGGCTAATCCCAGGCTGGGGGATTCGTGTGCTTAGCCTCACCTGTTCCCCCTCAACCAGGAAAATGGACTTACAGGGGAGGCTCTGAGCTAGAGATCTTGCCTTGCACATTTATGCTTCTTCACAAGAAAGGCAAACAAGACTTATAAATGCTTTCTACTCCCCACATGGACCTAGTACTGCAGTTGGTGAACAGAAGATTATTTGGGAAGTGACTCCCCTCAGCCCTAATTTAGCATCAGCTCACTGTGGCCCTTAGCACAATAATAGACCTCTGTGTCGAGGGGTTAATGACCAGTAACTAAACCCTTAAATCAGCCCACCCTGTCTGCAGAGATGCCTGCGGCTCATTCTTGGGTGCAGAGGACAAGGAGCCCATTTCTAATACACATTCTGGATGTCACAGTCACCACTCTGTAAATTGAAATTTAATAAAGCAAGGCTGCACTTCCTCTTTCCTTCCCCACCCCCTTCCCTTTCTGGCACCCAGTCTGCTGTTTCCCTGAATCCTTACCTATAGGCCAGACTAGAGGGTCTCCAGAGATGAGGGGTGCGGAGATGAAGCAGCTGAACCAGGAGTCCCCCCTCTACTGGGCCTTGAATTGCCCCCCTAGAGAGACCCTTCCAAGTCCAAAGAAATGACCCTAAGGATGCTGGTTCACGGCAACTCCCCCATGCAAGGATCTGGCAAGCACAGTCATCCCTCCCCCAATGGTTTCTAGAACCTCTTGTGAAGAGTAGCCCACGGTAGCTCTCCCTCCTCCACCCTCTCCAGACCCAGGAAGGTTTCAGTCAAATCCCAGCACTGCTGGCCTGTGCTGAGGCTGGTGAGAGCCTGTCTCTATATATCTCTAACACACCTCGTTTTTCTAGGGCGCCCACTCCATAGACCGGCAATGTTGCCAGGGAAACACCACCTGGTGGAGGAAAAACAGCTTCTCCCATCCTCATGCCCACTGTTGAGAAGGCAATGAGTGTTCAGTGGTGTCTTGAAGGTGTTTGGGCCACTAAGCAACTTAACCCATGTTGGTCCATGTTTCTGGTTTGCTGGGACACCTCCTCTCCTCTCCCTCTGTGCATGCCATGGTTCTTCTGTTCTGCTTGGTGAAGTTTCCAGAATTCCCAGGGAGACTAAAGTATGATGAGGGTCTCAAAGTCTGGGAAGAAGAGGGTATAGAATGATTGAAAGGTCCGTTCAAAGAATGCAAGGGTGTGGGGGCCTGGTGGAGGTGGAGGCAGGAGGTTAAATCTTCTACCCATGTCTGCAAACTCTGGTTGGAGGGATATAAACTCAGGAAGGTTCCCTGAGCCTTAATGTCCTCCTAGAGGGATGCCTGGGGTTGGAAAGCAGTGATTGTCAAATCTGAAAAATTTTTTATGATCTTTTGTTCAAGTAAAATATTCTTTAAGAACCAACTGTAAAAAAGACAAAAGAAGATCTGCCCTGCTTGGGCAGGAAGAAGGGCCCTCCTGCCCCGCCCACTGTGACCTTTCTCAGAGGCCTTCGGGGCAGGCATGAACAGCTCATAGAAATGACCCTGGCAGTGCCAAGGTTGGCACTGAGAGAATGAGTTCAGGGTGGCCTTCAGCCAGCCTTGCTGAGGGGCGGATGGGGACAGCCCTCTGGAGGAATGGGCTGCTTGCCTGTGGAGGGAAATGCAGAACTGAAGTGCCTAGAATTCAACCTTCTAGAAGTTACCCTTATGCAGGGAGGGGAGAGAGCTTCTCCTCTCCATGCACCTCCTCAGGTTTGGCCTCAGTTTCCTTATTCTCACAAAGGAAAGGCGACCGTGAACATGAAAAGTACCTAGCGGAGGGTTTGGTATAGAGGTACACAAAGATGTGCTGGCTTTCCTCTCCCCCTGCCCTTCCTGAGGCTAGTCCACTCCCAGGGGCAGAGTTTCCGTCAGTGAGGTGATGTTTGAGGCCTGTGAGAGGAGGATGCCAAGGAGCCACAAGTCAGGCTTAGCGAGGTTGCCCACCTGCTGGCTGCCAGGTGAGGACATGCCACAGCGGGTCCATCTGCATGCTTCTGGGTGAGCCTCTTGTCCAGAGGTGAGGGGACCAAACAAGGGGAACATCCCACATTGGGGGTCTTGCCCAGCCTTGGCTCTGTGGCCCTGAGGGCAGGAGTTTGCAGATAGGGTGCTGTGGGCTTCATGGTTGGCTGTCCACTTAGCTCTGCCATTGCTCCTGCTCCTGGCTTAGAGGAGAGGAAAATATCCCCGCAGGTGTGAGACTCAAGATACAGATGTGTTTGTTCTTATAGTTGCAGGTGATTTCTCTCCCTCTCCAGCAAGCATCAGAATGAAATGCTGGAGGTGGTTTGCAGCCCTGCTGAGCTGGGGGCGCTGAGTGGAGAAGGATGGGAATCAATCATCTGCAGCTGAGGAGGAGCCGAATGGTCAGGCTGTGGTTTATGCCCCAGGGGTTTGTAAAACATCCACAGACAGAATAACAGTGCGTCTCAGCCTCTGACCGTGACTGGAGGGACGTGCTGTCTCAGCACTTGTGCCATCTTTTACCACAAAGCTTCAGTAAAGGGGCCCCTGCAGCCCTCTGCCTCTCCCAGTCCAGGCCCCCATGGTGGCTCAGACTCACCATGAGGAAGCCAGTGTCCCGGTTCTCCCTCTTTCAGCTGGCTCAGTGGAGCTGGAGGGGATCTAGGGACGTAGATGTGTGGGGTGAGTGATCCCACATGTGGCTCTGGAATCTGTCTGCCTCAGTTTAAATCACTGGTCATTAACTGTGTCATTTTTGGACATATTACTTAATTTCTCTGCCTCAGTTTTTTCATCTGCAAGATGGGAGATAATGGAAATATAGGTTGAGCATCCCTTATATGAAAATCCAAAATCCAAAATGCTCCCAAATCTGAAAAGTTTGAGCACCCACATGTTGCTACAAGTGGAAGATTCCACACCTGACTTTATATGAGAGGTTGCAGTCAAAACACAGACACACGAAAAATATTGTATAAAGTTACCGTTAGGCTCTGTGTATAAGGTGTATATGAAACAGATGTGAATTTCATATTTAGACTTGGGTCCCCTCTCTAAAATAACTTATTATGTATGTATGTGTAAATATTCTAAAATAAAAAATAAAGTTGAAATCTGAAACACTTCTGGTCCCAAGCATTTCCCATATAGGATACTCCACCTAGACTTGCCTCCCAGAGTTATTGTTAGAATTCAATGAGATAAAGCATGCAGATCATCTTCTGTCTGGCACATAGTAAGGACGAGAGGCACTTCGATTTTGATTCTTAGCAGTCTAAGCCAGAGATTCTCAACAATGAGACTGCTGACATTTGGATCCAGATAATTCTTTGCTGTGGGGTGCTGTCCTATGCGCTGTATGATGTTGACCGACATCCCTGACATCTTCTCACTACACGCCAGCCACAACCCGCTCCCCGAGTCAAGACAACCAAAATGTCTCCAGATATCCCAAATAGCCTTTGGTGGGCACAACTGCCTGCCATCGAGAACCACAGTATTAAACCACTTCTCCCTGAAACCTTCGAGGCTCCCTGTTGCTCAGAAAGCACAGCTGTGCTTGCTGGGCCTGTGGACATTGAAAGGGGGGCATCTTGAACAAATCTGTTTCCTCTTTTTTGTGTGTTCTGACCATTTATTGATTCAATGCACTACTGGCAGGGCTTCTGAAATGTCCGAGTGAGGACTTGAGAGACTCCTCTGTGTGGAACCTCTCTCTCTGATCTGCCGGCTCTGTGGTTACTCCAGTCAAGATGCACTTTGTTGTTTGCTTTTTAAATAACAAACAACTGTCTGTCCCTATGATGATTTTCTCAGACTCTGAAGCAATAAACAACTCGGGTGACAGCTGTACCAGATAGTATGTGCACACGCGTCTCTCAGAGCATCTCCCCAAACACTTCAGAGCAGCTAAATGGATAGAACTGATTTCAGCTATTACCTGGGCTGCCACTTGTGTCTGTGGGGCCTGCTGGGACTTGAGAACCAGACTCTGATGACAGAGGGAATAAGGGAATGGAAGTGACTGATCCCTGGCCATTCTCCTGAACCTCAGGGATCTGGGTTCTTGAATTCAAGGTCCTGAGGAGATCATAGTGCATTCAACCCAAGCAGATAGCAGGTGTGCACCTTCTAGAGCTAGGCCTAGGTGTCAGGCTGAGGCCCCATGCCTTTGCTCCTACGGGAAGGCTTTCTAGGAGCCGTGAGTTCTTGCTTCTATTTCCAAAGGTGCAAGAGTTGGGGAAGGTGTCTGGAGGAATTAGGGACAAGTCTCAGGTTCGTGTCATTAGGGTCATCGTTCCCTGATGTGTTGTTGATTTCCCCAACTTGGAAATGGCTCCTCCGGGACAGGAACCATGACTTTCTAATTTCTGTATCCCCAGAACCCAACTTGAAATTCTTTAATGGTTAGATGGATAGGTGGGTGGATGGCTAGATGGATGGACGGATGAATGCGATGGCTAACTGCATAACTGTTTCATTTCCTAAATTCTAACTTGTGTCAAATTCTTCCTCATCTCCAATAAACTGAAAGCCACAGCAGGCCGTCAGCTTTCGTTGGTGCTGACCTGGAAATCCAGGCAACACAATGGATGGTCTCAGGATGACAATTAGAAACCCATCTCTTGCCAGTGTCGGTTTGAAGAGACTCTCTTGCCTCTTGTTCAGGTTACATTTCCACATTGAGCTGGACATTGTACGTTTGGCCTCTGCTCAGAACTTCAGTCACTATGATCCTTCATCTTAGTTATGGGAAGAATCAGTCATGCTAATAACTTTGATGTCTACATGGGTGGATTCACCAAACATGATAAATTGTAGGATGACCACAGAGAGCAGATCCTAGCTGTACTGAGTGTCTTCTGTTTGTCCACTATTCCTTCCACCCTGGAAGCTGACCTGATGGAACATTCCATGGGCTCCCATGTCCTCTGGCTTCCAGTTGGGTTTAGCCAGTTGACTGACCCAGCTGATGCTCAGAGTGGAAGGGACAAAGAGACTGGCTTTGTATTCAGCACTAGTCCCCATTCCTCACACGCCCTACTGAACTTTTCTCTCTCCTCTCACCCCTTTGGGCCTAGGGGGAAAACGGCTCCATCCCTAGGGAGCTACGCTAGCCCTATGGTTCCCCGACACCTTGTGTACACCTTGGGAAAGTGTTACACCCTCCTCAGATCTGCCACTTCCAGTGTGCCATCCTTTTGAGACCTTGACTGATATATTGGCCTAAGGACCTTCTTATGACTGAGGAGCAGTCCTGCCTGTTCTCCACCCCTTCCCCTGATGTCCAAAGAGAATTTTGAGAGCCTGGAAGAACACACCCAGGAGGGACCAGCCCCTATTTCCCTCCTCACCTGTGCAGCTTTTCTTACTACCTCCATCCCTTTTATGCCCTGCAGCCATATTTTAAAAGCACTTATCAACCACCCTCTTATACTAAAGCAAGAAGTAGTTCCTTTTACCATGTTAACCAGTCAACTGGTATTTGCCAATGAGAATTGTTTAATAGCTCATGGTAACAAGAAGGACTATCCTGAATTCCAACCTAGAGCATGGGGCCTATGTATTTGTATTTGTCCATGGGGCCTAGTCACTGGAGGGGAGGGACGGAATGTTCATAACTTTGGTAATTTGAGGATTAGAGCTCAGAGACCCCATGACTTCTGCTGAGCCCCTTGCTGGGCTCGGGTTTGTGGAAAGTTACTGAAAACTTTGACCAAGCATCTTGGGGCTTGCCTCTAGCCCACGGCTGCACTGCAGCCTAGGGGACAAACCTCTGTTTTGTAAACAACGTGTTATTGGAACACAGCCATTTGTTCCTATGTTGCCGATGGGGTCACATCAAAGCGAGGACTTGGAGACCATGTGGGCTTCTGTGCAGGAAAGGGTCCCCCTGGAGGCCTGACTGCTGTCCACACAGCGACCCGCTCACGGCATGGCTCTTGGCTGGCATCCACACGCTTGGATTTCAGGAGGGCTACCACCACCACCGAGGGATCATTGTGCCTAAGCCGATTCTGCACACACTGTGGTTCATGGTGAACACCTGATTTCCTTCTGGAAGTCAGAAATTGGTGTGAACCAGACAGAGGTTGCCTGTGAGCCCCAGAAGAAAGCCCAGGTGCCAGGGCATGATGGGCTTCCCTGGTAGAGGGCCCTTCACACGGTTGTCATGCTCAGTGCTGGGGAACTGAGTATGTCCTGTGTGACTCCACAGGGGGAAGACCCTGGGACATCTGTTCCTGGCTCCCCAGAGTTTGCTCCTGGTCCTTTTCCTTTGCTGACTTGCTCTGCATCCCCCACTGTAATAAGCCGTCGTTGTGAGTCCTCACTGAGAATCAATCTAGGAGTGGTCTTGGGGACTCCCCAGCACAACCTCAGTGCCAGAAATGTTTGCCATCTATCCCTTAAAGAAAAAGCTTGCTCTGCACAATCTTAGTAGGGTTGGAAATTCTGTGTTCCTTCTCTCCCATCCCACAAGACCCTGCGCCCCCTGAAGGCCTGGCCCAGGCCTTTTTGCAGCATCTCTTGGCCAAGCCTAGGATCTGGCACAAGATACTGAGACAGGAAGTCAGTGAGTCTGTACATAATGGATTCAAGAGGTGCTTTTTAAACTGTGAGTGGCAAAATCAATTCAAGAGGTTATGGCCGGTATTTTTCAATGGAAGAATAGAATAGAAAATACCAGAGTGTATCCCACGTAGTAAGGGTAAATTGTATTTGTTGAAAATTTTGTTTTAGTTATATATGTGGGCCAAATGCCATACTGGATCACAATGTAAGAGGATTCTTTTTCTTCTTATTGCAATAGATAATAGTTTGAAGACCACTGGATACAAACGATCCAGGGTCATGCCTAACTGACATCTCTTTGCCAGCTGCTGGTGACGGTCACCACTTACCGTCCCATCTCTCTGGCCATGGGCGTTTAACCTCAATTTTTCTCCTTCCCTCCACCCCCAGAATGTGTACTACACGAGCAGTCAGCAGATCCACGTGGGTGTCCTGAGCCCCACGGTGGATGACGATGACAACCGGTGCCTGGTGGACGTCAACAGCCGGCCTCGGCTCATCGAGTGCAGTTACGCCAAAGCCAAGAGGATGAAGCTCCACTGGCAGTTCTCTCAGGTATCAGCCCCAGAGCAAGACAGTCGCAGTCACCCAGGGGATGCACCAAGAGAGTGGCCTCAGGTCAGGGAGGTGTGGAGAGGATAGGAGGGGCACTTTGGCAATAGAGAGGCTGTGACTTCAGGCCGGTTCAATTCTGGGGTATTTACTGAGCACCTACTAGCACATTAGCTTGTTGACTCTTGATATTGCCTCTGAGGGAAGTTGTTTTATTATCATTTTATTTAATTTAGATATAAGGAAACAAGCTCAGAGAGGTGAACCCTGTGCCCAAAGACACACAGAAAAGGGCAGAGCTGGACTTACACTCAATTCTCTCTATCTTTAAAGTGCCTTTTCACAGCTGAAGCCCAAATGTCCCAGGTGTAGACAGCACCATGTCTCTGGTCTGTGGCTCCCTGCCTTCCTCCTCACATGGAATTGCTCTATGAGATGAGGTGTCCTTGCAGGGCAGTGTCTTGGGGTCAGATGATGAGCAGTCCCAAAACTAGTGACTGTGGACATTCCTTTATTCCACCTGCATCAGTCTGGAGTCCATTCTTGACTTCTTGCTCTCACTGGCCACTGCATCTCCCTGTTATAAAATGATACCTGGGGATCCAGATGTCCAGCTTTAAAGAGAATACATGCCTCTCCCAACCTCAGGGGGGTCCTGGAGGGATTGTACTCATGGAACTACATGGCAGAGGTCCCTGACTCAAGCTTCCCAGGTGAGGAAGGGGCTGTCAGCCCTGCAGGAGGTTTGTGAGTCCACCACACCTTGATTCCAGTCCTGGTGTCCACCTACTCTCCCCTGTAGTGGGAGCCCCAGCTACAGCATCCTGGGGGGGCCTGGGCTTCATGGACCCTTGGTCTGGTATGGAAACCAGAGGACTTAGAGACCCTGAGTCAGGTCCTAAGTGGGTGATAAAGGTCACTAATGAGCAGCAAATTCAAAACAAGGTCAGAGATTGACAAGCTAGTTAGAGAACAGGAACAAGAGCCCAAGTCAGGGCTCTGTGACCCCACGAAAGCAGATGTATGGGGCAGGGGGAGAGGGAGCACATGGAAGCACTTCTGGGATAGATGACGGGACAGCTTTGTGAGTCCTAACTGGGCCTGGAAATTTTGGGGGTCCAGGGAAAGGGAACAGTGCACAGAGAATTCATAACTCCTGCCCCATACCTTCTTGTCTGTGGGATCTTCAACATATATTGTAAATTTTGTAGGTCTGTCCCAGTAACAGCTACATTCCTACAGTGCTTACTGAGTGCCAGGCACTAACACTTGGTGTGTATTAGCTCATTTAATCCTTACTATTGTATGTGGTCAGTACCATTACTCTGACTTTATAGATGAGGAAACTGAGGCACAGAGAAGATATAACTCTCCTAAGATGCTGCTGTTGGTTATTAATCACAAAACATTTCAAATTCCTTTTCATACTCCCAATCATGGGAGGACATTGGAAGAGGGCCAGGGTCAAGGCTGAGGTGTGAATGTCTAGGCTGTGCTTTCCTCCCGCCATCCTCTCAAGTCAAAACCCCAGATTCCCCAGCTGTGGCCTGTTGCTGACCCATACTTGGTCACTCTCTTCTGCTTGGTTTTTGGCCCAGAGGGGACAGGATGGGGCTGCATTCCCTGCTTTCCTCCTTCAACTTGAGAGACAGAGGGAGGTTGAATGCCTGCTGGTGAGGAATGGTGTAGTGTCCTGTCCTCAGGCCCGGTACAAAGTAGGCCTGCAGGCTGGGGCCACAGGAAGAGGAAGGGACACACCAAGCCCAGGGTGAGTGCTGCTGACTTCATCAGGGTGAAACAGGGTTCATAGTTGAGACTGTAGGGCCTTGGGGGTCACATGAGGGTCTATGGGGCCCTTGCCTTCAGCCAAGCCTACTGGGCCCCTTTGTTCATCTTCCTCCTGGGGATCTGTGAATGGCATAGTGCAAGAAGTTGATGGTGGTAGAGGGCGGGGCAAGGCTGGTGGCTTCTTGGAAGACACGATACTTAACTTGGAAGCTCAGAGTGTGTGGGACCTGCTCCATTTGGAAGGAGTGAAGGATGTTCTAGGGAGGGGAACACCCTATACAAAACCCAGGTCACATCAGGGTTCTCAGAGAGGTGTGGCCAACTCCTGGAGGGCACCATGGGGAGCACCAAGGAAGAGTCCAGAGGGGACACTGGGCGGGGTCATGGAGGCCACAGGAACTGGTGGACCTGAGTCTGTGGAAGGTGAGGATGCACCACCCTAGGGCACGTTTAGGTCTGGGATTTCGAAAGCTTCCTCTTGTACAGATTGTGGAGCTGAATTTGAAGAGAAGATCTGAGAAGAAGAAGAGTCAGATGAAGACCGAGGGAGAGTAAAACGCAGTTTGAATGTTTAGCATTCTCTCCTCCCTCTCCACCATGACCCTGGGGCTGTCATGGCCATGCTTTGGCCCCCAAGGCCAATTCTCAGGGTGGGCTCTGAGGCCCACCCAAGGAGCTCAGGTGTTGGTTCTGTGGGCTGGCTATGTGGCAGGTGTGTCCAGGAGGGATGTGATGGGCAGGTGTGCTGCTTCAGCTCACTGGAGGAGGAAGATGAGCAGACAGCCCCTGCAAGCCATAGCCCAGCTGGCTGTGTACCTGTGGCTCTGGGGACTTGGTCACCCAGATGTAAGTATTCCTGATGGAAGTAGGTCCCCAGCCCCTTGACAAGTCATGCTCCTCCAGAGGCTCTGGAATCAGCAAGGAAACAGATCCCCATCTGTGGACCCCAGCCCAGAGGCAAAGATACCCCAAAATTCAGCTCTCACCTTCCCTCATCTCAGGGTGTGGACAAATCGAGCAACACCGTAAGCCATGCTGGTGTGTGGAGCTCAGGAGCCTGGGCAGTTTTCAGCCGCTTTTGCATATGTCTAATTAAAACTCCCAGAGTGCCTTGGCAGCCACATCTTTGATCCTTCTACCAAAGGGAAGGATTAAATTCATAATTTGCAAACCCAGAGTAGTCACTCTCATTTGATATTTAATAATTAACTTAGGTGCAACTTTTGCTTCATGCAAAATGATCAATATTTATCAAGCGACCTGGAATCTGTCCTCAAGATCTCATTGATGGAAACGTACTCTTAACAAGGCCAGAGGAAGCCTGGAGCCTCTGAAACAGTTGATCTTATGCTTGGGCTAATTTTCTTGCAACAAGTTTTAATCTTTGCAAGTTACATAGGGATCCTATCAACTAGAATGTTCTGCTGAAGTTAGGCTGGAAGAAACTTTTACTGGGAACATTTCAAATCTCCTTTCTGGTTTCACATTATGCATTATTTACTCTCCTGAGGACCACATTTTAAGCTCTGCAGACATTCAGACTGAATTAATTTCAAAATAATCTAGTGTGATTCTCCTAGTTTCTCCTACAAAAAAAGATAGACATTTGCATATCTTAGTGTTCTATCTCATACCCTGATTTTCAGTTTAACAAATAAAATGCCTTTTGTTGAACCCCTCCAAATACTTCCAAATTTCCAGTGCTTCAGGCTGAACCAGGGCAGTGTTAGACACTGACACTGAGAAGCCGAGTTTGATGAAAGCGTCTCCTGGCGACACTGATGTGCAGGGCTCTGATGAGCAATTTTCTGATGATGAACATTCTTTCCTTCAGTCGTTCATCAAACATTTATTGAGCACAGGGGTTTGGCAGGAGGGATGCTGATATGAATCAGACACGGCCTCTGCCCTCAAGGAGCTCGTGGGCATGTAAACACAACAAAACCGGTTGATGAGAGAAGAAACAGAGGGGTGTGTGGTGTTGTGGGAGCCCAGGGTGACTGGCTCTGCCGGCAGAACTCAGGGATGGCTTCACATGCATGGATTGTTTGATCTGAATCTTGAAAGCTGGAAAGAGAGTTCCCAGGCATAGATAGGGAAGAGAACATCCCAGTAGAGGCTCTGCCTTGGCAAAGGCGTGAAGGAACAGAGTATATTTGAGGAATATGAATCCACCATTTTGTGTGGGTGGAATTTAGAGTTTGTGATGGGGCCTGAGGGAGAGAGAGGCTAAGAGTCAGGGGTTGGACAGATGATGAGGGTTGCTAAATCCACTCCAGTAAGTTTGGACTTCACCTTAAAGCCAAGGGAGGGACTACAGAGGTTCTTAAGTGATAGATTTCTGTATTGGTCAATTTTTCATTACTATAACAAAATCCTTGAGACTGGGTACTTATAGAGAACAAAAGGTTTATTTAGTTCACAGTTCTGGAGGTTCCAGGGCATGGTGCTGGCATTGGCTCAGCTCCACTGAAGACCTCATGGAGTATGACATCACCATGGGAAGAGATAGAGAGCTCTCATATATGAGGGAAAAAATTGCAACTGGAGGCAGAAAACCAGAGCATGGCTCAGGATCTCTCTTCTATAACAACCTGCTTTTATGAGAACTAACTCAGGGTTATACCTTAATCTCTTCATAGAGCAATGCCCTCAGTGACCTAAGGACCTCCCACTAGGCCCCACCTCTTAAAGGCACCATCACCCAACACTGCCACACTTGAGGTCCCAGCCTCCAACAGGTGAACAGACCACATGTAAACCATAGCCATTCCCTTGGTAGGGCCTGAAAGATCCCCCTGGTAGCAGCATGCCAGGTGAACTGGAAGGAAAGAGGCTGGAGGCAAGGAAGTAAGCTGGGGAGGGGGTTGTTCCATCATCCCCCATTATGGGAGAACTTGGTTGCCTTGAGGATGGGGACAAGGCAGCAGCAGGGAGGACACTGAGAAACATTTCAATGGTCTGTTGGACATAGTGATGGATTTAGTGATGGTAGTTGGGTTTGTTAATCCAGGACCACCCTTTCTCTGGGTTTGGAGAATGGTTCGTGGATGGTAGTTGACCCCTCAAGCAACACACCCATCTCTAAAGAGCCAATATTTCTCACATCAGTACCTGATGCAATCTCATCAAGATGAGAGGTGCTGGTGTTGGCTTCCATGCGTTTTCTAACTTGTGACTCCACCTGTATGGAGGTAGAACCCACCAGGATTCTAAATTCATATGCACTGAGTATATGTCTCTCAATCTTCTGAGAGTTCCCTTCACACTGGGATTCAGGGGGATTCTGGAATGCAGGGATGCAGTGTTAGTGAGAGGCATTTGGTCAAGTGACCCCTGGACAAATGGAGGGATAGAGAGGAAGCAGATACTAGGCCATTACAGAGAAGAACTTTGTGGCAGTTCACCATAAGCTCAGCAATGAATGGACTGTCCCTCAGTGGGAAGGAGACACCCTCTGTGACTGAATGGTTGAGCAAATGTTGGTGTCCCACTTCAAAGGTGTCATTGAAGGGGTTCTTTCCCTAGGAAGGCTGTTGTTGTGACGTGTGGAGCTCAAGGGCACCAGGTCCAACGTGCTCCTTGTCTCTACATGTTTGAATGCATGGTGGAAGCAAGGGACTACTTAAGACCAGAAGGATCTCAGGGAGTCTGAGCTCCACCTTCATGTGTCTGAAGGGTTGCCTTGTGCACGGTCAAGCAGACTTGTCCCATGCACATCTGAGGGAGGATCAAAGAGGTTCAAAAAGGGCCATCTGCAGAGCTGCCTCCTCATTGTCCGAGTTGCCCCGTAAGTTTGGCAGCTCAGGGCAGGACCAGGATCATCAACAGCCAGTGAAGGCTCCAAGGCTCCAATGGAGTTGGACTTTGTAGTTTTTAAGGGTTTACCAACTCTGAAACTGTAATTCTAAGCTCCTGTGGTTAAACTGCAAACCCTGAGGAGGGGTTTTTTCCCCACCTAGAAGTTCCATGGGGCCAGCTTGAATTCAGCACGATGAATCTGCCGAGGAGCTGAACCCCTGGTGTGAAGATCTTCACCACACTTGCCCATTATCCCACCCAATGTCCTTCTCGTCCATCAATCAACAGACTGGAAGCCCCCACACTTTCTCCACCACCAACCAGAAAGCTGGGACAGGGGAGGCACCTAGCATGCTGTTGATCAAGTGCAAGAGTCCTTTCTAAAAATTGTTATAAATCTTAAAGCCACCTGTATGCCAGGTCTAAGTTTGTAGGAAGTCCAAAGGCCATCAACCCTATCTTCATTAACTGTTCTCAGAGGCCAGCACGCTCACTGCAAACAAAAGAAAAAGAAATCTAAAGTGCACTTATTCCTACAACTTCAGACTGAGGGGAAGGAGGTGGAAAAGGCATATATTAAAGAGATACACATGTTGTTTAACGTACAAATTTACGTGAATATTTCTTAAACAAGAGGATTAGACAAGATGTCGGGATGTTCAGACTGTTTCCTGATGTCCCCGACTCTGGGGGTTTTAGTGGAAGCATTAGCAAGGCCCTTTGGGGGCCCAGGGCACCAGGGCATCACCACACCGTAAGTTCTACGCTGGCTGCATCCTCAGGACAGCATATGTGAATTCTTTCAAGTGGCGAATATCTAGGATAGCAACAGAGAGGCCTTTTCATGCCAGGAAAGAAGAGGTTTGGGAATGTGGGGAGATTCCTGGAAGAGAGCAGAGCCCAGCGACAAGCTTGTCGAGGGACAGGTGGCTGGCTCTGACTTGTGGGGTCTAATTTGAGAATTTGATGCAAGATGAGAAACCCACTTAAAAATGAACCTATTTGCAGAACACATTCCCAAGGAGCACCACTAATCCTGCCAGAGTCCTCCCACACTCGGGAGGAGGCCTTGACTTTCTCCTGTTTCAACTCCCCAGTGCCGTCAGCAAGTCCAACTTGGAGAACTTTTCGTGCTGAAAAGAAAAGGCTGTGATGGAGTATTGCATATGGCTCTGGAATAAAACTGCTTCTCATTTCATGTCATACGGCGGGGCAAGTGAGCTATAAGTTTTGAGGGACTGGCAATGCTTTGTGTAGGTCCCGAATGTTTTCTTAGTTATTTTCAGTTTATGGCCGTCAGCACTTCCCTCCGCCTCCTCCTCTTCCCACAGAGATCAGGGACTAGGGAAGGGACCAGATGAGATGGCTCAGCTCCCTGCTCCTAGTACTGAATGAGATTTTTAAAATTTATTGATCAAATATTTATGTGGTGTTTACTATATGCCAGGCACTACTCTGTTTTGTGAACATTACCTTAATAGCCAAGGCAGTGCTATAAGGCCCTTAGTAAAATTATCCCCATTTCATAGATGATGAAACTGAGGTACAGAGAGATTAAGTAGTTTGTTGAAAGTTGGACCAGGGAATTCTGACTCTGGCATTTATGCATCAGATGGCCATACCATGGTGGCTTTGTCTTGCCTCTAGAAAACCAGTTGGTTGTTGCAACAGGAGCTTGGGACTGAGGTCTCCCTGCCAGGTCAGTGTCTGGATCCCTGCCTCCCAGCACACTCTACCTGACCAGCCCACCTCTCCAAGACTGCTCTGCACCTGTTCTTTGGTACTCACCTCCAGCCTACTACTCTCAGGCCGAATTTAGAATCTCACTCAGGCACAGGTGAGACCCCTTTAAGAAAGAAAACACCCAACTGCTTATTGAATAAACTGGGTATTGAATATTCATCATACAGAAAGACCACTTTATTCTACAAAACAGACTTAATCTGAGGGTTTCTTTAACTAGCTCTAACATCCCACCCATGCTTAAAGTATTTGATTACTAATCATTAACTACTTAACCTGGAAACTTCTGAGCTCATTGAGCTTAAAGCCCAAGACCCACAGGGCTGCTTGCCCATGGAAAATTAATTAGCAAGGAAGGGGGAGTGGGGCTCCAAAACAGGTGGAAGAAGTCTGCAGAGTCCGGATTCAGGATGCGCACCAAGAGAGACCAGCCTGAGCATAGCCCAGGTGCTCCGGAAGCTCCCCTCACGCTGCAGGTGAAAGAGGGTCATGGCTCCCGTGTGGTCCCTGAAGGGTGGCCCTGGACCAGCGCCACCAGTGTAACAGCACCTGAGAACTTTAAAGGCACACTTTCAGGCCGCATCTCAGACCTACTGAATCAGGACAGTGTCTCAGGAGCCCCCAGGTGACTCTAATTCTTGGATCATTTACCCAGCTTATATCCAAGGAGGAATGGGGCTAGTCTGGTGCTAGCTGGTTCACACGTAGCCGTTACTGATACACACTTGCGGAAACTGAGGCAGGGAGTTACTTGGCTGCCTAATAACCTGGGATCTGCTCCTCCATGGCTTTGACTTCCCCATATCCCAATGTGCAGTCAGTGTGCTTTGCTGAGACACAAACTGAGTGTCCCAGGCTGCCTTATCCCCTTTTGCAAATGAGAAAGAGAGCCTCTCCCTCCAGAGAAGCTCAGCTGCTCCCGGGTCACGTGACCAAGGCCAGGAAAAGGTTCTGTGTTGTTTGCTTCTGTTCAGGTCCTTTGCAGTAACTACGCCAGAGGGGCCGGAGGGAGGAGGAACAGGCTGGGAGCTAGGAACCCATGTCTAGGAATTATTATTAGCCTTCTTAATTCTATACATTCAACTTCCTTTTTTTTTTTTTTTTTTTACTGCTGTTTCCATATTTAATTTGGTTTCCATTCCAATTAAGCTCTCTGTGTGCTACGGTTTCTCTCCTGCCAGGTTTAATTGCCCTTATTTAAATTCTTTAATTAAAAGTATTGTGTTTCCAGATCCTGTAGTTGTAAGTGTTACACAAATGCTTTAGACAACGGACTGGTAAACCAGGGGACAGGCCCTGCACCCAATCCCAGGCTCAGAGCCGTGGGACTGGTCCAGAGGCTGCGGGCAGGGCCCTGGGGGTCTGCTAACAGGTGGCCCTGCTTCCTTCCTCCCTCCAGCACTGTAGCCCAACACAGAACCCCGAGTAGCCTGGTTAACAGGCCTGCTTTGGCTAGCCCCATCATTCAGTTTCAAAGCCACAGTCTGTTCAGTGATCCACGAGGCCCCACCAGCCCCACCTCACCTCTTGGATCTCATGGTCTTACCTGTGCCCACTCTGCTCCTGCACATCCGCTTCCTGGGGCTCCCTGAGTACTCAGGCTCCTGCTGGTGTGGGAATTTTGTGCTCAGGCAAGAAACCCCCACACAACCTCCAGGGTCCCTCCCCTTCTCCAGTACATTCTTTGCTCAGGCCTCACCCTTGGTGGAGGATCTCCCTGACCCCCTCTTGCAATGGCGGCCCATCCCCTGCTCACTCCTGAATGTCCTTCCCGGCTCTGCCTTTTGTGCACAGCCTCACCATTTCCTACCACACCACGGAATGGATTGTCTGCTCTCCCTCCTAGAGGGTCGTCTCCACAAAAGCAAAGATCTTTTCCCATCCAGTGCTTCACAGCAGCCAGGAACCAAACCTGATGCACAGTAGACACTCAGTAAATCCAGGTGGATGGAAGGAGAGCCATCAAAGGGAGAGATCAATGGGTCCCTAGAGCCCCTGGAAGCTCATTAAGAATTTCCTCCACTCCAGCACTGGGTACCACCAGCTCCCTCATGCTAGCCCATGACCACTGAGGCAGCCATGGGGTGTGGGCCTGGTCCCTTGTCCTAGTGAGGAACAGGGGAGGGGAAGACACCCTGGGCTCCCACTCTGGCGGTACCACTTACCACAGGCTGGGCAAGTCCCTCACCTCCCTGAGCCTCAGTCTCCAGTACCATAAAACAGGGATGGGATTCTTACCATGTCCACCTCTCAGGGGTATTGTGCGGAATGCATGAGACTGGGCATAGGAAGCTCTGGGTTTGGCACTGGGCAAATGGTAACTAAGCACCAGCAGTTGTTACTTTTATCTCCAGTGCAGAGAGGAACAGAGGGTAGCAATGCCAGGCTGCTCCCAAGGTGCCCAGCTTGCCCTGAGGGCACTGAATGCAGGAAAAGAAGGCTTCTTTGCAATTTTGGTGAATGGGATCTGCTCAGAGAGAGGGAAAAGCTCCGACTTTGTTCAGTGAGAGACGGAGGTCTGAGAAGGAAGGTAGCTCTGGCTACCCTGGACCTGGCTGCCCTCTCCATACCCCAGATGTGGTCCCAAGGGACACTCCAAGGCTGTTCACCCTGTTCTAGAAGGTGCTCCTCTCCGCCTCCAGGCAGGGAGATTTCCCATGCTGCCCTCCTGACAGCCCCAGATAGCCTCACTGCTCTTGGCCTCCACCTGTTTCTTCCACATCCTTCCAAGGGGCCACACTGGCTGTTGCTGCCTCGTGGGTGCTGAGGGCATGGTGGGGCAGGGTCGGGCCTGGGAAACGTCAGAGCCTCTGAAGGGCACTTTACTTCTCAGAGCCCTCTGCCCCCACCTCCCGTTTCCTCTGGGTCTTGGCAAGGCCCCCAGGGAAGGCAGGAGCATTGGCTGAGAATGTGCCTGAGTGACTGGCGGGGAAGAAGGGGGTCGTGCCTCCTCTGTTTGGGACAAGTTTCTCCAAACTCCTGCAGTCCAGGGATTGTGAAGCAGCCTCGTTGTTGGCAAGGACTGGCCTGGCCCCTGAGGACATACTGAGGAGCCAGAACCTCCAGCAGAGTGACCAAGTGCTTGGTCTGGCCCCACGTTCTGCATGTGGGCACTTTTGTTGAAACCTCCACGCTGGTCCTGTGAGCAGCATCACGTCCCTTTACTGTTTTACAGCTAGCTAATCAACGGGCTTCCCATCAGAAATGATCCTGTGGCCTCCCAGACAGTGAAACCAGGCAGTGGCAAGGCTTGGTCAGGACCACACAGCTGACAGCAAGGGGTTGCCACATGTTGAGTGTCCCGGCCCAGCACCCCTATTTTCTGCCTCATGTCTGAA
The DNA here is from genome assembly GCF_902686445.1 of Sciurus carolinensis. Lineage (NCBI taxonomy): Eukaryota > Metazoa > Chordata > Mammalia > Rodentia > Sciuridae > Sciurus > Sciurus carolinensis. Next base: position 65,426,292 of record NC_062223.1, read on the forward strand.
CCCCAGCAGGCCATGCAACTTGGAGTACAGGGCTGGCTGGTTTGGGGCTCCCTGCCTGAATCTGCTCCCAGCCTCCTTGAGAGACACAGATGGCAGAGCCAGCAGGGTGTTTGGAGGGGTGGGCGAGGCTGGTGATAGGTCCACTTAAGAAGCAGCTGTGAAGCCAGGAGTGGTGGCACAGGCCTGTAATCCCAGTGGTTCAGGAGGCTGAGGCAGGAGGATCATGAGTTCAAAGCCAGCCTCAGCAAAGGCGAGGCACTAAGCAACTCAGTGAGACCCTGTCTTAAATAAAATACAAAATAAGGCTGGGGATGTGGCTCAGTGGTTGAGGGCCCCTGAGTTCAATCCCCAGTACCCTCCCCTCCACCGCAAATAAAGAAAGCAGCAGTGATTTGATCCAGCCCCGTGTGGGCGGCAGACACGCTCAGGCTTTGGGGCCAGCAGATTGACACGGAAGCTGTAGGCACCTGGGCTGGCAGAGCAACGGGCTGGCCTTGCCTGGAGCAAGTGCCACAGGGGATTCCTCTGCTCCAAAAGTCCGGCCTGTGAGGTACCCAGATGGGTACCGTAAATGGACCTCAGGTTCTGAGGGAACAACTCAAGGAATCTTGGATGGCTGTCCCAGATTTGGTCATGGGTAAGGTTTGGCCACCAGAAGTGCCAATCCCTTGGCTCTGTTGAAGAAACCTATTTACTGTCTGGTGTGAGTGAGAAGGTGGCCCTTGTTCTGTGGTCGGTTCTGAGCAACACCAAACAACTGGAATTTGTCGGATGAAGGGCACCCGGGGGTCCTGGGGTGGAAAAATTGTACAACGTTGTCCCACAAGGCACTGGGGGATTGAGTGTGGAGAGCACAGAACTGAGGAGAGACAGGGTGGAGGAGTGGTGGACCTGGTGTGGCAGTCAGGAGGCTCTGCGTGGGGCCCCTTGGTGGCTACCCCTGGGACATCAGCAGGAGGAGACTGGCCCAATGGTGGAGCAGCTGGGGAGGGGGTACTTGTTTGGGAGAGTTGAGTTCTTCCTCCCAGGAGGAGCCAAGCAGAGACTGGAGTACTGAGGCCACTGGCCTGCAGATGGGAGAGAGGGCTGGCCTTGAAGGTCTCCTCCAACGTGGATCCCAGGTCTTCTCCATGGCCGCTCCTCCTTCTGCTTTCTCAGAGCCTGCACCTGTGGTCCCAGAGGCCACACTGTTCAGCCTTCCCTTTGTTCTGCCATCCCTCTGCTGTGGAGGCAATAAGTCACAGTTCCCCCCGGGGGAGGGCCCCAGGTGTGGGGTGCAGGAAGAGGGACTCCACTGTGTTTACTTGGACACGTCTGAAGAGTTCCTGTGATCTGGGCCATCTCTCACACATCGGGTATTGGGAATGCCATGTTCCCTCGCCAACACCCATACCCTCACCCACACCCCTCTGCCTCCAGCTCCTCATTCCCTGCCTCCTGCGCCTGCTTCTCAAAGTCCCTTCTGAGGGAGCTGGAGTCTTTGCTTTGATTTTGCTAATTGAAGAATAATGAAGAATAGCACATATACATAAAGAAACATGTATAAAATACTTATTCAGCTCAACTTAAAACAAAGCAAATGCCTAGCTATCCAACAGCCAGGTCAAAAAAGAGCCCACTACCAGCACTCCAGAAGCACCGCCCTTATCACCTGCCAATCATTTTCCTACATCCTTCTTCCCAAAGAGGACCACCATCCTGATTTTAACACTGTTTTATCTTGCTTGTTGGGAATTTCCATAAGTAGAACTATGCATATATTCTTTTATCTGACTTCTTTTTCTCAACATTGTGTTTGTGATAGTCATCCTTAGTTTGTTTTCAATGCTATGAAAACTCTTTGTCTCATCCATTATGAAAATATACCACAAGTTATTTATTCCTTCTACTTTTTTTTTTCTTTTTGGTGAAGGGAACATCCTCAGTTCCTTTTTTTTTTTTTTTTTTTTTTTTACTTTATTTTTAGGCAGGGTCTCACTAGGTTGCTAAAGGTCTTGTTAAGTTGCTGAAACTAGTCTCAAACTTGTGATCCTCCTGCCTCAGCCTCCCAAGTCACTGGAATTACAGGCATGTGCCACCACACCCGGCTTCCTTCTACTCTTGATGGGTGTTGTTTCCAACTTGGAGTTTCTTCTCCATGTCCATGCTCCTATTAGATACCAACTTGGACCTGGAATTGTTGGGTCATGGGGGCATTTGTTCAACTGCAGTAGATATTGCCAGTGTCCCTCATGTCCTCTTGAGTTGTCAGTGGTTGCCATGGGGATGGTTATGACTGGCTGGGGATGACTTCCTTTCAGAAGATGTCTGCCATTTCCCTCTCGTACTGCCCACTGTGAGCTGGAGAAGGCTTGTGATGAAGAATGACAGGTCCTGTGGGTGGACTGGAGTTGGGGGCAGTGCTGTGGGTGGAGGTGGAAATCCAGCAGGGACTGGGCTTTGGAACAGTCATGGCTCAGCCTGCTGTGGAAGCATGGAGAAGGACCCCAGGCTGGGGTATGGCTTGTTCAAAGTCCAGGAGCCCTGACAGAGTGGACGTGGATCCAGAAAACTGCAAAGAATTTGGTATGGATGCAGCAACAAGGTGGGAGCTGGGGAGGGGTCAGAGATGAGGCTAGAGAGAGATGCAGCAACTCGCCATGAGGGGCTTCCGTGCTGAGCTGCAGAGCTTGGCCTTGTCCTGCAGGCCACACATACACTTTAAAGAGGTGACCACTGCCCACCTCTGGCAGCTGGAAGGGACCTCTCTCAGGAGGCTAATGCAGTTGTCCAGGTGAGAGCTGACAGCAGGCAGAACCAGGGCAAGCATGATGGGAGAGGGGTAAAGGACAGTCACAGGACATGAGCCAGGCAGAATTGGTAGGACCTGGGGCCGGCCTAGCTGGATGCTGAGGAGAGGATGGATAAACCATAGCTAGGTTTCCCACATAAATACCAGGTTACCGCCAAGATAAGATATGCAGGAGTTGGTTTCAGAGAAAAAGTGAGCTTGGCCATATACACTCAAGTGCACACTCATCAGGCCAACCCCAGTCCAGCAATTCCACCCCCTGCGGAGGTCAAGTCCAGCTGGGCACAACTTTGGAGGTAACAGAGGTGCTCAGACAGTCCAGGCTGATGCCCCAGGCTCACGGCTGACAGCCCTCGAAGGCTGAGCCCTGCAGGAATTTCACTGCAAACAAAAGCTAGAGATTTCCTCTTTGCTGCTGTAGGGCTGCTCTGGAGAGCAGAGCATCACTTCCTTCTAGGGACTTTGGGACATAAGCTGTGTATACAGGATGACAGAACATTCTGAAACACCAACAGCAGGGCAAGTAACCATGCATGTCCAGAATCGGGGGAGTCTAATGGTCTAACAGTGTCCAAGTGCCCGATTTTGGTTGAGGTGAGCACTCCAGAGGTCCCTTGGGAGCACAGACTCTAAGAGCAGGAGCTCCCAGGCCCCAGGGGATGTTCAAATGCAGGCTGATGGGGTGTCAGTGGTCCCAAAGAACTAGGTTTGTCAGAACAGAGCCCAGCCCCACAGTAGGAGCTGTAGGAGCAAACCAGAGTGCCACAGACCAGGCAGGCAGAGAGAAGTTGGGACAGGGAGGTCTCTGTCCTCACAAAATAGGGCACTGTGAGGAAACTGAGGCCAGCGTTCAGTCTTTGGGAGGAGATATACATTGGAGATGGGAGAGCCAAGGTCTGAGGGGAGTACCACACCACACAGACAGCTCTGGCCACCACTGGCCACCAGGCTCCCTGAATATCTCTGAGTTGCCTCTGTGTCCTCTGACCTTACTTCCACCCTGGCTCCTAGGGAGGCCCCATCCAGAACCGCAAGTCCAAGCGCTGTCTGGAGCTGCAGGAGAACAGCGACATGGAATTCGGCTTCCAGCTGGTGCTGCAAAAGTGCTCGGGCCAGCACTGGAGCATCACCAACGTCCTGAGGAGCCTGGCATCCTGACCTGCCCAAGCCGCCTCGGCCCACCCTTTGCTACTGTGTAGCACCAGCTGCAACGTCGCCTGCTGTCCGCGTGGGGCTGTTTGGAGTCTGGGGAAACCAGGTCAGCAGGCCCCCAAAAGAGCTTTTTATTTCCTTTTCAATTTTCATGGAGTTTATAGAAAGATGCCGAATGGTGGGTGAGGGTATAATATCATAAACTATTTTGCAACTGTAAATAGGGGACAAATGGAAAATATTTATAACTGACAATAAAGTACAATTGATTAAGAAAAGGGTTTTTGTGGTTATTCGGTGCCCTGTGGAGATAGCCTGGCTCCTCTGAACTTGGAGTTCTTGTAATCAAAGATGCATCCTTCTTGGCCTTCCTGCTTCTTGTCTCTGAGAAAGGAGGCTTTAAAACCCTGCAAACAGTGGGAGCTTGTTGTGCACACTGCCAGCTAGCTTTGTGGGTCTGTAAGCAGGCAGCCAGCAGGGCACCAGGACCTGAGACCCAGAGGGAAGGTCCTTCCTGCCTCTGCCATGCACAGCAGACCCCTCCCTGGAAGACAGCCTCAAGTTCTCCCTTTCTGGAAAAATCGCCCTTGCTCATTGCTCGCTGGACTATCATTGGCTGGGCCTCAGGCTACACTTCTGAAATCACCAAGTCAGCTCCTCCACCTCTCCAAGCTGTCCACTGCCCAGCCCTTCAGCCACGACACTTGCCTACATCCAGTTGCAAAGACCAATTTGGCTCCTTCCATAAATCATGGAGTATTAGCGTCCGCTGGGTGGCTTACATGACAGACAAATTATCATTTCACTCTTCTGGAGGTGAGTAGTCCAAAAGCAAGGCGTTGACAGGTCGCCTTCTTCTGAGGCCTTCCCCATGCCTCTCCCAGTTCCTGGCAGCCTAGGCACTCCTTGCCCTGGAGGGCTGCCTCCTCCTGTGTCTTCATTATCCACCTTCTGTGTATGTCTGTCTCTCGTGTCCAAACTTCCCATCTTTGTCAGGACTCCAGTCCTCTATGAGTGGGCAGCAGTTCTCCCTTGATTACCTCTGCAGGGACTCTGTTTTCAAGTAAGATCAGACTCTGAGGTACTGGGGGTCGGGACATTTACACAATGCCACACATGGCTCAGTCAGCTCTAGGCCCCGCCTGGGAGCCCAGGGGTAGGGTGTCCTTGTTGGAGCCTGTTGCTCAACATTTGGCTACTCCAAAAACTTCCAGTTCCTTCCTCTGGTGGGGGGCTCGGTTTTAGTTTAAGGGACACCCCCTTACAGCTCACAGCAGAGCAACAACTCAGGCCAGGCTGTAAGGCTGAGGAAGGAGAGGGAGCCCTCTCTGGGCGGATTTCAGTCCTGCTCACCCCCCTCATTACCTAGGCCCCTTTCACAGGGGGTCTCCAGCCCCCGCTGTCACCTGTTTTGAAGTGGTGATTTATAGTTGAAACTGAGGGACACAGAGAAGCGTCCTGCACCTGCGGAACCCCAGGAATTGAAACTCCCTTTGTACCTGAGAACCGCCATCCGGCACAGGGTTCACCGGAGGGTCCTTTCAGCTTCCCAGACCACCGTCATAGGCTCCCCTTTAAGTTCATGTTTAACTCCCCCAAAGAATCCCATGGCAGATCAGTGAGAAGATACCCAGACATCTGCCTGCCTGGCCACGCCTAGTGGCCACCACCTGGGAGCTTAGGGTGGGGACTCTGAGCTCTCCAGAGAAAAAGCTACTGTGGGGTCCCAGAAACTGCTTTTGCCTTGCACCTTAAGCTGGGGCTTCCATAACCTCTTGCCCACACTGGCTTCTCTACTGTACTAAATTTATCAGTTGCCTAATTAATTACATTGGACTTACTCCCATGCTCATTCCAACCAGGATCTTCTTCTTGCTGCTCCTTTCCTTACTTCCAAATTCATCCCTGCTCTGGTTTCCCTCCACCCCCCTCTCTCCTCACCTCTAACCTCCCAATGACTGTTCTTCATAATCTCCATGCCTAAGTCTACCCCAGTGTTCCCACAGCCTCGTCCCCAAACCAGCAGCATGAGCATCACTGGGGAACTTGCTACACATGCAGTCTGGAGTCCCACCGCAGACTCCCAGAATCAGAAATTATAATCACTCAAGCCCTCCAGGCAAGTAGGATTCCCTGCTAAAGGTGGAGAGCCACCACCCAGCACCAGCCTGGATCAGACCACACCTGACCTCCTTCCTGTGCTTGCTCAACCTCGCCTTCAACAGCATCCATTCAGAGTTTCAACAGCATACCTGTTCACAGTAGCCTCTGCCATGTGCCTGCAATCCATGTGGCCCTCTGTACCCCGACACTCACACCTTCTTCCTATACCACATGCCTAACATAGAGAAGGACAGAGTGTGGGATCTGGAGCCACATAGCCTGGGTTCAAGTCCCAGCCCTGCTCCTTACTAGCTGGATGATCCCGGACAGCACCTTGATTTCTTTGTGCATCATTTCCCTCCCCCTTAAAAAGTAGGGACACTAATAGGACATTTTATGGAGTGGTTGTGAAAATTGAATGATAAAATTTATATAAAATGCACAGAGCCATGATGGGTACATAATGCACCTTAGAAAGTCTTAGCTATTATTATTTCATCCATTAACACCCGACACGAGTTGCTGTCACCCGTATCCACACCTCTGCACACCCACACTTCACCGTGCCTGTCAGCGTCTCAATCCCACCCCACCTGTGCTAACACCCACTCATTTCTGTACCACCTGCCTGGAGGCACCTGCTCTCACGCTTACTGCTGGCTGCTCCCACCCCCTACAAACTCCATACATCCTCACCCTCCTCTCAAATGCACCCCAACAGCAACCCACTCCCGACAACACCTGTGCACTGAGAGGCAAACCAAGAAGAGCACCCATCCCCGTGAGCTAATGAGGAGGCAATGAACACAGGACAGGGGAGTAGCTCCTAGGACATCAGCTCACCCTCTCCCTCAGCCTAGATGCTCTAGGAGAAGAGACCCTGAGGTAGTCCTTGAGGCTCCTGACCACCTGGACCTGGGCACATGTGGCCAGCCCAGAATCTCTCTACCTCCACCACGTAAAGCAGAGGAGTGGATGGGTGTAGGCAGAGGCAGAAGATCAGAGCATAAAGGAGGGACGAGGCTGAGGCTGCCAGCCTGTCCAGCCTCATCCCATCCCAGCCTCAGCTGGCTACTGCAGTAAGCTAATTAGCAGCTGTTCAGGGGCTTTCTCAACACCCTGGAGTGAAATCGTTATTTTTCTTAATGATTTTGCACATTAAACAACTTTGTTTCCTGCTTCCATTCCTTCCCTGTTACTGGAAAGAGTTGCTTTAACCTCTCCCATCAGACCCCCTGGATCGCCAGCCCTCTGGCTGGTTCACAGCCCAGTTCCATAACTCAGCCCCCTGCCTCCCCAGCTTCTGAACGTGGTCCCATCTGTTACGAGTAATAAGGGAAATAGCTCCTTGCTCCCCATTGGAAGATGGACACAGTTGTTGCCAACAGCAATGCAAAAAGGGGTCAGTGGCCTGGCCACATCCATGTCGGCCCTGAAGGTCACTATCAAGAGCAGGTCTGCAGTTCCTCCCACTGCCTGCATCACTGGTCACAGGTTAAGCCTGTGCACAGGGACCAGAAGTGCCAGGGAGCTTAGACCCCAGGAACAACCCCAGGCAGTAAAGGATGGACTTCCTCATCCTTTAAGGAAACCAATGTGAGGCCTGACCCCCCAGTCTCTCAAAGGGGCCCCAGTGGACTGGACCCTGTTTCCTGTTGCCTTTCTTCCCTTCCTGTCTTGTTTCCCCAGCTCTCTCTCTGTGCCTGCCCAATACCTCCCAGATTCTTGTCTCTGGGTGTGCTTCTGGGGGAAGCAGCTCACACCTACTCCTCTCGGCCTTCATTCATAGTCCACCTGGACCCAGATGCAAGTGGTGTCCACATCTGCTTCTGCAACTGCAGAAGACCATTCCTCTAAGCTCTAGGCTGGATCTGCTGCTGCTCACAGCCCTGGGCAGGTGGGTGGCCACCCCCAAGACAATGCCGATCAAAGATGCCAGAAACACCCATCATTCCCTTCCCGCATAGTCCCATCCCAGTGACCGGCATCTAGTGCTCGAACTTCAGACTCCTCGTGTTCTACCTCCTCCTGCTGTCACTCAGCAGGTCACGGCAGTGTGGCCTCCTGAATAGCTCAAGGATCTTCCCTGAGCCTCTTTCTCATGCAGACTCAGTCTCCCACCATATCTGTCCTCCACACTGCCATCGTCACGGGACTCTCTCTGAGACGAATCTGAGCAGATTCATTCCTTGCCTAAAATTTCCCATGGCTCCATCAGAGATTCTGAGCGATCAGCCCCTGAGCTTCCTCCCTCAGCGAATCAGCAGCCTCCGGGCCCAGGCCCCCACCGTGCAGATGCAGGCAGCACTAGTGTATCAGCTTCGTTCTACCATCGGCACAGAAAGGCCAAGTCACCCTATAAAGATACTATAACTATCAGAGAGGCTTGAACTGACCTCTCAGCATCTGCCATAGTTTTCTGCCTTCCTCAGGGCCCCGGGAACACCACAGTAATCTTACACTCTAAGCTTCCATTGATACCAAAGAGCTCCACCCTGAGGTTCTACCTGATCCAAAGCAGCAATTACAACTCCCACCTATGAAAACACAAAACCCCACCCAGGAACATCCTACTGCTTTACCAACTCAGAGGAGCCCACAAGGATCATCTTACAGATGAAGAAAGAGGCTAAATGGGATTTTGACTAGCTCCCTCGGGGTCACAGGGCTAGCAAGTGATAGTAGTCAGGATCTGAACTCAGACTCCCTGCAGCCCCTCTGTGGCCTTAACCACCGTGCTGTGGGACCACCCCGAAGCCTGACCGCCTATGCACTTGCTACAGAATCCACAGACACAGTCTCTGGAAACAGCCTTCTCAGGCTCCACGTGCTGCCAGGCTGTAAACAGCACCCGGCTTCAATTCCCTACTCAGCCTGACCTTCCAAACGTGACCACGGTGAGAATGTGATTAATGAGCCAATTACTTCTGGGGAAGACAACGTGCAAAATAAATAGCCCATTTCCCTTCAATTTACTGTTTTAATAAATAAATAGTGCTCCCTGCTCTGTTTTTGTTTATTGCTGCTCATACCTGAAAGTTTGTGATGAATCTTCATGTTGTTCATTTCCAAAATTAATCAGATGTGCCTGATGATTTTGAAATACAGGCCCGCATTTGTCCTTCGATGTTAACATGGTGACAGCCAGGTGGGGCCAAGGAGAAAAGCCGGCCTCGAGGGAGGGTGAGCAGAATGCAGGATGCCCAGGGCCCATGTGCCCACAGTTAGAACCGCCATCAGGGAGACCCAGAATGTGGCTTTGTGATTTACAGATCAAGAACTACGAGGAACAAGGGGCAGAAATTTCTCTTTCCACAGATTAAACTTTAAACTGAGTGGCCAAACTGGGAGCATTGAATAAGACCAGTCCACCCAAAACCTGCCAAATGAACCAAACCCCCAAAGACCTCCACCTCCTCCCCAGGAATCCCGGCGAGTGCATAATCCTTATCCGGCTGTCTGTGTTTTGTAGACCCTAAGTTCAGGCGCAGAGTAAGGAGCAGGGGCACGTATCTGCTGTGAGGGGCCCAGTACCTGGGAGGATACCTTTCTGCAGGATGGGAGCCCAGTCAGGCACAAAGTGATCAGAAGTAAGACAAGCTCACTGCGCAAATGTTGATAATGTACATTGCTATTCTGCACAGCTCCACATACATCCCATCGAGGCTCACAATAGCTCCTGAGAAAAATATTAAGTATGAAGTATTAAGCATCTCATCATTTTATAAGTGAGAAAGGAAGAGGTCCAGATGGGATCGATAACTCACCCAAGTTCTCAGAGTTAGTAGGTGAAAGTAAGTGGTTTGGATTCCTACCTGGGCCTTCAGATTCCAAGACCAGTATTTTTTGTTCGTTTGTTTTGTTCATATAGAATACAGGTATACAGTTGAGATTCTATATTCTCCAGTTCTACCTTCATGGATTCAACCAACCCCTGATTGAAACTTTTTGGAAAAAATTTTCATCTGTAATGAACATGCACAAATTTCATCTGTAATTATTTCCAAAATAATACAGTAGAGTAAGCATTTTCATAGCATTGATATTATGTTACTTATTATAAATAATGTAGAGATGATGAAGCACATGGGAGGAGGTGCATAGGTTATAGATAAAAACAATGTCATTTTATATAAGGGCTTGGGGTTCAGAATCCAAGGGTGCCCTAGAATCAACCTCCATGGATACTGAGGGATGATTGCACCGTGCATGTGTGTGTGTGTGTGTGTGTGTGTGTGTGTGTGTGCGTGTGTGTGTGTGTGTGTGTGTGTGTAGTAGCTTGGCCTGGGACGGACAGAGAATGCCACAGAGAAGAAGCGGTGATCATAACCTGGGTTCTATTGGTTGAAGAGGCATTTTCTGATTGGAAAAGGTGGGAGCATGACCTGCCAGTGAGAGAGAAGAGGTGGGTCTAGAGTCCTGGTGTGGGAAAGGAGAGGAGGGGAGAGGAATTATGAGGTATGGTGAATGACTGAATGGGGTGGGAGAGAGAGAGACGAGAGCGACATTTAGAACATCGTCACTGCCCTCCCCCTGGATCTCTTGGCTGCAAGGACATCTGTCTCCCATCTGCCGAGACCTCCCTCAACTCCTCCAGGATCACCAGGATGCTGGCCCACCTGCCAGCAAAGTCTGGAGGAAGCAGGTTGCCTCCCGCAGTTCTCCATGTCCCCATCCGAGGCTGCCCTGAGAGCCAGGCCTTTCTGGTGTTAGAGGCAGCAAGAGCCAGAGGCAGGGGTTGGGGAGGACTTCCAATACAGGAGCAGGCCTTGTAAAACTTCCTCCAGGCCCAAGGGAAAACATGCAAATGCAAAGTCGAGCCCTGCTAAGGAACCCCGACAGGCAGGGCTCCCTCAGAACCTTGGCCTTGGGTTCTCAGACCTGCCCCTCTGACAGGGTCTCCTAATGTCTGAAAGGCTCTCTGAGTGTCTAGGGTTTTAAGAAGACCACCCTGCACACCTGGCATCACTGTGGCCCCTCATCTTGCCTGGCTGGAACCCTTCCCACCAGCCCTGCTCAGCACATAGACCCAACCGGACCCACTGGGGTGTTTTGTAAAGTATGCATTCCGGGGCTTTCTGCTACAGATCCAGCCAATCAGGACCCCCCCCCCCCCCACAGCTAATGCTGACTAGTACTTCAGGATTCAGCTCAAACATCACATCCTCTGGATGTGTCCCTGAGTCTGCAGGGTCAGGTCATGCCCTCTCCTGCACAGCGATGAGCCATCTGCTTGTCTGTCCAGCAGGCTTCAAGGTCGGCTAGAGCAATGGCCTTGCTTCCTTCATGGGCATGCCGGACTGCACCAGTGGCTGACAGAGACCACAGAGAGAATGGCAGCGGGAGAGGGGCATGAGCACCCTTGGCTGCCCGTGGGTGAGGATTTAGACCCAAGTCCACCCACCACGGACTCAGCCTGAGTTTCAGGGTGAGCCTGAGCTGTGACCCTGACTCCCGGACATGGAACCAGTTGTATGGTGGGCCATCCACCATGGATTGCTGGATAATCATACCTTCCCACAGGGGCTGCAGCCTTGCTAGGCCTGGGCCTGGACCCCCTGTTGGCCTTGCAGGCCCCTCTCTCTTGGGACTGTTCCCTTGGAACCAGGTCTTGCTATAGGATAATTCTTCCTTGGGAATCTTCTCCCACTCTGAGTCATTCTTGAAACCTTAGGACTCATACCCTCTGTAAATAAATGAGGAGCAATCTCAGCTTTGCCTTTTGTGACTGTGTGAAGTGTGTGTGTGTGTGTGTGCATGTGTGTGTGCGTGTGTGTGTGGTGTGAGCCAGCGTGAAGAATATGAGTGCATAGTAGCAGACTGGCTTGTGCACATGTGCAGACCTGCATAAATAAGGCTGCTCTTTATGCCCCTAAGTGATGTCTTGGAATGCTGTGGAATGAGTTTAGCTGTCATGAATATACACGTCTGTATGCATCTCTGTACGGTTATGTTGTGTGTATACACGAGCTAGTTTTTCAGACATTGGTGTGACTGGAACTGTTTTTATTCCTTTCTGTATTTATTCTATCCCCTTCAAACAGTTCTTCAGGGAGTCTCCACAGATCCCTTAAAATCACTCATTTCCTGTCCCATCCCTCCTCCTAGGCACTGAGATCCTTGAGGGGGGAGACATTACTTGATTTGCCCCTGCACCGGCTGCTCCTGCACCGTGGCGCCACACAGGCATGGGCTGTCCATTCACACAACAAGTGTGCACCTAGCTACCCTGTGCTGGCACAGGGCAGGGCGTGAAAAGAACTCCAGGCTCCACCCTTGTGGAGCTCAGAGTCTCAGGGAAGAGACAATGGTAATCAAATATTTGAACAAGTCGTGTAAAACCGAGCTGTAGTGGGTACCAAGAAGGAGACACATGCAGAAGTCTGACAGAGAATAAAAGAGAGATTAAACTCACCAGGGAAATGAAGGACAGATTCCAAGGACGTGACTTTGACAGGATGTACACTTGAGAACGAGTAACCAGAGGGCAGAGGCATGTCTGGCTGCCCTTTGTGCAGAGGCAGGGGGGAAGGCTGGAAAGCCCAGAGTGGGGACCTGGAAGAGGAAGTGTGTCAGGTGAAAGGTGACGGTGGGAGGTACCCCAACATGGGGTCTTTATCCTCAGAGTGAGGGAAGCCACTGAAAAGTTTCAGGCAAGCAGATGACTATTATAACTGTGTATTATATCCTTGCATTATAACCACGATTACTATAGCTATTGCCACTCCCATTTTATAGTTGGGAAAACTAAGACACAGAAAGGTCAAGTCATTCTGTAAGACTTTCCTGCGAAGCTGCATTTGGCTGCCAAGTAGAGCTGATTAGAGGAAGGTGTGAGTCAGCCTTTTGTCACTGGCACAAAATACCTGAGTTAAACAACCCAGAGGAGGAGAGAATTCTTTTGGTTCACAGTTTCAGAGCTGGCTCCAAGACAGAAACATCATGGCAGAAGGGTCTGGTGGAGGAAAGCTGCTCATGTCCTGGCAACCATGGTGCAGACAGAGAGGACAGGAGGAAAGGACTGGGGACCCATACCCTCTTCCAGGGCACACCTCCAGTGACCTCCTTCTTCCAACTAGACCCCACCTCTTTCAGTTGCCACCACCTCCCAATAATGCCATCACACTATGACTCCATCCATGGATTAATCCACTGATGAGGCCAGAGCCCTCATTACCCAAGGTCCCCACCTCTGAGCTTTGCTGCCATGAGCACCAAGCCTTCCATGCATGAGCCTTCGGGGGACATTCTAGGTCCGAACCTTAGCAGAAGGGGCTCGGGTGGGTGGGAAGACCAGGTAGGAGCGGGGAACGCTGGTTGTGTGGATGAGCCGTGACGATGGAGAGGAGCCTGACTTGCACAGACACCAGATGTGGCAGCAACTGGAACACGGGTCTCCAGCAAGAGAGCAGTGCTGAGGATGGAAAGAGGCACCTTCGCTGGGAGGGAGAACACTTCAATTTGGGAGGCACAATCCTGAACTCAGCCTCATAGCTCTGGAGTCTGAGGGCCCTTTGAGACTCCAGATAAGCTGTCAGAAGAACCTGCCAGAGCACCCTGTGGGCCTGGAGGATGCACACAGATTAATAATTGTGTCCCAAATTGATGTTCCCAGCGTCTCTCTCTCTTTCCACCATTTCTTTTCATCAAAAGATAATGATGGTTCTTAGAACATTTAGAAATAGACATGACTCACCTTGGATGGAGACTTTGGAAGTGAGAAGGCTCTATAAACCCAAGCCATTACCCCGCCAGGTGTGCAGTTTTACAACTCACGAGGGGCTCTAACTCACCGGAGCTTCATGATAACCAAGATGATTGCATCCATTTGAGGTTATGTGGCTCGTCCTGAGGAGTCAGGCATTGGATCAAGTGTAAACTACTTTCTCATTGTCATTGCCTTCTGGGAGAATTGGGACTGCAAAAAAGCCCACGTGACTCAATCCGCTTTACCTATGTCCTTGAGCACAAATAGGAAAAGCAAGGAAGGGACAACAGAGACACTTAGAGCTCCTCCCTGCCCTTAAAGACATCATAGTCTAGGGAACAGGAGGCCCTGTGACAACAAGGAACAGTGTGGTGAATGCCACATAAGCCCTTTTTGAGTAATAATCATCTGGGAAAGTAGCAACTGCCTAATCTAGACAAAAGCATGATGTAGAAAATGAAGAGGAAAAGAGAATTGTTCATGTTCTGCCCAAGATTAGTTTCTTCAAGACATGGTTGCTAAGCATTTAATATAAGTAGACCCTGGGGAAAATAACAACAAAATAATACAATAAAGCACAGGTTCTACCTCAAAGTTTAATCATTTAAAAATGTCTTTAACTCACCAAAGTATACCTGTGGCTTGCTCTGATGATGCAAATAGTTCTTCATAGACAGGTACCCATGACCGTGCCCACCTGCCCGGGCATCTGTTAACCCACAGAGGTAGCCAGCATCCTTGTGGCGTGCTGAGGATGGCCATTTGAGGGACGGCTAGACAGATCTCAGCTGGCATCTTCATGGGGATTTTCTCCCAGATTAGGCTGCCTGGGAATGAGGGCAGTGGTGATACCTGCACCCGAGATGGAAGCCTTTGGTGGAGATGGGTGTGTTGAGCTTTCTCTCTCCTTGGAGATAAACCCTGGCTCCTTGGTCCCTGGGTGCTTTGGAGCTGGGGACAGATGGGAGCTCTCACTTATCTGCATTACCTCTCACTTCTTTTCCCCAGTTCTGTCCTGAACTGTCAGCAAGAGATCTCAGGCCTTGGCTCTTGCTGACTTTCAAAGCTTGTCTTGTTGCCATGATCTAAATAATCCTCCCCCTATGAAGGGCCAAATCACCATCCCCTAATTCCTTCTATGAACCCCTGGTTTCAACCCTGGATCTGAACAGTTGCATCTCAGACATTTCAGCAGCTCTGAGTACAGCTAAATTCTCTGGAGTTCCAGAGGGATGACAGTGTGGATAACAGGAGCAGAGCCAAAGGAATTATAAGAGAACAGTGGCTCCAACTAGGTGGAAATACTTTAGAAAACCTAGACCAAGTGGATGACTTCATAGCAAACTACAAATTACCTAAATTGATCCCAGAAGGCATCGAAATCCTGGATGACCAGGGGAAAATATGGAGAGGGTTTTGAAGATCTTTCATTAAAAAGCAGCTGGTTTGTCCCTGGAGTTTTATCTAACCTTGGAAAAACAGATAATTTCTTATGTTAAAAATATTCCAAACCATTTGAAGAGTGAAGAAAATAACCAATTCATCTTGTGAAATTTACATGACATTAATATTTAAAAAATTAGCAAAGTGCAAAAAGGTAACACTAGGGACCGATCTTATAGATGAATATAGTACAGAAAGAGTCAATAAAATATTCATGAATAGAAACCAATTTATCAAAAAACTTCACTGTAACTAAGAATGCATTATTTGAGGACTGAAAGGTTGGTTCAACACAAGGAAATCTATCAAAGTCATCCACTATGACAAATATTAAAAGACAAACATATACAGAGATGCTGAAAATCATTTCACAACATTCGGGCATGTTCCCCATAAAGACTTAAAGAAAGAAAAAGAAGAAATAGAAGGAGGTGGAAAAAGAAAAAGAGGGGGAGAAATGTCTAGTAACAAAAAAAAAAAAAAAAAAAAAACCAACATCATTCTAGGAAACAGTAAAGACATCTGAATTAATCTATAAAATTGCAGTAATCAAATCATTTCCTCTCTCTCTCTCTCTCTCTCTCTCTCTCTCTTTCTCTCTCTCTCTCTCTCTCTCTCTCTCTCTCTCTCTCTCTCTCTCTCACACACACACACACACACACACACACACACACACACACACAGAGCAGAGCAGGAACAGACAAGGTCAGTGAAACAGAGCAGAGACCCAGAAATAGATCACGCAATGGACAGAACAAGAGCACAGATCCAAGATGGGACTTCAGAGGGAAACAGCACTTCAGTGACACTGGCACAACTGGCTGTCCACCTGAAAAATAAATCGAACCCTCTGCTCTATATAAAAATACATTTCAAAATGGATTCAAGACCGGTATGTAGTAATAAAAGCCATAGAGGAGAGTTCACAGAGACTGCGCATGAAATCTAGGTGTTAGGGAGACCTTAAGAAATTATAAAATAAAACAGACATTTTTAGAAATATAAAAATTTGAAACTTTTATGTGGTAAAAGTATTATAGTTAAAATCCACAGCAGAAACAATAAATGTGGAAAATTGTAATCCAGATAGTAGATAAAAGAATAATAACATCTATAAAAGACACATCCTTAAGAAGAAAGGCAGCTCAAAATAAAATGAGTAAGGAAACAAACAGAAGATGCATCTAAATGCCAGCAAGCTGATAAAAAGATGCTGGAAGTCTTATGTGGTCAAGAAATTACAAATAAAAATAAACAATAAGATATAAATTTATGCTCATCAGACTAACAAAATTTTAAAAAGCATAATGCCTATTGCTGGTGCAGATGCAGGGAAAGGTACACTTACTCATTGCTGATGAAAATGTGAATTGCAACAGTCATTTTTAAAATCAATTTGGCAATATCTACTGGAAATCAAACCACTTCAAAACTTCAAATTTGGGTATCTAACCTCTACAGAAAAACCTTCTGGTCTCCTGGAATAGATAAGAATATTTATTGCTGCATTTTTTTCACAGTGGCAAAAGGAAAAAACAGAAAATAAGAAACAAAATGAATACCTAGCACGGAGGATGAGGAGAAACTGTAATATCCCCTCACCCTGAAACTGTTATGGGGCGCAACTTAAGAACAGACTGATCACCACCAAGAAGTCCAAATTTGAGAGTCTTTATTAAGCCAGCCAGCTGACTGTCTCACACAATGCCCCAAAAAATGGCTATTAGGAGAACAGCCCTGGCCACAGGGTTGTAGGGGTTCTTATACCAAAAATCACATCAATCAAAAGTGTCTATTGCTATGATTTGAAATTACACATTAACATCATGAGATCATCAACAGAGGGGGAAGTGGGTCAAAATGACCCTTACCTAGGTACAAACTAAAGAATGGTTACTGACATCCACACAATCACCGTTCACATGGTACATTGTTTAGGAGCAATAGGGACCAAAAGAGAGCAATATTTCTTTACATAGGAATTATCATTCTGTATTGTTAAACATGTCACACTAAGTAACTGATGATGGGTACAGAGGCAGGTGTTCCCACGGAAGAAGCTTATTTCCTATGTAACATGGAGTCTCAGATCAAAATGGAGTCTGTTTAGTCATTTCCCTTAGAGTCTGGCCTATAACATTCTCATGGAGCCAGATCTGTCAGCCCATCACAGAAAAGCAAGATGTGTATGTTATGCCATCTCTTTCTGCTCAAGTCAACTTTATCTACAGAGGAAGAGAGAGGAGACTGTGTCCCAGGTAGCTAATGGGTTATGGGAAGATGGGTGGGTAACATGGATGGTGAGGAGAAGAGGAAAAAAGAGGTAAACAATAAAAAGAAGGAAATGTGAGTGTGTGCTCTGGATTTGGACAAGGCTAAGCCTCTGAGTGGTTTTCTTCACTTATAAAATGGAGAAAAGAGTAAGACCTTGTCATCACTGGATCATTATGGTTCTTTCCGGGTCAAAGCAGTATGTGACGGTGCCTCTCCCAGTCATAGCCAGTCCCAAGCTGACCATCCCAGTTCCCAGGGACTCAGTCCACTGTCCTTTCTAACCTGGTGGACTCTCCTAGGAAGTCTAGTTGCAGGGGGTGATGCAAACTCTTCCTTTCTTACCTCCCCCCATAGGCCCTTCCCTTTTAAGAGTGTTATTGTTCCTGATTACAAAGTGGTCAACAGGAAGTAAGGGCAGAAAGAAAGCTGGACAGTGACCAAGAGTCCAGAATCTCTCTGTTTTCATTCAGCCTTGGCTTCAGCCTCCAGCCCTGGACACATTTTCCTAGAGGGGACCTTCCTGGAAGCCCTGTGACTCCCCACACACTCCTAGGCAAGCCTCCTTCCTTGGAGGCCACCCGGGTCTGACCATGCTGACCTCTCTTCCCCTGTATACTTAGAATTTTCCTGGGTGCCCACTTGCCTGCCTGGGTGTGGCACTGGACAGCTGGCCGCAGGAGCTCAGTGTCCACTCGCTTGAGTTCCTTCTGAGGTGAGGGCTGAGCCCAAACCTTCCTTCACAGAGCCCTGGGTGAGGCTCCGTTTCAGTGAGACCACAGTGGGCTGGAAGAACGGGCGCTGGTCAGCCAGAAGCCAGCACCTAGATTCCTTGTTCCAGGTTTCATGCTGACTCCTGGTCATAGCAGAAAACTCTACCCACTCGGCCAACAGAGAAAACTGTCTTCATTAAATAAAATGGCTTTATTTATAATGACTGCCTTCATCCATTCCCTGCTGAGTGTCCCTTTAAGACTGTCAATGACATCAGTAGCATAAACGAGAGCCCTCTGATCACTTGGGGTTATTTTTTTGTTTGTTTTTAATCCAGTCCTATGTAATCTGCTTTAAAACATCAATTTCATATTGAAGCAAACTCCTTCCCTCCCCTAACCGTCCTTGACCCTGGCCAAGGGCAGCTGCAACGAGAAGAAGGACAGAGCTCGTCTTCCACCACCTCCACCCCCTCATCACTTTCTAGTGACATAGAGCCCAGGAGGAGCAGTGGGGGAAGGGAATGTCTTCGGCCCAAGTCACACTGTCATATGCCTCCCTAGACTCGTGCCCTCAGAGAGGCAGGCATGTGACCTGCCCCCTCTCCTGCCTGCAGTGACACACCCCACAGTCTCCTGGGTAAGATGCTGGCTCAGGTCAACCTGTCCTTCCAGGATCCAGGGGACCCATGGATCTCCTGTCTCACCAAACACAGGGAGTAAGGGCCTCCCCTCTTCCATCCCCCGTCCTCTGCTCCCCCAGCTCCTCTACCTTCCATGGAGGAAGCCTGATACTGAGAGCCTTCGTAGGGATCTGCTCAGAGGGTGGGTTGGCAGTCATCCCTTTGCTAGGGCTCGGCCATTTCCTTAGGGTCCCATTTGCTTGACTGGGAGCAGAGTGAACAATATCCCTTCTCTTATACCCCAAGGGAAAGAGAAAATTACAGGCCCCCAAACCTCTTAGCTTTTCTTTTCAACCTGGCAGCATCAGGTATCTAAAGGGATGAATCAAGTGACCCCATTTAGAAACCTGGGGACATATGGCACCTATTGATTTCAATTAGGTCTTTATTTCCTATTCTAAGAACACAGATGAAGTCTCATTCAATATCTTATTACAGAAAAATAGGTCATCAGACCTAAGGCATTGAGCTATGAGTTATCCAGGAATCTAGTAGTTCAGTCTAGTTTCAGAAACTTGGAGGCAGAAGGAATGTGTGTCCTTTGGCAACTGGTGGGGACCAAGAGTCCAGAAATTGAGGGTCACACCTCATGTAGGACAGCTGCTTCCAATGTTGCAGCTCATACAAATCAGCAAAAGGCAGTAGTACTGGGATGCCACCCAGGTTGACCTCCCAGGGACCCTGGACAGCTATATGAGGAAGGCCCCATGTGGGAATGGGAAGCCTGGGTGGCGCAAGGCTTCACGAGGTCACAAGGGAGACGTGCACAGGCAAGCCGCAGTGATGGGGTGGTTACAGTGAGCATGGGGATGTGGAGTGCTCGGGATCAGCCCCAAACATCGGAGGGCTCCGCACCGAGCTTCCTCTGACACCTTCAAGATGCAAAGCCCCAATCGCAGCCAGAATGCAGAGCCCAGAGCCTTCCAACCAGCTCCTGGGCTGAAGAGCCCTTTCAGCATCACCATCTTGCCTATCTTGGTCCCAGATGCAAACTTTTGTTGAGGGCTGTGACCCCATTGGCAGTGCTGTGCCCTGCAACCTGTCATCTGACTGCGTGGACTTCTGTCACCACCTGTTGGGTTCTCACTGCTATGCAGACTGGGGTTCATTCAGGGGTCCATGTGCTCGCAGGGGTCCATCGCCTCCTGAAGACACTTACACAAGGCCACATGCTGCCCTGTGCTGCAGAGGTACAGTGGTGACCAGGATGTCATTCCTGATCTCAATGTATGAGACTGGGACAGCCACAGGAGTCCCAGCACGTGACAGGCATGGTGTCCCCAGCCCCTCCTGAGCAGAATGGGGTAATGAGATGAAGGCTTGTCATGTGACAGTCTTCCGCCACGGTCGAGGGAGTTCCATGTGAAGTTGAGTTGCCTGGAACTTGTGCCCACAGCCTCCTGTACATGTCCTGGGCATTAACTTCCACACTACACGACCACTGCTGTTTAATACCTGGTTGCCCCACCAGGCCTCCAGTTTCAGGGGGGCTGAGATGGTGTCTGATTGACCCAGTCTGTTCATTTCCCAGACATGGATTATTCCGCCACTCTCTCCAGGCCGGACGCCCACTGCACTATCTGCCTCACTCTGCTGTGGCTTCCCCCCGGGGAACGGGGCTCGTTCCACACACTCTTGGCCATGGGTAGATGTGGATGTTTGGAACCTGGTCAGGGTCCCACATCCCCCTGGGCTTCCACCAGTAGTTTCCTGAGTCAGTTTCAGGAGAGCTTTGTTTGTGTGACTGGACCCCACAGCCTGGCTCTGCTGGCCCACCTCCCTGGACTCAGTGCACATGGGCACTTCCAATGCTGGGCTCTCCTGCTCAGTCCTCTGCTCCCCTCCCCCAGGGTCACTCCACAGGCTGAGCAGCCCTCTGAGCCCATCACAAGGAGAAAGGACTGCATGTGTGGGACCCACAGACAGGTTCCAGGGTCCTTCCTAGGGACACACATCTGGGTCACGTAGCCGGCCTGGGGATCCCAAGCATGGCAGCTGAGGTTACAGACAACATTACAGTGCCAGACCCAGAAAGCTGGCCCAGGAGCAGGTGAGGCTGCCAGCACCCGCGCAGGAAAGCTCTCACCAGGGGTCCAAGTTCTCCAAAATCCATTCAGATTTAAAGACACCTGGGCGAGGCTTTCTTTGCAAGGCCTCTTGGAGACGGGAAACAGTGTCAATATCTTTGCACTTCTCCCTTACCATGAAGAATATCTGAGACGCGGTAATTTCTAAAGTAAGGGGTTTATTTTGGTTCATGTTTATGGCACCACCAGTGAGGTCCTCATGCAGGACAAGTGGGCGCACACACAAGGGACAGAACAGGAGGACCGCTTCCCTTTACAATGCCCTTCCCTCGTCTAGTCCCCCAAGAAAAGCATTATCCCTCTTAATGACCTGATCACCTCTTAACGACCATTCGACCCATTACATTGGGAACCAAGTTGCTCCATTAGTTTTGGCGGAGAAGAATCACATCCAAACCCTGGAGCACAGCAAGGCCAAAAGCCCTATGGCTCCTGCAGGATTTGAGAGGAGGGTTGAGTCTGAGTTGATCCGTCTCACTGGACAGTGCACAAAGAACTCCGATAAGGCATTTCATAAGCACCATCCTAGTAACAAACAGCAGCTAACCCACGGAGTGCCAGGCACTCCACTAACATTTTACATGAAGTCTCAACAACCCCTAAGTCAGTGCCATTATTATGCCCATTTTACTGATGAGAAAACTGAGGCATGCATTGTGAATGGAAAAAGTTCCTTCTCACCAGAATTGTTATCATTCACAGTAAGTAAAGCAGCTAAGAGACAGACATCAGAGTTCTGCAGTGCTATTAAGGAGGATGTGGTGTCCAGGGGCCGGTGCAATGTCAGGTGAGGAAGTATAAAAGAATTCGAGAACAAGATCTGACTTCTCCAAAATGCTTCTGTTTCAGAAAGAGGCTCTACAACCAAACTAAGCACCATTCTCAACCTTGGTTACATATTTAGAATCACCTGGGGAGATTTTTTTTTTTTAATTATGATGCTCAGACCAGTTGAATCAGCATCTCTGGGGGTGGGCTGCAGGCGTGAGTATTATTTAAAGTCCTCACTGGCTTTAGGCAAGACTAGATCCCCTCTAAGGAAAGCTCTATGGCTCAAAAGGAAAAGGAAGATGGCAACTGAAATCCTAATCAGCAAGATATGAGTAGCTAATCACCAGTTCCTCAGAGGCAGGAGCCACCTGGGAAAGGTAGGCTCAGTCAGCAGACCCATGAGAGCTGTGTGTGACTGTCAACGGGGCTGACCCAAATTTCACAGAGCCTGGCGGAACTAAAGCAAGGCTTGAAAAGCTCAAAGGCAGTCTGTGCAGATAGAAAGCTGGAGGTGTTCGATCCGCAGAGAGGTGAAGCAATTTCGAAGACCACAGAAGAACAGCAACTCTGCAAACACAGCACGGCCACTGGAACACAGTCAGCTCGTTTGTGCCTGGTGTTGGACAGTAAATATTCTCCTCCTGGTTACATCGTCCGATATAACAACCCCGTGGCCCCGTGCATGCATCCAAAGTCTGATGTCAGAGCAGAAAATCAAAACGCTTTGAAGCAGAAATTCCTGGGATTGAAATCTTTCTTACCGTTCACCAGCTCTGACTCTAACTATCCCCTTTGAGATTTCCTTCATCTGTAAAAGGGGATCATGAATTCATTTAGCAAATATCTATGCAGCATCCGCCATGTCAGACATTGCCTAAGATGAGGGGATACAGTAGGATGAGAAGTCCTGTCTTCTTGAAGCTTACGAATTGTTTAGGGGAAACAAACAGTAAACTAACAAATATGTACATCACATGTCCAACATGGCTGTGAAATTATATAAAGCAGGGAGAGGTGGCCAGGGTGTGGGGGGTGCCATTTTATTGGGCAGTCAAGGAATACTTGAGAAGATGCCTGAGAAGACAGCACCTGAGCAACCCCTCAAAGAAAAAAGGGCATGAGACAGGCCGAAGTCCAGGCAGAGGCGGCAGCAGCTGCACAGGCCCAGAGGCGAGGCTCCGCCAGGGGGCTGCTCTCGGGAGTGAAGGTACCTGCCTTCTATGGTTGACACAAACACATGGACACATAGGTGTATCTATATACATACATGTTTGCTCACGTATGTGCATCTAGCTGTGTGTATTCACACACACACACATAATTTTGGAAAGAACGTGAAAATAACTTGGGAATCTCCCTATAGAATTAAATAACTTAGAAACCATTCCTCCCAAGAAGAGGGACCATCACTCCTGGGTGGCTAAAAAGGAGCCCTGATAGCTCTGTTTGTTGCTCATCCAGGCCCAGACAAGAGTCAAATGCCCCATACCTATGACAGGGCCACTGGTAAAGAATGAGATCAAAACTTCCTACCAAGAAAAGCGTCCTCTCTTCCAGTGAATTTGTGCTGTTGCGTTCGATACAAAATGTTCCTCTTGGTGAGCTGCGCTTGCTTCTCAAACGAGCCTGTGAGGGACTCAGCACAGCGCCCGTGGAAGGGATCCTGAAGGCACATCTGCAGCACTGTCAGACTAAAGAAAACTATACACTCCCCTTTGCACAACCTACAGGGTTTGAGAAGTGGGGCCTCATTTTTTTTGTGGAAGAATCAAAGTCAGGGACAAAACCTAACAGATTTGAAAGAGCACCGAATGGAACCAAGAGGCCTGATTTTTTACAGACTGCTTCTCTAAATCCTTCCCCTGTGTGGACAGGAAAGTGCTCAAGGTAAGTTATACACACACGGGTTTCCATGAAATCCTCCCATGCCCCTTACCATCAAGTCGGGTAAAGACTGCTGAGGCAGGAAACATAACGGCTTCCCTTATGGCCATTTGCAGGACAAGATGACCAGGAGGGGATCATCCCTCTGATTCATTAGTATCGATGGGCCAAGCTCCAGTAACAAACAATCCCAGACCTCAGTGTTAACTGCCTGGCATGTGTCAGGTGCCTCTCCTGGGTGCCTCTACCTCTCTCCAGTGTTGGGGATGAAATGCCTTTCATCATGGGCTCCACCAAACTGAAGTCCTTTGCTTGCAGCTAGGTGATAGGGGAGAAAGAGGAAGAGCCAGCAATGTGCATGGCGTTTTATGATCAGGACAGAGAGTGGCATGTATTACATCTGCCCATATGCCATTGGCCAGAACCTAATCTGAGACCACATACTAACTACAAGAGAAACCGTGTTTCTCAGCCACATCCCCTTTGTGACTATCAGGTAGAACTGTTGCTCATTAAAAACCTGCAGAAGAAGACCCTGCAATCAGCACACACAGACAGAAGAAACCTAGAGACCACCATTCCTTGTCTGTCCTCTACTCATTAGCATGCAGCACCCTCTGAACATGAATGAGGAGGTCCAGGCACAGGGTGAGGGTTATGGTGAAGATGAATGTTTCAAACTTGAGGTTCTGTTCTGATTTTATTTTAGCTGGCATTTCACAGAATGTATATGAGTTTTGGCTCAAGTATTATTTGTTAGCTTTCCATCACTGTGACAAAATCCCTGAGATAAACAACTCGAAGGAATAAAAATTTATTTTGACTCCTGGTTTCAGTGCTTCAGTCCACAGTTTCATGACACTATGCTGTGGGCTTATGATGAGGCAAAGCACCATGGTGGGTTGGGGAAAGTGTGGTAGAATGAAACTAATCACCTCGTGGTGGCCAGGAATCAGAGAAAGAGAGAAAGGGTCCAGGGACAAAATTTAGTCTTCAAAGACTTACCCCCAGTGATGCACATCTTGCAACTAGGCCTCACCTTCTAAAGTTTCCACCACCTCCCTCTAAGAGTGCCACCATCTGGATATCAAACCTTCAACTCCTGAGTCTTAGGGGGAAATTCCAGATCCAAACTATAATATGCCGACAGATGATTATCCAAAAAATACCCTTCTCGGACTTGATATTCCATTAGCTATTGGTCCAAAAATCTCTTGATGGTTTATACAGCTCAATTCTGGGACCAGCAAAAGGGTTGTGTATTGCAGAAGAGGAAGGTGGCATGTTCTGTCAAGAACTACTCCACATTCATGGAAGTCAATAGACAACATCTTCAGAGAACAGAGATTGGAGGCCAGAACCTTCTGGTGTTGAAGCTGTCTAATCGCTCTCCAATTCCATCTGAACCCAATTCAGCTCATCTTCACTATTGCAACTGATGCCATCGACACTTGGGTGAGCACCTCTTATCTAGAGAATCCTTGTTCTGGGGACCAACCCCACCCATACCAAGAAATCCTCCAGCCTGAGCTGGTTATAAATGTTTATAACTAATAGGAGCAATCCCATAATGCTCAATCCTGTTGGCATCCCGGAGGGCCCTTAAGTCACACAACTGTCTTAGGACTATGTATCAGAGGAAAGAAAGAAGGAGGTCTGGATTCAACGACTTCTATCTCTATTCGTCAAGGTTTTATTTTGTGGGATGTTATTTCCTTGGATTTCTCCACTTGTGTGGAGGCAGAGGGAAGTTCTACAGTGGCATCCACAGCAAAGTCCCAGGGTAGGACGGGAATGTACACGTAGCTATCTGAGGCAAGAAGCCATCAAGTTGTGCCTTTGTAAAAGCGGTCAGAGCCCACTGCTGTAGTTTGAATATTTTTCCTTTCGAAGACTCATGTTGAAATTTGATTACCATTGCAACAATACTAAGCTGTGGGGTCCTTAGGTGGGTAGGATTGGTGCCGTCATGGCTGGGCAGGCTCAGCCCTCTTCTCTCCAGGTGCCAGCAACCTGATACTGGACTTCCCAGACTCCAGAACTATGAGATATACATTTCTATTCTTTATAAGTTTTACAGTCTCAGATATTCTGTTATAGCAGCAAGATATGGATTAAGATAAGGCAGAACTGACTGTTGCAATAGTAGCTGCAAACACGGGAGAAAGGTGGCATACTGGAGAAGTGTTGCATAAGTATTTGATCCAGAGGAACCAAATCAATGGCATCTACTGTTATTTTTATATACATTGTTAACATTATGGTCTAGGCACAGACACCGATCCTTGTCCATGGGCCTCTGCCCTAGAGTCTGCACCTCCTGACTGACCTTGGACCAAAATTTAGGCACTCTGTGCAGGATTTACATTTCTGACCCATACAGGATGCAGACAGAGTAAAGCTCTCACCCAAACTGACAGACCCTCACTCCGAGTGCCAACTCAACTTGGAAGCCCCTGAACGCTGAGGGATCTGGGCTTGTGAGTATTGCCATCCTGAGGTCCCTCTGGAGATAAGGGAGGTTTCCAAGAAGATGTGCTCTGCCCTGCTGCTCTGATGAGCTGTGTCAGACTTCCAGGAAGCCTGCTTCACCTAACGTGGTCTGAAGCAGCGTAGTTAAGAAATGCAATTAGCAGTGAAAAGCATGATGGCAAGTCGGACCATCCTATCCCGAGAGGCCACCAGTCAAGACGCAGATGTAGGCAGTATTAGCCCACAGTGCTCAGAGTTTTTTCTTAATGGAGAGTCAAAAATAGCAAATAAGGATCTGATGCCCAGTTTTACAAGACTGCATAGACTTTCCTGTTGTTTTGGGGAGTTACTGGTGGTCAGAGATTGGGGATGAGGAAAGTTGGTATAGCGAGATTTAAATTGTAATTATAATGAGAACATTTTAAATCCCAACCGTGCCCCTTACATGCTGTGTGACCATGGGCAAGTTACTTGATCTCACGGAATTTGTTTCCTCAAGTACAAAATAATGTAAAAATATTCATCTGGTGGTGAGAAAACACAATTTAGAAAGTCCAACATCTTTCCTGGTGCTCAGTACCTACGGTGCAGTGGCTTCTGGTCCAGCTGTGTGGGTTCCATCCTTTGCAGCAAGGTGCATGGGATTGGAAGACATCATCACATGACATGCTCTTGAGTCTTTGGGGTAGCAGGGTTGGAATGACCCTCGGGGTGCCAGGGTACCAGTGTTCGGGCATTACTTATCCCCTGCCAGACCCAACTCAAAGCTAATGATTTGCTGCTAGAGGGTAAGCAATGAATCCCAGAACCCACCACCTACACAAACAGGTCTGCTGAGAGTCAACTTTCCTTCCTGGCTTGACAAGGGCTGAATATATAACCTGAGTGTGTATGATGGGTGTAGTGGTTGAAGATCTCTGGTCACTGCCTACTTTGAATCCTAGCTATGCCCTCACTAGGAAAACATCTGACCTATTTGTGCCTTAGTTTACCCACCTATAAAATGGGAGGAACAGTTACAGATGCCCCATATGTTGAGGTACCACCTCTACATGTCTACAAAGATTTCCTTTGCTAAGTTTGAAAACTCCTGGCTCTAAAGGATGAACAAAGTAGAAAGAATAAAGTGCTGATATCATCACTGTCAGGAAAAAATAGACTTTTTCATGAAATCAAGTTCTTGCAGAAGTTCACAGAGACCAACTTCAAAATACATTCCTGGAGCATTTTTCATCTCAGAGGACAATTAACCTTTGCAATTAGCTTCATCAACAGGAACTTAATATCAAATATTTGGTTGCTTAGCAACAAGGAAGTCGCCAGCAGTGGGATTGCTGTATCTCCATTACTGGGGTCTCAGAAGGCCGCAGGCTGGGGAATTGCTGAGTTGGATTTCTGAACTTCGTTAAGCTCTTTGCCCAAATGACTTGGCTACTCCGTACCCTGCTGTCAGTGACTCTGATCCATGGGAACCTAGCCCCTCAGCAGTGACTTAGGAAGGAGGATCCTAGAGTGTCCAGTGTCGCAGATGCCTCAGAACAGCCTCCAAGAGTCCTCAGACAAGGAAGTGCCACTCTGCTTCTTTACCTTTAAAGCTGGTGGCCTGGGAAGGGCACAGCCTACCGCTGGCTCACTTTTCCCGTCTTCTTTCCCATTTCCATAGGGCCCCTCCTCATCCCCATTTTAAATGGGAGTCTGGGGCTCCAGTGAAGCCACTCACTTCGTGTTTTCCCAATAGTAAGTGGTGGAGCAGGATTGGGTCTCAGTCCTGTGCTCTCCCATCCCACGGTGGCCCCCAGGTCATACTCCTTCTTGGGGCCTGAGCTTCCCTGCTGGGCCAGGTGAGCCTCTGGGTCCAGCCCAGTCAGGCATGTCTGGATCTTGTTTCCCCTGGGCACAGCACTCAGAGGCCAGCACAGGGCTTGGAGGTATTTGCTTGGTTCTTTCTGTTCTCTCGATTCACTCTCAATGTTTCTCAGAAAAAAGAATCTTAATTCTTTCAGAGTCCCAAATTCCAACTCCAAAACTGAAGGACTACATGGTAAGAATAATGGGGGCTTTTAAAACAACGAGCCTCAGTTTTGATCCTGGCATTAATATTGACCAGTTATGTGGCTTTAGAGATATAGCCTTTCCAAATATTCTTCCCCTTACCTGTACCGTGGACATGATACACAGTCAGGAGCCACAAAATGCTTCAGTTGATGACAAATGGCATGTGTGACGGTGGTCCCATAAGATTACAATGGAGTTGAAAAAAATCCCCATTGCCTAGTGATGTCATAGCCATCATGACATCATAGTACAACACATTACCCAAGTGTGTGTGCCAACTGTGGCACAACAAACATACCACACTGCCAATCACACAGAAGTATAGCATGAACAATTCTGTACAGTACATAATGCTTGATAATAACAGTAAGCAACTCTCTTACTGGTTTATGAATTTACTATACTATATTTCTAATTGTTATTCTAGAGTGTACTCCTCACTTAAAACAGTTTACTATGCCATGTTACACCAGCAGGAGCCTTGTGCACATCTTGTGTTTGCCAAGTGTCTTGACCTCATCCAGGGATCATGTCAATCAATTGACCTGCACTGCATAGTCTGTGTAAGTAGACTCAATGACGGTTGCATAAATTATGAATTTGCCCAATGATGCATTTCTCAGTCCGTATCCCTGTTGTCAAGCCACATGTGACTGAAACTGCCTTGAAAGGATATTGTAAGGACCACACGCAGCAGGCACTCAAGAAAAAAAAAATCCCAAACCACAAATACAAGCCACCATGAGACTGCTCAACACTTCTACCGTCCTCAGTTTATATGCAAACATATAAGACTTCCATCTCTACCTCATTTTCTTTCAAAATATTTCACAATGTAAAGTGGACCTGAAAAATTGTAGCTCAAGAGACTACTGGAGACCTCTCAGTTGTGTGTACACATAAATCTAAACAAATAGCAGGAAAAAAATGTCCTCCTTCTCCACTGAAATAAAATTCTTGCCAGGCACAGTGATGCACACCTGTAATCCCTGAGACGCAGGAGGCTGAGGCAGGAGGACTGCAAGTTCAAGGTCAGCCCCAGCAACTTAGTGAGACCCTTTCTCAAAATCAAAAATGAAAAGGACTAGGGATGTAGTTCAGTGGTAAAACAACCCTGGGTTCAATCCCCAGTACAAATAATAATAATAATAATAATAATAATAACAATAATAATAATAATAATAATAAGCAAAGCAGACAGATCTGGTTTGGATTCCGACTCCACCAAATGGCAGTTCTGTGACTTGGGCATTCTGCAACTGCCGAGTCACTGCCAATTGTGACACATGGAGGAAGGTAATATTTCCCCAGATTGGTTCTATTAAGAACTAAGCCCCCCAAATCAATACAAAACATTTCCTCCCAGGCCTTGGCTTTCAGCCCACATAAATTACTGGAGTGGTACCTGAATTTATTCAATGAACAAATTCATTCCTGTCTGAATGAACACTGCTTTTTTCAGTCACTCCTGTTATAACTGCTCTTTGAAATTATCAGTTTATTTTTACCAAATTAGTCATATCTACACTGTTTCAGCACCAGCTTTACCTGCTATAAACAGCACACCTGCGCCTATTTTCAAACAAGCACACACACACACACACACACACACACACAATAATTATAGCTCCATTGCCTTTGACACTCTGAAAGTGCTGCATATAGGTGAAATAACAGATTAAGTTTTAGAAATGCTCTTTGGCATCTTAGGGCTGCCTGCCATCATCAGAGCCACTGTAAGAAAATCTTGTCATCCTGCCTAACCTGTAGCTTGCCCTCCAGATGTCTGGAAGTCTGCAAAACAAAACAAACTTCATCAATTTAGAGCTACTCTGCTATCCAGCAATTCCACTCCTAGGCATACACCTGAAAATGGAAACATCCACAGAAAACCTTATGTGGATATTCCTAGGAGCATTATGCACACCAGCCAAAAAGTGGACTCAGGTGTTCATCAACTGATGAATGGATAAACGTGTACCTGTAAAAATAGTCCCCCATTGCTGCTGTAGTAAATTAGCAGAAGCTTAGTGACTTAACATGAACTTATTGGCTTATAGTTCTGGAGGTCAGAGTCCTTAGCTGGTTTCACCGGGTAGAGTCAAGGTGTTGGAAAGCCTGGTTCTTTCTGGAGTCTCTGATGGAATATTCTGTTCCCCTGTCTTTTCAACTTTCAGTGACTGCCTGGTGTTCCTCGCTTGTGGTCCCTTCCTCCATCCGTGAACACACATCACCCCACTCTCTCTCTGCCTTCTCTTCTAGACTCAAATCTCCCTGTGCCTCCTTTGTATACATTTATGATTATGTTTAGGGTCTACCAGGATAACCTGGGATAGTCTTCCTATCTCAAGATTCTCACTTACTCAGGTGTGCAAAGTCCCTTTTGCCATATGAGATAATATTCCCAGATTCCAGGGAAAAAGAAGTGGATATCTTTGGTGAACATTATTCAGCCTATGGTACACTGGAATATTATTCAACCATAAAACAGTGATGTACTGATACATGCTTCTAGTTGGATGAACCTTGAAATACCATGCTAAGTGAAAGAAGCAATAACAACAACAAAAACACCACCTATTGAACGATATGTCCAGAATAAGCAAATCCATAGGCAGAAAGTGGATGAGTGATTACCAGGGAGGGGGAGGAGTGACTGCTAATGTGTATAGGGTTTCTTTTCAGGGTGATGAAAATATTCTGGAATTAAATAATGAAGGCAATTGCAGGACTCGAATGTGTTTACTAAAGATTGATGAATTAGAATTGTACATTTTAAAAGGATGAATTTATGATATGTGATTAATGACTCAATAAAAATAAGTTAGATTAAAAATCCTCATGGTGTATCAATCTTACCTAAAAATGATAAAAGTAAAAACTTCCTTTTTAATCAAATTGTGCTGTGAATCAGTTTAATTTAAACAAAGTGCTTTCTGTCAAGTTGTTCAATCAAATTGTGTCCCCAAGAAACAGGATAGCATGGTTAGTACAGGCTTTGAAGTCAGGTTGCCCCAGGTCAAGCTCTGGCTCTTTCACCAAATATTTGCGACACCTGAAAGAATATTAAAGGACCAAAAAGAAGTAACACCTGAGTTCCTGGACGTTTCCTCCCCTGCAAGTTGGGGATAGTGATACTTGCCTCTCAGAGTTGTGAAGATTCAGAGAAATAAACCAAGTGAAGCTTGTCCTAGGGTATGTCCTCCAAAAATGCAAGCTCTTGGCTTTCTTCCCTTCTCAGCCCAGCAGTGGAGAGAACTTGTGTGATGCTCAGCAACCTCAGTGGGGCCCACCCACCTCTCAGTTTCAGACTGTGTGAGGAATTAGAAGAAAAATGTCAGGAAGTGCAATACATATAGCAGGCGTTGTGCCGGAAGTTTGTACAGACCCAAAAGTGAATAAGTGGGATGAAAGGACGAGAAATAAACAAAATCAAAGGAGCAAGAAAAGACTTCACAGAAGGAGTCTAGATACACCAGACATTCCTATGTGTTGGGTGTGTGTAAGGACACATGTGTAGGGTGGGCAGTAGGTGACAGACAGCTAGGAAGGAGAGAGGACAGACAGGACAGAGGAAATGAGCAAAGAAGGCATCCTATGCTTGGGAGCACAAACAAAAGGCCTTCTGTTCTTGAGCAAAGGTCCAGAGATATGACACAGGCTGGATTTTTCTGGCAATGTTGGTAGTTCCAGCAGATAGGGATTCAACTAGAAGTGAGTTGTGCCAAGACACAGGCCACCACAGTACAGAGGGAGCCAGAGGGAGCCCAGTGGATTTGCCTTTCAGGAAGATCCCTCTGACTGTAGTGTACCAGAGAATAATAAGCATGGTAAAAGGAAAGACTGAAAGCAACAGTGCAGAGACCATGGCAATGACCCAGCCAGGAGGTGGCAAGGGACTGAGCTAGGTCAGGGAAGACAAAGAGCCTGTTCTTGTCCACACTGACCACCCAGTGGACATCTGTGTGTACAGAGGCCCAGGCAAACACACAGCCCTTCTGAGGCCTGGCATTCAGCAACCACAGGAGTGGACGCACCAAGGGTGTGATAGTTAATTCTGTGTTAACTTGGTGAGACTGCATCCCCCAGTGATTGAACCAAATGCTAAATGAGGTGTCCCTGTGACAGAATTTTGTTGATTTGGTTCCCATCCATTATCAGTTGTCCTCCTGGAAAAGAGGATTACACTGTAATTTTTAAGTATTTGAGTTTGAATAAATTAACTTGGGGCAGGGGAGAGGGGTTTCCACATTGTGAGGGGGAATCAAAAAATTTTAAATACCTTGAATTTTCCACCTTCCTGTTTTTATTCCAGAATAAAGTATTGACACTCATAAGAGATCTCTCCCTGCCAAAACTTTTAGTTTGTTACCAGGTTAGTCTTTTTATAACTTAACCCAAAACAAGTCTAAGTTAGAGCAGCCCAAACCAGTGGTATAGCTCTGCTCTGCTGTGGTATCATGTGCCAGGCTTCCTGGTCTCTGCATAGCTACTAGTTGTCTTTTAAAAAAGGGTTGACTCTTTCCTACCTATTTGATTCTCCTTGTTAAAGAAACAGAAAGATGGAAATAAAATGGATTTAGGACCAAAAAAATAGTAAATACAGGTTTGCCAGTGAAATTTGGTTATGCTTTTCTGTAGATACCTTCCTGATACAGAGGTCATGGCTCACCCCTTTTTATTTTTCAATTGAGACATATATTTGTATTTTTTGTGGGGCTTATTGTGGTAATTTGTTATATGTATATGATGTAGAATAACAAATTGGAATAATAAACACTTCTATCTCTTCAAACAATAATCATTTTCCATATGCTGATAATATTTTCTTTCCTAGTCATTTTGAAATACACTATAGATTATTTAACTGAAAGCTACCTATATAACCTATAGATATTTGACCTATAGTGAGGTCTCTGTGTTTCAGCTTCCCTCATTGAACTTCTTTCCAATCCCCTATCCTCTGTCCCCCACAGGTTCTGGAAGTCAGGCACTCTCAGGAATCCTGCTGTGAAGTTGGCTGTGACTTGTGACAAGTCACAAGGAGTTACTGTCATTCAAAGATCCCTGGAGGACAGAAGAAGGATGAGACAAGAAGCAGGCCTCAGCACATGGCCTCCACCATCCCTCTGATCCTCTGGGGCAGATGGAGCTTGGCACCTGGTCCTTCTGACCTTCTGTCACCTCCTCTTTGCCAGCCCCTCCCCTGTCTCTTGCACCCTGGCTCTAAGGATGGAGTCTCTTGTCCCACATGGTGTTGCTGCCTTCATTCCCTGGACATTGTTTCAGAGATGAAACTAGAGTCCAACATTACTTTCCTCACCCTGTGAGTGGGGCCCTGCTATTATCATATCCAGATTTGAAAGTTCATTTTATGGAAAAAAATCAATGTCTGAGAGATGAGTGGGGAGGAGAAAGAAAGGCTTTATTCAGTGGCTAAAGAGTAGAGAAGAGGGAGCTTTGTCCATAAATGGGTTTCTCAATGCTAAGGGGTCAAGGAGGTACAGATATAGGATAGAAATGATGAGGGAGAGAGAGAGAGGCTAAAAAGGGAAGGAACATTCCTGTCCTTCTGGGAATAGGCAGCGGTCTTCCAGGAACTCGGTGCCTCTGTCCTTTACTCCTTCCATGGTCTGGTGTTTCCAGTCATGGCGGCTGGTAGTTTAGTTCAGTCTTAAAGTGGGAAGCAGACTCGGCAAGTCCAGGCCAAGTTAACCTTATACTACAGTCTGGGGCAAACCCTTTCTCAAAGGATCAGCACATCTACGTGCAGAGCTGAGTAGACTCTGACCCAAAGGTCAGGGCAGCCCGGGAGACACACAGTTCGAAGACGGAGGCGCCAAGTCTTTCCACCCCATTCCAGTCCCCCTCAGACATCTTAGGCCCCAGTGAAGAGTCATCTTTTCAGCAAAGGTGGCCTTCAGGTCCCTGAAGAGTAACCTAGGCAACAGTTGTCATAGCCCATACATCAGAGGTGATGTCTACAGAACCAGTGGGAGTCAAATAATGTATTGTCCAGCTAAGTGGACTCCAAAATTAGTGTTCTTTAAAGCAACTAAGAGCAAGTGAAGCTAGAGGGTTTATTTAGGTTTTTTCCTGGTAACAATCCTCCCTTTCCTTATCTTCGATCATTCCTCAATCTTGAAGAATATTGGAGTCTATTAGAGGTCACTCATGTGGCCATCCCAGACTCCATCCAGTTTTAGCTGCTCTGGGCTCAGGGACTCCTGGTCTGTAAAACCCTGTCCTTGGGGTAAGCAGAATTAGAGATTGGACAATGATGCAGGAAAAGTACAGTCAAATCAATTTCCCTTTATTTTTGTTCTTCAATTTTTAGGGTCACTGGATGGTGAAAACCCAGATTCTGTAACTTCTTCAAGCTGAATTTGGATGTCATTAGGCCTGATAGAGGAGGGAAATTTTTCCCTAGCTAACTTAGATAGGTCTGGTTATCACCTAATTGTAGGCCTAGCTGTATAAATCCCTGCTTGACTACCATTTGTAACTTTATGGCCTCCAATCTTTCTGCTGTAAATGAGTTGAGGATGTGTGATCCAAAGAATAAAGAATTAGGATAGCTACCAAGGGGTCCCAAAAGACAGAAACCTAAACTGTAAAACCCCTTTAACCTTGTTTATAAACTTCCTGAACTGAGATGGCTGGACTCTGGTCTTAGAGTCAGTCCATCTCTTTTAAGAGCCTGTTTTTATTTCTTTTATACTTTTATTGGGGTTTACATGAAAACAGAATATGTTGGATGTTCAACACTTCATCTGGGCAATCAAAACAGATTAAGAATTTCCTTTAAAAGGAGCCAGATACTTAAGTCTTAAATGTACCATTATGATCAGTAAACAAAAACACAAAAGAAAGTCAAAGCCAGAAAGTTTCCAATTAGGTAAATTATGCAGGGACTCTTCTCTCCTATAAATGACCCATGCACATGAACCACTGGGGGGACAGGAAACATATTTTGGATCAATGACAATGACTATTTTCTTGTCTTTACCTAAATGGAGGGCCCTTGTCAGAGCTATAAGCATCACCTTCTGTCTTGGGAGCTGGAGTAGGGCTTCTGGTTTTAATGTTCTTTTATTTTCTACCATTACATACCCAGCCCTGTGTGGTCCTTGGTCCATAAAATTGTTGCCATCTGTGCACATCTCACAGTCTGGATTTTTCCAATTGCAGGTCTGTCAGATCAGCTTCACAGTGACTCAAGACAAACTTATAATTTTGACAGTCTTTTGTGATAGTCATCATCAGGCACTCACGTGTAAAAACCCTTCTTTTGCAACCTCCTGTCTTTATTTACCTTTGGTGAGGTTGACACAAGTGATTCCATCTTGATTCCGACAAAATTTCTTTTTGTTCCTTGCATGTAGGATTCACCCTGCTACCTTGTCCCAGATACCCCTAATCTTGTCCCCCACTCCCAACACACACACACACACACACACACACACACATACACACACACACACACACCTATTGCCCAGCCATCACCAGTCACTTGGCCAGCTTGTGAGTCCATCTGGTCTTGACCCTGGCTCTCCTGCCCTACCCTGCCCTAACTCAGCCCAAGGCTGGAACCCAGAAGTCAGAGCTGCTGAGTTGAGTACAGATAACACAGGGGGACCTTCTGTTATCCAGGGAACTCCCACATGTCTGTCTGGGGCTAGCAGGATTATGAAATTATTCTCCAATCCCACTCCTTTGTTAGCCATCCGCTGCAGGCTCTGAAGTGGCCTGTGTGCCAGGACATGAGAAAGGGGCCACCAATCAAGAGCAGGAGTTGGGACAGTTGCAGGGAGGAGCAGGAGGGGCCACTGCCACATATGGTCATTGCTTCCCCATTCCCTTCACAGGACAGCATTTCAGAACCAGAGTAAGGTGCTTCTGGCTGCACCTACAAGCATGGGCAGAATCAGGCCACCAGCAAGCCCTTGGCCAATAATTGGAGAAAGACTCCTGAGCTGTTTTGATTGATACCCAGTCCCCTGACCTCAGCTCCACTCTCTGAGGCTCTAATTAATTGATTGGAGATAAACTCTGGGCCTTTTTTTTTTTTTTTTTTCCCCTAATGTGCAGTCTGAGCTGAGACCCTCTGATCTAGAACATTGCTATTCAAGGTATGGTCCATGGGCCAGCAACAGTGACATCACCTGGGAGCTTATTAGAAATGCAGAAAAATCTCAGCTCCATATGAGACCTAGGAACTGGGTCTGCTTTAGAAGCTCAGGTGATTCAGATGTACTTTTAAGTTTGGGAAGGACTATGGGAAATAAAGTCAACAACCTCTTCACCCAGAGAGCTACTTTAGTCCTCCTGATGGCTCCCATTCAAGGTCTCCAACTCTGAATTGGTGTGAGCAGTACCCAGAGTTGGGGGCCCAAGTGACCAAACGTTAACTGCCCTGTATGCTGACTCACCATCACCCTCAGCCAGGCCATAGGTCCAATAAAATTCACAGATAATTATTCTGCAGAATAGAATTGCTACTGGCACCCAGATGAAAGCATTTCTAATGCTCATTCCATGCACAGCCTCTTGTCTGGTTGACCTTGGACTATTAGTCAATATCCTTGATGAGTATTACTCTGAGAGGAGTATTTTGCAAACACTGATCAGTTTAATCAGTCCACGACGCCCAGTGAAATAAGTTTTATTAGCCCCATTTGGCAAATGCAGAAACTGAGGCCCAGGGAAAATGAAGTTTGGAGCACAAAGTCATGCAACTAGCCATTGGGACCTCCCTGTGTTGGGTTATAAAACCCAGGACTGTCTATATCGTGCCTTGCTTTGTAAATAAAAACACGGTGGAACTTCAAAAATTTGACTCTTAAATTTCAATGTTCTCAGAAAAAAAAAAAAAAAAGTAAATACATCACCATTTCCTGAGACCAGTAACTAGGGTGGGAAGGATTTTACATAAGCAAAAAATGCCTCTGGGAATACAAGCCCGATGCATTAATGTAATGATTATTCCTCCCGCTTGGGCTCTAACTATATTTTTATTAGGATGCTTTACATATTCTTTAGCTTCTTTAAAATGCTAAACTGACTCTGAGGCCCCAAATGTGCCAAAATTCCAGGCAGTATGTTTATAGGAAGTGAAAGCCCTCCCTCTGAAATAACTCCCAGAGGCCTGAATTAGTGGTTTGTATTGTAAGGAGGTGAAAATCCACATCTATCCCAGAAAAGCAACTGCCATAAAATTCAAACCAACTAAATTTATGAGGGGAAATCCAAGACTGGCTTAAAGGCTCACCCTGAGGCCTGAATAGTTATGATCATGATCTATTCTGTGAAGCCTACCAGGCTCCTGGGTGGTCCAAGCCCTGGAGAGTTTGGTGGCTTTATCAGTGGCCAGGTCAGAGGTCAGCCTGCCATACGGGTCAGGGTCTATGGCCAAGATTTGAATTCAGCAAGTGACTGAATCGCTAGCCTATCTAGAGATATGGTTTAGTAAATTATTTTCTTTCTCTGAAGTCACAGTTTTGCAGACGACAAAGCCTCTCATCTGTGATGACTTCTTATGATGGCCACAACTGACTTTCAAATACTTCAGCAGAGAGAGGAACTCAACCTTAGGGTCAGTTACCCTAATTCATACTCTGAAGTTGAGGGACCATCAGCAAACACAAACTACGGAGGAACCCATAGGAGAAGCAATAGTTGTAAGCACTTCTGTTATTTGTAGTTCAGTCAACAACTGAGGGTCAGCAAATTAGTATATAGCATGCCAGAAGTGGGTTTTACTGGTGATAACAGTGCCTTTGTTGACCAATGAAGTAGATATCAGAAACAAGCTTTGTTTCAGAATGAACTGCTGTAACAAAATACCACAAACTAGGCAACTTACAAACAACAGAAATTTATTTCTCACAGTTCTTTAGGAAGTCCAAGGTCAAGGCACCAGGCAGATTCAGTGTGTGGGGAGGACTCAGTTCCTGATTTCACAGACCACCATCATCTTTCTGTCCTCAAATGGCAGAAGGGGAAGCAAGTTCTCTGGGGGCTTTCTTAAAGGGCACCAATTCTATTCATGAGGACACTGCCACCATGACCTCATTACCTCCCAGAGGCCTCACCTCCTAATACTCTCAGCCTGAGTTTTAGGATCTAAACACATTAATTGGGTGGGGTAAGGAGGACACAAATATTCAGATCCTAGCAAACTTGCATCGGTGATATGAAAGATATCCAGGAGAGGCAAACTGACTGAAAATACTTCAAAAACATTAGTACGTGTCTGTGAATAGGATGTAGGAATCCAGGCAAGAAGGTTCTGGGTCTGGCCATCGATTGAGGAGGATTCTGGTGGCCTGACATTGATAAGAAGCAATGCATCCCTCACCTGGAAGTGGTTGCATCTGCCTCCAGTGCCCTGTCACACAAGATGCAGTTGGAAGTGGAAGGACAAAGCCGGGACTTCCCTGAGTTCACAGGACAGGGGTCGGGCCGTTTGGCTGTCTGTGTTGTCTGCATGGGTGGGGACATGGGGTCTGAGGTTCATTCTTATTCCACTGAGTGAAACAGTGGACTAGCTGACTCCCACCACCTCAGACTTCTTTGGCAGTTCTTGGGATTGCCCATGACCTACTCCTCGCTCCCTGAGCCTCCCTACAGGACGAGAAGCCTCTAGGTATCTTTGACCTTCATTAGATTCATCATCTTTGCACCTAATTTGTTTTTAATTTTTTTCCTTGAGAGTCAGAGCTGGATCAACCACAGAAAGGATTTCAGAACAGCTCCTGGCGAGGACTAATCTGATGAGAAGTGATTATGCTCTCATTGGAGAAGCAATTTATTGCCAACCATCTTCTTGGTGCCGGATAAATATAGTTGATTTTAATTCTACCCACTCATGGTCCTTAGCAACGTCGGGGAGCACCCATGAGAGTCAATAGGTATTAGGGACAAAGGCCAGGCATGGATTCTGACCCACAGAGAAAGTGTGCAGCCTCACAGACATGCAGGCCGACCTGTGCCTGCCCAGTGGTTCTCCCCAGTAGCAACCACCAAATGAGCCAGCCCAACACTCTTCTCATCAGACAAGGAGACTGGGTACGACTGGGATTTTTATTTACTGCTGGTCACGGGAGAGCTGGGAGGAGGGCTCTGCCTGCTGCCCAAGGTGCTCCTCAGTTCAAATCAACACTCCTCTGCGCAGCCTGCCGAGGAAAGGCTCTGCCTCCTCAAAGGAGTGAGTGAGCTCCCCGTGCCTGCTGAGCTCAGGGCAGAGGACTGGTGGTCACAGACACAGATGTGCCTGGCATAAGGATGAAAGTAGTACTCACAGTGCAGGAGGCCGAGCCTGGAGATGAAACCTGAGCAAGACTGAGGGAGAAGGGAAGAGGGAGAGAGGACAGGCCCTAATACAGCATCTGGAAGCCTCTGGGAGTGGAGAGCAGGCCCAGAGAGCAGCCAGCAGTAGGAGCCCTGTGCTGGAATTCAGAGCACTGTCAGAGGCCCAGGAGCCTGCATGACAGGGCCTGGCACGGAGCAAGCACAGCGACTCTGTCTCTGTGGCCGACTGTATGCTTGAGCTGGACCAGACGCCAGGCTCATGTCTCCTCCCTAGTGTCCTCTCCTGCTCCTTCCTCTCATCCCCAGCTCAGTGGCTCTCCTAGGATCCCATAGTCTCTAGGGCACCAGCTGGTGCCCCTTGGACAAGCCAACCCCTCAGCCTGCTCTCCTCCCTTCTCCTAGGAGCAAACTGAAAGACCACAGTAAACCTGTGCACAGAGTCCTCCAGACCACAAAGCTCTTTTCCCTCACACTGTCCATCATTTTCCACCCAAGTGTGTATGTGAAGGAAAAAAAAAAAAAAAACCAAGGACCCAAGTAACTTACCCCAGGTCATCTTGCTGGGGCTGGATGGGCCTTATTCCTGGACCCCTTCCTAATGCCCAGTCATCTGCACAGACACTCAAGCTGATTCCCAGCTACCCTACTCACCAGCTCTGTGACTTGGGCAAATTACTTTCTCTCTCTCTCTGCCTCCATTTCCTCATCTGGAAAATGGTAATAAAAATCATAGCACTTATCTGATAGAATTGTTGTGAGGATTAGATGAGTAAACATGTTCAAAGGCAGTAGTAAATACACCTGACATATTCACTATTACCAGCATTGACTCTGATTCAGGATTCCAACAGATTCCTCTTGTTTGGTCACTCAACATCCATGGG
The DNA here is from genome assembly GCF_902686445.1 of Sciurus carolinensis. Taxonomy (NCBI): domain Eukaryota; kingdom Metazoa; phylum Chordata; class Mammalia; order Rodentia; family Sciuridae; genus Sciurus; species Sciurus carolinensis. Next base: position 65,466,622 of record NC_062223.1, read on the forward strand.
TGTCCTCAGAGAAGCTGTTCCACCTCTGTCCCCAAAAGCAAGGCCAGCTCTCAGGATAGTTGGGATTCTTGCTGAGTTAGTTTTCTCCTTCTGCCATCCTTGGTCTCCCTCTATTTCCCCTTTCACCTGAAGGAATTCTTCCCGACTCGTCTACCTTTCCATATCCACACCTAAGATGCACTGTCCCAAGATTCTCTATGACCTACCTAACTCAGTCTTTGTGTGGTTCAAAAGCTGTCCTTTAGAATGTTAATTTTTAACTGTTCAGGACAAAAAGAGTTGTCTCCTTTAAGAGCCCAGTTTTTAATTTAAAAAATTATATATATGGCAAGAAGCAGCTTTGAATCTGCCTCACGCAGCAGCAGCAAGGGGATTATCAGCAAAGAACCATATTGCATACTTAATTGCAAAACCATCCCCAAGGCCACAGTGTGGCCCAGGCTGAGTGACCGATTTGTGCCCTCACATAGCCACTACTTCTGGATTCCATAGAAGACTCTGTGGGCATGTGAAGAGTCTCTTCACAGGAGCATCATTCTCTGACACTCAGAAACAACAGGTGTCCTTCCATACTGGTGTTCACTTTGACTTGTGACCTCTCAGGACCTTAAGAATTACCATAGAAAGAATTACCCAGAAAGAGGGTGCTTCCCAGCGCCCTGAGTTACCCTGGCCACCAGCTCTGCCCAGGTACAAGCAGTCTTTGCCTAATTTGGAAAGAAAAAAATGGGTGTTGGGTTTGCCTAGATCACCTCTGTCTATGGGCTGGGTGTGTTTTGATATGATGGTGTAAGAGGAGCAGAGGAAACTTCTGGAGCTCCCCGAAGTCATTTTTGTCATCCATCCTTAGTTCCAGGTGCACAGTAGGGACTCAGGAAATGTTCCATGGACACATTTCCCCCAGGTTGATCATGCACCCATTTTGTGTCATGAAATTAACATTCAAGGACTCCCTCAGGGTTACAGGTGAAGTGTGAATGCGCAAGGGCCTAAGTCACTTAACCACCCCCTCTCCAGCAGTGGAAAACTTTATCTCAGGCCTTTCAAATAGAGATAGGCAAAGCTTAAACGGCTCAGCAGCTCCCGCTGATGTATATCAACGGATTGAAGCTTTTCAGAATCCCAGTGGAGTATCCATGTTAAGGAATGGAGGGTGATATCTTGCAAGGGCAGGAGTCCTGGGAGTGTTCAGGAACATCTGAAATACAATAGGAAATGAACTGCATAAAACAGCCAGTTCTTACTCTACACTGTCGGAGAAAGGATCGAGTTTGGAAGAAAATCAACTCAACCACACATTTCATCTCAAAGCAAATTCTTCAGTGCCTCTGGGTTTAGTAGCCCCTGATGGGAAAGGCTGCTCCATTGTGGACTTCCCATCGCTCGCCTGGACCACTGTTGCCAGACTCCCTTATGGATTTTCCACACTATCACTAGAAACATGTTCCAAATCAATGTCCGTGTCCCTCATGCTCCCACTGGGCTCCCTATCATTTTCCAGAGAGGATAAAGATTCCTGAACTTAGCATGCAAAGTTCTTCAAGGCCTGGTCTTCACTTAGGCCTGCTGTGTAACCAGTACTCACCAATAAATATACATCAGCTCTTAAAATATTGAAATACTTCTGTGCTCTGCCAAAGACCCTTTGCCACCCACCAGTCAACCCCTTTGCTCATGTCTCTCCTGGTCAAAGATCAGATGGGTGACAGTGTCCCTGATGGCATTTGGCATTGGTTCCTCAGTAGGTCAAAGTAGACCGAGGCCCCCACCATAGGCCAACATCTCCCAGAGACACCTTCACATGGACTCTTTCAGAAACTACAGCTTCTACAATATGACCACACTAGCTGTTAAATGCAGTATTTTGAATATTATTTTGGTCTCATTCAACTCTACTAGACTTATGCTACCATTTTCTTATTCATTTATGTGTTGAATAAATTTTAAAATGCCTTACTGGATAAAGGAATGAATGATATCTAACCTACCACCTGTTATCTTGCCTAGGCTTGTCATCAAAGAAAGAGGTCTGCTGGGTTATGTCAGTGGTCTAAAGGATATAAGAATAAAGCGTTATTCACAGTGACCACAGAGACATCAGTCAGTTCCAGAGATGGTCAGTTGGGCTGAATATTCCATTGATGGGTTACACCCTGGCCAAGTTCTCAGCCATTACAGCTCCAAAAGTGATTTTTTTCTAGTGTACTCCCAAAGTCTTTCAGGGGAAAACTCATACAATCCAGACTAAAAAGATATCAGGGCAAAGTGAGCTTGCCAACCTAACCACTTAAGGTGATTGTTATGCTATTATCCCTGTTCAAGGGTTTCAGTTTAGACTCAATTGCAAGAGACAAAAATTCTAACTCAAAATAATTTAAGCACAAAAGGAATTTATTGACTTTAAAAGCTCAAAGTTCTAGAGAGTAAGTCTGGCTTTAGGTACATCTGGATTTGGGCATCAAATGGCATCATTGGGATTCAACTTTTTTCCTTTTCTGGGTTCTGTCTTCTGCCTTCTGTCTTGTCCATTTAGGCTCCACATAGTGATAAGATGGTTTTCTGCCCTCTGGGATCCCACTCTTTCAGCTTCAAGTCCAGTTGGCAAGAGTGAAAGAGTTCCCAGAAGCCTTGGTAAGCACCTCATTACATCTCACTGGCTCTAATGAGGCTGTGTGGCCATTCCCAAACAAATCCCAGTGACCAGCAGAAGACTCTCCTGCCCTGGCTACCTGAGGCTATCTTGCTTCACCCATCTCCAAGCTTTGGTGCCTCCAAAGTATGAGGGCTGAGCATGGGAAAAGAGAGAAATTGGACCCCACAAGGATAGGTGCTGGGCAACAAATCCAACCAACAGCCATCATATCAGGACACCCCTGTGTAGCAGTAAGAAAACCAAAACTTTCTTCAGAGGATTGGTCATTGTGTCAGAAAAAGGTAAAACAAACATTGCAAGGAAGGAGGATCATTTCTATAAAGGTTCAGGAACTGTCCTCACCTCAGAGCAGAAGACCTGTCTCTAGGGAAGGGCTGGAACAGACTAGCACCCCTCCTCTCTGAAGCCGGGTTTGTGCACCAAGCCCCGCCCTGCTGCTGACACATTCTATCTTTATTCAGATGGGTCAACAACACCAAGTCTCCAGGGCTGAGGGTGAATCACTGCCCAGCCTGACCCAGGATTCACAGTCTTCCTGACCGCCTCGTCCACATTGATTCAGACATAAAACGCATCACCGTGGTTCCTTCCAGTTTTCTCAGTGCTGCCCTGCCACAGTTCAGGTCAGCAGCCACGTGAGATGGAGCAGGGCAGAGACCTCTCTGCTTATTCTGTGGGCAGTGTGATGACAGAAGAGAAAGGCTCATGTAACTAGATAGAATCAGGCTCCAGTACCCCACCATGAATCGCTGGCTCCACGCTTCTTACAGAAATGAAGCTGTCCAATAGTCCAGTCTCTCTCCCAGGCACCTCTTCGGTGTGCTGGGAGAACAAAATATATCATGGGGGTAAAAAGACCTTTCTCTTAGCCACTCCCACGTAATTCCTTGCCACTTCCCCTGTCCCTGTCCCTAAGGCAGCTCAGAGGCAGCGCCCTTCTCACCCCCTGGGCTGGAGGAAGAGTCCTCTTGCCTTGGGGTGGGGTCCTGCACAGCTCCCATTGAGATGCAGTCAGTGCTCAGATCAGACAAGACGAACTGCAAACCACGCTCAGAACAACAAGTGCCATTTGTGAATGTGCTGAAGATCAATGGCTTCCAAAATTAAAACATTCTGTGTCTGTCAGATGTCCCCACCAGACCCTCTGGCAGAGCACAGTGCTGGCTACAGCTTGCTGAGGATGAGGAGCCCTAGAAGAAGGGAGGTTGCCAGTCTTGGAGGGCATTTATCACCAAGATCAAAGCAAAGATCCCACCCACTGCGGGAGCTCTGGAGGCTCCCAAGTAGTTAGAGGACAGAAGTCCCGATGCTTACGTTTTGTAGCTGAAGGATGAAAGAACACGTTTCTTAATTTTCCCAGAAAATCGAGCACTATCCTGGGCATGGCCTCCTTCCCTCCTTCCCTCCCCCTCTTACAAGGAGGAAAGGAGCCCACGATGGGGGAAGCTGGCTCCTAATGCCCTGGTGTCCCCCAGGATCTGTAGGTGAGCCAGGCTCTGAAGGCTTCATCCCCTGTCCAGCCCACCTGCATCTGCCTACAGTCATGGAGGTAGTTCTCCATCCTCACCTCTGGCGCCTCTATGCCTACTTGGCATCCTGGGAGCTGGCTCAGAGTGGCCAGACGTAGATGTCAGGGAGGGTAATGCCCGAGGCTTCAGAGATGGCAGAGAGTGAATATGTGTCCTGGTCACTCTCCCACCAGTGGCACAATGCCAAAGCAATGTCCACATGGTCCCAGGGCATAACCTCATTTTCACATGATGGTAACTCATTCATTAATATTCACTTCATTGGTTTTTCTCTTTCCATTTCTAACTTTCTTCACTTTCACATTCTCTTTCCTTGGATCACCTTCCAAATAAACATCCATGTCCATATTATATTAGTCAGCTTTTTATCACTATGACCAAATGCCCAACAAGATCAAGTTAAAAAAGGAAGAGTTTATTTTACCTCATTGTTTTAGAGGTATGAGCTAAGATAGGCCAACTTTCATCTCTCTGGGGCTGGGTGAGGCAGAACATCATGGCGGAAGAGCATGGCAGAGGAATGTTGCCAGCTTATGGCAGCTGGGAAGCAGAGAGCGAGAGAGGAGCCAAGGACAAAATCTAATCCTCAAGGGCATGTCCCCATGACCTATTGCCTCCAGCCATGCCCCACCTGCCTATAGTTACCATCCAGTAATCCATTCAAATTAATAATCCATCAAATAGACTAATCCATGGATTAGGGCACAGTTCTCATAATCTAATAATTTTACCTCTGAACATGAGTGCATTATCTAACATGAGGGTTTTTTGGGGGAGGAACAACTCATCTCCAAACCATAACACTTGGCTTCCAAGAATGCTCCTCTTGCTTGTGTTTCCTCTGCACAGCCCTCTCTTCCTCTGAGCCTCCTACAGGACTATAGCCCTTGGTGAGCAGAGGGAACATCTAGGTCCCCACCAGCTCTACCTTGACTCCAAGTCCCAGAGCATTGCCACCCCTCCCTCCTGCTCTCATTCTCACCCTTCCCTGAGCTGACCAGTGGGCAGGCCAGCCTCAACTTGCCCTTGATCTTCCTGGGCTTGGTTGAACCTGCATGGCACTTGCATAGGTGCAGGCAGCATAATATAGTAGAAAGAGCATAGAAGACCCTGAGTTTCCAGCTCTGCCACTAACCACATAGCCTTGGGAAAAGACAATCTGGGAGTTTCTCTGTGTCTAAAATTAGGAAAGTTCCCAAGCCCATCTCATGGAGCTGCGACTGTGACCAAATGAGGAAACAATGTAAACTCTTCCTTTTTCCATGGCTGATATTCAGTTCTATTTGTTATGACTGTTGCTTGTTCTGATTGGTCAGAGCCTGTCTATTCCTGCTGCTAAATAATGCAAATACCACTTCCAACTAACACTACTCTTGCCTGTATCTCTTGTCTTCTTTGGTTGGCAGCAGTTGGTCAATCTCTCTGGAAAGCAGAACCATAGCTCTTCTCTGAGGACAGTCCTGGGGAGGTTCCTGTCCCTCTTTCACTAACCAGCCTGTGCCAAGAAAGAGTGTGTCTAACATGAGACACACAGGCACACGGGCATCCTCTAGATAGACTGATACCATTTCAGATCCAAGTGCAGAGCATGTTGCACAAGCATGCCAGGAGGCTGGCTTCAAGGCCGTCCAGTTGCCAGGGAGTCCGGTAGTTCACATCACTTAATTAAGCATGGTCAAAGGGCTACATGCTCTCTCTCCATCCATCCACAAAGAGGCCCAGGTGAACTCAGTAATTCATCAGAGGGCAGTGTGTGTGAATGGGTGCTCTCTCACTGGGGGAGAAAAACTGAGCACCCTCTCTCTGAAGGCTCAGGCCTAAGTGATTCAAGTCCTGAGAAATCTGAGAAAGTTGGAGAAGGAAACCTGGGGACAGGCCAGCAAGTACTCATGAAAGGGTTATATTCACACTCCCAAGTGTGGCCTAATACCCACAGTGAGGTAGGAAGATGAGTGAAGACTCGATTAGCAACTATTTGCAAATTCCTTGTCAACTGTGACTAGCTTAAACTAACCTCTCACATCACAGAAATCCATAGTCGCTGTCAGCAAATAGTAAGACTGACTGATTCTGAATTTTGCTTAGGAATAGAAATGACTGTAAGTCTGCCCCAGGTGATGCTCAGAATCAAAGGTAGACAAAAACTTAGACTAAGCAATGATTGTTCTTCACCCCCCCACCCAACTGTCAGCTCGGCTCTGCATCTTGACTGTGTTAGCCATCCTTCTTGCTGTTGCCGCCCACGGCAACAATTGCACGGGTATTTATCCGAGGTGGACTGGAAATAAACTACTTCTATTTCTGTGCTGCTTCCTTGCTTACTTGCTTATTCTCTAGCCCATAGAGGAAGAAAAGCTTGCTTGATTTTAGAGGAAGAGAAACTTTGAGAGAAAGATAAGCTTTGCTTATAGAGAAAGTTTTAGAGAAAGAGAGGCTTCTACGCTTATCAGAGATCTATTTCTTCTTAGAGTTCTGCTGCTTCTTCTTAGAAGCTTCCTCTTCTTCTGCATCCTGTGAACTAAAGGGTGCAACCTAGAGGTATGTTCTCAGTTCTCCGCTCTACGATCTGCCTTCTGCCGCTGCCTACTGCTTCTTACTGCTAACTGCTTCTTCTTACTGCTGCTTCTACTTACTGCTGCTTCTTCTCTCTGCTAGCTGCTGCTTTTCTCTGCTAGCTGCTGCTTTTTGCCTTCTGCCTACTGCCTGCTTATATTCCCTCCAGGAGGCGGAGGGCAGGGCCACACCAGTTGAGATCAGGCGAGGAGCCAATTGCCCTATCATAAAAGGTTAAAACAAGCAGGTCCGAGCAGGAGCACTCGGGAACACCTGTGCACACGTTGTGTGCATGGACTTAATTGAATACGGCCAATGATAACTCACCTGAGTGTGCTTATGTTAATTAACCTCCTCACTGCCGATGTGATCAAAGCAACCTCCGGCTGGCCGCCAGGCACCATCCTGGCACAGCCCACATGGCACAGCCCCCAACATCTTGCCACCATCATTGCAACTGGTGGCTTTAAGCTTGGCACTCAGGGCCCTTTGCATCATTATTCTGACTTACCAGTGCTTTGCTATGCAGTAGAAGAAGCTAGGATGCAGAGCTCTGGCTCAGAAGAAGAAAACAGGAAAGAGAATGAACACTTACTGAGCACTTCCTGTCTGCAATGCTTTAGTTCCATCTGTAAATGCTGAAAACTTTTGCAGGCGCTCCATTACAAGAACTCTATTACAGAGTGGACGCTTGAGGCAGAATCTGTATCTCAGCAGGCACTGAGGCACCACTTCTCTCCCTCTTCTCTTTCCTGCAGTCTCCTTGGTCTTTGCTGCATTGCCAGGGTCCTATGACATGGTCCTCCAGTCCTATCCTTGTTCCTAGTTGGAGGAAAGGAAGGAGCAACTTTCTCCCTTTTAATCATAACTCTGCTATCTTGTCACATTGCAATATTACCACACTGTAGAATGTTGCCTCTTTTTTCTGTTCTAACAGAGACCCTTGTGCTGGTAGGTGGGCAGGAAGAGGAAAAATGTGAGTAAAGGGCAAGAAAACTCCATGTCATCACTCATGTCACTGCCCCTTGCACACCTAGGCTCTAGTCTCTCCCACAAACATCTTTGAGGAAAGCACCATAGTCCGATCCCATTTTGCAGTTCAGGCATCTGAGGATCAGAAATGTTGGGTGCACCCCTAACACAGGAAGTGAGTATTAGAGTCAAGAACCAAGATTCGTCCAATGCCAAATTCTATGCCATTTCCCTTGAGCCACTGCCAATGTCCTGACTTTGCCAAAGTCCACCAAACCATTATTCTGTATCTGAGAGGGGAGAAATAAACTCCAGTTAATTCTGACGTTCTGGGTGGAATCACAGGGGGAAGGGGTACCAGGGAAATCAGATGTGAATGGAGTAGGCATCCAGCAAGGGGCCCAGAGCCCTAGGGGCAAGGTCCATACTGGATAGCACTGCAAATCCAGCCATGTCAGCTGGGGTTCAGAGCAGGGCTCTGGTTGGTTGAAATGTGACTCCCCAAAAGTTATATCCTTTCTTAACCATCAGAACCTATAAATGTGACCTCATTTGTTTAAAATAATAATAATTAGCCAGTCACAGTGGTGCACACCTGTAATTCCAGAGACTTAGGGGACCGAAGCAGGAAGATCACGAGTTCAAAATCAGCCTTGGCAAAAGCAAGGTACTAAGCAATTCGGTGAGACTCGGTCTCTAAATAAAATACAAAATAGGGATGGGGATGTGACTCAGTGGTTGTGTCCCTGAGTTCAATCACAGGTACCCGCCACACACACACACACACACACACACACACACACACACACAAAAAAAAAAAAAAAACTTAGACATGAAAACAAAAAATCAGATGGGTTTGGAGAGAGGTAGGTGAGAGGTGAGCCAGTATAGCTCAGGTTCCTTCTCTACTGCTGACATTCTGGGCCTGTGGCTCCCCTTCAAGGGAAGGCAGATGGACAGAATATGACTGCAGGTGAGGAGCAGCCAGTTCAAAACTCCCAAGGTGGAGACAGTACTAATGCCAACCTCAGAACCCCCACTTGGCTAGATGGAGAAGCCTCTGCTCTTCAGTAGGCCTTCACCCCCCAAACCTCCACACAAGGCCTCCAGGTCCAACAGGTCATCAGATCCACCTGCAAACTCAGACTGGGGAAGGGGAGGAACTGAGCCAACAGAACGGTAACAGTAATTCCTCCAGAAGCTTTCTTTAGAGCCAACCCCTGTGGCCTCAGAGTTCAAGGCCTGCCTTGGGCAAAGGCACTAGAGGTGTCTACAGCAGGACCGGAATAATGTAGTTAAAGACTACTTTGGTGGTTAGAGAGTGGGGGAAGTCTTCCCTGAAAAGTGAGATTTGGTTTGACCTTCTGGCCCTCCTCAGCCTGAGTCACTTCTACAGAAATTCCTGAGTTCTGGGCCTCAAGACCACCACCAAATAAACTTCTAAGCAAAGCAAGGGGCCAAGCTCCTCTAACACAAGTCCATTGTCTTTGAATGGGAAAAACAAAAAAAAAAATACAAAAAAACAAGTGAAACAAGTGAATGAGGCCCTTGCCCAGAGCGAGAGGAAATAGCAGCCAAGAACTGCGCTGGGTACAGCATTCAGCAACTGAAGGAGCAGATGACTGAGAGGAGCTGCCAGACTTGATTCTGACTTTTATGTGACCCTCTGAGGATGTCATCACAGACCACAGAAGCAACTGAATGCTTTCTCCCCAGGGAGCTGGCTTACCCCATCCACTCATTAGAGTTTCAAATGCAAAATTGGTTAGAGCTGCAAAAATATATACATTAGTAACAGAATCTCATTAATATGTTGAAAAGGTCTGAGGCAAATTGGAAAGTGGCATCTAGAAAGTCTTTGATAAATGACTGTGTAGAACTTAAGATTCCATTTGGAAGCTTGATGTCAGACAGGTGACAGGTGGGGGTTTCCACGAGGGCCCCTCCTCCCTAGGTTCTGTAGACCCAGGACTCAGAAACAGCTTTTGAAATTCCATCAGCATGTTAATGTGACTTGTACCCGTCAAAGTGCCAATTCTTTCCCCTTCTAAATTATATTATCCAAAGCTAGTGAGGGTGAGGGGAAAGGGACCCTCACAGGTCCTGCTGGAAACAATGTGAGGTGGCACCTCTTCTCTCCATGGCAATTTGATGGAATGAGTCAAAAGTCTTGAAAATGCTCATATTTCCTCACCTGACTTTCACTTCCAGAACTGAATCCAAGGATATGGCTAAGGGTTTGTGTGGGCCCACACGCATACCAATTTAGCTAGAGAATATTCGTTAAAGACTATTTCATGGGAAGGAGAAAAATAAGACTTCACAACTTCTGCCTTCCAGAGGGACATTAAATTAATCTCCACAGCAGATGACTACATGATTTAGACAATCCCTGGGACATGGAAACTCTAGGCTACTCCTTATGTGAGAGATTGGGGGGAAAAAGCTGGAGAGGGGGGGTAACTTACTTAGCATAACAAAGTAACAGAACTCTGAAGTAGCCCTTTGGCTGCCCAAGAGAAAGGAGTTTGGGGGGACATGGCACAACCAGAAAAGAAGAGACAGGAGATAGTAGGACCTTGAAAGTTGGTGGCAGGACCTTGGGCCTAGCAGAGAAGGCCAGTAGAAAGTCTGCAAGACAGGAATAAATGGTGCCTACTCTTGTTTTTTTCATGTACTCTCATTTCCATGAAATCCCACTGAACCCAAACCCTTTCATAAAGGTCATTCTACAATAGACATGTGTGAACTGTCATCTGGGAGATGAAGGAGGAGAAGCTCGCTCATGGTTGAAAGGAAGTGAACCAGATAAAGCTGCACAAACTAACAGAAGGACTGGGAAGATAGTAACAGGGAATTATCCATTGAAATCAGAGCAGAGTTTAGAAGCAGATCTTCACAGCAAAGGAAACACTCAATAACGTGAAGAGAGAGCCTACGGAGTGGAAGAAAATCTTTGCTACCTGCACCTCAGATGGAGCACTAATCTCCACATTATATAAGGAACTCAAAAAACTTAACACACACACACACACAAAAAACCAAATAACCCAATCAATAAATGGGCAAAGGAACTGAACAGACACTTCACGGAAGAAGAAATACAATCCATCAATGAATATGTGAAAAAATGTTCAACATCACTAGCAATTAGAGAAATGCAAATCAAAGCTACCCTGAGATTCCATCTCACTCCAGTCAGAATGGCAATTATCAAGAATATAAACCACAATAAATGTTGGCAAGGATGTGGGGGGAAAGGTACACTCACACATTGCTGGTGGGAGTGCAAACTGGTGCACCCACTCTGGAAAGCAGTATGGAGATTCCTCAGAAAACTTAGAATGGAACCACCATTTGACACAGTTATCCCATTCCTTGGTCTATACCCAAAGGACTTAAAATCAGCATACTACAGTGACACAGCTACATCAATGTTTATAGTGGTTTAATGCACAATAACTAAGCTGTGGAACCAACCTAGGTGCCCTTCAACAGATGAATGGATAAAGAAATTGTAATATTGTAAATTGTAATGTAATATTACAATTATTAAATAAATTGTAATGTAATATTACTCAGTCTTAAAGAAAAACGAAATTATGGCATTTGCCAGTAAATGGATGGAACTGGAGAATTTCATGCAAAGCAATATAAGCTAATCTCAAAGAACCAAAGGCTGAATGTTTTCTCTGACATGAAAATGCTAATCACAATAAGAGGCGGGGGCTAGGGAAGAATAGAGGTACTTTGGGTTAGACAGAAGGGAGTGAAAGGAGGGGAGGGGGCATGGGGTAGGAAGAAGAGTAGAACGAATGGGACATTATTACCCTATGTGCATATATGATTACATGACCTCTGTAATTCTACATCATGTACAACCAGAACAATGAGAAGTTATACTCCATGAATGTATGATGTATCAAAATGCATTCTACTGTCATGTATATCTAGAACAAATTTTTTAAAAAGAGTTTAGAAGCAGAAGCAGCAGGAGAAGATGAGCACTATCTACCATGCCAGGCTCATTTCCTGGGGTCCTTGGAGACACTATCCAGGACAGTGCCAACAGGGTGGCCAGAGGAGACAGGCTAAGCAAACCTGAAAGTAATCACACCAAAGTTTCCAGTGGTTATCTTGGGGTGGCAGGATAACATTTTGGCTCAGTTTTGTTTCTTTTTTCTTTGTGTGTGGGTGTTTTCAAATTGATTTCTAAATATTTATGTACAATTGGCCCTCCAATATCCCAGAGTTCCACATCTGCAGATTTAGCCAAATATTTATCATAGAAAATATTCAAAAATTTTTTTCTCTGTACTGAACATGTACAGTCTTCTTTTTCTAATCATTATTCCCCCAAAAATGCAGCATAACAACTATTTGCATAGCATTTACATTGTATTAGGTATTATAAGTAAGTTAGAGAAGATTTAAAGTATTCAGAAGGAGGTGGATAGGTTATATGCAAATACTCCACATTTTATTTAAGAGACTTGAGCATGTGTGAATTTTAGTATCCAAGGGGGGGGGGGGGGCTTTGAACAATCTCCCAAGGATACCAGGGAATTCTTGGCTTTTTAAAGTCACACTAACAAAATAGACTGGTTTGCCAACATGGCTGCAGTAGGACTCACACACCAAGTGGGAAAAAGCAAGTATTACCCACACTGGGTTTCTCTCCAAATGGAGGAAAAGCAGCCATTGACACCTGGTTCCCGCCTTAGAACTGAGCAGGATATTTATTGGAGGCACTTTTTAGACCAGCCCCCATCCCACAAAGCAGAGCACCTTCTATTTCATGTTCTGCCAACAAGGCTTCCAGAAGCCCCAGGAACTTGCATCTAAGAAGCTGAGCCAATAAAGATCCATGGTTAGCAGGATGTTCTGTGCCCATCGTCCTCATTCCTCTCACATTTTCTAGGTCCAGTGTTCAAATGCCTTAAATAATAAATCGCACATTGTAAGTGGACCTGTCCAGAGAAGAAAACAGCTCCACAGCTCCATGCCAGGCAACTGCCTCTGTTCTTTGAGAAAACTCAAGGAGCCAAAGTTTCTATGTTCTGGCAGGGCTGCTCTTACTCCTGATGGAAACCCCATTCCTTTTTCTGTGCTCTCTCCAGCCTCATGAATCTTGGCAGAGGGCTGCTCTCCTCTGGTGATGACTCTCCTATTAATTTAAGTCTTTTCCAGACATACTTGCTAATTAAAATGTGGAAACAATTTTTATCCCTTTAATTAAGATACAAGATGGGAAGCTTAATTTAATTCAGCCCATTGAAATTATCAGTATTATTAGCTCCATAACCTGCTTCCATTAAAGATGGCTGTGTTAAACAATATTTTTTAACTCCCACACTGGCTGGAGATTTGGCACATGCACCGAGTCCTGAAACCACCATGGGAGTTGGACAACTGTGACCCTATTGAAAAGGTGCAGAATGGAAGGCAGGGTCATCAAGAACATTAGCTTTAGGACCGTGTCTTAGATTGGGTGCTCCCAGAAGCAGATGCTAAGAAGGATTTGAGTGCAAAGTAGTTTGTGCAGAAATAGTTCAAGGGGGTGAGGAAGTACCACCAGAAAGGAAGAGAGTTGGCTCAGGGTAAATGAATGAGCAGGCTGTTATTAACTGAGAGTAATAGGGTGTCCCCTGCTCAAGGGGTACACTTCATAATGTGGAACACACCTCAGGCTTCTCCCACCTGAGGGATGAGGAAGTCTCTAGAAGGGACTTCCAAGAGCAGTGTCAAACTCTCAGGTCCAAAGTCAGAGACAAGGGGGTTGGGGGTGCAGCTCAGTGGTAGAGCATAACGTTTAGCAGACACAGGCCATGGATACCATCCCCAGCACCGTGACTCCCCCCCAAAGAAAGAGACAAACATGGAAAAACAAAAAGTACGCAGAGAAACAGGTGTAAAGAAACAGAAAATGCACAGCTATGAGCTCAGAGATGGGAATGAGGGGAGAGTTCCTGATCATGCCTGCCAGTTCCGCCCAAAGGGACCTTGGACCCCAACACAGGAGCCCTGACCCAGGAGTGAAGAGCCAGGTGAGAAGGACCAGCTTCCTCTGTCTGAAGATGGGTAGGACTGTTGATAATTTGATCCTATACTGAGCGGGAGAACTGGATGCTGTAAAGTAGAAAGTGAATATAATATCTAAGTCAGAGTCTAAGTCACCGGTTAATCAGAATTGATACAGGAAAGGGGTTCAGCTAATGGAGAAATTCTGGATCCTGAGCTGAGTTGAAAACTAAGGATGATGGGAATCAAAGAAGTGGCTCCAGGAAGGAGCATGCATGAGACATTAGAAATCTGTGTCAGGGAGCTGTAAGCACGTCTGCAGATGAGGGTGAGCTTGGCTGGAGCCCAACTGCAGGATGGCAGACGAGATGCACAGCTACAGGTGTCCTTGGTCAGAGAAAGCATGACAGGAGAGAGAGAGTCTGACATTGAGAGCCAGATCTCACAGGGTTCAAGTCCAGGCTCTACTGCTTACCAACTGAGTGACATTAGACAAGTAGCTTAGCCTCCCTGAATCCCTGCACTGCATGGGATTCTGTGAGGGTTAAATGAGATTATATAGAAAAAGTGCACAACCTAGAGTCTCCTCCTTCCGTGCACAGTAGGAGCCCGTGCTTCCTGTCCCTACCTGTATTGCACTGTGAAGCCACGCTCCCTAATGGGCCAATCCTGGCAGCTTCTGACTGTGTTCCTGTGCATGCATCTGTGTACACTGAGGTTGAGAAGAGAGAAGAAAGAGTCCAGACAGGAAATAATCCCACCTACTCTACCCCAGTTTCTTTTAATGTATCTGTCCTATAAACAAACAAACAAACAAACAAAGCACACAAAAGAAGAAAAAAAAGTTAAGGACAGAAACTTCTTTCCTGCCTCTGGCATTTCCCAGACAGGTCAGGACATAGAAGCTAAGGCACAAGCCTCAGGTCACACACCTGGTGATTGTCAGAGCATGTCACCAAGTGCCTTTAAGCACACTTTATCTTCCCTGTTACCTGTTCCAGCCCCCAGAGTTCCATCCAGGCCAGGCCAAAGTCAAGTTCAGGGCATTATCTCCCATCTGGGATACGTGGGTGTCTGCATGTTTCAGATTAGCAGTGGGGGTGGGTAAGAGGTAAATGTTAAATCTCTGCAAAAGTGAATTCCTAACTGGAGGTATTTTCCTCCCCACCCACAACCCCTTCCAGAAAGTGAATTGGCCCACCTGAAGTGCAGGCCAGACTGAGTCTGATGAACACATTCCTGAAATTCCATCAAGGAACCTGTAACCTCACATAGAAGCCAGCACCTCAGGAAGGTGAGCCTGAGGAAGGCTAAAGTCTAATTCTCAGGCTCAGGGGTACCTCCTACCTCTTTGCTTTGGTACCTGGAAGATGGGAAATTTTAACTCTTAGACAGATGGAACTGGTGGATTTAGCGCTAATGACCAGGGTGTTCCTCTCCTCCACCAGCCCTCTGTGGGCCCGTGGTCCTCACACACAACTTCCAACCCTTGCTTCCTGGCAGGTCTGCAGAGAAAACCTCTGGAGAGAGGGCACAGGAAGAAGGGCTGGCTTCTCTCCTGCCACAGTTCACCCACTGCAGGCTTTTAAACAGCACCTGGGGAAGCCACCTGCATCTCTCTGATGCCTGTTGAGCCACCCACGCGCTCCCATCTGCCTGGAACATTCGTGCTCTTTCTTTAGTTCATCTTTCAATATGGCTTCACCATTGATTGCTGGCACATCTTCCTACCCACAGGGCACCATGAAAGCAAGTGCTCTGTTTTTTTCCAACTCTGGGTCCCCAGTGTTTAACTCAGTTCTTAGCAAACAGTAAATTCTTCGTAAGTGGTTTGTTGACTTAATGAAACCTACAATGAAGAAGCCAGGGGTCTTTCAAAGTCCCTGTCCTCCCATGTATGAGGAATGAGAAATTAGATTTTTTTTTTTTTATAACTCTTCTCATCATAGACCTGGAGTATCTAAACCAGACTGAATCATTTAGCCATCAAATCTGTCAAGCACAACCATGTCCTTCTCTCAGCCGCCAGGAAATCTTTCCTAAAGAAATTTCCTTCCTCAAATTGCATTTTGTTGTTTTAATTCTTTAAACCTAGAGCTGAACTCCAACTCAGGACCTCAGTACCAAATAATCCATATGGAGAAGGGAAACACTGTTGCAGTACAGTGTCTAAGTCTTCAGGTCCTACCCTCAGAGAAATAGTTTGCTTCTTTTGGCTGAAGCCTCCCTTCATGGTAGGGAAAAGACCTACTCAACCCAGAGCTCTCTACCTGCAAACATCCAAGGTTTGAGAAAGACATTAACACACGCACACAGACAAAAAAATCATTAGCCTATGTTACCTGAGCCCATAGGTGTAACTTGCATCCATTGAAATCACAGAATTCTCTCTTATGGTGCTTGGAGAGGGAGTTCTATTATTCCTGGAAGAGAATACTGCTGTCCTGGGTTCTTGCATGCCTCCTTGCTCAATCAGTAAGCACTTACTGAACTTACGCACCTACTGTGTGCCAGCCACTGTGTTAACCCTTGGGCTGTTCAAAAATGAGTAGTAGGGCTAGGGATATAGTTCAGCGGGTAGCGTGCTTGCCTCGTAAGCACAAGGCCCTGGGTTCAATCCCCAGCACCGCAAAAAAAAAAAAAAAAAAAGAGTAGTAAAATCCTTCTCCAAACCTTAGAGGTTTACTCACCCTCTCTGCAGCAGTGGGTTTCCTCCAGTTGAATTCCCTCTTGTCCCCTGAGTCTGGGTGGGAAGAGCCTGACTTCTTATCCCTCCTCCTCTGTTATTTCTAACTTCTCCAATATACTCCCCAGAGGGAAATTCATTTTTCTCATGGACTCTCTTATATTTCAGCTTACTTTTGTTTCATCATAAAACCAACTACAACCGCCCCACTCCAGGCAAAACTGCTGTCCTTAACTCTATTGAGGGTATGTTGTCCCCCACATCAACATAGTCAGTCACTCACTCACTGGACTTTCTTCCCTCTCCTCCTTCCCTTTCTTTCTTCTGTCCCTCTCTCTTTCCATTCATCCATCTGCTCATCTATCCATCCAACCATTAATCCATTCTTTTATTGAGCAGTTACTATGTACCAGACACCAAACTGGGCACTGGCAATGCTAAGGTGAATAAGCACAGGCCCCATATTCAATGAGTCGTAATCTGGTGGGAGAAATGAAAAAACTTACAAATGGTTATGAAGAGTATCAAGGGAGTGTTGTGACACAGCCCAAAGGAGAGGCCAGAGTCCTATGGAGTTTGGGAAAGTGGCACCAAAGGCTGACATTTGAGCTGAGTTTGGAAGGTAAAAAAAAGTGGGGGAAATGCCACCCAAAGGAAATGGTCACCGTCTGACTTAGAGCCTTAAACTAATAGGGCATGAGCAGAAAAAAAGTGTAAAAATCTTCATATGATAAATAGCATTGGGAAGACTGGATGTTCATTTGCAGAAGAATGAAACTAGACCCAAAGTCTCACCATACGTAAAAATCAGTTCAAAATGGATCAAAGATCTAAATCTATCACCTGAAACTATGAAAAACTATCAGAATTAAACAGGAAATAGCGAATGAATTTATTTATTTATTTGTGCATTTATTTTGGTACCAGGGATTGAACCCAGGGGCACTTAACCACTGATCCACATCCCCAGTCCTTTTTATTTTTATTTGAGACTCAGGGCCTGCCTAAGTTATTGAGGTTGGCCTCGAACTTTCAATCCTCCTCCCTCAGCCTCCCTAGCCTCTGGTATGACAGGCTTGCACCACTGTGCCTGGTGGCAAATGAATTTCTTAAAGCAAAATCCCAAAAGCACAGGAACCAAAAGCAAAAACAGACAAATATGACTGTATTTAACTAAGAAGCAAGGAAATAATCAACAAAGTGGAGAGATATCCTGCAGAATAGAAGAAAATAATTGCAAACCCTTCATCCAACAAAAGTTTAATATCCAGATACTTAAGAAACTAAAAGAAAAAAAAAAAAACTCAGCAGCAAAATGCCAAAAAAAAGGCAACTGATATGAATACATTTCTCAAGAGATACACAATGACCAAGAAGTATAAAAAAATGTTCAACATCACTATCATCAGGAAAAGCAAATCAAAACCAGAATGAGATAGAATCTCACCCCAGTGTGAATGGCTGTTATCAAAAATATTAAAAATAACATGCTGGTGAGGATGCAGACAAAGAAACTCCCATTATGGGTGAGAATGGGAATCAGTAAGGTCTTCATGGAAAACAGTCGGGAAGTTCCTCAGAAACCTTGAGTTAGAATTACCATATGACCCACCATTCCCAAGAAGAGGTATATATCCAAAGGAAATGAAGTCAGGATATCAAAGAGATAACTGCACCTCCATGTTTACTGCAGCTCTGTTCACAATGGCCAGGATATGGAATCAGCCAAAATGTCCATCAGCAGATAAATGGATAAAGAAAAGGTGGTACAATGCACAGTGGAATATTATTCAGCCATAAAAAAGAATTAAATCTTGTCATTTGTTACAACATGGATGGAACTAGAAGACACTATGTTAAGTGAAATAAACAGAATTCTGTTTAAAAAGCAAACACCACATTTTCTCACTTGTGTAGAAGCTAGAAAAAAATGTTGATTTTATAGAAGTAGAGAGTAAAATAAAGATTACTAGAGGCTGGGAAGGGTAGGAGGATAGGGTTAGAAAGAGGTTACCCAAAGGACTTAAAATCAACACACTACAGTGACACAGCCACATCAATGTTAATAGCAGCTCAATTCACAATAGCTAAACTATGGAACCAACTTAGATGCCCTTCAACAGATGAATAGATAAAGAAATTGTAGTACATATACATGATGTAATATTACTCAGCCTTAAAGAAGAATGAAATTTGTCATTTGCCAGTAAATAGATGGAACTGGAGAATATGCTAAGTGAAATAAGCCAAACCCCCAAAACCAAGGGCTGAATGCTTTCCCTGATATGCGGAAGCTAATTCACAATAAGCGGGGTGTGGGAGGGGATAGAGAAGAATAGAATTACTTTATATTAGGTAGAGGGGAGTGAAGGGAGGGGTAGGGGTATGGGGGAAGGAATGATAGTAGAATGAAACAGAAATTATTACCTCATGTACCTGTATGACTGCATGACCAATGTGATCCTGCAATATGTATAATCAGAAAAATGAGAGATTATACTCTATTTATGTATGATCTTTCAAAATGTATAAATGCATTCTACTGTCATGCACAACTAATTAGAACAAATAAAGTAATTTTTTTTGGCAGTGTAAGGGATTGAGCCCAGGACCTTGTGCTTTCAAGGTAAGCACTCTACCAACTGAGCTACATCCCCAGCCCCTGAAATAAGTTTAAAAAAGAAAGAGGTTGGTTTTACAATTAGATAAAAGGAGTAAGTTCTAGCATCCTATAGCATAGTAGTGACTATAGTCAACCATAATTTATTATATATTTAAAAATAGTTAGCAGAAGGATTTTTTAAAGTTCCCAACACAAAAAAATGTGATAAATGTTTCAAGTGACATATCTGTTAATCTCCCTAATTTGATTATTACACATTATATACATGTATCAAAATATCACATTGTGCCCTATAAATATGTGAAATTATTATGTCAATTAAAAAATAATAAATTTTAAAAGAAAGAACATATTGAAATTTTCTTGTCAAAAAACCCCCACAAAATATGTTTGGCACAAATGAGGCTCAAGTGAGAGAAATATAATGGAAGATTCATGGTATGCCAGCTGAATTTGGAGGATTCCAAAGGTCAGACTAAGGTCTCTGGACTTTTTCCCTGAGAACCATAGGTAGCCACCAGAGGTAGATCGGCAGTTTGAAGGAGCAGTTCTGAGCAGAGAAGACAGAAAGGCGAGAGAGCAGGCTGGGAGAACGGACCAAGCGAGAGATGAGGCCTGGAGCCGAGGCTGGGAGAGGGTGGAATGAGAGGAAGGGCCGGAGAGGAGAAGATCTCTTCAGCTGTCGAAAGCAAGACATCTGTCTCGAAAGAGCTGGAATAAATAAATGCTTCTTGTGCTGCAGCCAAAGAGCTGGGTGAGGCCTGCGTGGGGCCAGCTGTTGACAAAACACTCCGAGTCCTGCCTGGCGCTCAGGGAAGGCAAAGCCTCTGCCAGCCTGAAATTAATGACTCTTTTAGGGAGAAGTGTCAGCGCCCGTGTCTACACCAAGGGCCTCTGGTGACAGCTTCAGGGCCCCTCACGAGATTGTCCCACTGGGCTGGAGCCCATGACTGGGCAGCAGTCAGAACATGGCCCACATCCCTCTGTCTGGGGTGACCTGGTTTCCATACCTACAGGCCCTATTGAAAGACAGATTCTGAGGTGTGATAAAGCACATTCTTTTTCTCTCAATTTCACACCTTTAGAATTCAACATCATTTTTCCATCAAAAGGCAATTCCCCTATTGATTCCATTTTTCTTCCATTGATAGTGAAAGGTCCTCATTGCTCAGATATAAAGGACTACTCTAGAGTGACCAATAGCTAGTACAGAGTAGAGAGAAACTGAATCTCCACCCCAAGGGGAAAAAGTAATCAAGAAGTTCTTCAAAATGGTAATGAAAAGAAGGGGAATAAAATATATCACATACCTATGAGTTTGTCATGTGATTTGTTGATGCACAAGCTCATCCCATCTGCTCAGTGGCTCTGTGAGGTGAGCTGATGATGGTCATTTAACAGGTGAGGAAACTGAGGCACAAGAGCTTGGGCCACTTGCCCAGTGCCACTCAGATGCTCATTTGTAGACTCAGGGTTTACATCTAGAACCTGCATCATTTGGAATACCCTGCTGGTCCCACCACATTATGTCCCTTCCGAGTGGCAGTTTTGAGGGGAATGAATGTGGATGGGAGGTCAGAATCTGAGAAGCACCGAACTTGAAGTTGTAAGACTCGAGTCCTGGACTTTCTTCATCATCTGTGACCTCAAACAAATCATGTGGTTTAAGTGAGCATCAGTGTCACCTCTAAAATGAGGGGTTGGGTTGGATTACCCACAACTCAATGTTTCCAATCCAAGCAAGTAAATGGACTCACTGTTAAATGAATAAAGTGTTACAGACAACATTTTTATCTGATTTGATGTTGGAATGTCTCTTTGCAAGTCTCATCAAGACACAACAGAGCCTGGATTGTGAGTTTGCAATTGAGCCCATTGCTTCACTGGTCTGGCTGTTATAGTTTCCTCTTATCCAACTCATGTAGCAAATGTTTCTTCGAGGTCCACCCTGTGCCTTACAGCATGTGTGTTAGTCAGTATTCCATACTGTGACAAAATCTCTGAAACAACAAACTTAGAAAGAGGAAAGGTTTATTTGAGTTCATGGTTTTAGAGGTTTCAGTCCATGATTGCTTAGTCCTATAATGGCACACTATGTCATGGCCGGAGCACATGAAGGAGGCTTGTTCACCTCATGGAGACTGGAAAGAATTGAGAGAGAGAGAGAGAGAGAGAGAAGCGCCAGGGTCCCAATATCCCCTCAAGTACATGATCCAGATGACCTAACTTCCTCTTAAATGTTCCATGACAAGCAGTAGCACCATGGGCTGGGGAACAAGCCTTCAACAAATGGGCCTTCAGGGGATACTTAAGACCAAAAAGGTAGCTGCTTGCCAGGCATATTCTCTTAGCCACCCCATGAGCGTGAATACGCCCACCTTGGTACTCCTCCATTTCATTTCTTATTCACCTTCAACTAAGTGATTTCATTGACTTTTCCCAGAAAGACCTTTGAGGAACTCTAGCATCAGACATGAAGAGATGTCACAAAACCAAATCCTCCTGTGCTCACGTGAATTTGAGGAACACTGTCTTAAACAAGGATAAGCAAGTCTGCACTGGGGCTGAGGCCGGGGGCTCCTCTGAGACTTGATAAGCTAATGCCAAAAGGACTCCCCAAGGGAAAGAGCAGCCTGGGTTTCCCTAACTGACCGGACCAGAGAATCATTTCATCTTTTCAAGGAGCATCTAGAAAAATGACTATTCTAATGATCTTCCTTTAGGGAGAAACAGACCACAGACTTAAAAGTTTTTGTGAGGCAAAGGCTGAGCTCTAATTATAAATATGCTGCAATATGAAAGCGCAGAGGCCACGCCGGACAGAGTCGGTGTGTTCATTAAATGTTAGCAGAAAGGGAAGCTGATCTGTTTGTAATGAGCACAGGCTCTGGCTGGCAATGACCCCACAGGCCTCATTACCTCTCTCTGGCTGGAGAGGGAGCATCTGGGGTCAGATGACCTCTGACCTCGGGGAACTCAGTGTTTAGCCAAATGTCCCGTTTCTTCACTGTGACACTCGGGGAAGATGAATCATTTGGCAAGGATGGGTTCCCACCCCTCTCCTAAGTACACACGCTTGTCAACAGGAGGTTCATTCAATGGGTCCTTTGAGAATCTATCCTCGTCCAGAATGACTGACTGGTGTGTTTTATTTTGAATGCGCAGGCTGCTGCAGATGGCCAGCAGCCTCTTGCACTATTTCCATGAGCTGCTATTTTTTTTAAAGTTGAAGGATGTTGCTTTTCTTTCCCAACTGTAGAACAGGGCAGGAGTATTCCAACAAAGAGGATCATGTTTGTGAAAATAGTGAGTTACTTTTTGTCATTTTCTCATATAAAAGTAAAAATAGCCTTTAAAACGCCAAGAAAATGGCATGCACAATTATTATAGAAGGTACATGCTTAACCTTTTAAAAAATAAGTTACTTGGAAAAGGGGAATCTCTCTTTTTCCTCTGCTGTTCTATTTCCACCCTTTGAATAACTCTTAATATTTTTTTTCTCTTTTTAAAGAGAATAAATTCTTCCTATAAAATTCTGGAAAATACAAAAAGTCATGCAGAAAAAAAAAATCAAAATAGTAATTCCATCTCTCAGGGAAAACCCACTATGATTTATTTATGTATTTCTTTTATTTGTACTCCATATGTATTTCTTTCATTTCTTTCATTGTTATATTTCTTCAACTAGAAATATATGTTTATATATATATATATCTCCTTGGGAGGAAATACATATACAAAAAATCATTTTTCACCAAACTGGGAATGCAGTTGACAAGAGTTTTCAAGCCTGCTTTTCCTCACTTAGCACTGTAACATAAACAGTTTCCAGTGGCTGAAGTTTCCAATTCCAAATAGCCTGTGGTGTTGGCTCATAGAAGGACTGACAAATTTATAAGCGGCTGTCAAACATGACTAGTGATGACAGTGGCATTAATATCAATGATTCTTCTTGAAAGTGATTAAACTTGGCAATGCTATTGCTACCTAATGTGTTTATATCAGCTCCTGTAATTGTTTTCTAAAGTCATCAATTTCTCCAGTTAATTATAAACAAATCGCTCTGCTTAATTAATGGGCATCACTAAGGAGCACTATCTAATATGCATATGAATGAAACTGTGACTCTTTCACAGAGGCTGGATTTAACCATGTCAGGATGGTAACTCGGGGAGAGAAGTCAGTGTCCCAGAACCTCAGGTCCAGAATCTGCTGTAGTGAGAGTGTGCCACATCCATTGCTGCCCTGCTGGGTCTTCAGGGTACATGTCATCTTGGACCCTCCCAGCTACACACCAAGAAGCATGGAGGAGTAAGTGACTGTGAGCGAGCACCACCTCAGTTTCCTAGCTGAAGTCTCTCTCTTCAGCACTGCTTTCCCATCCATGTCCCCATGTGCTTCTTCTCCTGCCACCTCATCCTGTAGCTAGTACAGCACTGTGGCAATGAGCTGGGCATGCGGCACAGCTACCAGATGTGAGATCATGGGCAAGTTACCACTGAAGAGCCAGTGCCTCCGCTTGATCATTTGTAAAAGGGGGATCATCACTGTACCTACCTTAAATCAGTTAATATGAGCAAAGCCAACATAACAATGTTCAATAACCTTAACTCTTATTAGGTATTGTCATCCTTCCATTTTGTAGAAGAGGAAGTTAAGATTCTATGTTCAGCTCTAGGACTGGAGTCAGGCAAGTAATACCACTAAGGTACAAAATTCAAGAAGGTTCTCTCTCTCTCTCTACACCCCCGTCCAGTGTCACTGTCTTCCACTATCTCTGGCTGGTGTGACCTGTCCACATTGACTGAGCTTGGGTCAGATCTGGATGGTTCTAGAGTCCTTCCACTCTCACTAGGACGCACCTGCCACTTAGCAATCTTTCTTGGCTTTGGCAATCTTCTTCTGGAAAGGGACTCCAAAGTTTCTTTTCCAGGTCAACATGAGTTTGGTGGCTGGGTTCCCTCTGCAGAAACTGTACCCCGGGGCCTCATCCCACTCTCCCCTGCCACTTTCTAAGGGATGTGGGGGAGGGCAGTAGCGTCAGGGGTACTGAGGACACACCATTTGCATTAAATCCTCACTTAGTAAAGCAAGCCTCTTCACCTTTGGAGGATACAGAACAATTTTGCCCAAAAACCACTGTAGCTGAAATGTCCCCCCTGCTCTTATTTTCAATCCTTACCCAGGTGACGCTCTCCGCTGATTATTTAATTGCTCAGCAGAGTAGCTCCTTGCTGCCCTTGGGAGTTGCAGACTATCTCGGGAAAAAGGCCAGGAATCCTAGCATCACTAGAGGTGGGGCTGTTGGTAAGATTCCGTGGAATCAATGTCCCTCTGCAGTCTTGCCTGGGGTGGTAGATGACAAGAACCTCAAGTCATGGAGTAGTGTCTCTCCACATTGCCTTCTAATTTTTTCAGACAGAAAAGAAGTTGGCCTTTAATTAATCACCTTTCCCGTGTGCCTTCTTCATAAGTATTGTTATATACATATACATGTATCTGTAGCAGATAGACACTTGATATATTAATTCATGTATCTTAATTTTCCATTCTCGAATTCATTTAATCACTAATATTTATATGCATTCATTTCCCTGTTCGTCCATTCAGCTATTCATCTAACTTATCACTCATACAACAAGTGTTTCTTATACAAGTACTGTGTACCAGATGCCATACTATGTGTTAGGGATATAGAATTGAATCAGACAAAGTACTCTTAAGGAACTCACAGTCTAGTGGATTAGATAGCCATTAGATCCATAATAGCATACAATGTTTTGGTTCCACAGCAGAGATCTATATAATGCATTTGGGCCGGTCTAGAATTGATTACCCTGCTTGGAAGTGAGGAAGGATCTTGACAGAAAGAGAACTTGAGTAAGATCTCATTCAACAAAAGGAGTGGTTGGGTAATAAGAACAGGGGAGGACATCAAGTCCAGTCAGAAGGAAAGGAACCCAAGACTCCCATAATTTTTCCTTCATTCTTATCTCACATAGACATGAGTCCCATGTTCTGAGAAGGATTTCTTTCGACAGAAGACAAGGCAAAATATTCTTCAATTTATTCACCCATTTCTGCCTGCCACCAGAAGATGAGGCAATGGTTTTCAATCATCAAGGAAATGATCTGAGAGGAGGAAGATAGAGACCCTGTAGGACTCACATTTGGCCTGCAGGGGCCCAGCCAACCCCACTGGGCTATAGTCCAGTCCTGGTGACTATGTCACTCTCAAGGGTCTCCTTCATCCTCAGTTGCCACAGGCATAAATCACTGGAATGTGGAAAGGGATTCGCTCCAACTAGTAAAAAGGGTTATTTGTTTGCAGGGAGCAAATTCTGTTTACCACTTAGATGTGGAAATCTTCCAGTTTTTCTCTAAGGGACCCATAAGACTTATTCTCAATTTATGTAGCATCTTTCCTCCAAATAGCTTTATAAATTTTTAATCAAAATTGTATTTTAGGGAGTGAAAGCTACTTGATTTCTACCAGACTGTCACATTTGGAAGGAATTTTATGAAACCCAAATGGGATTTTTAATGCCTATATTTCTTCTTCTTCAAGTGGGTTTCTAACCAAGATTCTCAGATTTCATTCTTTAAAAAAAAGAAAAAGAAAAAAGTAGGACCCTTTATATACAATGTCACATCCAGAAATGTGACATTCAGTAAGTGACATTCTATTTTAATTCTACTTTGACAAAATAATGAACTCTATTTGTAGGAGCAATAGAGCCTCATCTGACAAGAAGATGTCTCTGGAGTTTTGCTATAAATGAAAAAATAAAATAAAACTATTCCTTCTTTTTCTGATAAAGTGGCAAGTTCGAGATTTTTGGAAAAAAAAAAAAACTTTTTAGAAAGGATGGTAAATGTCTAGGATTGGTAAGAAACCCTCCACCGTAATCACATGTCCTGATGTTTATATTTCTAGTTTGGGCCTGCACACATTATCATCTTCCAGATTCGGAGTTCCTGTCCCTGTGAGCCACCTCAGTGCCCAGAGGGAAGTAGAGTCTCTTGGCTTCAGTACAACCTGGGGCTCCTGCTGGTGGCACATAAACAAAGCATCATGGGCTCCCTTCTCTCAGTGGCATCATGGACACTGGCCCAGATAAGAGCCCATGGGGTCCTGGGATTTGCAACCCCACGACAGGACCCATGGTCACAAATCCAGCTTGGCAACCAAATCAGGGCTTCCCAAGAGAGGGAGAGGAAGAGGTGTTTCCACATGCTGTTCTTATCTCTTTATGTTTACTGTATCTCCTTGGTTAATTTTTTTAGAAAATAAAAACCTGAGGTTGGAAGCAGGGGCTAACTTTCATGTTGAGTCTGAGAACCTCAAGTTATCGAGGGCAGTCCTGGAGAAACGGGGGGTGGGGACTAGGATAATAATTCCCAGTGAAAGTGGGAAACAAAGGCTGACTCAGCCTCCATAGAGGAGGGAGCAGGGGCTCACTTCAAGACAAGTGCCTCAGTTGGAATGCTGCTTGTCACAAGAAGAGATGCATTTTACTTTTCATTTTTATTTAAAAAACATTTAAAACAATAAAATAAAAATCATTTATAAACCCACCGTTTATTCTTAAGTTATTCAAGCAGGAAGTGAAATACTTTCCCTCTATCCTTCAAATACCATGATTACCATTGTCCATCCTTCCTGACATTTTCTGCCTCAGCCAAAAGATATTTATAGATAGACGATAGCTACCTGATTAGATACCTTTTCATTTTATTTATAAAAATGGGACATGCCATATATATCAGCTCACACGGTGGTTGTTTTTTCCCCCTTAACAACATAACTTTCCATATTTTCCATAGGAAAAGTAGAGTGTTTGTTTGTGTTTTTCTTGTTATTATAGCCATGTGCTCACTGATCTATCTCTGGGGATCAGGGTTGGAAAGCAGAATGGAAACTTGAGTGTCAGTGGCTTCATTAGACAGGAAGTATGGGGAAAAAACACTGTAATTATTACCTAGATCTCTGGTTTCCACTCCAGGCATCCTGGCTGCAGCCAAACAGAATAATCCAATAGGAGAATGTTATTGTCCAACTGTCCCTTTTGCATTAAAATACAGTGAAACTGCATTAAGCATTTTGGGATGGGCTATGGAATCTACCTATGGAGAAGGCTAATATTTGTGTCATCTTAACAAAACATATATGGGATTCTTTGCCTATTCTTTCAACTCTTTGTAAATTTATGTCAAAATAAAAAATTCAAAAATAAAAACAGAACCAAAACATTTAAAGTACAGTTAAAGACGCCATAGGAGGCATATACACACACACGCATGCACACACCCACCTCTCCTAGACTCTTTAAAGTTCCTTTCATTTATCTTTGCATGCAGTCATGACATTGATTGCTTCTTTTGTCGTTCTTAAATATAATCCATTATAATAATATTATCGTCCACAGTAAAATTAGCAATAATTATATCTCAAGTCATTAAAATATAATTTTCACCTTGAATGTTCAAATGTTTTAATTGACTTTTATTATGCAATATTTTAATCATACATAATTATGTATGATAAATAACAATGTAAATACCTATGAACCTACTACCAATTTAAGAAATAAAATGTTACTAACACCATTAAAACTCTCCTCCAAATGATTTTCCTGCCTTGCACAACTTTCTGCAGCCAGAGAATAAGCACTACACTGAATTTTGTGTTTATCCTTCTCTTGTTTTTTCTTTTTGTTTTGTTTGTTTGTTTGTTTGACAGGTGCTCAGATGCCACTTTAATCAAGGTTTTCACTGCACAGAAATGAGGGGTGGAAGACGATGATTGTTTTCAAGCAAATTCACCAGGCACATGTTCCTCCCTATCCCAAGGTGAACAGCCTAAACTTCTGACAACAGAAAAAAAAAAAAAAAAAAAAAAATATATATATATATATATATATATATATATATGTGCTTTCCTTCCCTAGGGAATCCCAGTCCTAAGCTGACAATAACATTTCAGGAAGATTGAACCTGAAAGATAAAGTGAACCAGCTGAGGAAGTCAGGTAGATTTTTTAATTCTTCCCAGTGCAAACTTGAACTTGATATGTGTGGTTCCCTCATAAAGGTAACAACCAAAACCCAGCCCTTCCCACATGAGACCAAACCAACTCCCAAGGGAGTCTGAGAACCAGCGTTCATTTCAAAACCCATAAGCCCAGAAGCCTGAGCAGTTGCAGACCTCTTTCAATAGATGCAGCCCTTCTCTTTGCTGACCCTCAGCCGCTGTTGTGCCTGCCTGGCATAAAGGAACAGCCAGTACAGTGTGGCTATGGCGTGCCGGAGGGGCCAGAATAAGCAGCAAAGCAAATCAGATGTATGTTCTGGGGCTGGGTGGACATGGTGGCAGAACCAGTCACAGTCCTGTGAACCACATGACCCTATGTCCTCCATTAGTTCTTCTCTGGCATTTTCTGTTCAGGACAGCTTTAGGGGCACACTCCAGCTTGTCCTTAAGGCTCACCACCTGGGTGTGGTCCTGCCCAGCATCTCATCCAGCTTGCGATCCTCCTGGTACTCTGAGATGCTCTTTTCCTCCTCCATCAGCTGAGGATCCTTTCCCCTGACGAACCATTCCTGGTGGTAGCCCACAGGCCTGACCACAAAGGCCACAGGGAATGTGACATGGGGAGCATAGGTATGCACCACAGTCCAAAACACAGGCCACATGACATCTGTGGCCCAGTTCACACTCCTGGGCCTGGTCCCACTCTCCGCACACTATCCAGGGGCACAGGTGTCTCCACTCCCTGCCGCCCCTGGGACATCACCCTGTGACCTTGTTTTTCTTTAAAATAGTCATCTTCTCTCTGCACAGTAAACTCTCTAGGGACATTTTAAAAAGCACCATTTACTTTGATTCTTTGGGGGACTTTTGTTATAAACCATAAAGAAAAATAAGGAAAATGAAAAAAAGAGAAAGAAAAAATATATAGGCACCATATTCCTTGAAACTAGGAAACAGAAAACTCACAAACTCCAAGTTAAATTTAAGTAATCCCAAAAGCAGGTGAGACCAGCAGAGTCCTATGAGAAACCTAAGAGGAGAGAGGGGCAAAGCCAGAATAAGAGCTCGGCTAGCAGATCTCAGAAGTCACCAACAGCAACAAATGCATTCTCAGAAGAGTGCAATGACCCTAAGTGGGGAGATCTGGGAGCAGGGCTAAGAAGCAACAGGGAGAGGCACCCAGAGTGTCCTCAACAGGGTCCAGGAATGGCATATCATAGCAAGCACAAACAAGTACACACTTGAAAGCAGGGGCTGTTTCCATTTGTGGCAATGGCCAATAAAGAAACAAACAGAAGGAAGCAACGTTGGTTCTAGAAACCCTTTTGAGATAGGTTAGATAGAGAGAGACAGCAGGAATGGCTACCCAGGGGGCACCATATTTGAAGGAAATGGCCCACTGCTTTAGTGACAGAAGGAGCAGCACTGAGTTGCAAAGCCCAGAGATTTTTCCATGTCCTCTTTCTCAGACTCAGCTCACAGCTCTCCCCAACGCATGCACAAAGCAACTTCCTGAACATTATTGGTCTAGAAATCCATCCAAGGCAACTGACAACAAATGTTGAATAGGCATGAGATCCATCCAAACACTCTCAGTGATTAGAAGATTTTCCTGCAGATGAAAAAACACTCTCTGCACATACACTGTTACCAAATAGGCCATCATTAAATTTTAAAACTTATTGCAGGCAGTGACAATGATGAAAAAGACAAAAATATCAGAAATTCCAAAAATTCAAGTGGAAGTGAAACGAGAACTGGAAGAACTCAGCAAAGAAATAGAAGACAACTTTCTTTTTTCAGAAATAAAGAATATACTAGAAGAAGCACAAGAAAAGACAATGCAGATGATACAGAAGATAAGCAGGAGAAAATGGAGCAAATGAAACAGAAATAAAGATAGAGATAGCAAACTGTGTAACAAACTATGAAAAACCATGCAGGAACTCTGGAAATTTTGTCCTCATGAGCCCTTCTTGAGGAAAATAATAAAAGAATGAGTTCTAATCAAACAAGAAGGTATTGGGGGAAGCCTGGTAGTAAGACCATCAGTAAGTAGTGACCCCAAATAAAAGCAGGTCTAGAGGCAAAAAAAATAAAGAAAGAAAGAAGACAAAAAATAAATATTATACACCCTGATGATGTAAAAATAAGAGGAGAAGGGAGAAGAGTGGTGGAATGGGAAATAAGCAAGTTGGTTTCTTCGTGTCCAGTAGCTGGGATCCAGCACTTACTACTTAAAACCAACTGACCAGGGCCATTCCCCACTCTGGCCATTGACATTGCAGGTTTTTAGGATGAAGAAAGCTGTAGAATGAAGACAGGATGTGGGTTTAATTCTAAGTTTCACTAATTTTAAGCACTTATATTACTTTTAAGTTATATTTACCTGATCATAGGGATGTTGATACCTACCTGAAATGATTCCTAAGAATGTTCCATGAAATTTCAAACGTGAAGACACCTAGGCCAGGAACATAGCAGGTGCTCAATGCTCTTACTGGAAATTGCCCAAAGGTAAACTTTGACCAATCCTACGAATCTGTGTGTGTTGTGTAACACCTCCTTAAACTACAGGTGGGAGCCAAGAGCTCTAGTGTCTTTTTTGCCAGGCTAATTTCTGTGTGGATGCTGAGTCTCAGAATGGAAGATACCAGCTTTCTTCTTAGGTTTCCCTCTCTAGAGGAACTGACCCACCAGGAGTAGCTGGAGCTATACCAAGACCTTTTCTTATTTCTTCTAGGTTCCTGCTTTCTTTTTCTTCTTCTTCTTCTTCTTCTTATTATTATTATTATTATTATCATTATTATTATTTTCACACACATTATAAGCATGTAAGCATTATTTTAAAATATTCTTCTAGCCTTATTATTCTTGTGACATTTTTACCTTTACAGTTTTAATTTTTATTCATACTTCTTAAACCTTAAATCTCATCTATTTGTACTTTTTTTTTCTTTTTTTTTTTATCTCATGGTTTTATCCTTTTATCTCAATCTTTCATCTCATTTACTTTTATATTTTTAACCTTTAATTTTTTTTGGTACCTAGCCTTCTACATTTTCTTTTAAGTCTCATTCATTTTATGCTATTGTTATTTTTAAGTTCCTAACCTTTTGCCTTTATTATGATTTATACTCTTTATAAATGCACATTGCTCTTTTATTGTTGTTTTAATCTCCTTCTAACCGCCTGTACTATCCTTCATGATTGAAGTGATCTCATTCATTTTCCCCTTTCTTCTATGAAGATTATGACAAATTTCCGTTCCTTTTTACAATAGCCAGCCAGAGAGTGTTGCCATCACTGTGACAGTTAAAGAATATATGGTCCCATAAGGGGAGGAGATTGGGTCTTTCTTTCTTGTATTTGACCTAAAAGCTACACTCTGTTCCTTCTAGAAGTTACCCCTGCCAACTTAATGATCTTTACTTTATCCCACTTCTTGAAAATCCAGAAGGCCCTCAGGCTAGCCCTCCCTGGAATTCTGATTTTCTGTATAGATGACTCACATGACTAAGGGAATTGAATTGCTTTCTAAAATCTCATACCCTCCAAAATTGTAGGAGAGACTCCTTGTTTTTAAATTCACCATCTCCAAATCAATTAGACCCTGCTGGTTCAGTGTCTATCTGAGGGTTGTTAAACTTTGCTTTAATTGCCTCAAGGGACATATTTTCCCTCTTACTTCCTACCAAGTAGAATGCCGATCACTTAAATAATTTCTAACCCTACTGTATCCTAGGATGTAAGGTATGTTCACCTCCTTTCAGTTAAACAATAACCTCAAGGAAGAAAGAAACCTGACCAGCAACTCCTGATCTCATGGTAAGCTTTTGCAGGTGTAATTGATCCATGCCAGAAAAAAACTAGCAATGGAAGAAGTCTCGAAATAACTACAAAAGATATGCATTTGGTGATTGAAGAACAGGACACTTAAGAGTAACAGCCTTACAAAGAAAGAGCAATTATTCAAACCTTGTAGATCTCGGTCACTTTCTTGCTGAGGCCTTGTAATAATTTCTATTTTAACTGGTTGATTAAAACAAAGTCCTCAACCTAAATAAAACACCTGAACAAGACTTCCAGTGTCAGAACTACTCAAGAATGACATCAACTGCCTGATTTGGGGGCACTGAGTTTGTTACAAACACCTTGGACGTGAGGTCCTTAAGCACAGAGTAACTTATCAATATGTATTTGTTGAAATAATTAAATCAGTGACTCAAAAAATGGTAACTCCCATTGTTACAACCATTTTCTTTATTCTCTGTTATTTTTTGATGTTTCATCTAAATGTACATCAGTTGTCCTTTTGTTTACTAATCAAAAGGGAGACCTGAGTTTCTCGGGTCTGGATTCTATGTCAGGGCAGATAGGTTTTAGGCATGGTTATTCTCCTACTGACAATTGTATTTCTTAAATATCCATTAGGAATAATACAAGATCATTGGTGATCATTTTTTCTGTGGTACTAGGGATTGAACCCAGGGCCTCCCACATGTTAAGCAGTTGCTCTACCACTGAGCTACCACCCTGATGAGTGTTGATGCCAGACATTTTCTTGGCCTTTGATCTGAAAACAAGGATTACATGAGCTCAAGGTGGATGTTTCTATGTCTGGAACAGAGGTTTTGAAGATTTTTCTGTGAAAAGCCCACAGAAGATTTTTCTGGCTTTGCAGAACATACCATCTGTGTTGCAACTACTGAGTTCTGCTATTGTGCGTGAAAACAGCCAATACATAAACAAAGGTGGTTGTACTCTAGTAGAAACCGACTTATGGACATTGAAATGTGAATCCCATGTAATTTTTATGGGTCACAAAATATTCTTCTTTTGACTTTTTCCAATCTGTTAAGAATGTTAAAAAAAAAGAAAGAAATTCTTATCCTTCAGGACATATGAAAATAGGCTTTGGGTAAAAGTTGGCCAGTGACTATGGTTTGCTGACCCCTGATCTAGGAGTTAGTCAAAATATTTTTTGGATAATGGATATTTATTCTGGCCAGTATTTTGTTTATTTTATACCTCAAATCTTGCTATTACTCTTGGGTGATTCAGCTGTCAGGATGTCACCCTTATTATAAAAACAGAGGGGTGTTATGGTTTGGATGTGAGGTGTCCCCCAAAATCTCCTGTTAATGCAAGAATATTTTGAGGTGAAGTGATTCGATTATGAGAATCTGTCCATCCTAGTTTGAATGGACGGGGTGGTAACTGTAGGCAAGTGGGATGTGGCTGTAGGGGTGCCCTGGAAAGGTTTGTGTTCCCTGTGTCCCTGTCTCATCCCCCTCTCCGCTTTCTGACCACCATGAAGTGAGGAACTTTCCTGACTGGGCTGCCTCGCCTCAGTCCCAGTCCCAGAGCAGTGGAGTCGACTGTCTATGAACTGAGACCTCTGAGACCATGAGCCCCAAATAAACTTTTCCTCCTCTAAGTTGTTCTTGTTGGATATTTTGTTCACAGCAATGCAAAAAAAAAGCTGACTAAACAAGGGTATTTGCTCACCACAGTGTCGTGAGCCAAGGCTGACCTTACTAGATAACTTATAGGCTATTTAATCAATGTTGTGAAGAAGCACTACAGATCAAATGCTTCTAAAAACAAAGTCATCATTTTTTGGTAGACAGCCTCCAATATTAAACTAACTTATGGTCAATAACCCTAAGGAACAAGTTAACTAATTTATCCACATAGTCATATTTTGCAAACAATTTAGCTTAGAGAGGGTGCCTGGAAACTATATTTTTCAAGGTTAAATGTTTCATGGGTGTTTACTGAGATGTTTTATGAACAAGATGGGTATTTGGTCCACCTGCTTTAATTTTTTTTTTAAAGAAAAATTATTCTGTTTGTGCTCCGATGGAGAACTTTTGGGGCTCAATTGCCCTTTTGGCCATGCACTGGAGTGTATTCAAATGCTTCCTAAGAAGAATCTTGGCCCGCTGAGGACTCCCTCAACCTGCCTTTTTGCCTATCTGTGTCCTTGCCAGCCCCTTAGCTTTCCTAAGGGAACACCAGTCCTGAGCAGCTGGCTGACCAGTAAGGCTCCATGCATCAGTCAGCAGCATCGCAAGCTTCACTAGGGGCTGAAAAAGACCCAGCCCAACAGAAAAAGACTTTTGTATGGTAAGAAAACTGTCAGGAAGATAGTTAGCCCTGGACTTTCTCTCTTCTAGTGTTTCTAGAACTTCTGGAGATTCAGAGCCACTCCTGATAATCAGATGAAAACCACTGGCTCTCTCAAACCCCCTGATGAAGCCAAGCACCAGGATTGCACTAACCATGTGAGGAAGGATGTTTTCCTGATGGGGCACTGGGATTATCCTCCAGCTCCTGTTCAGGGACAATTGAGTCTTTACTATAAGGCTGTTGTGGAGGACGTTTTTAGTTGTATTGCTCTCATCCTGCAAATAAGGATCCACTGCAGGAATTTCCCTCTGCAGTCTCAGAACAGCCCTGTGCTTGTGGTGAAGAGTCATGTTTTCTTTGGCTTATTTTTTTATATTTATGTTTCTATATATTGTGGGTCATGTAACTTGGAGGGTATCCAGCCCAGCCCCACTTCAGAATCACTGGGGGGCTTTTGCAACATATAGACAATGGCTTAGACCAATTAAATCCCAGTCTCAGGTGCAGGGAGGGGCCTGGGTATTTTTTACAAGCTTCCCAACGTTCCAAAATGCAGTCAGTGTTGACAACCATTGATACCTGGTGAGTCCTCCTCTTGGCATTAACTGCTAAGAAACTTAAAGCCAAATGGGCTGGTGCTAAGCAGTAAATGTACAGAACCTTGGGACTTGCCTTGGTGTCCTCTCTCTCTCTATCTTTGGACACCATCCTAACTCTCAGGTCTCATTTCCCACTTATCAACACATTTTAAATATGACTTTATCTTGTTGTAATGTGTTATATTTTAGATGGAGACTGTTTGCAGATGATCTGCTTGAACTAGCTTAAACCAGAAGGAATGGGGGACATGACAGTATGAGGTGTGACATTGTAATATTATGAGGTTATCTCATGACATGGGAGAAAATTTCATTGGCCCAAGGAAGGGACAAGAACCAAGAAGGACAGAACTATCAGTAACTAAAACATCTTGTTTCTCAGTCTCTCTCCCTTCTCATGCCCAAGGCCCCCTTCTGCTTTCCTCTCTGCATCTGCTTCATTCTCTGAGACTCTGTAGTCTGGCTCTTTACTTGTCTATGAAAATGAGTAAGTTGACATGGCGTTAGTTCAGTCAGTCAGTGGAAAGTGGCTGCTGTCTCCAAATGCCAATCTCAAATTCTCAGGAGAAGGATCACAAGTGGCCCAGCTAGGGTCCATCTACTCCACCAGGTCTATCCCCCAGGGGTACGGGGGAAGGTTAACGAAGTGCAAACCTGAGTTCCAGACCCACCACCAGTTAGAGGAGGGGAGTCAGGGCTAGCACACACCTCTGAACATGGTTCCAACAGCAATATTTGCATAAGCTGCCTTGAGTCTTTTTGAAATAAAGAGTATAAAAAAATGGACTGGGATGCACAACATGAATTATGCTTATCTATCTGAGAATCTGGGCTTAGGATCATGGTAACAGGGCAGAGACAGTAAGAACCCTCCCAGAGAGGGCAAATAGAATAGTATGTAGAGGAGGGTCACAGTGAACATGTTGGCATCTCTAATGCTCCTCAAGCCCACTGACCCCTGCAAAAGTCCCATCAGAGGCCATTGCTGATCCTCACCTTGATAACACACCTGTATGTCAGAGGTGATTCTTGGAAACCTTAGTTATGGCCCATCCACGGCTCTTGGACTCACTTGCCAGACTGCTTCAGAGAAAGGTTGAAAGCAGAGAGCAGTAATTCCACATTAACAGACATGACTGCTCAACAGGGTTCAGTTCACAAATCGGATGATGCTCAACACTGCTGCACAGATCTTGACAAATTTCAACGTCACTGCAGCAGAGTCAGAATTGAACAGGGCCTCATTTGTCAGACTAACATGAGCAACTCAAAACGAAGCTGGTAGTATTCATTGTAGCAGATAATCATCAGGATATAATAATTGTTGCTATGTAGCAATAATAAAAATAGCTGTCGATTTTTGAATACTTACTGTGTACCAGGGCCTGTGCTGACAAATTACTTTCCTTAATCCCTGTCATAACAATATAGAGTGTAAATTTTTGTTAACATTTTATTGAAGCATAATATATTTTTCTAATGCACATAGTACAAATGTTAAACTCAATGAATAGTTGCATACTAAACACACTCTTGGCAACCAGCACTGAGATCAAAAAATGGGGCTGTAGCTCAGTGGCAGAGCTCTTGCCTAGCATGTGCAAGGCACTGGGTTCAATCCTTAGCAGCACATAAAAATAAACAAATAAAATAAAGGCATTCTGTCCATCTACAACTACAAAAATAAATTTAAAAAAAGAAAGAAATGGGGGGCTGGGGAGATAGCTCAGCTGGTAGAGTGCTTGCCTCGCAAGCACAAGGCCCTGAGTTCAATCCCCAGTACCACACAAAAAAAAAAAAAAAAAAAAGAAAGAAAGAAATGGGGTGCCCAAAGGACTTAAAGTTAGCATACTACAGTAACGCAGTCACATCAATGTTTACAGCAACTCAATTCACAATAACTAAATTGTGGAACCAACCTAGATGCCCTTCAACAGATGAATGGATAAAAAAAACTGTGGTATATATACACATGGAATATTTTTCAGCCATAAAGAAGAATAATATTATGGCATTTGCAGATAAATGGATGGAATTGGAGAATATCATGCTAAGTGAAATAAGGCAAGCCCAAAGGCCGAATGTTTCCCCTGATAAGTGGATGATAATATATAATGGGGGTGGGAGTGGTGGGGGGTGAGAGAAGAATGGAGGAACTTTAGATTACGTAGAGGGAAATGAGGGGGGAGGGTATGAAAAATGGTGGAATGAGACAGACATAATTACCCTATGTACATGCATGATTACACGAATGGTATGAATCTACACGGTGCACAAACATAGAAACGAAAAGATGTACACCATTTGTGTACAATGAATCAAAATGCAATCTGTAAAAATAAAAAATTTTTAAAAAAGAAATGGAACCCCACCAACACTCTAGGTCCCTCTCTGGGGTCCCTTCCAGTCACTATGCCTACACAAGGGTGGCTCTTGGCTTAATATCATACAGCATGGATTTGTTTGATCTGTCTCTACTCTACACATATGGAATAATAAATAGGTATTCTTTGGGGTCTGCCTTATGTTTTCTGAGATTTATCCATATTATGGCATGAATGTAAGTGATTTATTCTCATTTCTGTGTAGTAGTTCATTATGTCAACATGCCCAAAATTATTTACTGTTCAGGGATATTTAAATAATATCCTTCTATTTTAAAAAATTATGATTACAGATAGTTTTGCTCTGATCTATACATGCTGTTTGGTGACTGCATGAACACCTTTCCATTGTGTGTGCAATTAGAAATGAAAAACCAAGTAATGAGGTATGCATACATTTAGTTTATTTGATACTGATAAACACATCACCAAAACATTGTACCAAGTCACATTTGTGCCGGCAATGAGAATGCATCTTGTTCCGCATCCTCACCCACCTCCATTTGGAACTTTATAAAAGTCTTTTATTTTTTTTCTTTCAAACCATTCTAGTGAGTATGTAGAGGTACTCTGGCTTTAATTTGCATTTTTGTGATAATGAGTGAGGAGAGTACCTTTTCATGTTTGGCTTTATTTATTTTATTTTACTAATTTTCTTTAGTATTTATTTAGTCACTTGAATGTTCTCTTTGTGACGTGTCTATTCAAGACTTTTGCCCAGTTTTTTTTGGGGGGTGGGTGTTCTTTTCTAATTGATTTGTGAGAATTCTTTGTATGTTCTGTACACAAAGTCTTTGTTGGCTATAGGTATCAAACTCTTTTCCCACTCTATGCTTTACATTTTTAGCCTCTTACTGGTGTCTTTTTAAAAAACAAAGTTCTTAAATATAATTTATCATACGTTTCTTTTTCCAGCTAACAGTTTTTGTATCCTTTTAAATAAATCTTGGCCTACTCAAGGGTTATGAAGATGTTATCCTGTATGTTCTTCTACAAAGTTATCTTTTATACTTACAGCTGCTTTTCATCTGTATTTGATCTTTTGCTCAGCGTAAAAGAGAAAGAGTAAAGTTACTGTATTTTCTATATAATTGACTAATCAACATTTACTAAATAAACTATCCTTCTTTTTCCATGTACTGCCTTAACCACAAATCAGGTATTTATATATGTGTTTCTATTACTAGAATGTTTGTACCATTGGTAAGTTTTTCTATCTTTATGATAGTTCCATACCATCTAAATTACTATAAATGTATAAGAGATCTTGTCATCTGGTCACGTAAGTTGTCCATTCTTCAAGATTTCCTAGGCTATTCTTGCCCCTTTGAATTTCCACATGAATTTTGAAATTAGCTTAATTTTTCCCAAAAAATGTCATGATTTTATTGGAATTATACAGAGTCTGTAGATTGGTTTGGGAAGATAAGGCATCTTGCAATATTGAATTTCCAATCCATGAACATGATATATCCTTCCATTTGTTTAGATCATCTTTAATTTCTCTCAATAGTATCTTTCCTTAGAGTCAATCCTAGGGATTTTATGTTTATTGATGCTGTAAGAAGCGGAATATTTTATTTTAATTTTTTACTTGTTAGTCACCAATAGACGTGCAATTGATTTTTGTAGATTGACCTCATATCTGGCAAATTTACTAATTATACTTAGTAATTCTAATAGTTTATTAATTCTCTAAAGCTGCTGTAACAAATTACCACAAACTTAATGACTTAAGACAACAGAGGTTTATTCTCTCATAATTCTAAAAGCCAGAAGTCCAAAATCAGTTTTGCTGGCTAAAATCAAGGTATCTTCAGGGCCACACTCCTTCCAGAGGCTCTAAGAAGGAAGTCGTCCCTGATCCCTTCCACTTTCTGGTGACGCCAACATCTCTGGAAGCCACATCACTCCATCTCCAATCCCAGCCTCTATCTCCCCTTCCGTCAGTGTGTGACCAACATCAGCCTCCCTCTTACAAGGACACTTGTAATGCCAGGTAGGGCCACCCAGGTAACGGATCACCTCGCCATCACAAGGTCTCTAAGTTACACTGCAAGGATCCTTTCTCCAGTAAAGTAACATTCACAGGTTCTAGGGATCAAGACCTGGTATCTTGGGGACTGGGTTGGGGGCAATTTTTTCAGCCTACCATAATTCATGAATTTTTTTGGATTTTCTAAGTACATAACCATGACATCTGTAAAAAAAAAAAAAAAAATGACAGCTTCATTTCTTTAAGATTGATTATTTTTATTATCTTTTTATGTACAGATGTTCCTCCTTTTTATGTACAGATATTTTTATTATCTTCTTTTATGTACAGATTTATGATGGGGTTATACCCTGATAAATCCACTGCAAATTTAAAATATCCTAAGTCAAATGTATTTACTACACCACGCCCACCAAGCACCCTGGCTTAGCAATGTGTACACTGCAAGGCGGGTGGTTCACCCTCGTGATGGCATGGCTGACTGGGGCTGCGGCTAGCTGCTGCAGCCCAGCATCTCAGGAGCATCCCTCACACTGCGATCACTAGTCCAGCAGACGATCAAAATGCAAAATCTCAAGTACGGTTTCTACCAAACGCATATTACTTTCACACCATCATAAAGTCAAAAAGTTCTAAATCGTGTCATGATAAATCGGGGGCCACCTCGATGAAAGTATTAAATTCACACAGACAGTAAGACAGAAGCAGAACAAGAGTTCAGGGTTTCTGCTTTGGGATCTAACATTTGTTCCTCATTTCTCTTCACCTTGTGGCCCTGGTACCACACTGGCCTGCTGGAAATTGGTCCTAAAAAGGCCAGAGCCCCATGAATTTCCAGACAGGGTGGTGTCAATTCCAAGCAATGCTGTGGATCCAGGGTTGCAACCAGGGCAGGTGTGTGGCAATGCAGTTCTACCAGGCTCCTTCCTCCCTTAGCCTCAAAAGGGTCTTGGCTTGGGGCTTATGCTCTGGGGCCACCATATTGAAATTTTTAATAGTCTTATCTTTGTGCATTTTTTAAGTGAGTTCTGATGGGAGAGACAATGGAAGTCTGACAAGGGCTTAGGACCTCAGCTCACTCATG
The DNA here is from genome assembly GCF_902686445.1 of Sciurus carolinensis. Taxonomy (NCBI): domain Eukaryota; kingdom Metazoa; phylum Chordata; class Mammalia; order Rodentia; family Sciuridae; genus Sciurus; species Sciurus carolinensis. Next base: position 65,506,890 of record NC_062223.1, read on the forward strand.
GTCCTGCCTCCTCTGACCTTCCCAAGACTGTTCCCAGAGTGCTCTGTAGGGCCTCTCCTCCAGGTCCCCCGCCATGGTTGGCACAGGGGAGTGAGAGTCCAGTACACACCCCAGGGGAGTCCTGAGAGGAGGGCTGAGCAGCACCATTTGCATGTGGAGGAAAGTCAGCAGAGGCCAGGACTCCCTAGCAGGGCCTGGCCTTCTCATTCACCCAATCCAGCTACCAAGTGACCCAGCACCAATGCTTCAAAATTTGTGAGGGAACCCATCTGCTGTGGATTGGAGTGGTGAGCCAGGCAAGGAAAGACTCCTGGTTTCATTTCTTCAGTTCCCACCCTTAGCAGCCTCGGGATGCCTCAATCCTCAGACTGGCAGCAGGAGGAGGTGGTGGCCCTGGGTTAGGAGTATATGTGCATCTTTCATCTCAGGGCTTCATGTGCAGGGAGGAGCCACACACTTGCCTACAAGTATACTCCCACTCTGGAGACCTCCCTTAACCAGCTCCATTCCTGGGGAATCCTTTCTTCCTTCTTCCCTTTCCTAGCCTGGCTTGGGCCTGTCTCTTCTGGACAGCTCAAGACACCTCCAGAGAAGAGTTGCAAACTATCAATGGTAAATTTCAGTGATTCCACATGCCAGTCAAGTGCTCTTATATTTGCATTTATATTTGCATTGCATGATAAAAAATGAACTGTAAAATCCATGGTAATAATTGAAAACCTTAATTTTTCTTAGAATGACATTAAATAACAAATGAAAAACACCGTGACAAGTTGAGAAAGAGACCACGGAAGAGAGGAAAAAGCTTTATCTGTAACTGCCCTTTTTTCCTGCTTTTTAACCTTGAGGCTTCACATTTTCATTTTGCACCAAGTCTCACAAATTATGTCACAGCTCCGGTTACAACTGCTCCTTGGCTAAGCCAACACTGCAAGCCTGCAGCGGACCCCAAAACCAATGTCTAGGACCCAGCCTCATAGTAATGTGACTTTCTGTGAGTGCCCCATGGTGACTCACAGCTCAAGACTGTATATTTCTCACTTGTCTGAATGCAAAGTAAAAGTGGCTATTTTTATAGAACAAAAGCCAGGGGAAAATATGGAATTCAGCCCATCTGTATGCATTGCTGCACCTGAGACACTCAGCACACATAATAAATCTGTCTTTGGAAACTTGCTCCTTTGCAGTTTTGACACAGATAAATGACAAGTATTAAATCTTAAGGGAAAAGAACCAGCTGCTGTGGTTGTTGAATTACTGAGACATAAGCCTCTAGGCCTGCCAATGTGAAATATCAGCCAGAGGCCTCCCGGAAAAGGGTGCAGGTGAGCTGGGAGAATGTCAAAGGTGACCTCAGGATGTCTCTGTCTTTACCAACCCAGAGTAATTGAGGGTCCTGTCTAATCTCACTGAATCTGAACTTTGGAAGTCATTACCACAAACCTGGATTTAGACCAGTAAGAGGACCTTTTTGGGTCACATGTCATACACTAAACCAGTGTTTAAGAACTTGAATTGCTGTCTGATGGAATTTTTCCTTATGCAGAATAAGGTACCTGGTGAGAGAGCAAGGACTAACAATCAACATAGTTGTTCATTGTTCAGCACAATGGTGTTGGTAGGAGTCAGGACAATGTGGATAATTCTAGAAAAATAGAGCTAAAGACAGCTGATCCACCCCTTCACCAGAGCAGAGCATTTTTTTTTTTTTTTGGGCCTCTTTGTTTTCACATCTCTAGTGCTCCATATGTTGCATGACTTAGAGTAAGGACTCAAGATACTCTTTAACATAATTAAATTCAGTCCAAATCTTTCTTTAGATAGGGGGGGCATGCCATGGACAGTGTTGATGATATTCTCAAAATCATACAGCTGACTAATGGCAGATCTGGGACCAGAATCAAGACCTTCTGATCCCAGTGGGAGTGGTTCCTATGATATCACACTTAGGAAGAAAATTGGTGTCATTCTCTTGGAAGAGTATACTTGATCCACAAGAATGGAAAAGAATCTCAGCAATGAGCTGCTTCACAGAATGTCAGCATCCTTCAACTGCATCCCAACTGTGCTTCCCAGAGTAGCTGTGAGGAATCCTCACACACAAAACATGTGTGGATGGTTCACTGTTAGCCAAGGCTCATTCATTTCAGTAAATGCACAGCAAGGACTAATGCCTGAGATCTCAAGAGCACAGTCTTTGGCAATACACAGATATGGGCAAGTTACAAATCCTTTCTCCATTTTAGTTCCAAATCCATAAAATGGGGTGGCAGTAGTGCCTTCTGTAGGAATGGCCCAAGGATTATGCAAGATAATGCATGAAGAGTAATGGTAAATAGTCTCTGTCTTTATAGGAGTCAATGCATAGCACCATCTCTGGTAATTGGGCCTGGCACATGGTTATCAGTATTGCTATTAATTCTTTTCAAACCTGGCCAAAAAAAAAAAAAAAAAAGAAAAGAAAGAAAAAAGAAAAAAGAAAGAAAGAAAAGAAAGAAAAAGAAAGAGAAACGCAGGAACAAACCAGGAAAAAGAGACATTTGCTCCTAGCACAAGGAGTGTACTCAATAAATACAAGCTCTGAGGGAAGGTAATGTTATCCCTGGAGTTGTTACTTCCATCACTAATAGTACTAGACAGTCTGTGGTTCCTGCATATCAGAGTCAAACAGCTCTACCTTAGGGTTCGGCAGGACTCTGTCCCTGGCAGCCTGGCCTGGCCCAGATAATAGGGCTGGGTGTTATCCTCATTTCCTCACCATCCCAAACCTGGCAGGCTGGTTTCAAGGATCTGCAACCAGGCTGTCTCTCAGGGCCCAACAAGCAGAAGTGTCCAGGCTCACAAAAGTCCCTGCTTAATTAAGTGCTCTGCTCTTATCATCTTGAAGTTCTTAATAATTTTTGAACAAGGGGCCCACATTTTCATTTTCTACTGAGCCTTGAAAATGACACAGCTTGTCCTGCTACCTGGTATCCTAGGGCTCCCTGTGACTGGTGTCCTGAACCTACCTGGCTCCTGGGCCCTTCCTTAAGCCACATCCCACTTTCTGTTCCCTGAGCATCATTTCTGACACATGCAGACACAATCGAGACTGCAGCCCTGGGAAACTTGGTGTAATTTAAGTAGTCAGACCATAGGGATCTCTTCACCTGGAAGCTGGGTTTGCTAGAACTGTGCCTGTGTGTGTATCACCCACTTAGCGTTTAAATATGCTAGAATGCTGTGTACTATTTTTAACTTGCCCCATCTCATTAAATTCTTCCAATAGCTTGATAAGATATGTATTATTTTTCCTGTTTTATAGAGAAGAAGATTTCAAAGTTCAATGAAATCTAATAGCAGATCAAAAATCAAACTAGGAGCCAGGCACAGTGGCACACACCCCTAGTCCCAGCAGCTCAGGAAGCTGAGGCAGGAGGATCACAAGTTCAAAGCCAGCCTCAGCAACTTAGCAAGGCCCTAAGCAACTTAGCCAGACCCCATCTCAAAATTTAAAAAGGGTTGGGGATGTGGCTCAGTAGTAAAACACCCCTGGGTTAAATACCCACTACCTCTCCAGTATCCCCCAAAAACTCAGACTAGGATATGAAAGTGTGTCTGGATCTACAGCCAGGGACTGCCAGGTCCAGAGTGACCAAACTTGCAGTTCCAGCAATGGGCAAAGGGAAATTAGGAAAATAAAGACTCACAAACACAGACTTTGAAGATAAAGCTGGGATTAGGTGGAGTACTGCTCTCTGATGGAGAAGCAGATCTAAAGAGTTACACCAGTAATCTTTATTTATATACGTCTCCTTATCAGGTTAAAGACTATGCAAGCATTATTCTTTGTATTCAGGAAAGTTACACAAACTAGGACATCTATGCATCTTTTCCACAGTTGCAAAATGCAATGTTAGGAGCTTTGTGTAGCTCTCAGGAAAGTCCATTGTTCAAACTTACTGTGAAGCAGGCAGGCTCGGGAATAATAGAGCTGGTGAAACATTGTGATTGTTTAACCCAAGAATTCCTCTATTCCCAGGAGCTATGTGCTTGAGATCAAGGTCAGAGCTGATAGTACTCTTGCACAGAGCCTCCTCATGCAGGGCATTACCATAGCAGCTAAGCATCCTGTGCCCTTGCACAGGAACATTCCCAGGCACCAGGCGTGCCACAGCCATGAGGTCATCAGAGACCCCCAATCTCAGTCACTGCTCTCCCATCCTGTGTCACCGCTCTCCACATGGACCTAGTCTGCCTCATCATGCCCAGTGGTGCTTTCCTATGTCTGCATTCATTCCCTCCTACCAGCACACCTGCAAGAGATCCCTCACAGTCTGTGCCCAACCTTAAGCTTCATCCCCATGCCATTTCTCTGGAGCCCCCACCCTCCCAGTGTTGACAGGAGGTATTTTACCAATGTAGACAAATGGAGGGCCTGTAGATTCCAGTAAGCCACAAACTTGGTGTCTTTTAAAGCAAAAGAAATTCTTGTTTCTCTTGCTTTTGGAATGCAGAAGTCTGAGTCAATATCACTGTGCTGAAATGGAGGGGTGGGCAGGGTCTCCCACTCCTCCGAGGCTCTAGGCAAGGTTTCTTCCCTGTCCTTTCCAGTTTTTGGTGGCTGCCTGCTCACCTTGACCTGTGGCCACAGCGCTCCAGTCTTCAACACCAAGCATCCTTGAGCCTGCTCGCTTCCCACGGCCTTCTCTCTGTATGGCAAGTCTCCCTCTGCCTCCTTCCACCTTCTAAGGAAAGACGTGATTGAGCTTGGGGCCCATCTGGATAAGGATCTTTAACTTAATCACATCAGCAAAGACCCCTTCTCTTTATCATCTAAGGTAACACACATTCCGGGATGTGGATATGCTTCCGGAGTGGGCGAGATTTTCCAGTTTACTGAAGTCTGCACATTTACTAATAGTTGCAGAGTTAGGTAGGAAAAGGAAGATTTCTTTGGCCCTGTCAGAGGCTTTAGCCTCCAAGCACTACAGCCCTCCCAAGACAGCCAGCTCCCCTGTACTTAGTCAGAAAGACAGCGAAGAGGAGGTTTGGGGAGAAGGAGGCAGGGATCTCTGTGTGAGGCCCCCAGGGCAAAAGGACATGGGGCAGAAGCGAAAGTTGAAAGTCAAGTGGCCCTCCGACACTCTCCATGTTCCCTTCTCACTCGCATTCCCCAGATTTGCAGATCGATTATGTGTGAAAACCATGGGCTGCCACCCACCCTGCTCTGGGGCCCTGGTGTTTTCAAACAGTGGCTAATACACCATCTTCCCCTCTTGTCCCTCTGCTGCTATTACTTTTTTTTCTCTTCTTACTCAGGTAGAAACTTTCCATTTCTGCTTCCCCTCTTGGTGCCCACCTTCTTCTTCACCCTTCATGCTGGGAAAGCCCTCCCAACCTGGCAACCCACAGTCAGTCATATTCAAAGGGGAGAGAACAGAGTACCTGCTCCTTGGAAGAAAGAGGGAGCATATGCCTAGGAAGCAAATGCCCCAGCCAGGCCGCAGCCCCTGGGGAGATCTGGGTCAGCCCTGGAGCCACGTGGGAGGGCTCCCCCCTGGGGCTGCACCCCTGAGCAGGGCTGTGGACTCAGGAAGTTGGCTCTCAGGAAGCAGGCCTGGATGGCCTGTGTGAGGAGGGCCGAGGAGAACCGAGGCCACCTATGGAATGAACTCTGCCATGCGATGAATGCAGGTTCACCAGCAATGGGGCAGGGTGACCGTGGCATGAGAGGCAAGGATTTAACTACTGGTCCCTCTGTATCAGGCACTGGTACAGCCTTGAACCACGAGTGGCTGGGCTGAGTCTCCTCTAACTTTATCTGTGTGTACTGCTCTAGACCTTTCCACCTATTCACATGTCTCTCCTTCTGAGAAGGGAGAACCTGATCTCCCACATCCTGGCACCAGAGTGGACATACTAACTACTTACATGTTTTTTCTTCAAAGAGCAGCTATTGTCAGCTAAGCTGCTATCATTCTAGCTAATCCTGACCTGATTTGCTACTGCACTAGTCTGTGTAGGGGCTTTATCTTGCCTGTCAGTAGAAGGTAGGTCAATACTAGTTGGTACTCAACCAGAGAAGCAGAACTGTGGTGTGTGTGTGTGTGTGTGTGTGTGTGTGTGTGTGTGTGTGTGTGTATGAGAGAGAGAGAGAGAGAGAGAGAGAGAGAGAGAGAGATTAAGAAATTTTAAGAGATTTGCCTGTCATTTTAAGGGAATTGACCTATGCATTGTGGAAACTGGTTAAAAGGTCTTGGTCAGACTGTCTCTGTGTCTGATGCCTGAGCTTTAAGTCTCCAGCATCAGGAAGCAAAGATCATGAGCAGGCTGGAACCCCATGGCCACAATCTGGGACATCACAAGGACAGCCTGAAACTCATCTCTCTTGTTGTCCCTGACTGGTGAAGAGGAAATCCTGGGCAGGCCAGGGCCCTTGTCTTGTCACTGAACTACACACTTACACACTGGGCCCATCTGTGAGTTTACAGCAAGTGAGTGAGCCTGCATCTTGGCACCATCTGAGTGCTACCTGGCTGGCTACTGTCTCCCGTCTGACCTCTAAAGGCTCAAGAGGATCTCCCTGGGACCCACCCTAACAGGGAACATGTGGAAGGGGCATGGACAAGCCAAGTTGGCTCTCAGGAAGCAGGCTGTGTGAGGAGGTGTGCGTGTAGGAAGGTGAATGAGCTGTATTCTTGGGAGCGAGGAGGTGGAACTGGGCACAGGGAAAAGCTGGACCAAGGCGACATCACAAGAATGGGTGTGGCATGGAGCTTGGAGCCAGGACATCCTTCAGGTTGTCCAGAGTCGCCTCCAGGAAGAGCAAGCAGAGGGGTAAACGGGCACAGGAAGATTCAGCTGGGAGCTATCACAGCCCCCACTCTTGGCAGCTGAAGGAAATGAGTGCCTGGGTCCCAAAGCAGGGATCCGGTGGGCACCACAGCATCCAGGACAAATGCCCTCACCTGTGAGGAGACCACAAAACATCTGCTGGGCAACGTGCATGTGGGACCACAAACCTTGGTCTGTGTGATAGGAATTTTCTTTTCTCTTCTTTTCTTTGTGTCTTTTACTGGTGCTGGGGATTGAACCAGGGCCGCTTAACTACTGAGCCACCTCCCCAGCCCTTTTTATTTTTTTTTTATTTTGAGACAGATTCTCACGAAGTTGCTAAGGCAGGGCTCAAGCTTGCGATCCTCCCGCCTCAGCCTCCTGAGTCTCTGGGATTAGAGGTGTGCACCACTGCGCCCATCTGTGCTCCCCCTTTCTTGAGGGTTGTTGCTCAGTGGTTGCTCCCAGTCCCATATTCAGTCCTCCCCAGGAGAACCTGGGCTCAGAAATGCAAAATTCTAGGAAGCAGTAGGAGTTTCCTACAGAGTGAGCTTAGAGAGCCAGGCTGCCACCTCCCCTCCAGAGAGACTGCTGAAGAGCCTCATTCCCTTTGCTCTCCTGGGCATGGGCTCTGGCTGCCTCCTCTAACTCCCTTGCCTAGTGACAGTGCAGGATCTATGAGTAGCAGAAAATCCAGTAAGTGGCTGGCATTCTGTCATTTCCCATACCACCCCCTTACACATAGCTACTCTTAAAAAACATCCTCAAAGTAAAATTATCCTTTGAATTTGAGAGTCACCAAGAAAAGCATAGACAAATGCAGAAAATGAGTACACCCTTCCAGCAATTTCTTCATCTGTGAATGGCTCCATCTAGTCGCACGAGCTGGAATCGAAGGAGTCTCTAGATACTCTATCCTGCAGCATTCATATCCCCCCACGCTGTCCATTTTACCTCTTGACGCACTCCGTCTCCCTCCTGTTAGATCCTCCTTCACTGCCCATGTCGCCCCACACACTGCTATCATCCCTTCCTCCTCAGGGCCCCTGCAGTGGCCTCTAAATTTGTCTTCTCACATCCACTCCTGCCCCCTTCCAATCTGTTCGCCATTCCATAAACAGAATGGTCTTTTAAAAATACAATTCTGATCATGTGTTTCCTGTCCCTAAATTCCTTCAGTGTCTTCCCACCTATTGTGTTCAGAATAGAGAGCAAGTTCTTAACGTGGTCTGCTGCCTTGACAAGGCCACTGAGGCCCCAGGCCTCCCCTGCTCTCCCCTCTCACCACCTTCTCCCACCCTACTCTCGTCCCCAGCTTCCGCTGCATAATATGTCGTGTGGTTTCCCCAGCAAACTTGTCAGACTGTCAGGCAGGAACCCGTAGCTGTAGCACTTTTTCTTTAACTATGTGATCTTAGGCAATATGCAAAAGCTCCCTGTGAAAATGGAGGCTATAATAGTACCCATAGCCCTGGGAGTAAATGAGACCATCACAGACCGCACTTGGCAGCAGGCATCCTCTGCTTGCTCGGAAATGTCAGCTAGGGCTGCCACCCATGCTCAGGTCTCAGCCCAGCCCTCCCTGGGGCCCCTTCCCCACCAGGTGCTCTGTGGCCTCCTGAGCCTGCCTTTTGCAGCTCGCTGCAGCGTGCATTGGCCCACCCTCTGCTCTGGGGCATCGACCCCATCAGGGCAGAAACTGCCTGTCTGCTGGCTATATAGCCCCAGATCCTAGCCCAGCTTCTCAAAATAAACATTCCCCCTTCTGGCAGAGTCGAGAGGGTGTAGGTACAGGATATGGCACATGTTTCTGTCACCACATATGGAAGTGAAAAATTGGGAGGCAAGAGAAGACATCTGAGACGTGTCCCGGAGAGACCGCCTAGTGGCTGGTTCTCCTGAGCCCTTAGAGAGGCACTAATGTACCCAAGAATGTCCCCCAGATGCTGTGCAGGTGCATTTGGTGCTCCCCACTGGGCCTGTGGACCTCAGCAGCCCTCCACACTTCAGAGTGCTCATGGCAAACCCGGCCTGGCTACAGGGTCTTGTTGCTCACATTTCCACAGCTTCATTATGGAACATGTCCACACACTGTGAACACTCCTCTGTGACTAAACCAGAGAGGGCACAGGGATGCCATGAGAAAGTCCTGTATTATGAGTAGGGAAGACTGAATTCAAGTCTCAGTGTTGCCGTTAATTCTCCCTGTGGCCTGGCCCCTCACTTTGACCCTGTGATTCATTTTACTTATTCGTAGCATGACACATTGAGACAAATGACCTGTTTTCTGCAAACTGAGTAATAGGCTATCTCTACCTCTCTGACATCAGTTCTAGGAAACATGGAATCCTAGTTCAGCACACATATGGGAGTGGGTGAGGGGTATCTATCCACCCCTCCCAAGCTGGGAGTCAGGCACAGAGACAGACTGCTATGTGGCATTGGGTTAGGAGAAGTGTCAATGCCAGGCAGAGCCACACAGTGACTGACTGGGGCAGTTGAGCTCCAAGCCTTGCAGAAGGAACTGGTCTACAGAGAGGAGAATGGAACAGAGGTACATGACCCCTGACAGGTAGAGCAGCCTCCTGGTTACTCAGTCTCTGCAAATCCCAGTTGTAATTGCCTCATTTGGGTGCCCAAAAATTCCCCTGATGCCTTGACTCAAGTGAGGTTCAGGCCATTTCTATTCCTGTAACCAAATGAGTGCACAGCCCAGCTCCCAAGCATGGTCTGAGCCAACACCCGGAGCTGAGTGGATGACTCTCCAAATCAAGAATGGGTTTCAGGTGCATGGGAGACATCTGCAGGTGACTGACCTGGGACTGTGGCACTGGATACCAGCCACCGGCGTTACCCTGGGCTATGAGCTACACCTCAGAGCTCAGCCCAGGTGAGAAATCACCAAAAGGATCAAATCAAAGGACCTGGAGAGGATGGCAAGGCAATTCCTTAGTAATTATCCAAAGACTTCTTATTTTCTTAAATATGGTTTTAGGAGAAAACTCACAGGGCATTTTACAGATGCCATTCCTATAAGTCAAAAGGCATGTATTTGGAACAGATGTTTGCACTACATAAAAAACATCATTTGGGGTCTCAGTTCTCTCTCTAGCCTCACTACCAAACTCTAGCATGGTACAGAGTAGGTTCCTGATAGAGATCAATGACAAAGGAACTTGCTTTGAGCTGAGGACTGAAAGCACTCTATTATCCCATTTTACAGATGAGGAACAGGGACTTTGCAATCTAGGGTCATTCAGCTAATACTTGGTAGTCTGAAGCAGTCTAAATCTAGACAGCCTGACTCCAGGACCCTTGACTTATCCTTTAGGTTGTATTTCATGCTCCACTGACTCATCTTTGGACAGAAAAGAATGCAAGGTGGGCAGGGGTCTGTATTATTTTCTGGGATCCAAGGGTCTAGAGGGGGACTTGGAGCCTATCACTATAGCATATCAATAGAAGTGGTGTAAAAACTTGTGACTTGTCCACCCTTGCTGAAAGCCCCAAAAAATGTTTTTTACAAGTGCCTTAACCTTTCACAAGCATTTTTTTTTTTTTTTTTTTTTTTTTTTTTTTTTTTTTTTTTGCCGGGGTGCGGAGGGAGACGACGGTGAGAGAGTTGGGGAAACCTAGCTTACGCACTATGAGAGTTCTCTTGCCTCCTGAGTTTTGGTTTCACAACCATAAAATACAGGTGGATGAGAAGCTTCTCACATCTCCTCTCACATCCTCCACTTCCAGATGATTCTTACAGTTCATCTGAATTCTCTCCACAGAGGAGAAGCTTATTTAAGCTTCAGGTTACATAATTTAGCAGCTGGCACATGATAGGCCCTCAGTAAATGTCCCAGAGTAATTTAAGGGATGCCTTCAGCATTTAGAATTCCTCATCATGTCTGTGTCTAGCCCCATAATTTCCTAACATTCAGTGGGTTGTGGTAAAGACTGTGGTTTATGAAAAATATTTCAGGGATCAAATCCTGACCAGAGGGCATGAAATCCCTGGAAGGAAGAGCCCAGAATGTCATCGACGCTGACAAAGAGACTGACTGCAGAAAATAAAACCAGACCGATCTCACTCATGAATATAAATGTGGAAATCCTAGACAAAATGCCAGCAAATTGAATTCAACAGTATATTAAAAGAATAATTTACCACAACCAAGTTGGTCTTACTAAAGAATGCAAAGCTGTTTTAATATTAGTCAATCTGTTTATGAAACACATCAATGGATCAAATAAGAGAAACCGTATGATTATCTCAACAGGAGCAGGAAAATCATTTAAGAAGATTCAACACTGATTCCTAACAGGGATATCCTCTACAATACTGGGAATAGATGGTCCAAGTAGACAGGTGTGGGTTATTTGTTTTGTGTTGTTTTTGTTTTTAAGGAGGAGGGCACTCCACATCTGAATGCCTTCCCTGTGTTTGGGAAATTCACCCACTTTCTGAGTTTGGGTGGGAGACAGTACTACCTTCCACAGTAGAAATGGAGAAAATGCCAGATTCTCGTTGTTCTGGGTATTGGCCCCGTCCTTGAAGCAACCGTGAGGTGCTTGACCCAAGTCGAGATGATCGAGTAAAGAAGCCAGGGAACAGAGAGTTGTTTTGTGGTGGCTCCAGTAACAGCAGCAACATCAGTTTCCAGGGACACAGTAGTTGAAGCACAAGTGCGGCATCCGGGCTGCCGGGGCCAGAGCTTCATGGGTTCAGGCGGTGGCTTCCCCCATTGAAAGATGGCGGCCGCCATTTCTCTTACAGTGTCATGATCTGGGCTGTGGCTCCCTTTCTTCCTGACTTTCTGGTGATTCTCTGAGCTATCCAGAATCCTGTTGATAAATTTATTTCCTGCTTAAATCAGTCAGTCAGTTTCCCCTGTGGCAGTCAAGAAATGTTTAAAGATACAGAAGTCCATCTCTTAACATGATAAAGAATATGACTTATTTTTTTAAACTTATTTAACTTATTTTAACTTATTTAATTCATAAATAATAATTCCCATTGAAACAAGGAGAAAAACTCAAACTGCCTCTAATACCAACAACATTTTTTGACTGTGTATCCATTTCTTTTTTTTTTTTTTTTTTGCAGTGCTGGGGATCAAACCCAGGGCCTTGTGCTTGCAAGGCAAGCACTCTACTGACTGAGCTATCTCCCCAGCCTTCCATTTCTTTTTTTAAAGTCAGCTTTATTGAGGTACAATTTGTATATGCTAAAAGTTCCCCCCTTAAAAACCCTTTAATTTGAAGAGTTTGGGCAAATATACGCAGCCATTTAAGTACCACAATATTCAATATATATGGTATTTCCATCACTCCAAGAAGTTCCTTCAGGCTCCTTTGTATTTAACTCTCTGTCCCCCCTATCCTGAAACTCACTGTGCTGATTTCTGTCCCTATATTTGGCCTCCTCCAGAATGTCATGTAAGTAAAATCATGACAGACTTTTTTTTACCTTGCTTCTTTCACTTAGCCTACTGATTCTGAGATTCATCCATGTTGTTGCATGGGTAGCATTCCATCATATGAATGAACCAAAATTTATGTAGCCATTCAGTGATTGATGGATATTTGAGTTATTTTCAGGTTTTTACTATTATAAATAAAGCTGCTATAAACATTTGTACTTTGAGTTTTGGATAAAAACATTTTTATTTTTCTTGAGTAAATACCTAAGAGTGAGAATGCTGAGTCACATTAAATAACTGTTTAAATTTATAAGAAATTACCAAATCTACACTATTTTGTATTCCCACAAACACTGTCTGGAAGTTGCAATCCTCTGGCATCTTCACCAGCACCAGTATGACCGATCTTCTCATTTTAGCTCTTAGTAGATGTACACTGGTATTTTGGCTTGAAGATGTTGAGCATCTTTTCATGAGTTGTTTGCCAACAATATATTTTTTTTGGTGAAGAATCTATCCAAATTGTTCACATATTTAATTATTTGGTTGTCCATCTTGTTATTGAGTTAAAAGGATTCTATATTCTTGATACAAGTTATTGGTCATATTTTGTTTCAAAAATATTTCCTTCTGATCTGTGACTTGTCTCTTCTCTTTCTTACAAGTGTCTTTCTAAAAGCAAATGTTTTTATTCTAATAAAGTTCTTTTTTATCATTTTTTGCTTTTCTGATTCATACTTTTTGTGTCCTATGAAATTGTTGCCAAACACAAAGACATAGGACTTTTTTCTTTTATGCTTTCTTCTAAAAGTTTTATAGTTTTAGTTCTTACATTTAAGTCTATTATTCATTTTGAGTAAATTTTGTATATAGAGTGAGAAAAGGGTCAATGTTCATTTTTTTGCATGGGATATAAAAATCTTCCAGAATACTACTATTACTTAGCATTGTTCTAGTTAGCATAATGAGATCCAAAATGTAAGTAAGTGCATTTACTATACAGGAGAGAAAGACCATCATTCTTTGTAGTCAATATGATTCCATACCAAATAAACTCAAGAAAATACATGGAAAATTCATTTAAAATTTTGGATGAAATGATTTGTTACAAATAAATATCAATAGCTTTTCTAAGTAACAGTAATCCTTTAAAGGATATAATAGAATAGTAAAGAATACCATGAACAATCACAACAAATGACCAAAAACACCTATAAATAATCTTAAAAGAAAGTTCAGGGCTTATATAATAAAAATAGAAACATTCTATATTTTTATTTAAAAAATATTTCTATTTGTTCTTTTTAGATAGACATAACAGTAGAATGTATTTTGACATATACATACATGGAGTATAACTTATTCTAATTAGGATCCTATTCTTGCCTTGTATCTGATTTGGAGTTTCACTGGTAATGTATTCATATATGAACATAGGAAAGCTGTATTTGATTCATTTGCTCTCTTTCTTATTCCCATCCCCCTGACCCTTTCCTTCTTTCCCCTTTGTCTAATCCAATGAACTTCTATTCTTTCCAACCCCCCTTATTGTGTGTTAGCATCCACATATCAGAGAACATTCAGCCTTTGGTTTGGGGAATTAGCTTATTTTATTGAGCATGATAGTCTCCAGTTCCATCCATTTACCAGCAAACACCATAATTTCATTCTTCTTTATGGCTGATTAATATCCCATTGTGTATATATGCCACATTTTCTTTATCCATTATTCTGTTGAAGGGCAGCTAGGTTGGTTCCATAGTCTAGCTATTGTGAATTGAGCTGCTATAAACGTTGATGCATCACTGTACCATGCTCATTTTAAGTCCTTTGGGTATATATTGAGAAGTGGGGTATCCAGGTCAAAATGGTGGTTCCATTCCAAGATTTCTGAGGAAGCTCTATACTGCTCTGCAGAGTGGTTGCACCAATTTGCAGTCTAACCAGCAATGTATGAGTGTACCCTTTTCCCCACATCCTTACCACCATTTATTGTTATTTGTATTCTTGATAACTACCATTCTGACTAGGGTGAGATGAAATCTCAGTGTGGTTTTAATTTGCATTTCTCTAATTGCTAGAAATGTTTAACATTTTTTCATACGTGTTAGTCATTTGTGTTTCTTCTATGAAGTGCCTATTTAGTTCCTTAGTCCATTTATTGATAGTGCTATGTGTGTGTGTGTGTGTGTGTGTGTGTATGTGTGTAAATTTTTTGTGTTCTTTATATATCCTGGAGATTAATACTCTATCTGAGGTGAGATTTCCTCCTATTCTGTAGGCTTTCTATTCACATTCTTGATTTTCTTTGCTGTGAAAAAGCTTTTTAGTTTGATACCATCCTATTTATTGAAAGAACATTCTATTAAGGATATAAAAGTAGATAATTAAATATAGATATGTCAATCAGATGAAAAAACTCAGCAGAACAAAGATGCTAATTTTTTTCCAAATGAATTTATAACAGGAATTTTGGGGGAAAACAAAAAAATGATTGTAAAATTCATCTGGAGAATTTTAATAGGAAAGAATAACTGAAAAGAAAATATGGCAAACAGCAGTGGAAGGACCTGCCATACTAGATAGTAAGTTATTTTACAAAGATATCATAATTAAGACATTATATTAAGGTCCCAAAATCAAATAGCTGGATCAATACATTAGAATAGATAAACTGGTCTGAAGCAGAATCTGACATATTGAAATGTCAAGTAGGATAACTGAAGCATCACAATCTGTTGATTGGGATTTACTGCAGGGCAATGAGAGTGCAGGTATTGGAGGTAAGAGAAAGAAGACGGCAGGGAGGTTCTCTGGACTCCTCAGTCAGAGCTACATAGACATCAGCAAAAAGGAGCATCCTCAGTGAGCAGGAGCCAGGGCTAGTGGGCAGGAGTACCCTCAACTGACAGAGCTGAACATCATGCCTTCAACAAAGGAACAAGATACACAGGGCTCATAGCCATTTTCTTAGAGGAAGCCACAAAGGGTGTTTGGAAATGAAAGGAAATATGTTGACAAGTGACACAGGATGCAAGTGCCAAACCACACTTTCCAAACATTCAGGATTTCAGCTCTGGACACATCTACTAATATCCTAGCAGCCAAAGCAGGCTCACTATCAACTCAGTGGAGAAAATGTACTCCACAGAGAGTCGAAGAGGACAGTGAGTATTTAACAAGCAATAATCCAATCACACAGTATTCTAGGATACAAAGATGAATTGAAAGGGAAGGTAGAGAGTGGGGATGAGTTTTAGGGTTTGGACATGAGCAGCTGGTGAATGTTGCTTACTAACATAGGAAGGACCAGAAAATCAGGTTTGCTGGATAAATTCAAAGGTTTTATTTTGGATTTGTTAAACATGAACATCTAAGAAGAGATGTCAAATACACAGTTAGATATGAAACTGGGATTCAAGAGAAAAGTGGTCTAGAAACATAAGCACAATAATCACCAGCTTATAGAAAGAGTATCATGCTGGGAGTTGCTTGAGGCACAGGAACTGTCCCAAGATAGAACTATGTGCACTTCCAATTTTACACAAGAGGTCAGGGAGAAGGACTAGACAGGAGGACTGTAAAGGAGTGTATGTGATGGCACAAGAGCCAAGAGAAGAAAAGGTGTTCAGAGGATGAAGGAGAATTTGAGTAAAATTCTGCTGGGAATTTTCAGAAGACCAAGAGCAAAGATGGAGGCTGTTGGTGACGTTGGCTAGAACTCTAGAGGGAACCAGCCCGGGGAAGCACTGTGCTAGGTGCTGGAGATAAAGAGATGACTAAGATACATCTCTTGCCCTTTAGGAAATCACAGCCTGGTAAGGAAGGCAGACATGTGAATAAATCATTGCAATACAGTGTGATAAATCTTATAATAGAAAAACATTTTCCTAAATGTGTTCCCCTGAACACTATTTGAGGGAGATGTTAATCTAGTCTCAAAATCCAAAATGTTCCAAAACCAAATAAACTTGGGAAATGCAGCAGATTAAATCCTCATCTCAGAAACTTCTCAGGACATGCTAATATTTTAAAGGTTCTGAGATTCTAGAGTAAAGAAATCTGACTTTGATGGTTAAACAAAACAATATATTTTGGTAGAAGAAAATTTTATGTTGTGCTGTGTCCATTAACATACTTCAAACCAGAATGATTTTCTTCTAAACTCTACTTTGGGAAGTACTAACATTATATATTAATGAATTGGGGGATCCCTAGGGCAGTACAATATTTTTGCTTGGAGAAATCAGCAGCCATCACCTGGTAGAACTATTCAAGTCAGCAGCCTTTCTGGGCCTGCAGCCTACTCCCTCCCACAGCAAGAGTCCAAGACTTTCTGAATATTTCTTGATATATTCAGGAATCTAATGTTCTGACATATCACACATGGTCCACATGGCCAAGCTGATGTGGAATACCAGTCTCTGGGGCTTTTGGTGCTGCTGCAAGTGGTTCTCTGCATCCATTGGTTCCATGTCCCCACATTTATCTAACAGGGGGTTGAAAATATTCAGAAAAAAAAAATTGCATCTCTACTGAACATGTACAGACTATTTTCTTATTGTTCCCTGAAAAAGACATTATTATAACTACTTACATAACATTGACATTGTATTAGCTATTATAAGTAATTTAGAAAGTACACAGGAAGATATGTGTAGGTCATATGCAATAGGATGCCATTGGAGCATTCTTGTACTTTGGTCTCACAGGGTGTTATGGTTTAGATACGAGGTGTGCCCCCAAAGCTCCTGTGTTGATGAAGGACTGTACAGAGGTGAAATGATTAGATTGTGAGAGCTGTCACCTAAACAGTCCATCCTAGTTTGAATGACTTGGGTGGTAACTGTAGGTAGATGGGACCTGGAGGCGAGTCAGGGTCACTGGGGGCATGCCCTGGAAGGGTACATCTTCCCCATGGCCCCTTCCTTA
This sequence comes from Sciurus carolinensis, assembly GCF_902686445.1. Lineage (NCBI taxonomy): Eukaryota > Metazoa > Chordata > Mammalia > Rodentia > Sciuridae > Sciurus > Sciurus carolinensis. The sequence continues at coordinate 65,524,052 of NC_062223.1, forward strand.
CCCCTCTCTCTCTCTCTCTCTCTCTCTCTCTCTCTCTCTCTCTCTCTCTCTCTCTCTCTCTCTCGGCTGTCTTGAATGGACCAGTGCTCCTCTACCACGTCCTTCTGCCATGATATTCTGCCCCACATCAGGCCCAAAGCAATGGACTCAGTCAAACATGAACTAAACCTCTGGAACAGTGAGTCAAAACAAACTTTCCCTCCTCTAAGTTGTTCTTGTTAGGCGTTCTGGTCACAGCAATGAAAAACTGACTGATACCCAGGGAGTCCTGGAACTAATCTCCTGAGAATACTAGAGGATGAATGTACTGGGAAGCAAAGGGGAGAGAAAAAGGGAGAATACAGCTTTTCCAAAATCCAAGGAGGCAGGATACTGGAGAAGAAAGTGATGAGGCATGTTTGTAGTGATGTTTTAGACTCACTTTGTTAACACCCCTCAAAACAGAGGGAAAAGATGTGCTTCTTTCTAAAGCCTTTTCATCCCCAGAAAGTCTGGTGGCAAAATCCATAAAAGTTGCAAGTCTGTTTAATGCTGAAGGCTACACAATGCTCTGCAAAACAAATCAAATAAAGATTAATAGAACTGTAGAGCCCACAGGCCTGAAAGCAGACAGCTGAGTCCCAGGGAGAAGTAGCTTGCCCAGGCTCCTCCCCAACCAGGCTGGAGCTGAGACCCGGGCCCGCCAGGTTGCATGCAGCACCAGCTGCAGGGCTCTTGGTGCTGTGTTCAGAGCTTAGGAAACTGACATGTTGCGCATTCGGGTCTTTTCTATACATTCAGGTCTTGTCCGGCACCCCCAGGAATCAAAGAAAAGCAACATCAGATCCATGGTAGAAATAGCTACAAGTGGGAAGGAAATAAATAAGGCCAAGAAGCAGCCTTCTCTGGCAGGGAGGCCCGTGAGCAGACTTGCTCTCACCAGGAGCTGAACCTGGATTTCCTGCCATCTGCCCTGGATGCTGAGGCCCAGCAGCAGGTGGGATGGGCATAACTGTCTCAGGACCCCCAGGTGGCCCTGTGCTGGAGGACACAGTGGCTGTGTGCTGCATTCCTCAGGCAACCACTCACAAGACACCATGGAGGGTGGTTGAGAGGTCTGGCTTCTCATTAATTTGGCAATTTCCCCAGAGGTAGAAAAATTAGAGAAAATTAAATCACCAGCTGGCTCCTCAGCAGTTTCAGGTCTTCTTCAATTTTTCCCTGACAGCAAAGGCACTGGAGGCAGCAGAGACCCCATTAATACTTTGTTGCACAAAATGCATGGTGCTGAACAAAAACCAATTCATTAGTCCACAGCTCTGGGATTCTCAGGTGCTTCCTGAAATAGGCTACCTCAGGCAAAGAGAAAGTGGCGAGAGTGAGGCAGAGGATTCTCACTTACACCTACTAGTGGGGAGCAAGAGGAACCCCCACCTGGCAGAACCAGGGCAGAACTTTGAGGACCCTGCCAGGAGGTTGGGAGGCACAGGTCTCATTTTCAGGGGCTGTGGCAAGCCGGGTATGGCTAATGCATGTGCTGGAACCTAGGAGATGGACTGGGTCACGCCATACCTCGGCTTGCCACAGCCCCTGAAAACTGAGACCTGTGCAAGCGCCTCAAGGGGCTTTACTCCTAGGACTGGGCAGGGAGTTAGAGTAAGGAAGCAGGGTTCAGCACAGAGAAACTGAGGCAGAAAGCCCAGCTTATGAACTGAGACCACATGGGAGGGCAGGAATAGGAGAGTAGTTTATTTCTTAGCAATCTAACTCTGAGGAAATTGCCAAGTAACACCTGCCCTAATCAGGGTTGGAGAAGTTGGGTCTGCCTAGTGCTAGCTTGGAAAGGGCAGGCACCGGGGCATAGGGTCGGAAGTACCCCAATATCGGGAAGCCACAAGTGAACTCTCCCACCTCCTCTTCATTGCTCTTCTAACACTTGAAAATTCCTGCTGAATCTTTAAAGATTTAAAGGATTGGGTAAGCCACTGTTTTAAGGGGCCAAGGAAGAAAGATATTATCTTTGGAGCTGGGTTTTTTGGTTTGTTTGTTTGTTTGGCAAAGAATGGAATCTCACTTTGACTCAAGAACAGATGTGAGGCTTACTACAGTGACACAGAGAGAACTTAGACAAAAGAAGCAGGTTAGGTTGGTGCCGCTACTCTGAAGAGCAGTGTGGAGATTCCTCAGAAAACTCAGAATGGACCAACTTTTTGACCCAGCTATCCTACTCCTTGGTTTATACCCAAAGGACTAAAAATCAGCATACTACAGTGACGCAGCCACATCAATGTTTATAGCAGTTCGATTCACAATAGGTAGATTGTGAAACCAACCTAGATGCCCTTCAATAGATGAATGGATAAAGAAACTGTGATATATATACACAATGGAATATTACTCAGCCATAAAGAAGAATAAAATTATGGCATTTGCAGGTAAGTGGATGGAGTTGGAGAACATCATGCTAAGTGAAATAAGCCAGTCCCAAAGAACCAAAGGCCAAATGTTTTCTCCAATAAGTGGATGATAATACATAACACGGGGGACGGAGAAGGGGTAAGAGAATGGAGGAAGGATGGATTGTGTAGAGGGAAATGAGGGGTGAGAAAGGGATGGGGGGAAGAAAGATAATGGAATGAGACAAACATCATTACCCTATGTACATGTATGATTACACAAATGGTATGACTCTACTTTGTGTACAACCAGAGAAATGAAAAGTTTTACCCCATTTGTGTACAATGAATCAAAATATAATAATAACAAACCTAAAAAAAAGAAGAAGAAGAAGCAGGTTAGGAAGCACAGCCAGGTCCCACAGGGCTGGATCTGAGCATCTTGGTCTCTCAAAGGCCACATGGTTTTTCCCAATTCTATCTCTGCCTCATTCTCCTAATCAATCAGCTTCCTCTGCTTACACGTACTGTCCATGGTTCCTGTGGCAGCCCCAATCCTAACTCTGGATAACTTTGAATCAAAAAAAAAAAAAAAAAAATCTACCATCCATGGCAACAGTGTGTGTATTACACCCGACTTCTTCAGAGCCTGATTGACCATTGGCAAGTCAATGAGTAACTGGCTGGCAAATGGCAAGCCAATGTGTCATTACTCAATAGGTCATAACCAGAAATCAGATTTGCTCTTCACAAGTATTGTCAAGGATAGTCTACTCACCTGGCTTGGAGGCACATACCTGTAATCCCAGGAGCTCTGGAGGCTGAGGCAGAAGGATCACAAGCTCAAAGCCAGCCTCAGCAACTTAGCAAGGCCCTGTCTCAAAATAGAAAGTAAAAAGTGACTGTGGCTCAGTGGTTAAACACCCCTGGATTCAATCCCTGGTACCAAAATAAATAAAGAAAGAAAAGTCTATTCATGTAACACTTGGACTATCCCTTCCAGGGAATATGGGCAAGGCACACTGACGCAGAAACAGTATAGAACTAGATAGATGATTATCATCAGATCAGCCTCAATAATGACCACCCTGGGGTACTCACATCCTAATCCCCAGAACTTGTGAAAATGTTACCTTATATAGCAAAAGGGGCTTTGCAAATATAATTAAAGATCTTGAGATGGGGAGAATATCCTGTGTTATCTAGATGAACTCAACATAATCTTAGGTTCCTTACAGAGGGAGGCAGGGTCAAAGACACAGATGTAGGAAATGTGACAACAGAAACAAGGGTATGATGAGGGAAGCAAGAGATTGGGCTACAAGGAAAGACCTCCAGGCTCAGTATTGCAGGTGACCTCTAAAGTTGAAATGGGTGTTATAGTTTAGATTTGAGGTATACCCTAAAAGCTCGTATGTGAGGCAATTCAAAAATTTCATAGGTGAAATGGTTAGGTTATAAGAGTATTAGGTTATTAGAGTATTAGGTTATACTGAAATGGATTAACTGGACAGTAACTGTAGGCAGGTAGGGTGTGTCCAAAGGAAGTAGTTCATTGGAAGTGAGCTTTGGGGGTTTATATTTTGTCCTTGGCGAGCAGAGCTCCTTCTCTCTGATTCCTGAGCTGCTTTCCTCTACCGTGCTTTTCCATCCTGATGTTCTACCTCACATCAGGCCTAAAAATATGGAGTCCGCTGACTGCAGACCGAATCTCTGAAACTGTGAGCCAAAATAAATTTCTCCTCTATGTTGTTCTTATCAGGTATTTTGTTGATAGCAGTGCAAGAGTTGACTAAAACAGTAAGGGAAGATTCTCCTCAGAAGCCTCCAGAGGGAAAGCAGCCCCACGAACATTTTGATTTTAGATTTCTGATCTCTAGAACTAAAAGAAAATAAATTTCTGTTGTTTTTAAATCACTGCGTTTTTGGCAACTTGTTATAGCAGCAGTAAAAAACTCACACATCCTAAAACCACGGATGTCACCATCCTAACTCTACATGCATTCTGGAGTCCAGTTCTCAGGGATCAGAACTGTCGCTTATTCCCACTCAATCACGAGGAAAGAATGGACTTGGGCCCTCTGTGAGAGTCACTTGAGTTGCCTCCTGCAGCCAATAAGGTTTAATATGGGAAAGTTTAGGAAACAAGCTTAATATTCTAAAAGAAGAAAGAACCTTACTGACCTCATATCAACTTTGATGCTGCACTGGTAATGAGCTTGCCTTGTCAGAATTTTTAGAGCTAAAGGCTTGGGATTCCTTCCTTTAGGATCCATTGAGTGCAGCCCTATGACTTCCTAATACCACAGCTGAGACCATCCTTCATAAGTCAAAGACTACCATTCCTCCAGCATGTCCAGTCCTGCCCTCACCCCTAGGATTGACCTGACGGAGGGTACATACTCATTGCTCACCAGGAGTCTAAAAAAAATGAGAAGCTTGTTAAAGGTAATTTATGGGTCTAGACTTGAGAAGAGGGGCTGGGCTTGAGCTTCTGGAAGTCAGGATGGCTTAAGAAGTCAAGAGATGTTGGCATCACTGCCTTTGGGACTGGAAGAAACCCAATCAGAGGTGTAAAGGCTCAGGATTTACAATTTGATAGGTGTTGATAAATCCCTGGAACCAGGTCTCTGGCTCACAGGCATCTGACTTCATTTAAAATTGCTGGAAAATGTATGTGATAAGCTCAGTTTGAAGACTCCTTGATGATTCAGTTTGGATTATATGTTTTGTTTTATTTATTACTAGTATTATGTTAGGATTATTTATAGTTTCCTCTTAAAATATACCCTTTTTTAAAAACAATTAGGCATCCCACACAGGACTCTCTAGATATAAATTGGTACTTCTCTGTGATTCTTGTTAAAAGGCAAAAAGTTTTTTTTTACTCATTTTTGTGCATTTCCAATAACTTGTCCTTTAAAACAGTTCTATCAGTTTTCTTTACTTGAATATTCCTTCAGACTGCCCAGTTTCTATTACTAAATTAAAGCTCTTAGAGTGTTGTAATTTGAATTTTATTTGGAAGGATCATACATTTCATTTATGATTCCTTTACTAAATACTAAGTAACTAAAATGCATATCTAAAAAATCCACAATTATATTTTATATGTGTGTATATATGTGTGTGTGTATGTGTTTGTGTGTGTGTGTATATGCATGAGTGTGTGTGTGTGTGTGTGTGTGTGTGTCTGTGTATCCCTTGTTTGGTGCACATTCTTTCCAACGGTATCTTGGTGGCAAGGGGAGTAAACCCTTGGGATGCCGAGAGACCTGAAACCGTGTGCTCTGCAGTCAGAACACATATGGGAAAGCCCAATGTCCCAGCTCCACGCCCAGGCCCTGACCCTCCAGCTGAGCATGGCTGAATGCTGTGTGATGTCCGTACTTCCAGGTTGGGGATGGTGTACCAAGAGGTGGTATCAGCAGTGTGACCACCTAGGCCTGAACATGTCATGCCTGCAGACACTGGATCTGTAATCTGAAACTGCAAACTGTTCCCAATCTGCCTTGTTACCCTCACCACCTCTAAGAGGCTTTGCTGGGACCCCAAATCACCTGACTTTAAGAAGCTATCAGAAAACTCTACAAGGGGCTTGGCAGGTAACTAAGGAATAAGTTGCTAATCACACTTTAATGGTACCCACTTGCCTGCTTCCCCAAGTGTAGTTGCTTCAAGACTCAAAGCAGTGGCGCATTAATGGCAGAAAGCTGAACTATAAAACCAAGCCATGGCACAGAGAGCTCTGCCCAGCTCCCCCTTAAATTAAAAAGCATGTGGCCCTGCCCTTGAAGCTCTCATGGCACACAGAGCCCAGGATTGGAGGAACTATTGTTTTCAGGCACTTTTAGCAAGGGCTCAAGGAACTTTGTGCTGGAGGCTGGGAGTTGAGTTTCCTGTTTTACCAATGCAGTTGGAGCAGTCCTAGATGTCTATGTGCTATTTCCAAAATTTTAAGTTCCTCATAGAAACTACACATACTTTTCACAAAAACCAACCCCCATGCCAAACTAAATGAAGCTATGAGCTTCAGTTTATATCAACTCAATATTTATGCTAAGTATAATTATCTCTTGTGGATCAGAAACTCTGGTAGTTACACATGGTTTTGGTGAACAAAACTGAAAATAAATGTATTATTATCTGTAAGTGAAGAGTGAATGGTAGATAGGATTTTCCAAAGCATGGAGTTGGAAAGTAAAAAAATAGCACAAAAGATAACTGTAGTGATTGGAAGGCTGCGAACATGGAAATAAGAACAACAGGGGCAAGGGTGGGAGCTTAAGTAAGGTTGTTGGACTGGATCAAAGCTATCAGGTTGAAAAGCCACGTGCCATAGTAGAAATAACACAGGAAACAGAAGAGCACTCCAGGCCATGACCTTGCATCGTAACCTAGGGCAACTCCTTAATGGGTCTGTTTTCATGCCTAGAAAATAAAGAAGTTAGACTTATCTGACTCCCCTGGCCAAGGTGGGACCCTGGAACCCAACTTGGGAAAGGGGGCTGGGTATTCCCAACATTCCCATGTCATGTAAGGGACTGGAGTTGAGCTGAGGCTCAGAACAGGCTTGTCTATAGGATGGAACCCAAGTCAGTGACCCAAGACAGCATCCAGAAGCTGTTGCTGGTCAGATTCTTCCAGGAGCAACTCTGAAATGAAAATGGGTGGGCAGGGTGTTTATGAGGAAGTGCTCTCAGGACCCACATGCAGGGAGTGGTAGGGGGTGCAGGATCAGATGGAGGGAGGAGTTAAACTATGATTTGTAGGTAACAAAGGTCTCTGTAGTCCTACAGGACTTGGGAGCTTGGGACCTTTACAGAGATGTCCTGAAGTGGGGAGGAACCCGGGCACTTCATTTCCTGCATTGACTTGACATTGGTCGAACTGCCCCCTGAGCAAGATGTCTCCATCCCCAGGCAGTGCCTGGAGATAGGGGATGCTACACCCCTTACAGGCACGTTCCATAACTATAGTCAACCCCTGGTCAGAGGGAGAAACAATGTGACTCCCAGAAAAGAAGTTAGGGAGACCAGACCAGAGTGAGACCAGACCAGAGTGAAAACGCAATGCCCAGACTGCCACCTCTGCTGAGTTCTGCCAGTCATCTTCACTGTCAAGTGTCAGGTTTCTGTGGATTTGACCATCAATCTGGCTATCAAGGCCTTGAACAGACTCATTCAGGCTCCACCTTTCTTCTCCACCTTCCTCTATTACCTGTGAAGATGGAATGAGCCACCAGCGGGAAGAGGATACCCCTGAGGTCTAGGACACTCCTTCTCCATGGCCTTCCCTCCATCACTCATCAATCCTTGCCACTCTGTTTATCCTTGACATCAGTCAACCTGGAACCATTCCAGTAGGTTGGAAAGAAGTTAGGATCACATGTTGGGGGTGAGGAGGTCCACCCTAGGGTGGGATGTCTAGGCAGCAGTGTGGTGTGGAGCAGAGTCCATCAGGATTGGAGTCACACGTTCCTTTCTTCAAGTCCTCTCTGCCACTTTAGAGATATGTGACCTTGAACAAACTGCTACACTTGGCTGAACCTTGGACTACCCATTAATCCTAGTACCTAGCAGTACTTTATTAAGCCTTTGGGATTATCCCAGGTGCTGATTTCACTTCTAACCTCTCTTGAACCCTGACCCCAGCTTAGATTTAGGATTATGATGACTAGTTAGCTCTGGAATCCTCGCTGAGCCCCACGTCTAATTGCTTAAAGGTCTTCTATATCTGGCTCCCTCCCACAGGTCTTGCTTCACCTCAGGACTGGTCCCACTTTGCTCTCAACTTTCCCATCTCAGTATCTCCTTGCACTTTACTTTTCAGCCTGACAACTTCTGTGTTCCCACATGAGTCCCAAAAGAATGCTGCAGATCCTAAAGAGGCATGGCTCAGCTTCGGAGTGAATGGCAGAGTGAATCTGTCCCCACAAAAGAAAATATATCCTGCCATCTGAGTCACATCAGATGACGTGACTCCTCAACATGACTTGGGTTGGAAGTCTTCTGAAGCTGAGGTTGAGTTCGAATATCCCATAGGAAGTCACAGCATTTGACAGAACTTGGCGACTGTGTATCTTGGGAGTGGTTGAAGGGAAAAACCTTCCTTACTCTGTTTAAAGAAATGAAAACCTTAGAGACTACCAGGAGACAAAAGAAATCTTCAGATGAAGAATATAAATTACTATATATTAAAGACCTCTATTGAGATAAATGTGTTACTCAAAGATTGAAAGACTCTGGCTCAGTAAGTTGGCTCTGGTTGAGATTGGGGATGGGATAAAGTGAAAAATGACTTAGAGGTTGTGGTTAATGGTGCCTTTGAAGAGGAGAAAAGTGTGGGGCGGCGGCAGGAAGAGGTTTCAGGGTATGATAGGCAACTTCCAAGATAGCCCCAGTAATTCCCAGTGTTCATGCCTTTGTTTAATCCACACCCTCTTGAGTGTGGGCTGCATGAACAGTAGCAAAATATCACTTCCCAAATTAGGTCACAGAAAAACTCTGTCTTCTATCTTGGTAACTCTGAAGAACCAGGTACTATGTTGTAAGCTTCTCTGGAGAGATCCAAGTGGTCAGGAACTAAGGGTTTCCTCCAGTCAACAGCCAGCTGGTATCCCTCAGTCCAACACCCAAGAGGAACTGAACCCCAATAGCACAGTGGGCTTGGAAGTGGATCCTCCCCCTGTGCTGCAGTCAGATGGGACTGCAGCCAGATGGGACTGAGGTCAGATGGGACTGCAGCCAGATGGGACTGCAGCCAGACCAACACCCAGACTTTGGGAAGGAAAAGTGAGTCAAGTGTTTTACACACTTTATCTTGAAACTTAAATTCATCCTGTGAGATAGATATTTGGTATTGTCATGGTGTAGATGAGGAAAGCAAGACTCAAAAAGGTTAAAAGTTCAGTAAATTTCATATGACAATTAAATAGACGAGTGAGAATTTGAACCCAGGACTGACTAATACCCAAGCCCACACTCCGGTTACTGCAAAAATAAGTATATTTATTTGCTATATTTCCATTGGGACTTACATATAAAAATAGGTATTCAATTATTCTGTCAATAAACAGAGTTTGCAAAAACTGGGACTGGAGGACTGTGCTAACCAAGGCCAAACCATCTCTGGGTGGGAGATATACTCCCACAGCAGGATCAGAAGCTGCTCAGAGTTTGAAACATACCCTCAGGGCAGAATCCTCCATGCACAGAGTGATCTAATGGTTGCTTTTTAAAGAAAATAGCTAATCTGATGCCACTAAGGGCCAAGAACCACTTCTAAGAACTTTACTTGTTTCAACTCACTTAAACAGTCTTACGAGGAAGGTACTATTATAGTTATCCAATTCACAGATGGCCAAAGCACAGAGAAGTTAAATCATTTGCTTCGAGATAGCTGTAAGGGGCAAAGCTGGGATTTAAATGCAGACAGTCCAGCTTCAGAAGCTCATGCAAAGTCCCCAGAAGAATTCTCTCTGAGTCCTGGCTGCCACACTGCCTGGGCTCCCCATGAATCTCTGGACTTAACTGGTCTTATTTTCAGGCACCCACCTTCTGGATCCCACCCAGCTACCAAAACCCTCACCTCCAGGTTTCTCCATTCAGTTCCTGGTTCCCTGTTCCCAGCAAGTCCCTCCTACCATGACTCCATCTGCCCTGGCTCTTATGCTGCTCACCTGCACCACCCTTTCCTGTCCCCACCCATGCCTGCCTTGGGGCCAGTCTGCCTGAAGCTCTGCCCATGGATTTGCTGCTCCTGGCACAAGGCCAATCCCAAGGACAAGCACTGCATCCAGAAAACAAGTCATCCAAAAAGTCAGGAGCAGGCTTATTAGGGTGGAATATGGTCCCAATTCTGGGGATACTGTCTGAAGACAGATGGCCTCCAGGAGAGGAAAGTAGCAATACAGGGGCAGGAAGAACATTGCTGGGTGGATAAAAAGATGACTGCACAAATGAACACACAGAGCCAACAACTTGGCGTAAGGATACAGCAGCCATGGTGGAGAAGAGAACAGAAGCTGTTACAGACCTCTGGGGCTCGATGAAAAAGAAAGCCTGCCCGTGTTTATGCAGATAACAGAGCTGTTAAAGAGGTCATAACATTGATCATATGGGATTTCAACAGTCCTGAAATGGACAGAATGAGAACGGTGGGGTGGTGGGGAGGAGGGGCCCTGGAGCCAGCAGTGACTGGAAGCACTTTTGCAGGAGATTTTTGTCAAGCCATCAGGAAGATCATGGGCTATTTGGGGCGTCCATCCAAAAAGCTGAATGCAGTGAGGGATGAAGGGATGGGGCTGAAATGCTAAAAGCAGCATTTTCAAACATGTCTCATTTCAATTTAGTCTTCCCATCTGTGGTGATTTTAAAAATATAGTTCCTAAATTGCCTGTAGCATCTGGGGAGCAGGGTCTGTGGGAAGACACCTGCATGCTAGTGAGCATTTGGAGTGACATTCTGGATGGGGGTCCTTGTGGTTTGGAGATTGATCAATAAAGGAAACAGACTTACAGAATCTCAGAATAGCAGAGCTGGAAGATGACTTAGCAAAACTGCCTAGAGATGGTAAGTGACACACTTAAGGTCACACAGCTGGTAAGGGATGGGGAAGAGGCTGGGACTGCATTTTCCTAAGCCCCTGTCGAGAGTCTTCTCAAAGAAGGTGCAGAGTAAGAGACGTGTGGTTGCTGTGGGACAAAAATCAAAGGAAAATTAAAGATGCATAAGTTCAAACCTGACTTCTCTTCAAAAACTAAAACCTCTAATACTTATTTTCCCTCATTAGCAAGCAAGAAGAACAAGGATTGTCCTAACACAATTCTATAAGGCAAGACTTGGAAAGAAGTGCAGTTGATTCTCATTGAAGTCACCCATCCCATCCGACTGTCCCATCCCTGTGCTTTAACTTCAGACTTCCCACCCATGTATCATGCATTTGCAGTTCCACTGCTCCAGTTCCAGGTGATTGTTCTGGACCCTCCTTGACTCCTCTGTGCTCGCCAACCCTGCTCTCATCTTCCTGATTCTCAAAATTTCGACATCTGGTGCCCAGTTCTGACATTTCTTCTGGCCTTTTCAGATGAGTCACCTAAGACCCTCCTCCTGGACCTTAGCACTCTGCTTGGCTCTGAGCTCTGCGTTGTTTTAACAACTCCTCCTGTCCTGGCATAAAGCTCCCTGCTCTAGCTGTGTCCTGAGGCCTACATGCCTGCTTTCAAATAGCCCCCAGAGGCTCTCAAATAACCAAAAATTACACATTTTGTCCTGAACCCCAAGATCCCACCTAGTGATGAGGGATGAGGTTATGATAACTCTCTATGTCCCATCTCCTGAGAATTTGGGGCTGTGGGGCAATAAACAAATAATTGTAGAGTTGGCTGGAGTTTCGTCGCATTGACCAAAGTCCCAGTATCTCTTCTGCTGCTCCTGTCTGATATTGCATAGGTGTGTGTGTGTGTGCGTGTGTGTGTGTGTGTGTGTGTGTGACAGAGAGAGAGAGAGAGAGAGAGAGAGAGGGAGAGAGAGAGAGGGAGAGAGAGGTGGGGGGATGGAGTGGAGTGGGGTGAAAGGGAGAGGATTCCACCAGTCCACCCAGTTTCTTCCCAAAACTCCCTGTACTGGGTTCTTAGACTTGTGATTTGCAGAGGACACAGAATGGGCCTGTGTTTGTCAGGACATTTTGGTTGTAAGTAACAGAAGTCTAGCTCAAATTTGCCAAACCAAAAAGCAACTTATTGCATTTTACCTAGGAAGCCCAGGATGAAATTGACTTAGGCTTGGCTAGAACCAGGTTCCAATGGAGCTGGTGAGACTTTGCTTCTCTTTTCTTCCTGCCTGGCTTCTATCATCCAGGTGAAGACTGTCTGCAAGCTGACATTCTCCGGGGGTAGGGGAGTGACCACTGCCAGTTTGAGTTCTTACTCTCAGAAGTAACCACCCAAAAGGAAGTGGAGACTCTCACAGAAGTTTCACCAATGGGCTGATCACAGAACAGGGAGACGAGGTCCTTTATCATGGCATTGGTGTTAACATTAATGTCGGGGTGGAGAGACTGAATAAGAGCTCCAGTTGGGTCACACTTGCTAGGCAGAAGTGGTTCAGCAAAGGAAAGGATGTTGGGCAAACAAACAAAAACTCTTCTCAATATCCAGGGACTGCAGATGGACCAGACAACAAATCAACACCCACAAATCAACTGCTTGTTCATTTATTCATTCGTTTTATTATACATCATAGGAGAGAGTCCTACTGTGTTTCAGACACTGTTTAGATTCCAGGGCTACAGCAATGAGAAATATGGGCAAACAACCTTGCCCTCATAGAACCTTCAATTAAGGCTAAAACATAGATAGTAAATAAATAGATGTATAATATCAGAAGGTATTGAAAGCTGGGAAAAAGAATCAAGAAGATTAAAGGGATGAGAGAGGGGCTCTTTTAAATGTGGTGGTCAGGGAAGGACACTCTGGACAGATACATCTGAGCAGAGACCTGCAAGAAGTGAGGGAGTGAAGCACGCAGATGTGATGGAGATCAGCAGTGGAAGGATGATGACACATGGCCTTTAGGTTGCCATGAGAGCCATATCCTATGGTGATGGGAAGCCAGACCCAAGATGTGTCTGAAAATGCCTTTGAGCTTATCTGGATCCTCAGCTGTAAGGGAAAGCACAGGGCATATTGGAAGCATGGATCCCCTGTAATAGTTCATATTTGAACTAGACTTTGAAGGATGACTAGAAGTGCATCAGGTGGGGAAGGAAGAGGAAAGCATCCAAGATAGAAGAATATACTCAAAGGTAAAGAATGGTGAAAGAGCAAAATGTGTTCAATAATCATGGGTCAACCATCTGCCTGGAGTTCAGGAGGAACTGAAGGATCAGAATACAAGGCTCAGAAGTAAATGAGGTCAGATGGGAAAAGACCTCACATAAAGCCCAGATCTAACTTTCTTGGGAACATGCTACCTTTTTCAAGAACTATCTTAGCCCCTAATGAGCTCAAATCACCTGATTACTTACTGCCATGTAAACAAGAGCCAAAGGCATAGGACCCATCTCCCTCCTCCTCCTCCCCACCACACTCCCACTCCCAAAATACAGGCAACTTTCTTGGGCAGCATGGGAAGTACCTGTGTTAGTCATCTTTGTGTCATCATAAAAAAAAAATTCCAGAGATAAACAACTTCAAAGAGGAAAGATTTGTTTTTTGTTGATAGTTTCAAAGCTTTCAGTCCATGGTTGCTTGGTCCTGTTACTTTGGGACTGTGGTGACACAGGAGCACCTGGTGGAGCCAAGTGGTTCACCCCATGGCAGCTCTGAAACAGAGAAAGGGAAGGGTAGTGGTCCCAACCCTTCCAGAACACACCTTCAGTGACCTACCTTCTCCCATCTCCTAAAGGTTGTACCACCCTCCAGTAGTGCCACCACCTGGGGTCAAGCCTTCAATGTATTAGCCTTGCAGGGACATTTATGGTCTAAGCTGTAACAATGCCCATGTGCTTAAGGCTTTCAGATAGCGCTTCCCTCACAAGATAAACTCTCCATTTAATCTGGAGAAATGGGGTGCTATTAAATTAATGTCTGAACTGTCAGTGCAGGAAGCTAAGGACACCATAGTTAATGGCAGATGGTGAGACAATGGAGTCAGAGAAGACAGCAAAGGTGGCAGAGATCATGAGTTCCTGACCCAGGATGGCCCAACAGCTCATTCTAACTCATGGACTGTCTCTTGCTGCACACAGCACCGTGGGGAAGAGGCTTCGTAATTAAAATAAGAAATGAGTGTCCCTCTATCTGTTATTATACCTAGGGCCCTAAAAATGATGGAAAGGAGGCCTGCCTCTGCCATGGGGTGGGCCCAAAAGTAATTACTGGGATACTTTGCAGATTATTGAATAAGTCCCTGTAACTGGCACATTGATTTATATAAGACCTGGAGATTTTAAGAGATTTGAGAGAATATTAAGAATCAATCAATATTTTAATTTATTTCAGGGTCCTGGAGACTTTAGCTCTGCAGAAAACCACTGGGAGGAAATTGTGACCTTTGAAATATGGCTGGCAGGCAGGCACTTCAGTGAGAAGCCTGTGAGGCAGCAGCTGCAGGGAAGGACTTCTCTGCTCTGGAATGTTCTCTTTCTTTGAGACATCAGTGAGGATTTCAAGCAGCAGAGGGAGTGGGGCCTTATGGTGAGCATGCTCTGGAACCCTTGCCTTGGGGGTGCAGAGCTTACTCCTTCCAGGAGAGTCCCCGAACCTGGAGATGAGAACCTGTGGACTTTGTTCCTCTTCTGAGAGTGCATTCCTCTGATCAAGGGATGTCTTCAGGACCAACTGATGACACAACACCTTTGGAGAAGATCCAGCAACTCTTTTTTATCTGGGATGCCAGACTTGGGACATACCTTCCCCCTACCTTCCCTGGAGCTTTGTTACATATCTCTTAGAGCTCTTGACCATATCTCAGACTATCATCAAGCACAAGTCTGATTTTCCAGTAAGACTGTAAGCTCCCCTGAACAGGATGACATCTGGTCCATTTTTGTTCCCTCAAAACCTGGCATCACATCTGGTCCAGAATAGGTAGACATATGTCTTGGCCCTTTTTCTGTTGCTATAACAAAATACCTGAGACTGAGTGATTTATAAAGAACAGAGCTCTTTGAGAAATCCAAGAAGGAAGGACATGTATGAAAGTTTACAAAACGAAGGAAGTTCATATAGACTTGAATATGTAAGCAAAATAGCACACAAGTGTACCAAGTGATTATTAACTTTGTTTTATAAATTTGTATGAACTTGAGTATCTGTTGCCCATTACTATACATGTGCAAATAAATGTGACTTAGACTTGTGTGACTGCTTAAAAAAAAAAAAAAAAAGAAATCCAAGAAGGGTACCAACATCTGCTTAGCTTCAGATGAAGCCCTTGTGCTGTTTCAACTCATGGCAGAATGCAGAAGGGCAAGAAGGCATCTATGGGGGCTGAACTCCCAAGACAGCTAACCCATTGCTGCAAAAATCGACATTAAACTACTCATTGGGACTCTTTCCTCCATCCCCTAAACACCTCCCACTGGACCCTACCTTCCAATACTGAGGAATTAAGGGTCCAAAACATGAGCTTTAAGGTGTCACAGCCAAATCATAGCAACACGAAAAACAATTTATTAAATAAAGGAATGGCCAAACGAACTAACACAAGAAAAATAAGTATTTGTTTGTGAAATGTTTCTTATGTGTACATCTGTCAAGTTTCAACATTCAAAAAGTTCCTAATTAGGAGACAGGGTTTAGGGAATTGGCCAAGGCATGCAGCAACATATAGCAGACAATGGTAGGAAGAAATAGAGCTAATATCACCCTTTGTCCTGATGGGGCCAAGAGAGGAGCAGGTGCCAGAACTTAAGTAGGCCACCTGACAGCAATGGAGGCCTTCTGCAAACTGTGGGAGGGAGTGGGGGAAAGAATACCTTGGCCTCACTCTCCACCATTCCTCAGATCTCCTCCCTGTGTTCCTATTGGCCAAGCCAACCAGAAGCCAGAGGGCAAGGGAACCCCTTGACTCAAGGTAGAGGGAGTGGAAAGAGAGCAAAAGATACCTAGTCAAAAAAAAAAAAAAAAAAAAAAAAAAAAAACCAGAATGAATCAAACAACATTACCCTATGTAAATTTATGATTACACAAATGGTATACCTTGACTCCATGTACAAATAGAGAAACAACATGTATCCCATTTGTTTACAATAAAAAAATAAATAAATAAATGAATAAAAATTTTAAAAAATTAAAAAAAAAAAAAGATAACCTAGTCAAGGGTTGCCAGATGACTCTCAGTCTATCCTCTGGCTTCTCCAAACCCATGAGAAGCGCAAACCTGGGCAGACCCAAATGACGCTCCCAACCCAATTTTGTCCACCCCACCCACCCCAGAACATCTGTTGATGTCTGAAGACATTTTTGGTTTTCAATATTGGAGCAGGGAGGGTGCTACTGACATCTAGTGAGTAGAAGCCAGGGATGTTGCTAGACACAAAAATGCACAACAAAGAATTATCCAGAGGAAAATGTTGTTAGTGCCATGACTGGGAAACCCAGGTCTAGGGGAAGGTTTCAAAGAAGCCCAGGCTCAAGCAGATTCTATGCTGCCTTGGATAGGTCCAGAGACCTTCCCTGTGCTGGAAAAAATCTATCAGTCAGTATGTGACCTGTGTCCCAACTTCTGGTGTCCCTTCAGGAAGGTATAGGTCAAGGAGGAATTCCCTCTGTTCTCCATCTCTCCTCACCAACAGCAATGTCCCCAGGGCAGTCAGGGTGGTGGAAGGGAAGGCTGGAGAACAACGCTCAAGCCCTGGTCAATTTGTTTCCTCCTGGAGGCCAAACCTTCCCACTGAGTTTCCAGCTTCTGACTCCCCAGATTATTGCAACCATCTTGTTCCTCTGATTTCTAGTTTTATATTCACACCATACAAACATTTGATACAAGTGAATCAAGTCTTGCCATCTGTCTCTTTCACTTTTATTATGTTTGTAACAAAAAAAAAGAGTCAGAAAGAAATTTAATTCAAACTATAAATCATGCGCCAAGATCCTTCCATAAAAGGCTGTGTCTTAAGAAGGGGTTGACCTCCCAGGCTGCAAAAGTGCAGCAAGCACCAAGTGAGTCCCATCACTACTCCTTGCAAATCTCCAAGAAGTAGGGTTATGATCCCCATTGATAGGTGAGGACACTGAGGCTTGTCCAGGGCAAGTTAATCATTCAAGGTAGTACTCCCACGGTTCAATCAAGGTGTTGAACTGTGTACTGAGCCTGTCATCTCCAAGGTGTACACTAATACTGCTTCCTATTTCACCCCAACATGAAATTAATTCACCCCCACTGGGGTTTGGATACCATACTGAAAACTACTGGAGTTTAATTAACTGTGTGAATCCTACTTTTCTCCCTGTCACATTGTAGGAAGTGTGTCATCTGACCCTCCAGGTCCAGAGCAAGGGAGAAACTAAGTTTCATGCATATATTCATGCCAAAAATATCCATTAAGAAGAAAGTACTTGAGTATCTGTACTTTCATATGCCAGGTGCCAGAAATGTGACAGCCCTGAGAACATCCATTGCATAGGCAGGAAATCTTAAAAAGGAATCTCAAAGCCATAATAATGGTAGACTATGTTTACTGAGCACTCACTGTGAACATGGCTAAGTTACTTCTTCCCACCTGTTAATTCACTGAATCCCATGAGGTTGGTGCTAAATACCTTAAATACTTCAGTCAAAAAAAAAGTACTGAGGATCCCAATCTAACAGCCTGGATATTCTCATGCCTGTAACAACATGGGTGAGCCTTGAAGACAGCATGCAAAAAGAAAGAAGTCAATTGCCAAGAACACTTATTTGGGGGACCTAGAGGAGTAAAATTCATAGATACAGAAAGTAGAAGAGAGGTTGTCATAGGATGAGGGGAGAGGGAATTGGGAGCTATTATTTAATAGGTCCAGGTTTCAGTTTGGCAACAATGAAAAAAGTTCTGGAGATGAATGGTGGATTGCAGGGCAGTGCAGAGGTATTTAATGCCACTGAACCACATGTCTAAAATGGTTAGGTTGTTAGACTTTGTGTCATGTATATTTTACCACAATAAAAAGGAAAAAATAACTTTTCAGTTGATAATTAAAATTCAAAAATTTCAGTCTCTGAAAGCCATGCAATTAATTGTTCCTGTATTAGATACTGTGCTAATATTCTCCAGAGAAACAGAGCCAATAGCAAGTGTAGAAAGAGATATTTATTTAAAGGAATTGGCTCACATAATTATGGAGCATGCAAGGCCACAATTTGCAGGATAGGCTGGCAGGCTGGAAACCCAGGGAAGAACCAATCTTGCAGTTCAAGTCCAAAGGCTGTCTACTGGTAAAATTCTGCTGGCTGAGGTCAGGCTTTCTTCTGTTAAAACCTTCAACAGAAGGCTATGTGAATGAGACTCTCAGAGACTAAGGAGGGTAGTCTGCTATATGCAAAGCCCACCAATTCAAATGTTATCTCATTTAAAAAAATAAAACACAAAAACATCCAGAATAATGTTTGACCAAATATCTGGGTACTGTGGTCCACCCAAGTTGACACATAAAATTAACCATCAAAGATGATCAATCCCACCATGCCACATCTAAAGAGAGAGCAGACCTGTTATAAGATCAAGCCCAGGAATGCAGGTAAACTAGGGTCCAAAACCAAGGACAAATCCAAAGAAAACAGGTTGATACATCAAAGCAGAGGGAGAGTCTTTGAGCAGACTGAGACAGGGTGGCAAAGACAAGGATCTCTTCCGGTGACTTACTAATGTGCCTCCTGGCTCCTGAGCCTCTGTGCTCCCACCAGGTGAGGGAAAGCTAGGATGGATGCAGCCAAGGGAGATACAGGGCAGAGAGGAAATGAAGAACAGGTGAGGTTGATGTAAACAGGTCAGGAATTGGAGGAAGGTACAAGTTGGTGAAACGAGGGTTCAGAAGGAGAGTCTACAAATGCAGAAGGTCCATCAAGGCCCTCTTTGTATATAGGGCCTGGCTCTATAGGGCGTTGCACTAGGCCAGGGACAGGTCTTTTCTGAAAGTGGATTCCCATTAGTCCAAACCTCATCTAGGGAGGCGATAAAGACTATTGTTAGAGAAGCACCGTGTGTTCACACAAACCCAAAAATATATCATCTAGTCCCAGATACACAGTCTAAGAGTCCGTATTCCCTCACTAGTGAAGTGGGAGTGATCCTAGCTCCAAAAAAGGTCCACAGGCATTTTTGTAAGATCAAGTGAGAAAATGATGCGAAATTCCAGTTATATCTATGGCAGGTGATTCATTTTTAAGAAGGTTTGAATGTGTTCTGGTTTGGATGCGAGGTGTCCCCCAAAAGCTTATGTGTGAGACAATGCAAGAAGGCTTAGAGGTGAAATGATTGGGTTATGAGAGCCTTAACCTAATCAGTGAATCAATCCCTGATATGGATTAACAGAGTGGTAACTGAAGGCAGATAGGGCATGGCTGGAGGAGGTGGGTCATTGAGGGCATGCCTTCGGAGTATATATCTTGTGAGCTGAGCTTAGTCTGTCTCTGCTTCTAGGTGTGATGTCTTGAGCCACTTCCCTCTGTCACACTCTTCTACCATTGACGTTCTGCCTCACCTCGAGCCCTAAGGAAGGGAGCCAGCTGTCTATGGATTGAGATCTCTGAAACCATGAGCCCCAAAATAAACTTTTTATCCTCTAAAATTTTTCATGTCAGGTCTTTTAGTCACAGCAGAAAAAAAAAATGTTGACTAAAACAAAGTGTTTAAATAGTACAACTACAACATAAGAGAGGCTCATCCCTGCCACTAGGGGAGGAAGGGTAACAATGGGACTTCAGAAATATGCGAGATCTACAGTGGTAAGAAAATGGTGATTTATTACAGTCTAATTTAAAATTGAAAAAACAAATAAAACCATTTTTGGAAAAAAAAATTCTCCTGCTACAGAGCCAGTGCCCAGAAGAGCACAGAACTTCAACCAGGGATTTATGAATAAACCAGGGACTAAACTCAGCCCAGGGCTGTGGGACCATGTCAGTCTGGTAAGTGGAGCAGCAGAGGTCCTAGGCCAGAGTGTGTGAGTGGTTGATGGGAGTGTGTGGGAGGGTGCAGATTTTCTACCCTCAAGTCATCTACCAATCAAATGTCCTGTCCATCCTGCCACCTTCTGTTTCCTCCTTCAGGCTCCTTAATCCTCCTTAAGCCTTTCCCATTGCTCCTCACCCTCCTGGTCTGTACAGTCTGTAAACAAAGTCAGGGTCGTTAAACAATAATGATAATGGGTACCAGGAATTAAACAATTAAATGATGGCTATTGTCATTTCCTATGGGCCCAACACCATGTTTCACATTTTGATTTATATATGCTATTTTGCTGAACCTTAACAAGTGTGCATTTTATATATGAAGAACCTGAAATCTTAAGAGACTAAACAACATGTCTAAGGTTGCCCTCTGGCAAGAGGAAGAACTAGGATTTGAACCCAGTTCTTTGGGTTGCCCAAATAAGCATATTAGCCCACAGTTCTCCTAGTATCTGGGGGGCCAACAAGAGTGTTAGGCATAACTCTACCTGCTACATAAATAATCTCAAGTATGATGGAAAATAAAATGTCACTGGAAGGTGCTATGATGAGCCAAACAATTTAAAGTCACTTAAGGATTACACAACCTGCAAGAGGAATCTAAATCCACTGACAATTTCCAAGGAAAAAACATGTAAGTGAATTTAAGAGTAATATCCACTGGGTGTTTGGCCAGTGACTATAAATAGCATTCCCTGAGGTTTAATTTCCCTATAATGGCTCTTGGTGTTGAGTTGAGTGAACCATCGTAATAATAGGCAGGTTAATCTGCCCATAATTCACACTTGGTGAACTGTTGAGCAGGAGGCATTAAGGGCTTTGCCAAAGCAGAGCAGATCCTGAGGAGGCATCTCAGCCTTAATTGTTCCTGGAAAAAGGCGATGGTTTCATTTGTGACTCTAGGCATCTTGCAGAGAAAACAGCACAAAGCTCCTGTAGGAAATGAGTGACTGGGCCAGTCCTGTCATTTCATTTTAATGGCTTGCAAAAGAGTTTGAGGGGTGCTTGAATTAAAGCTATCAGTCATCAGCAAGTCTCCACGGCTTTGGAATCCAACTTGGATTTGAAGGTTTGTTCCCCTGTGTAATCATAGGTAAACTACTACAATTAGAAGTTTCCAGAGCCCCAGACTCTGTTCACAAGCTTTTGGGTGAAGTAATTTACTAAGGAGACTAAAAAAACATAATCCAGTTAAACATTTTTTTTTTCTGTGTTCTGGGGGAAAAATACACATTGGTTAAATTTAGGAACTGGCTATAAGCCTTCAAAATCTTGGGGAGGGAGCTCAGTTTTTCCCTTCCTTTTTTGTCTGTTTCAAAGCTAATATTTTACTTAACCAATTTTGGTTTCTTCAGCAACTGCCTATCTTAGGTCATTAGGGCTGCTATAACGAAACACCACAAACTGAGTGGCTTATGAACAATAGAAATGTGTTTTTCACAGATCTGGAGGCTGTAAAGTCCAAGATCAAGGTGCTGGCCCCTTTGGTATCTGGTGAGGGCCAATTTCCTGGTTCTTGTTATGTCTTCATAAGGTGGAAGGGAGCTCTCTGGGACCTCCTTTATAAGAACACTAACCTCATTTATGAGGATTCTGCTATCACTTTCTAGTATCCCACCCCTAAATACCATCATGCTGGTGATTAGGTTCCAGCATATGAAGGTGGGGGGCACAAACATTCATATCTTACCATCAGCCATTGCATCGTGAAAGTAGCCACATACAGTAGGGAACAAATGTGGCTGCTTTGTTCCAGTAAAACTTCACTTATAAAGACACATAATTTGCTGATTTATTGTAGATGATTATCAACCCCCAGAAGCTACTTCATGCTTTATCCTGAATGAGGGTAATGTCATCCTGATTTTTACTTCCATTCGTTTCCTTGTAGCTTTACTACCTGTTATGGATTGGATCTGAAATGTCCCCGAGGCATATGTGTTGAAGGCCTGGTCCCCAGTGCAGCCGTGTTCAGAGGAGGGGCCTGCAGGAAGGAGATTGGATCATGGGCTCTAGCCTCATCAGTGGATTCAAGAATTGATGGATTCATCATTTCATAGCATTATTGGGAGGTGCTGAAAACTATAAGAGATGGAGACTAGTTGGCAGAAACAGGCCACTGGGGGCATTCCTTGAAGGGGTATTCTCGTCTCTGCTCTGCCCACTGTCTCTCCTCCATCATGCTTTTCTGCCATAATGTTCTGCCTTTGGTCCAAAACAATGGAGCCATAGATTTACATGCTCACCAGCAATGCACCAGAAGAGTTCCAATTCTTGCACATTCACCCCAGAACTACTTGGTATTATCAGGCTGTTAAAATTTATCCATTCTGGTGAGAGCAGTGGTGATTCATGGTTTTAATTTATACTCCCTGATTAGGAATAGGATCCAACTCCTTTTCATGTATTTATTAGTCATTTGGATATTTTCATTTGTGAAGTGCCTATTCAAATCTTCTGCATGTATTTTTCTATTTAGCTGTTTGACTTTTCCTTATTGATTTCTGGAAGTTTTTTTATATTCTAAGTATGAGCTTTTCCAACTATATGGGTAGCAAATCTGTCTTGGTTGACTATTCACCAAGTCATTTGGTTAACAGAAAGTTTCTCAATTTCAGTAAAGCAAACTTCATCAAAATATGCCTTTATAGTCTCAGTGTTTTATATTTTAAGATATCTTTTTATATTTCAAAGCTACGAAGATTTTCAGTTTTCCTAAGCCATGTTTCTCTAGAATGCTGTCTATCTAACCTAAACCCAGGTTGTTATTAATAATATGCCATTAACATTATCTTATTTTTTAATATCAGAAAAATCTCTAGTAAAATCATCCATTTAATCCCTGAAATTAGATGTGCTTTCTTCTTGATCAGTCCTGGTAAAGGCATATTAAGGATATCAGTCTTTTCAAAAGATGAACTTTGTGTTTTGTTAATCTTGTTGCCCATTGTATTTTTGTTTCATTAACTTTTGCTTATATTTATCATTAATTTTGCTTCCACTCAATTCTCTATTAATGTGCTATTCTTTTTCCAACTTCTTAAGATAGCTGATTTGTTGATTTTCTTCCTGCTTGTACACATGCACATGTATGCACACACATACATCACACATTTGAATTTCTTATTATCATTCAACTCAAGAATTTTTCTAGTGTTCTTTGTGACTATTTTTAATACATAATTTATTTAGAAATATATTTCCAAATTCCTGAACATACAGAACTCTATGATTATGTCTTTGATTTCAGGTATAATTGCATTATGGACAGGAAACATACCCTATATAATTTCAGTTCTTTGAAATTTGTTAAGACTTGCTTTATGACCCAGTGTAGGGTCAATTAGAACAAATGTTTCACAAATGCTTGAAAAATGTGTAGTCTTCATTTGTGGGGAGATGGGATTATATGAAAATGTTTATCAGGTTATTAACTAATTATGCTGTTCAAATCCACCCCCCTCTTTCTCTCCCTCTCTCCTTGTCTATCAAATATTGAGATTATGTGTTAAAATCTTCCAATGCAAGTTTTTGTTTTGTTTTGGTCTTTGGTTTACTTGGGTGTTTTTGTGGCACTGGGGATTGAACCCAGGACCTGGTGCTCTCTGTACCCTGAGCTACATCAACCCCTACAAGTGTGGTTTTGCCTATTTCTCTTCATAACTCTATCAATCTTTAATGGAGGGTACATTCTTAAGTGCATAATCATTTTAAATTATTACCTTTCAGTTGAATTAAATATTTATCATTCTGAAATATTCCTCTTTATCTCTAGTCATGCTGTTGCCTTAAAGTCTACTTTGTCTTATATTAACATAACTGCAGCAACTTTTTTATTAGTATTTAGATGATAAATCTTTTTCCATTCTTTTTCTTTCAAACGTCTTATGTTTTAAAATTTTTCATAATGCCAAGGTTTTAATATGGTCTAATAGCCCAACTTTTGCTGTGTCTAATCTGCTGTCAAACTCATACATTGAGATCTAAATTTCAGATACTGCAAGCTTTGGATTCTAGAATGTCCTATCGGGTCTGCCTATACCTAGGGGGAGACACTTTGAGACCATTGAGATGTACTTGTCATCAAACTTTCCCCTTAGAGTTAACTTCTGCTGATGATTTGTGTCTGGTCCAGTCTTTATTCTAATGGTTATTAAAATGGCAATTTTCCATTTTCACTACTGCCTCCTTACTCATCTGTTATATAAGGAATATTTACAGCATATATCAAATAAGTCTGCTCTTCTCATCTATCTACCTATCTACTCATCAGTTATCACATGAACTCATTATTCTCATTTAATTAAATGGGTTATAATCCATTAATCTCTTCAACGTTTTGATGCTCAAATTGTCCCAGATTTGGTCGAGTGAGTGGCCTTTCAAGGTGGTTTCTGTATCTTTTTGGTATGCTCTCCTCATTTCATTTGTATTAGGTAGCTTCTCATCTTCTGGCACAAAAAGATGTTCCAGAACCTTCAACATGTCTACCTTGGAATTAGCCATTTCTCCAAAGATCCTCGACTTCATTCTAGTGAGGAATAGTGTTTAAAAAGAAAGACTGTGGCACCAGGTATACTCACTGAGCTGGAGCATCATTGCCTCCAGGTCCTTGGATGTAGGGCAGGGGATGCTTATATAGATGACATCATGAGTTCATGTTGTACTACAATTCCAATCCAGCTCCACAGCGTTACTCCTTACCTTCCCATATTTAAGATCCAGATCCCTCTCTTCCACACTTAGAGTTGTAGCTCCCCAAAATGTCAATTCATTTACTCAGTCACTCAATGAACTTAAAGTAGTTTCAAAATAACTTTACCCACCCCACCAAAAATAAAACTATGGAAAAAATAGTTTAAAATTTTTGGAGTGCTTTTATTCCTCTTGATTGAGGATATATAGTACAAAGAGCTGTGCTCAGATGTTATTTTTTTTAAATATTTTTTAGTTGTGGTTGTCAATGGACCTTTATCTTATTTATTTATTTTTATGTGGTGCTAAGGATTGAACTCAGTGCCTCACACATGCTAGGCAAGCACTCTACCACTGAGCCACAAGCCCGACCCTCAGATGTTATTTTGAATTTGTTCTTGTTTTTCTCCTCAATGTGATTTTGTCATTAATTTGTAATACAGTTGAGCTCACTTATTCCTGTTTGCACTTACCCCTAGTTAATTTGCACATTCCTAATTATTTGATTTTGATTTTTTACTATGTAGAACATTAACATACTTTCAAAAGTCAAAACTTGATATATGTAACAAGAAGCAGTAGTGTTCCCCCTGAGCCTTCCATTCCATTCCTCCCATCTTTGCATGTTTTCCTCCTTTGTTTCTTTTGGGAAAGGAACCAAATACACGTATGCTTTATTATTTATTTTCCTTTCTTTTTACAAAAAAAAGAAAAGCAGCATAGTCTGCATACTCCCTTACAATATGCTTCTCATCACATGAAAATATATCCTGGAAATTACTTTAAATCAGTTCATAGAATTTGCCCCCCAGGGCCACAAAGTTATGATCCTCCCACTAGAGACTGATGTATCCCTGCCCTTCACTCTGATCTCAAAGTATGGAAAATAAATTTTCAGGTGGTCGCCTCCATTTGCTCATAGTAGGGGATAGAACCTAAAGAATTATTGTAAAGTCTTTTGATAATAATAGGAGTAACAATGGCTAATGGCTGTAAAATCTGTATTATATGCTTAGAGTTCCTCTAAAGACTATACTTGTGTTCATTTAACACAACAGTATTATAAAGAAATTTCTCATCCTATGTTGTAGATGAGGAAAGTGAGGCACAGACCAAGGACACCCAACTCATAAGTAGCAGGGCTAGGATTCATGCTCAGCAGTCATGTCTAATGTCCAAGGTCTTTATCAATACACAGACCTGAGTCTCAGGTACGTGTAGAGAGAGAGAAGGTCTAAAGTTCTGCAAGTTCAAACTCTTGACTGAATTCTACTTTACTATGACCATGAAATCCACATAAGAGCAGAAAGAAATGTGCTGTTTTGTGAGTGCTCTGAGGTGCTCTGTTGCTTAAACACTGTTGTGTTGTTGTTCTTTCTGTTACAAATGGGGATGTGTTTAAATGTCAATTCAATTACTAAACATATAATTATCTTTATAAACTATCTTTGACATTTAATATGCCAAACATGATCATTTTATGAGCAAACCAAGTTATCCATAATACATTTTTATGTTCTACAGTTATCAAGATGGCTTCAGATTTATAGAGTGCTAAAAAAGTAGTTCTATCATATATTTCAATTTTTCAAAAATTGTCTTTTTTAAATACAACAGAGAAAATTATATTCCTGTCAATGTCTCCCTTCCAGCAGACTCATAATTCTTGAAAAGTTGAAATTGATCAAAGACTGAGGGTCTTCATACAGCTCTGAACAATTACCCATAGCATAGTATTTACAATTTTATACCCTCCTGGGAGGCTTGTGGAGTTGTCGGATGCCTGCATAGAAAAGGGACCTCAAGTCTCGTGGAGTTAAATAGTACCCAGTTTCAGGGTTGCTAGTCCAGACCTTGCTGATGACTTGCTGGGGGACTCCCTGCAGCCACGCTGATGCTCTGAGGGAGGAGTGGATGGGCCTATGGGTGGGAGGCGGTTGAAAATCTGCACCTTGCAAAGATTTTTTTGCGAAGTCCATGGATGGGAACAGACTTCTCAGATCCCAGAAGACTTCTTTCCCCCAGCTGGAAATCCCAGATGAGTGGAGGTAGTTAGAAGGCTTCAGGAGCAATATCTGATGTCTGAGAAGCATCTTGAGTAAGGCGTACTGACCAGAGCAGGCAGGGAGGAGAGTGCATCCCATGCTTTCCAGGGGCAGCAAAAAAAGAGGGGCCACTGTACACAAGAGCAGTGTAAGCTCAGTAAGTGGGTTTGGAGTTCTAGGAAGGAGATGAAGCAATAACAGAAATCAATAAGATGAGTGAAACCAAATAGAAAGCCAAAAATACATCCAAGAATATACAAGAATTTGGTTCATTAAATTTTCATTTAGATTTAAATGTCTTTTGTAAAAAATAAATAAAATACAAGATGATAGATAAGTCAATGAGCTTTGTCATGGCCACTGTTTCTCAACATATGTGCATATCAAAACATCACATTGTAAACCTTAACTACATAATTTTTATTGGTCAATCATCCCTCAATAAAGCCAGGGGAAAACATAAAAGAAAGCATTCAGGAAAAGATGTCACTATATGGTCAAGTTTATAAAACTTTATTAACTAAAACCTATGTAAGTGAACAGAAAGAAGTAAATAGAAAATATGCCATCAGCATTGAAACTGTAGAATCCCTGTCACACAACACAAAGTTCAAGAAATGTTATCCTGAAGCTGAAATAAAAATTATTTAACTCCAAAATTGACAGAGAGAGTGCAAACAAGAGTCATAGATTCTAAAAGAAAAATATTCTTAAAAATCTTACCAATACTCACTTTTCCACATTCAACTGGGAGTAACGGGGACTGCTGTTAAACATAGGCAGAGGAAATGTGCAGTGTCCACAGAGAGCTCCCTTCACCCAAAGCAGATGACTTCCTGAGGATTGCATGTGAGAGAAACAAGAGACGGTGACTCTTGGGATAAGTGGCAAGGAAGAAAATAACCTGGCCACTTCAGACCCAAAGTCATAAACCTCCAGGAGGTCATGCAAACATGCAACTCACCTCAATGCGGAAGACACAGCCACAAGACAGAACCCAATTCCAAATCTGCAGAGCTGCCCAGAACACAGACTTATAGACTGTAGACTTATAGACTCAGCAACTGAAGCTATCATAATTACAACACAAAAGGTAAAAATTAGAGTCCTTGGCGTAAAAACCACATCAGAAAAAAAAAAAAAAAAAAAAGCCAGAATAAAAATCTCAAACTGTACCAACAAAATTCTATAAATGAAGTGCGTGAGGAAAGGGTATGTACACTAATTTTCTTATCTTTCATGGAAAGTGGGGCTGTCTACAGATATTGCTGAAGTTGATAATCTGAGACAAATAAATTTAACTGTGTTAAGTATATATGCAGACTTATTGAGTACCTACAGCCTGTATAGTTTCCAAATTAACAAAGCAGAAAGTATAAGAAAATAGACAGTAGTAGCAAATGATAGAAATCTAGGAAATAGCAAGAAAAATTTTTAAAAAGCAGAAAATAGGACTTAGAGGACAGAGATAAAATTAAATGTATCTGTTACAACAGTAAATGTTAATGTGAAAATTAACCTAGTGCAAGAAAAAAAAATCTCAGATTATTTCAAGAAAGCTAAATTCAGTTGTAAATGCTCCATATACTAACACATCATTTACTAGATATCCTTCATTTGCTTTCCAGATCATTCTCTATGGCTTTGTGAACCAGGAGGCAACCAATACCAACTATGAACACACGCCTTGCCTCTACCTTCTAGCTAGGTGGTCACAGGAAGCCCCCACCTGGGCTCTGAGCAAGTACAGAAAGTGAGGTTGGGACACTGATCTTCTCATGTGCACTCCAGCAGCATTACCACGGCTGACTGTCTCCCGTCACCAAAGGCCACAGCTCTCATCAGACACCTCTCTGTTCAGGCTGTGGTGAGTGACTGAGTCCAAGGACACCACACTGTCACCAGAGGTTCCTCTATGCCCCACTCACGCCTCTGCAAAGGGTCCTTATATTAAATTCTCATCAAGTGACACAGTTCAAGCATGGCCTCTGTTTCCTGCCAGGACCTGACTTAGGCACACCAAAGGAAAATACTTGTAAAGCCAAAAAAAAAGTAAAAGAATGGGAAAAGAATACCAGGCAAATTTAAATAAAAGGGAGTCAGGATTTTCTTCTTTGGGAAATGCTGAATTCAAAGGAAGAGCATTAAATGGGATTAAAAGGTCACATTATACTGATGAAAGGTAAAATCCACATTAACATAAAATTGTCCTGAAGTTATATGTGGTAAATTATATAGAGATAAAAATATATGAACCCAAAAAATTTCTGGAAAACAAAGAGAAAAGGGACCCAAATCCAATAGCAATGGAGCATCTTTCTTAGTCTTTAGAGATCAAGTTAGACATTACTGAAAATACTGGCAAAATCTGAACAGTCTGTATTTAGATAATACAGTTAGACCAATGTTAATTTCTTAATCTTTTTCCTTTTTTTAAAATTTTTTCTTATTTTGCTACCGGGGATTAAACTCAGGGACACTCGACCAGTGAGCCACATCCCCAATCTTATTTCATATTTTATTTAGAGACAGGGTCTCACCGAGTTGCTTAATTCCTCACTTTGCTGAGGCTGGCTTTGAACTTGTGCTCTTCCTGCCTCAGCCTCCCAAGCTGCAGTGATTACAGGCGTGCACCACCTCTCCTGGCCTTAGTTTTTTTCAAATATACTGCAGTGTATTGATTAACATCAGAGAAGTTGGGTGGAGGACACATGGGAAATACCTGTGCTATTCTTTCCAATGAACCTCAAATTACTCCCTGATAGAAAGTTTAGGAAATGTTGAGTTAATAAAAGATAAAGGTATAGAAAATCTGAATGGCATAGTTAACAATTAATTAACAGAAATTAGTCTTTCTTCTAGTGTTTTTCTCCTAGTATTTTTAGTCTTTTTTTTAGTGTTTCATAAAATGCAAAACTTTCCACATATTAGATAATAAAATCTTTAAATATTGTAAAAAGTAAAAGTATCAAATCATATTGTTATCCTGCTATGGTCTGAATATGAGCAGTATCCCCCAAAAGCTCCTGTGCACTGGTAGGAGCTGTGGGCCTTCAAGAGATGAGGCATTGTGGGATGTCCTCAGATAATTGGAGGCACGTCCCCAAGAGGGACTCTGGGATCCTGCTCTCTTTGTGCCTCCTGACTTGTGATAGAACTTTGCTCTCCAGGCATTCTCTCCACGATGTACTGCCCTGCCTTGCAAAGGCTACAGGGTCATCTGATCTTATACTGGAACCTCCAGAACCATCAGCCAAAATAAACCTTTTCTCTTTATAAGTTTATTACCTCAGATATTTTGTTATAATACAGAAAACTAATGTATATCCACAATTCAAAATTAAAAAGAAATAGCCCAAAAATCTCTGATAATTTTTAAAATTTTAAAACTTTCTCTACCTTAAACAACTCTTAATTTTTAAAAGGAAATAAAAAAAAAAAAAACACAATTGCAGAACATTGTTGGTACTGCCTGTATTTTCAGGAATGATTTTCCTCCCTTCCTGTCTTCTTTTAAATTCTGCTTGATTTTTTTCCCCATATATTCCCTATTTTCCCAGAAGCCCTCTGCTTCAGGTGAGATGTGCTTTAGTCCCACTTCCAGGATTTGTAAACCTGTTTGCTCTAAATCCAATCTTAGTGTTCTCACTTCTGCCATCAGCAGTTAGTTGAGGAATGGACTCAGGACAGCGTCCTGGCAAGTGAATTTTGAAGGTGAGTCTGATGAGTGGTTTCTGACAAAGGTTTTCCTCAATGCTAAAAAGAAAACCTCTTCTGCATGTGGAAATCGTCATGTGCATGTGATATCCAACACTGCATCTTACCACCATACCGGGGAAACAGCCTAAGGACAAGCCTTGAACATCGGTGATGGCAGAACCTGTCAGAAGGCTGGGAGTCTCCAACACGGACACTGAACTGCTGAATGAGCCAGTCCTGAAACTCCCCTGCTTCTTGTTATGAGAAATAACGACTCCCCAGAGCAGCTGATCTGATCATGATTTGTTGAAGGGAGAACACTAACTGATAGATAAAATATCTGGAAAATAATGAAAATGAAAACATTATATACTAAAACCTACCAGGGGCAGCCAAAATATTATTTAAAGGAGAAGTCATTTCCTTTCCTCTCTTCAATTGCCAACGTACGACTGCCTCAAAGAGATTACACATTCCAATCAAGGAGCTGGGGGGAAAGAAAAGATAATTTCACAGAAAAAAGGAAAAAGTAAAAAATAAACTCAGGGTGTTTTCTATTGTCAACTTTTCTCTGCTTCTATTTCAATCACCTTCTTTAAACTAGAGCATTTTCTCCCTCTTAGCATCCCTTGAGCTCAGCTTCAGATTTTGTTTCCCCTCTTCTGCTCCCAAGGCAAAAAGGGCAAATGATAAGCCTTCCTGAGCATCTGCCACAGAGCAGAAACTGTGCTGAGCACTTTACACATAACATTTTTAAAATCCTAAAATATAAGGAAATAGAAAATAGAATTCAAACCAGGCCTGTCTGACTTCAAAATGCACATTTAACCATAGCACCAAACCAAACCAAGCTTTCCTCTTTTCTCTCTGATGGTGCTGTTACACTTTCACAATGTTTTCCATATTCCATCCTCACAACAGCTCAGAAAAGCAAGAACGATCACCCCCATTTCACAGAAGACTCTCCAGGATGTGAATGGTATTCCCACATCATGCTCTGCTGGAGTGGTAGAACCAGAACCTGGGTTTCTTTCCCTCTGTCTCTAGAGCCCCGTTTTTGTGTTTGGGGTTTTTTTGTTTTGTTTTGTTTTGTTTTTTAATATGCAGCCTCTTGTCATGCTGACCATTGATCTCCTGGGTATGAGGGAAATAGGGAAGTCAAGGAATTATCCCTGGATCCAGGATGGAATTTTTCTCTCCCTGCCTCCTGGAAAACAGAGTGGTTCTGTGCCCTTCATTTTTCATTACCACCTTCATTATCTTCAGGTATATTTTTATCTTCACGATTTTTTTCTTCCCCATTTTCTTATCAAGGATTTGACACAGCTTGTAATCATGCCACTCTAGGTGAAAGCCACTTTGGAAGTTCACCATACATGAGCGCACAATGTAGGGAATCAACAGCAGGCCCCAAGGAAAGCATACATTTCTGCCTAAGAAGCTATTTGAATAGGGATGTTTGTAGAAATTAGGGAATTTTCCAGAAGCTCTTCCTCTAGTCCTTTGCAAATGCAGACCAGAACCAACTGGTAAATAACTTCTTTCTACCAAAAATTGGAAAAGATATTCTTTTCTGACTCTCCGTCCTCCTTCCTTTGGAATCAGGACATTGTTTGCTATGGTCAGGGTAGGTCTTCCAAGTCCAAACAGTACAAAGCCAGAACAAAGTGATGAAGAAATAAACCCCCATCTCTCTCTGACACAGATGTTGTATAGTGTTATTTACAAGTTGTATACAATGTGCATATTTTTTACTCCCTATTATAGAGAGATATGTAACATGTAAACTGGTGGTGGTTATTAAGTTTCTGGTGGGTAAGCACTTCCCTCTTTTTTTAAAGTAAACATAAAAGCCTTTTTTTTTTTTTTTTAAATTCTGTGACTATGATGTTACTTATACACTGTAACAAGCCTAGAAGACCATCTTGAAAAACTCTGTGGTGGGTCCCACTTCTGGCAATGGCAAACTAGATTATTTCAGTCCAAATATCCTTCTAAAAACAATTATACAATATAAACAAAAATCACAGAGCAGAATAACAAGAATAAAATTTATAGTCTTTCAAGAGAAAAGGATCCCACAAACTTTGGGTTGGCACCCCAAAAGACTTAGGAGAAAGTACCAACTAGAAATAGAGAAGACCTTGCAAGATCCGAAGCTCAACTTAAAATCAGCTATCTCTGATGATAATTAAGGTGAAAGATCAGAAACAAAAGTAAATCCCTCTGGACGAAAATCACACATAATGTTCAATATGCATTAAAAATAATCGGGCACACAGGAAGACATGATCTGAACAAAGAAACAAGAGGGAAGGGACAGACAAAAAGAAATATTCTCTAATGATATGACCATTGCAGCATAATTTACAATTATAAAGATTTTGAAGCAAACTAAGTGCCCATTTAATAAAAATGTGGTCTGTAAATGCGGTGGAATATTATTCAACCTTTTAAAAGGAAATTCTGCTATTTCAATCAGCATCAATAAACCTGGAGGACATTGTGCTAAGAAAATAAGCCAGACACAGGAAGAACATTCTGAATGGTCTCTTTATATGTGGAATTTTTCAAAGAAAGTTCAATACATAGAAACTATAGTAGAACAATGGTAACCAGAGATTAGGAGGGGAAGGAAATGGGGAGATGTAGGTAAAAGGATTAAAACTAGTGGTTAGGTAGAACTGATAAGTCGACAGATCTATTTACATCAGAAGGACTATGTTTAATAACAATGTGTTGTATATTGAAATTTTATTAAGGTAATAGATTTTAGATGCTCTTATACACAAAAAGAAGGTAGCTATGGAAGGTGATGGATATATTAACTTGATTACTTGTGGTAATCATTTCACTATGTTTTTGTAGATCAAAACAATGCTTATTATATATACTTTAGGTACATGCAATAAAAATATTTTAAAAGATCCTGACAGATTCTAAATAATTATATTAATAAATTTAAAATTTATATATCCAGATGGAAAAATCAATTTAGGTAATTGCCAAGAATTTTTTTTGGGGGGTGTACTAGGGATTAAACTCAAGGGCACTTGACCACTGAGTCTCATCCCCAGCCCTCTTTTGTATTTTATTTAGAGACAGGGTCTCACTGAATTGCTTAGCACCTTGCTTTTGCTGAGGCTGGCTTTGAACTCTCAATCCTCCTACTTCAGCCTCCTGAGCCACTGGGATTATAGGTGTGCAACACCACACCCGGCTGCTAACAATCTTTTAAATTGATAAAGATTTAAAGCCACAGATTCAAAAAGTACTTAACAAAATAAATACAAAGAAAACTTGTAGACATGTCATAGAAAAACCATTAAAGGCAGAGAAAGCCTTTGAAACATAGAAAAGGACATATTACATTCAAAAGAACAGAAATAAATGTGAAAGCTAAGTTCTCAG
The DNA here is from genome assembly GCF_902686445.1 of Sciurus carolinensis. Lineage (NCBI taxonomy): Eukaryota > Metazoa > Chordata > Mammalia > Rodentia > Sciuridae > Sciurus > Sciurus carolinensis. Next base: position 65,557,931 of record NC_062223.1, read on the forward strand.
CAGAATAATGGCAATCTGAAGACAATGGAATCATAACCTAGAAGTGTTAAACAATAATAATTTTCAGCAGATAATTCCATATTCAGTGAAAATACCCTTCTAAAATGCAAATAGAATGTTATTTTCATTTAAATAGAAATTGTGAAAATTAACTTCCAGCAGACCCCCACATTCAAAGAAATACTAAGTAGTATTCCTTGAACAGAAAGAACATGATGCCAGTTGACAGCTTAGTGTTTAAAGGAAAGGTAAAAGCAAGCAGAAAGCAAAAATATATAAATATATAAATCAAAATTGAATGAATAGAATAATAATAAAAATAACTCTATTGTGCTTGACATATATAATTATATAATAGTGTATATGGGTGGAGGGTAAATGAACTTTATAGTATTATGTTGGCCAAGAAGTGAAAAGAAAGAAAAAATCTTTTTTTTTTTTTTTTTTTTTTGTGATTTCCTAGGTAACCACTAAAAGAATAAGAAGAATGAACAAATGACTAGAAGGAAAGACAAAGAATAATAAAGCGTACCTTTATTAATCCAAAAGAAGATTAGAAAAGGGAAAGAGGAATATAGAATAAGTGAAGTCAACACAAAAGCATTAGTTTTAAATCCAACTATATCAGTGATTACACTAATTGTAAATGGAAAACAATTTCAATTAAAAGGAAATATTTTGTGTAAAAAAAGTTCTTACACTACTTACAAGAGACACACCTAAACATAACTTCACAGACTGGATTAAAGTAAAATGATGGGGGAAAAAATACCACAACAACACTAATCAAAGGAAGACTGGCATGGTTATACCTAAAGAGACATTTAAGTAATAAACAGAAGGGACGGAGTGATTTTGCAGTTACGGAAGAGTCTATCACAGAGGAAGCAATAGTAATTCTGTATGTATATGCACCAAATAACATAGTCACAAAATATACTAACAAAGTAAGCTACTTTTGTCTAAGGTCACAGAGGGAATTAATGGACAGTGCTTGCCTTGTACCATCAATGCCTAAAGTGATTGACAGTTTTAGGTACACAACAAATGACTTAAAAGCCAGAATTAGCCAGTTGCATGACTGTAATCCCAGCTACTTGGGAGGCTGAATAGGAGGATCACAAGTTCAAGACCAGCCTCATCAATGTAGCAAGTCTATATCAAAATGGAAAAGAATAAGGGCTAAGGCTGTAGCTCAGTGGTGAAGCAGCCCTTAGTTCAAACCACAGACTGGAAAAAAATTCCAGGATGAACACCCCTGTAATAAAGTTGTATGCACTACTAGTGCTTAAACTATACACTATACCACACACACACACACACACAAACACACACACACACACACACATACATTTAATTAGTATGATAGCACTTAAAGAAATGATGATCTCTGAACTCAGTATACCTTGATTCAAATCCCAGCTCATTCACTTAGTTACTACTGGCCTTGAAAGTGACAACTCATAGCTCCTAATCTGTTAATTGAGAGATAATAATATCTCCTCATTGACTTTTCCAAGGATGATACAGAAGAACATATGAAAAATGCATATTACAGTGTCAGTCCCTAAGCATACATCCAATAATGGTAGAAATTAATATGAATAATTGAATATAAGAAATTTTAAATTAATCCCAAAATAGCAGTCAAGAAATTCCCCTACAAATTAGAATCATATATGGCACTGGCAAGTAATTTAGTTTGCCTAATTATAAAAATTGGTTCCAAGAATATTACTGCAGTGAACAGTAGGATGACCCTCAGGATTCCTTTCTCCTGTAACTCATGCTTTCATACAATTTCTTGGCCTTGAACATGGAAGGACTTGTGACCTGCTCCTTTTTGGATTGGTTTGGTTTTTGGTGTGAGGAATAGAACCCAGGGCCTCATGCATTGGAGGAAAGCCCTTTACCACGGAGCCACACCCCCAGTCTGTGACTTGCTTCTAATCAACAAAATGCAGGAGAGAAGGTGAGGTGCATGCATGATTACGTGTCCATAATCACATAGCACACATCTTGCTAGCATATTTCTCTCTATTGCTGGCTTCAAAGAAAAGACTGCCACAAATTCAATAACCACAAGAAAATTAATTCTAACAAAAGGAGGGAACTGGAAAGTGGATTCTTCCCAATAAAAGCCTGTGAAAAACTGAGCCCTGACTGACACCTGGGCTGCAACCTTGTAATACCCAAGGTTGAAAAGGAGAAAAGTCAAATTAGCTCTGCAGACCCTTGGCCCACAAACCACGAGGTAATAAAGTGTGTGTGTGTGTGTGTGTGTGTGTGTGTGTGTGTGAAAGCTTTATTAACATACAATACACTTATTTAAAGTGTACAATGCAATAGTTTTTAGTGTAGTCCAAGTTACACAGCCATCAGCACAATCAATTTCAGAACATTTTCATCACCTCAAAAGAAAACTCCATATCCATTAAAGGCCACTCCCCATTCCTTCCTCCCTGAACCCTGGCAACCACCAATCTTCCAATCTACCTTCTGTCTCTATGCTTTTGCCATTCTTGGACATTTCATGTAAGTGGTATCATACAATATGTGATGCTTTATAGCCAACTTCTTTCACTGAGTGTGTTTTCAAGATGCATCCATGTTGTAACCCACATCGGGTACTTTATTCCTTTTTAAAGTTGAATAATATTAAATTGCATAGACATACATATTTTGTCTATCCATTTGTCCATCTATATTTGCCCCTCATTTGATGGACATTTAGGTTTTTTCCACTTTTGACTATTATGAATAATGCTTCTACATTCACATACAAGTTTTTGTGTGCACATGTTTTCATTTCTTCAGGAGTAGAATTTCCACTAGGAGTGGAATTGCTGGGTAATATAACTGTGTTTAACCTTTTCGAGAAATGACAGACTTTTGCCCCAGCACAGTGGCATATGCCTGCAATCTCAGCTACTCAGGAGGCTGAGGCAGGAGGATTCCAAGTTCAAGGCCAGCCTGAGAAACTTAGCACAATCCTGTCTCAAAATAAAAAATAAAAAGGGATAGGGATATGATAAAAATGTTCAACATCACAGCAGCTACAGAAATGCAAATTAAAACTACACTGAGATTTCATTTCACTCCAGTCAGAAGGTGTATTATCAAGAATACAATAACAATAAATGTTGGCAAAGATGTGGGGGAAAAGGTACACTCATACATTGCTGGTGGGACTGGAAATTGATGCAACCACTCTGGAAAGCAGCATGGAGATTAATCAGTACACTTGGAATGGAACCACCATTTGACCCAGTCATCCCACTCTTCAGTCTATACCCAAAGGACTTAAAATCAGCCTAGTACAATGATGCCACACCAATGTTCATAGCAGCTCAATTCACAATAGCTAAGTTATGGAACCAACATAGGTGCCCTTCAACAGATGAATGGATAAAGAAAATGTGGTACATATATACAATGGATTATCACTCAGCCATAAAAAGAATGAGATTATGGAATTTGCTGGTAAATGGATGGAACTGAAGCCTATCATGCTAATGAAATAAGCCAATCCCAAAAAACCAAAGGCCAGATGTTCTCTCTAATATGAGGATGGAAATTCACAATAGGCAGTGGGAGGGAGGAGTGGAGGTTCACCTGATTGAACAGGGAGGAATAGGGGGAAGGGAGGGGAGATGGGAATTAGAAAGACAGCAGAATGAATCAGACATAACTTTCCTGTGCCCGTATATGAATACATGACCAGTGTAACTCTACATCATGTACAACCATAAGAATGAGAAGTTATATTCCATGTATGTATGATATGTCAAAATATACTCTACTGTCATGTATAACTAAAATAAATAAATAAATAATTTTTTAAAAAAGGTAATCACACACCAAAAAAAAAGGGCTGGGGAATGTACTCAGTGGTAGAGCACCCCTGAGTTCAGTCCCCAGTAATGCAGAAAAAGGAAAAATAAACAACAGTGGCTACACCATTTTGTATTTTTGACTAAATATAGGGGTTCCATTTTCTCCACATCCTGGCCAACACCCATTATTCTGCTTTTTAGCCATTTTACTGTGTGTGAAGAATTATCTTATCATGGTTCTAATTTGAATTCCCTAATGACTAATGATATGGAACATCTTGTTATGTGTTTATTAGTTATTGCTATATGTCTGATTTGAAGGAATGTCTATTCATATTCTTTGTCCATTTTAATTGGATTATTTGTTATTTTTATTAGGTTTAAGAGGTCCTTGTATAATCTGGATACAACTCCCTTACTAGACATACAGTTTGCAAATACTTTTCCCCAATCTGAAACTTGTCATTTTACTTTGTCAATGGTGTCCCTTGAAAACACAAATGTTTTTAGTTTTGATAAAGTCCAATTTTTCTATTTTTTAATTTTGTTGTTTATGCTTTTAGTGTTAGAGCTAAGAATCTATAACCTAATCCAAGGTCATAAAGATTTATCCCAAATTTTCTCTAAGAATTTAACAATCTTAGGCAGTAAATAAATGGAATTTATTATAAGGCATAAAAAAACTATAAGAATTCAATTTATTAAATGTTTATTATGTGTCAGAAACTCTGTTTAATTTCCTCATTATTAACTCAATTCTCATGAGAACATTGGGGAAAGTCATTATTATTTTCCCCATTTTTATAGACAGGTAACCTAAGTCTAAAGAAGTTACAGGGTAGGGTAGAATATGAATCCAGATGGTTTGGCTCAGAATCCATGCTTCTAGGTAAAAATTTCTCTTCAACCATTTAACCAATGACTTAAGCAGGTGGTGAGGAACCAGCTTTCCCCACTTACTCTGGCCTGGTTGAAAGCTAAGAAAACTGACCCATTACACCACCCCCACACACACCAGGGCCAAAGCACTGCCATCTGAGCATTTGTCTATGGTGCCAATCTAAAGGCAAAGCGAAACTCCTAGGAAATAGAACAAGATTCAAAATAAGCTGTTTGTTTAAAAAAGCTTATTTTCAACAAATGATATAGGAAAAATTGTATACCCATATGCAAAAGAATGAAGTTGGATCTCCCTCTTAGATCATATATAAAAAAAAAGACACCAAAAGCACAGGCAACAAAAGAAAAGATAGATAAATTGGACTACATCAAAATTAAAAACTGTGCATCAAAGGAAATCTATCAAGAGTGAAAGGCAACCCACAGAATGGGAGGAAATATTTGTAAATGATATATATAATTAGGGATTAATATCTAGAATATATAAAGAATTCCTACAGCTCAACAACACAAAATCAAACAATCTGACTTGAAGATGGGCAAAGGACTTAAATCACCATGTCTCCAAAGAAGGTATACAAATGGCCACTAAGCACATGAAAAGATGCTTGACTTACTAATTACTAGAGAAATGCAAGTCAAAAGCATAATGAGATACCACTTCAATCCACTGGAATGGCTACTCTAAAAACAAACAAACAAACAAAAAATAAAAAATAAAAAATAAACAGAAAATAAAAAGTGTTGGCAAGGAGCCTAAGGAGACTCGTTTGTGAAGGGTGAGGTCCCAGGCCCAGGAGGTAGGTCCGGGCCCCTGGGAACATTGCCTGGGAAGGCTGCCCTGCCCAGGCGGCAAGATACCCCTCCCCCCACGGGAGCAGTGAACACTGACAGCAGGGATCTTTGCAGAGGAAGCCGTGCAGCACAACGCTTGGATTCGGAGCAAACTTCCGGGGCTCCAGCGGCTGCCAGAGGAAGAGCTGGGCTGCGAGCTGTTTGGACTCAGCAACCTCCTGAACAATGGGGGGGGCTGTCCTGAGGAGGTGGAGGTGCGCAGTGAGTTGCTTGGTCTCCAAGCGCCCACACAGAACATCGGGTGGCTGCCTGGAGGAAGAGGCGAGCGGCGGGTCACTGGGGCTTGAAGCATATGTACGAGGCTCCAGGTGGCTGCTCAGCGGAGGGGTCGCATAGCCAGGCGATTAGGTGAAAAGCACGGTCCGGTCTGGGGACCTAGGCACCTTTTGGTGAAAGAGCTACACAGAGACAAGCTGAGGGGCGGAGCGAAGGCTCCAGGACTGCGGGCAGCTTCTCTGAAGAGGGGCCACCTAAGGAGACTCATCTGCGAAGGGCAGGGCTCCCAGGCCCAGGAAGTAGGTCTGGGCCCCTGGGAAGGCTGCCCTGCCCAGGCAGTAGTTGTGGACTGAGGGGAACCTCCAGGAGGGGAACTGACCAGCAAGATCTCCCCATCGGGTGAGTCTTCCCCGCCGGGTGAGGTTTTCCCACAAGGACAGTAAAACCAGAGACACAGGCCCAAACAGGCCTTGCCTCAGCCCACAGCCTAGTTCCCCTTTGGATGACCATTGGTCAACAAGTGGAGGCACCTCTGCCCACTAGCAGGGAACATACCCCACCTGAAGACCACCACCCCTAGAGAGGCAGCTTCCTTGTGGAACACCACATTATCAACTTCCTCCAAGACTGCAGGCTACTGAAGGATAAGAGGGGATATACTAGCAATCTTCAGGGACATTATAAGTCAATAGAGGAAATCTGCAATATCTTAATGACCCACTGATTCCTGAACAATATGAGAAAACAAGGGAAGAAAATGCCCCAAACAAATCTAGATGTTACATCAATAAAATCCAACAACAGCATGGCAGAAGAAATGTCAGAAAGGGAGTTCAGAATGTACATAATTAACATGATCAGGGAAGCAAACAATGAGATGAAAGAACAAATGCAGGCATTGAATGATCGCACCAATCGACAGTTAAAAGAGCAAATACAGGAAGCAAAAGATCATTTCAATAAAGAGTTAGAGATATTGAAAAAAAAACAAACAGAAACCCTTCAAATGAAGGAAACAATAAACCAACTTAAGAACTCCATAGAAAGCACAACCAATAGGATAGAACACCTGGAAGACAGAACCTCAGATATTGAAGACAAAATATTTAACCTCGAAAACAAAGTTAACAAACAGAGAAGATGGTAAGAAATCATGAACAGAATCTCCAAGAACTATGGGATATCATGAAAAGGCCAAATTTAAGAATTATTGGGATTGAGGAAGGCTTAGAGAAACAAACCAAAGGAATGAACAATCTATTCTATGAAATAATTTCAGAAAATTTCCCAAATCTGAAGAATGAAATGGAAAATCAAGTTCAAGAGGCTTATAGGACTCCAAATACACAAAATTACAACAGACCCACACCAAGGCACATTATAATGAAAATACCTAACATACAAAATAAAGACGGAATTTTAAAGGCTGTGAGAGAAAAGAACCAAATTACATTCAGGGGGAAACCAATACGGATATCAGCAGATTTTTCAATCCAGACCCTAAAAGCTAGAAGGGCCTGGAACAACATTTTTCAAGCCCTAAAAGAAAATGGATGCCAACCAAGAATCTTATACCCAGAAAAACTTACCTTCAGATTTGACGATGAAATAAGATCATTCCATGATAAACAAAAGCTAAAAGAATATACAAAAAGAAAGCCAGCATTACAGAACATTCTCAGCAAAATATTCCATGAGGAAGAGATAAAAAACAAAGAAGCAAATCAGCAAAGGGAGGAGCTATCCTACAGGAACTCTCAAATAAAGAGGAACCAAGTCATGTCAAAAATAAACAAATAAATAAAATGAGTCAAATGACCGGGAATACAAATCACATCTCAATAATAACCCTGAATATTAATGGCCTGAATTCATCAATCAAAAGACATAGACTGGCAGATTGGATCAAAAAGAAAGATCCAACAATATGTTGCCTACAAGAGACTCACCTCATAGAAAGAGATACCCATAGACTAAAGGTGAAAGGATGGGAAAAAACATACCATGCACATGGACTCAGCAAAAAAGCTGGGGTATCCATCCTCATTTCAGATAATGTGGACTTCGAGCCAAAACTAGTCAGAAGGGATAAAGAAGGACATTTCATACTGCTTAAGGGAACCATAAATCAGCAAGACATAACAATCATAAATATCTATGCCCCGAACAGTGGCTCATCCATGTAGGTCAAACAAATCCTTCTCAATCTCAGAAACCAAATAGACCATAATACAATAATACTAGGTGATTTTAACACGCCTCTCTCACCACTGGACAGATCTTCCAAACAAAAATTGAACAAAGAAACCATAGAACTCAATAACACAATCAATAATTTAGACTTAACAGACATTTATAGAATATACCATCCAACCAAGAGCGAATACACTTTCTTCTCAGCAGCACATGGATCCTTCTCTAAAATAGACCATATATTATGCCACAAAGCTAATGTTAGCAAATACAAGAAGATAGAGACACTACCTTGTATTCTATCAGATCATAATGGGTTGAAATTAGAAATAAATGAAAGAGTAAAAAACAGAAATTACTCCAACACCTGGAGATTAAACAATATGCTATTATATGATGAATGGATAACAGAAGATATTAGGAAGGAAATTAAAAAATTCTTAGAGGTAAATGAGAACAAAGAAACATCATATCAAAATCTCTGGGACACTATGAAAGCAGTACTTAGAGGAAAATTCATTTCATGGAGCGCATTTAATAAAAGAAGTAAAACTCAACAAATAAATGATCTAACACTATAGCTCAAAGCCCTAGAAAAAGAAGAACAGACCAACACCAAAAACAGTAGAAGACAGGAAATAGTTAAACTCAGAGCTGAAATCAACGAAATTGAAATAAAAGAAACAATACAAAAAATTGACAAAATAAATAGTTGGTTCTTCGAAAAAATAAACAAAATTGATAAACCCTTGGCCACACTAACAAAGAGAAGACGAGAGAAAACCCAAATCACCAAAATTCAGAATGAACAAGGAAATATCACAACAGACACGACTGAAATACAAAACATAATTAGAAGCTATTTTGAAAATCTATACTCCAACAAAATAGAAAATTTTGAAGACATCAACAAGTTTCTAGAGACATATGAATTGCCTAAACTAAATGAGGAGGACATACACAATTTAAATAGACCAATTTCAAATAATGAAATAGAAGAAGTCATCAAAAGCCTACCAACAAAGAAAAGTCCAGGACCTGATGGGTTCTCAGCCGAGTTCTACAAAACCTTTAAAGAAGAGCTCATTCCAATACTTTTCAAAGTATTCTATGAAATAGAAGAGGAGGGAACTCTCCCAAACTCATTCTATGAAGCCAATATCACCCTGATACCTAAACTAGACAGAGACACATCGAGGAAAGAAAATTTTAGACCAATATCCTTAATGAACATTGATGCAAAAATTCTAAACAAAATTTTAGCAAATCGCATACAAAAACATATCAAAAAGATAGTGCACCATGATCAAGTGGGTTTCATCCCAGGGATGCAAGGTTGGTTCAACATCAGGAAATCAATAAATGTAATTCACCATATCAACAGACTTAAAGTCAAGAATCACATGATATTTCAATAGATGCAGAAAAAGCATTTGATAAAATACAGCACCCCTTCATGCTCAAAACACTAGAAAAAAATAGGGATAGTGGGAACATTCCTTAACATTGTAAAGGCCATCTACACTAAGCCCATGGTTAATATCATTCTAAATGGTGGAAAACTGAAAACATTCCCCCTAAAAACTGGAACAAGGCAGGGATGCCCTCTTTCACCACTCCTATTCAATATCGTCCTTGAAACTCTAGCCAGAGCAATTAGACAGACCAAAGAAATTAAAGGGATACGAATAGGAAAAGAAGAACTCAAACTATCCCTATTTGCTGATGATATGATTATATACTTAGAGGAACCAGGAAATTCCACCAGAAAACTTTTAGAACTCATAAGTGAATTCAGTAAAGTAGCGGGATATAAGATCAAGGCTCATAAATCTAATGCATTTTTATACATAAGTGATGAATCTTCAGAAAGAGAAGTTAGGAAAACTACCCCATTCACAATAACATTGAAAAAAATAAAATACTTGGGAATCAATCTCACAAAAGAGGTGAAAGACCTCTACAATGAGAACTACAGAACACTAAAAAAAGAAATTAAAGAACACCTTAGAAGATGGAAAGATCTCCCATGTTCTTGGATAGGCAGAATTAATATTGTCAAAATGGCCATACTACCAAAAGTGCTATACAGATTCAATGAAATTCCAATTAAAATCCCAATGATGTACCTTACAGAAATAGAACAAGCAATCATGAAATTCATCTGGAAGAATAAGAAACCCAGAATAGCTAAAGCAATCCTTCGCGGGAAAAATGAAGCTGGAGGTATCGCAATACCAGAACTTCAACTATACTACAAAGCAATAGTAACAAAAACGGCATGGTATTGGTACCAAAATAGACAGGTAGATCAATGGTACAGAATAGAGGACACGGACACAAACCCAAATAAATACAATTTTCTCATACTAGACAAAGGGGCCAAAAATATGCAATGGAGAAAAGATAGCCTCTTCAACAAATGGTGCTGGGAGAATTGGAAATCCATATGCAGCAGAATGAAACTAAACCCATATCTCTCACCATGCATGAAACTAAACTCAAAATGGATTAAGAACCTCGGAATCAGACCAGAGACCTTGCATCTTATAGAAGAAAAAGTAGGTCCAGAGCTTCAACATGTCGGCTTAGGACCAGACTTCCTCAACAGGACTCCCATAGCACAGGAAATAAAAGCAAGAATCAATAACTGGGATAGATTCAAACTAAAAAGCTTTCTCTCAGCAAAGGAAACTATCAGCAATGCGAAGAAAGAGCCTACAGAGTGGGAGAAAATCTTTGCCAATCATACTTCAGATAGAGCACTAATCTCCAGAATCTATAAAGAACTCAAAAAACTCTACACCAAGAATGCAAATAATCCAATTGACAAATGGGCTAAGGAAATGAATAGACACTTCACAGAGGAAGATCTACAAGCAATTAACAAACATATGGAAAAATGTTCAACATCTCTAGTAATAAAAGAAATGCAAATCAAAACCACCCTAAGATCCATCTCACCCCAATTAGAATGGTGATTATCAAGAATACAAGCAACAACAGGTGTTGGCGAGGATGTGGGGAGAAAGGTACACTCATACATTGCTGGTGGGGCTGCAAATTAGTGCAGCCACTCTGGAAAGCAGTATGGAGACTCCTTAGAAAACTTGGAATGGAACCACCATTTGACCCAGCTATCCCACTCCTTGGCCTATACCCAAAGGACTTAAAATCAGCATATTACAGAGATACAGCCACATCAATGTTCATAGCTGCTCAGTTCACAATAACCAGATTGTGGAACCAACCTAGATGTCCTTCAATTGATGAATGGATAAAGAAACTGTGGTATATATATACAATGGAATATTAGCCATAAAGAATGATAAAATTATGGCATTTGCAGGCAAATGGATGAAACTGGAGAATATCATGCTAAGTGAGACAAGCCAATCTCAAAAAACCAAAGGAAGAATGATTTCACTAATAAGTGGATGATGACACATAATGGGGGGTTGGAGGGGTTAGTGTTAGGGTTAGAGTTAGGTTTAGGGAGGGGGGCAAGAATGGAGGAAGGAAGGACTGTATAGAGGGAAAAGAGGGGTGGGAGGGGTGGGGGGGAGGGAAAAAATAACAGAATGAATCAAACATTACCCTATGTAAATTTATGATTACACAAATGGTATGCCTTTACGCCATGTACAAACAGAGAAACAACATGTATCCCATTTGTTTACAATAATAAAAATTAAAATTAAAAAAAAAGTGTTGGCAAGGATGTGGAGGAACTGGAAGTCTTGCCAGCTCTTTGTGGGAAGGTAAAATGAAGCAGCCACCATGGAAAAACAGTATGACAGTTTCCTAAAACATCAAAAATAAAATTACCATATGATACAAAAATTTTGCTTCTGAGTATATACCCAAAAGAATTGAAATCAGGGTCTCAAAGAGATTTATACACTCCTGTTCATAATATCATTAGTCACAATAACCAAACAGTGGGAGCAACCTAAGTGTCCATGAACAAACATGTGGACTAGTACTCAGCATTAAAAAGAACATTCCGACACATGCTACAAGACATCATCGTAAGTGAAATAAGCCAGTCACAAAAAAAAAAAAACAAATACAACAAGTTGTATGATACAACTTCTATGTGGTCCTTAGAGTACTCAGATTTACAGAATAGAAAGTAGAATGGCGGTTGCCAGGAACTGAGGAAGCAAGGAATGGGAAGTCGTTTTGTAATGAATAGAGATGAATAATTCCTGGAAATAGCTTGCACAACAATGTGAATGTTCTTGAACTTAAAAATGGTTAAGATCATAATCTTAGGACTTGCATATTTCACTACGATTACATTTTTTTAATGCATCTCATTGTGGTTTTGGGTTGCATTTCTCTAATGATTAGTGAGTTGAGTGTTTTTTTCACGTGTTTATTGGTCATTCGTCCTTCATGTAGAAGGGAAGCAACATCTCCCAGACCCACTCTCCAGTAATCTTCAGAGGTGGAAGCAAAACTGCCTTCTAAGGAGGGTGGGCTATAGCTCAGTATCATATTTTACTGAAGATGTTATGAAGATCTGGGCCAGAGCTGTACTGCTTGAGGCAGCAGAGGGGAGACCACACCTGGTTCTGCACTTTCCCACAAGGCTCCTCCTCAGGGCAGTGCTTTCCTCACTAACTCAATGTTGAACAAATATTTAAAGAATATTTTGCAGAAGAGTTATCCAATTATCTGCCTGCCAGGGGTGCCCACATGTCCCAGTCCAGCTCTGCTCCCCTGCATTAGGATATGGCAAAGCCAAAGGCTCTGTAGCCAATCTCACTAATTAGCGAGAGTTAAGCTTTCCACTATGTCCACAAACAGTATGGATTGCGGTGTTTCTGCTTAGCTGATCAGAAAATTGTAACACTTTGGCTTCAGTGTTTTCAGAAGCTTATAGCTGAGTGTTCATTAATTATGCAAAACAGGCTTTAGGGGACCAATTCTATTGAGTTAATTAATATCGAGTGTTGCTGGCCAATTAGCAGCCTTCTCCCTTATTGAGGGAGGTTGCTGTGGGACCAGCCAAGCAGGGAAGGTTCTCTCCTCTGTCAGACTCCATTTCTCCTCCATGGCAATAACTAGGAGCAGCTTGATCGGGAAGACCAAAGGCCAGTACTTCCTCCTGTCCCCTGGGCCCATGCACCCTGAACCCTTCACTGTCCACTTAGACATTGCACATCCAAGCATGAGCTATGGAGCAGCGGAATGGGCACCACAGGGAAGCTCACTGAAATGCACAATCTCAGGCCTCCCTGGACTCCAAGGGTCAGAATCTGTATTTTAACAAATTCCTTATGACACATAAGCCCATAACAATTTGGGAAGCACTGATACAGAAGACCCACCCAAGACCCTCCCCCTCACAATCCCAGGTCCTTCTTAACCCAAAAGCTTCCTGCCCATTTACTTTAGCCATCACAGATCCCCATGAACACACCCTGAGCCTTGCTTTCCTCCACCTCTGAAATCTTTTCATCTTGCCCTGCCTTCTGACCATTTTCGAATTCTGACATACAAACTTTACATATTTAACATCTAGTGGAGACCTCCAGTGCAGGGACATGTGGAAGATGTCACTGGGAAATCTTCCACATGTCCCAGAAGTTTTCTCCCCATTCCAAATCGCCATGCCTCTTTTCAAGTTCCTCATCTCACCTCTCCTGTATTAGCCACAGAGAAATCCAAGCCGTCCTGACAACATCCCTTTCTTACTACTTTAAACCTACCTGTGACTGCATTTGTTTCTTTCTCCTTCTCTCTTTATCAGTGAAGGAGGCCACCCTCCTGTCTCAATCTGAGGATGACTCCAAGCCCTACTGTTCAGCATTCTTCAATGGCTCCCCCAAAACCTTCAGAATAAAGTTCAAGCCACCTGTCTTAGTGGCTCATGACTACCTTTCTGAACCCTCATCCCCTGCCACCTACCACCTCTCTATGCCCTCCTACCACCTCCCCTGTACTTATTTAGAATTTATTGCGTCCTAATAACCCATTGGAAGTTCCTGGAATGCAGTATGCTATTTCCTGTCTCCAGTAACAGCAAATTCTGTTTATTCTCCATGAATGTCTTTAGCACCCTTCTTCTGGTTAACAGCTACCCATCCTGTAAAGCTCAATTCCAGTTTAATGTCCAAGATGTTTTGACCATCTTCCTACCTATGTGATAGATGGCCTTTCTGTGTGCCACTGACAATATTTTAAATAACTATGAGTGCTTCCCATGTGTCCATGCTAAGTACCTTACCTGTGTAATGTCATTTAATCCTTGATAACCTTTTAAGAATTATTATTTATCTTAATTTTACAATGGAAAAATGTTCAGAGAGGATAGATAACTTGACCAAGTTCATTGAAAACACAGGATTCCAGCTAAGATCCAAGCCCAGTCTCCCCAGCACCATTTGCATACTGTTGTGCCCTAAGACATACTTTTAGCAAACAATTATCCCAGTGCCCCTTAGCCTCTGGTCCTATGTTCCCCTCCTCCCACCCTCTTAGTAAAGCAATGAGGTCTTTGAAGTCAGGACCTTGCCTTTCTTACTGATGCAACCCCAGTGCAGACCAGTGGCCCTACATGCTAGTTACATAATGAACATGAGTTCCTCAGTCTTCTCAGGCAGCCATAACAAGATACCATGGACTGTGTAGTTTAAAGAACCAAAATTTCTTTTCTCTGAAGGCTGACAAGACCAAGATCAAGGTTCCAGCCAGATCTGGTGTCTGCTGAGGGCTCTCTTTCCAGCTCACAATTGACCGCCTTTTGGCTGTGTCCTCACATGGTGGAGATAGAGAGAAAGCAAATGAGAGTGACCTCTGGTATCTCTTCATCATTGTAAAGGACATGGGTCCTCTTGCATTAAGGTCCCACACTTACGACCTCAGTTAATCTTAATCTACTCTTTAAAGGCCCTATCCCAAATATTGTCACATATGGGTTTAGGACTTTAACATGTAAGTTTGGGAAGATGCCCAATTAAGTGCACAGCAATGAGACACACTGTTCCATTGTTTTGGTGACTGTGTGGCATAAATTCTGCCAACAGTGGAGACTGAGCAGCTTAGGTCTTCCAAGCTGTTGGAAATACCTCGAATGATGTGGAAAAAGAGCACAGAGGAGGAGCCTTAAAGGATGCAGAGACCATATATAGGTTGAAAGGATGGCAAAGGGTATTTCTTACTGGAGTTCGGAGAAGCAGGATAAGGTGGGACGGCGTGGTCAAAATCACAGAGTATTTGGAAGATACGGGCAGAAGAGGAGTTCTGGGCATGAGGCAGGAGCCCGGTCATGCGGCACCTTGAAGGCCCTGCTGAGAGCGCAGATCAGATGTGACAGGTCAAAGACCATGAAACCTGTTGACGTTCTCATACTTCTGCTGTCAAAATGAGTCAACCAGACCCTCCCAGAGAACTGAAAGTTAGGAGGAGTTCTGGGCATGAGGCAGGAGCCCGGTCATGCGGCACCTTGAAGGCCCTGCTGAGAGCGCAGATCAGATGTGACAGGTCAAAGACCATGAAACCTCTCATCTGTCCCTTCACCTTTGCTTGGTTGGCTGGGGCTGCCAGGAACACTAAGTTGAGATGAATGCAGAGACTGTGTCTGGGCTCATCAGGGAGAGGAGAGGGATGAAGTAGTGATGTCTGCCCACAGAGCAGCAGGAGTGGCAGCAAAAGTGCTGTAGATGTGTCACCTTTTCTAGAGATCCTGTCCTCCTGCCCTCAGATAGATGCATGTAGGCCCCCCAGTCCCCTACCATTGCCACAGTGTCCTCCGAGCCCTTCCCTTCCAGCTCTGCTTCCCCTGATTGAGCCTGCAATCTGCAAGCTACTCAAACAGACTTATTCCTGCCCAAACTGAGGGTGTGCTTTGTGGGGCTGCCATCTCCAGGTAGCGCATCCTTTCCCAGTGCGCTGGAGTGCGCTCCTGGGAGGTAGAACAGTTCTTGGGGAGAATGAAGCACCAGGTCATCTGGGTGGCTAGCAATCCCTCATAGGTTAAGTACTCTTCCTAGAGAGCAAAGACCAAATCCAAGGTTTTTTTAATTTTTTGTGTGGATTTTTCTTTTTTTGGTGGGGGCAAGGGGCATTGTCCCAGGGATTGAATCCAAGGGTGCTTAACCACTGAGCTACATTCCCAGCCATTCTTATTTTTTATTTCGAGACAGGGTCTGGCAAGTTGCTTAGGGTCTCGCTAATTGCTGAGGCTGGCCTTGAACTTGAGATCCTCCTGCCTCAGCCTCAGGAGTCACTGAGGTTACAGGTATGCGCCACCATACCCAGTGACTCCAGGGTTTTGTCCTAACAAATAAAGGCCTCATGTGTGCATCTCGCTCTCTGCACACAGAAGAGCTGAGGCTAGGTTGGGCTGAGTGCTCGTCGGCTGCATGGGATACATCCCAGAGCACCTGCTGTTCATAAATACTGTGGAAACAAACTGTGACAAAACTGCCCTGACACAGGGCAGGAATGGGAGAAGCCCCGGCACTGTCCCAGGGCACCTGTCCTGTTGACGTTCTCATACTTCTGCTGTCAAAATGAGTCCACCAGACCCTCCCAGAGAATTGAAAGTTAGGGGACAAAGGACAGCAAAGGCTCACTGTTCTTGTCAGAGCTCGTTAAGATGACCAGTTCAGGCAGCAGGTGGTGTTATCACACAATTTTCACAGTTAATTGGGAAAGGCTCCCCCTGGTCCCCCCAAACACACAAACCTCATAGCACATGGGATTTGATTAGTCTTCAGGTCCAACCTAAGGCAACTGGAGTAATATCCTGGAGTAGAATGTTGTATCAAACACTAATGTCCACGAAGGTTAATAGGCTTGAGGTTAACACAGGGTCCAAGACTCTATTCACCTCAAGAATCCTGGATTAAGTAAAGCTAGCCGTGTCGACAGGACTCCTCAGGAACTTGAATGTATTCACGCAGCTGTGAGTCCTCAAGAGGAAGACAGAATATACTGAATTGACCAAATTTCCCTGCCCGTTGAGCCACACTGGACACAGAGGAAGCTGCTTCCTACAGCATGAGCCCTGATCTTCCTCTCCACACTCCAGCTGCCGAGGTCTCTCCCTGAGATTCTACCCAGCACAGCTCCACAGCCAACCTGACCAGGGCAGGAAAACATTAGTCATCTCAACCTCACCAACCAGGGAGCCTTGAGAAGGTCAAATGAAGAACAAAGCAGCACCTCGATTCCCAGGTGCCTACTGATTGCAGCCTGCTCTTGCTTCTGACCTCTCTTGCCACAAGCTGGCTCAGGTGTCTCTTATCCAGTTTCCCTGCCCAATTCTTGATTTGTCTGCTGGACCGGAACCCTTCCTCACTTGACATACCACCCTTCCCCAGGGTTCACAGATTTCCTGTCACTTCCTGGGAGTCTCCTAACACTGGAATGTTCACTGGGAATACCCCTTCCCATGGACAGTATATTAGATCAACATTCCCAGTCACTTGAATTTTATGGACCTTTACAATTTCAAAACTACCCTTTGGAAGACTTTATATTGTTGGCAATCAAGTCAGGGGTAATTTTTTAAATGCAATAATCTGTTCATTTCACTTAAGATGTTGTAACAATACAAAAAAAAAAAATACAGGGAAAGCAATCTTACATTCCAAGAATGAGTTACATGGAAAATATGCACACTTTCCCTATTTACCAGGAGCCAGTAGAAAATGCTCAAGGACCATCCCTAGCCTACAGCCTGAGTGTTGGATCCACTGCAAATCTAGTCCACTTCTCCTCACTGCCTGTCAGTCAGTCACATCTAACAGCCCTGATTAGTCAGTAACACTTTCTCTTATGAAAACAAATCTGTCTTCCTACAACTCCCACACCTCAGTCCTGGGTTCTGCCTTGACCTCCCTTTGGACATCAGAAGCCTGTGCCAAAGGCTGTCCTTAGGCCACCCTCAACCTCTCTCCCAGATTCAAGGCAAGACTCTGGGAAGAACTCCTATTATGGTTTAGATATGAAATGTCCCCCAAAGTCTCATGTGCATGAAGATACGGTCCTCAAGTTCTCAGAGATGGTGCTTTTAGGAAATGACGGGATCGTGAGGGCTCTGGGGAGACCAGTGGATTAGTTCATTGATGGCTTCACAGCTGGTGGCATTTCTGGGAGGTGGTAGAAACTGTAGGAGGTAGGGTGTAGTTTAAAGAAGTATGTCACTAGGGGGCTGCCTGGAATGAAATTTCTTGTCCCTGTTTACTTCTCCTCCTCCTCCTCCTCCTTCTCCTGCTCCCTGCTTCCTAGCTGCCATGAGGCAAGCAGCTTTCCCCTGCTGTGCTCTTCTGCCATGATATCTGGCTTTACCTCAGAGCATTGGAGCCAGTCAAAACTGAACTAGAACCTCTGAAACTGTCCTCCTGTAAGTTGTTTTTCTTAGGTATTTTGTCACAGTGACTAAAACACCTCCCAAAGAGAAAGGGAGTGTGAGTACTGGGATGTCTCTACTGGCCTTCCTAATGGCCCAGGCCTGCCTTTAAGGAGCAGAAAGTTGCCCTGGCAGAAACAAGAGGTCAGAGAACCAAGGGAGCCTCATGTGACACAAGAAAGCCTTGTCAAGCTTCCAGAAACATTGTGGGATAGGCCTTTCCAACATAGTATGCTGCCCTGTCACCTCCAAACCCAGAGCATTTCCAGTGGTCATTTGGGTAGAGAAGGGACAAGCTTGCAAGACCACAGTTGTGCCCTTTCTTCTTCAAGGACAGAAGCAAACCAGTCTCTTGTCTAGAGAGCATCTGACCCAGGACACAGCTATGTGTAAGCCATGTGTTCATGGCTCTTGATGGACATGACAGAGCAGAGCAGAAAGACCGATGCTAACTCCAAATGCTGGGTCAGCACAGCTCAGAGCCTGCAGGCAGACCATGGCCTCCAAAGCAACCTCAAGGAAGAAGCTGACAGTCGCTGCGGGGCCCCAAAGCTTTAATGAGCCTCATTCCTACATACTGATTTGTTTGTATCTAAAATTCCTCAGTGGCCTCCTTTTGTCCTTAAGATTAAAAACAAAGACTGTTTCTAAACTTAGTCTGCAAGGTGCTATTTGACCTCCTCTTGTATATTCCGTGGCAACTTACTGAGGTCCAGCCACCCTGTCTTCAATCCTTGTGCCCTACCCCTAGACTGGGGCTGTTCCTTCTCTCTGGACTACTCCCCACCATCCCCCCTTTATCTCCCCAACCCTGATTCATGCTTCATAATTCAACTAAAAGGTCCCTTCCTTAGAGAGACTTCCCTGACCCCTCAGTCTGGAGCTGTGCTACCCAGAGTGGCAGCCACCTGTCCCTTGTGACAATCTGGTGCTGGAAATGTGGCAAGTCGGAATTAAGATGTGCCGTAAGTGTAAAATACACACCAGATTTTTGAAAACTTGGTATGAAAATTAGAGTGTAGATGTCTCATTCAAAATTTTAATGCCAATTATATATTGAAAAAATAATATTTTAGATATATTGGGTCAAATAAGTCTTTAATTTCACCTTTCTTTTTACTTTTGCTAGTGAGATAAAATTTTAGAAATTTTAAATGATGTATTTGGTTCATATTTTGGCTCACATTATATTTCTGTGCTGGTCTGGAACAAAACACCCTGGTGTCTGCTTGGATTGAAACTTACATTTCTTCTTCCTAATCCTTAGTACACCTGATAATTAGACACTCCCACTGGAATGTAAACTCCATGAAGACGGAGACCACGTTTGTATTGTTTCCTGCTATGTCCTCTGCTGCTCACACAGTCTTTGGCAGACAACAGAAACACAACCAACATGAGTTAAATATACTGATGAAATCTCTAATATGTGCCAGACATTTTACATGTAGTATTTTCAAACTTGTGTGTGCATGTGAATATACATACATAGGTATGAGTATAAAGAGGGGAAAACACTTGTTTGATGTCAAAATCTTGTACAGAATCTCAGCAATGAAACTTGTTGGGAAGACTCTGGAACAGAAAGCCCTTAAGCACCTGGCAAGACTCAGGAGCCCCCAGGTAGATAGTATGAAAGCATTGTGCTGCCTTTTCCAAGTCCCCGCACAGCTCAGCAAGCAACTATGCCAGAGGGTAGGAAAACGACTAGTAGCCCACACAGAGTGGATGCTTAGGTGTCCCCTGAGCATCAAATCCCAGCTGAGCCCTTGCCATGCACTGAAGAACCTCACAGTAAGAGCAGAGGAGGTTCCTCAGGACATTCAGTAGCCCACCTTCAGAACAGCCAGCAGGAGCCGGGGTGGTCTTGGCAACTCTCTTCACTGCTCTGAGACACTTGGAGTTGGAGACATCTACTTGAAAAGGGTTGTTGGGGGGACTGAATGAGAAAGTATACATACAACACCTCATATAGTGCCTGGCATAGAGTAGGTACTTACTAATTCTTTGCTATTAGTATTATCATCACCATCATCATTAAAAATAAGCAAGTGATAAGGCTTGACAATGGTCATGCAAATAGCATACTTTTTTCATTTGCTATCTGTATTTTCTCACTGTAGTAATTAGCAGCCTATATCCATGACGTACACTTTGCATAGGTAAATGCATGCAAACACATAGATGCACACACAAAATATACATACCATGGAACTCTATAATCTACTTTCGTAACATATACAAAGCAGGAGCTGAGCTGAATGTATTTCCATAATGTGGCTCCAACACTGTGGCATGTGATCCTCAAATACAAAACCAACTGTCACCTCATGAAAAACAGTTTCTGTACCACTCTCTCTGCAAGTGAAACTAGGGGCATATGAACATTTGTTCCTAATTAACAACAACAAAAAATCTGTCTCATTTCTCCTGACTAACCAACCCAAACCCCAGTTCCTAAGGTGTTACTTGTCATGTTTCATTGAAGAAAGGCCTCATCGTGTCTCCATGGTACCCAGGGTGGACTCGCGGCCTCTGCATAGCAAACAAGATGGCAGCTCCCATTTGTCACACATTAACGAGGCAGCAGGCCAGGGAAAGTGCCTGTTCAAGGACTTGGTAACAACCCAGCACCTGTCAAAGCATGGCAATGGAACTGAAATCCACAGCATTTCCACTGTGAACTACAGTGGCAGAATCCAAAGTGAGGACTACCAATCTGTGACTCATGATTACACTTCTCCATGGCCTCTGCTTCAAGATCAAGGCTTGTAAACCAGGTCCCAGGCCTCTCTTCCAGATTTCAGTTGCCCCACCCCCCCAGCTCCAATGGAAAAGCCACATTCTAAGGCCATTCCCCAAAGATTCATAAACCCAAGCCTGGAGGGACAAAAGCCAAAAACAGCCACAAAGCCTCCCAGGTCAGCAGATGGTGCTCAGGCGCTCCCCCTCCTCTATGACTAAACTCAAAAGACATGTATAAACTCAAGGCCCAGAGACCTTTCCCTCTGCTCCTTCTCTCCTTTCCACCCATTGTCATATTTACTCATGAAAAGATTCAGCCTGGCATGAAACGAGGTAACCACATGGAGTCTGCAAACTCTATGAATGACTAGATGATGAATTTCTTGGTTTTGTGGGACATCCAATCACTGCTGCAACTACTCAACTTTGCTGTCATAGTACAAAAGCAACCTTAAACAATCAGTAAATGACATATGTAGCTGTCTGCTAATAAAAGTATTTATGTTGGACATGGTGGTCCATGCCTGTAATCCCAGGGACTCAGGAGGCTGAGGCAGGAGGATCGCAAGTTTGAGGACAGTCTCAGCAACCTAGCAAGGTCCTCAGCAATAGCAAGACCCTGTCTCAAATTTTTAAAAATTAAAAAACAAAGAAACTCTGGGAATGTAACTCAATGGTAAAGTACCCTTGGGTTCAATCCTCAGTTACCACTCCCCCCCAAAAAAGAACTTTATTTACAAAAGCAGCAGGCAGGTAGAATTTGGACAATCCTGCTTTACACTGACAAAAGTGAAAACAAATTCAGGAGGCAACTATAACTTTAGTTTTTAAATGAACTAGTTTGGGATAGGGTGGTCTGGGATGGGATAGGCTGGGATTTAGACGGATATGCAGAATGTATCCCCATAAAGAAATAAGTGTTCTTCATGGATATTGTGTTACAAATATGTTTTTATCTAAACATATCATGGTGTGTAACCATGTTCTAAATAATGATTGTTATCAGTGTGTTTCTGAGTGTGAGCCAGGGTCAGACACGTTTGGAAACTAAGGATAAACTGGCATAGTGGATAGACTTCAACCCCAGGAACCTGGGTTAAAATCTCCAATCTGGTACCAGTTTACACCTAGATCTTTCAGAAACCACTTCCCTTTTCTGGGCCCCTCGTTTTGCCATCTTTAGATGGAGAGATTTAAGGATGAGTTTCAAGTCAACTTCTGGTTTTCAGATTCTGGACAGGCTTAGATGTCATTATCTAATGCAGGTGAAGGAAGCCTGCAAGCCAGATGTTCCAACTCAGAGACTTCTGGGCAGTTGAGTTTCCTCCCAGGGTCTTGACCCTGCTCTAGCCTTATCTCTACATCTGAGAAGCACTTGCTTCATTTCATAGTTTGAAGCCTCATTTAATAAATGATCTCCAATTTGTGGAGAAGATTGAAGACTAGAGAGGGTAAGAACTTGTCCAAATATACTCATAACTACTTGAACCAAACTCAAACACGGTTTGATTTTGTTTATTACTATTTTCTAATCTAAAACCCCTGTCTTTTTCTCTATAGCATGATCCTCATTAGCAGGGGTGGGGTGAGGACAGGAAGTAATTTCTTGTAGCCCCAAACCCCAAACTGCAACTCACCTTCCATTCCTGCTTAGGGTCCATTCCTGAAGCTTAAAAGCAAAATAGTAGTTTCCAGGAGCCAAGTACAGGTTTACCAAAACAGTCACATCAACTCACATTCTTTCCTTTTTTCATGGGCTATTAGATGTGCAGGTCTGAGAAATCAAGTAGAGAGCATTAATCTGGGTTTGAGAAGATCCTGACAATGAGTGTCAGAAGATCCTGACAATGAGTGCCCTGCAGAGCAGCTGGTAAAATGAATGAGTGAGTGAGGCAGGTCCATGGATGTGAGGTGTCCCCCTAAAGCTCACATGTGAGACAATGCAAGGTTTGGAGGAGAAATGATTGGATTATAGCCTTGACCTAATCAGTGAACAATCCCTGATGGAATTAACTGAGTGGTAACTGGAGGCAGGTGGGGCGTGGCTATGGGATATATATTTTGTATCTGGTGAATGGAGCCTCTCTCTCTCTCTCTCTCTCTCTCTCTGCTTCTTGATCATCATGTGAGTTGTTTCCCTCAACCACACTCTTCTGCCATGATGTTCTGCCTCACTTGGAGCCCAGAGGAATGGAGCTGTCTATGAATGGAGACCTCTGAAACCATGAGCCCTTAAATAAACTTTTCCTCCTCTATAATTGGGTCTTTTGGTCACCATAACAAAAAAACTGACTAAAACAATCTACCATAACCAAAAAGCATCATCTATTGGGGAACAGAAACTCTTCAGAGAGGGACTCCATGCCTACATAGAAGTGAAAGAGAACTGAGGACTTTAGCAAACAGAAAGGTATGATCAGCCAAGGAAGTAAGTAGTCACAATCCCCAGGTACAACCCACTGTGGCCACAAGGAGATATAGGCAGTTTGGAGTCAGAGCCCCAAAGAAGGTGGACATCTTGATTTGCCATTTAAAACTGTTGCAAGCACATTCCAGTTAAAACCTACAAAATGTGCAACCAAAGAAACGTGTCTGTGGAATAGATACCACCCATAGATGCCAGTTTATAATGTTAGAATTAAAGCTTTGCCCTCAACCTTGAGAAATTTCTCCAGGCATTGATACAAGTTTCTATTCTCTGCTCCATCTTGTTCAACATTTTCATTATGGGATTGAATAAAGACACAGAAGTCATAATTATCACACACACAGATGTTAGGACACTGGGAAAGAAGCTGACCATATCACAGGGTAGGTCAATGAACCCAAGTGTTGAGATGAGACTTACAAGTCATATGTGCCAGATGGTGAGCCCTCAAGTTCAGTTTCTCTTCTGATGGAAACTTCTCCTCCCCTTGACCTTCTTGAAGCAATAGGGGACTGTTCCAGGACACCCCAAGACCTTCCCCTTCCTCAAGGAATGCTGTGGGCCCTGCAACCACATTCTCCACCTCCTACAGGCTATAACAGATCCCTCCCATCTAAACAGATGAGCAAATCATGATGATCTTAGTAGACTTTGGAGTATTTGACCACATAAAAGTCACCCCATCCCCACCAACTTCAATGAGCCTTACCCAGCTCCAAGATGGCCTTGTCCCTCAGGCTGTGGGGAGAGCCAGCCTTTATCACTCTGAGCCACGTAAGCCCCACCAGGGCGAGGATCCTGGCCAAAGCATTCCCCACCATGGTCCTAGCATCTAGCAGGAAGTCTGGCCCAGATTAAGTATGCAATAAATAATTTCAGTCAGGGGTATGTCAGGGTATTAAGCCCCCTTGCTCTTCTCAACCAGCAACAAGGGAAGGGGACACTCCCCAACAAGGCCAGACCAGGATAGGTAGGGCCGGCTGACCGCCCGCTCCCAGCCCTCTGGGCGGAGGACCATCAGACTCGTCAGGGAGACCAGTCACAGCAGGAACTCGTTTATTGAGGAAGTCACACAGCTTTTATGTAGAATGGGGGCTAGGCAGTAACCAATCAGCTTAAAGGTCAGCAAGACAAGGGGGTTCACACAGGCGAGAGTCCCATAGGACTACATGGCAAGCATGAGCTGATCACATTCGGGGAGCTGTTCTTAACCAATCCCTGACGGTGGTCCGATTCATCATCACCAACCCTTGAAACCGCCTTTGAGGCCCTGATCCTGCTCACCCACCAGGAAGTAAGGAGTCAGCCTGAGTTAGTTAACATGTCATTAGTCCCAACAGGGGTATAAAAACACATTTTTCAGACAATCAGATAAAAATTAGATAACTTAAGAAATTACTGTTAACTTTGTTAAGTGTGATAATGGCATTGCTATATAAAGAGTCTCTCCCTGCCTCCTTTCTTTTTATGGGGAGGTAAAAACTAAAGTAATTTAGGGCAAGATGACATGATGTTTGTGACTATCTTTAATATATTTTAGCAAAAAAAAAGATTGGAGGAAGATAAGATCAAACTCTATTTTGATTTGTGTTTGGATATGTTCAATAATTTTTTAAGCTAATGGGGCTGATAATCGCCTACCAGCAAGGTGCTCCAATCCCAGCCTGCCCACCCCATACCACACATAGATCCTTCTGACCCAGGCTTAGACGCCCTCCCTTTGGGTCTCCGTGGGCATGGGAGGAGACTCCCACCTGTAATGACAAAGGACAGAGGAGAATTATCATTGCCCAATGACCTCCCACCAGGCCCTGAAGCAGCCTGCCCTGGCACTGAAATGGTCCGTACAGCTCTGTCAAAAATTCTCCAAAACTTAGAAATAAGTAAAAGGGTGTGTGGCACATCCTTTCAATGATACAGTAAGGTGAAGGGCACTTGAGGAATATACAGGGAATTGTGTTCAGTTCAACTCAGTGTACTATTCATTTAGAGTCCCAGAGTTAGTAAAATAACAATAACTTGCCAATTTTATCCACTAGAGATGCAAATCATTTCTATCCTGTAAATCCCAAAGTTTATATTCATGGGTTTATTGAACATTAATCCATCTTGGATGTAACCCAGAAATCTCCTAGCATTTCCTCTAAGATCCTAGCTTCTTAAACCCTCTTTGAGCCAGTTCTAATACGTTACTAGTTCCCTCAATAAGTAATGAGTAAAATCTTTGACATATGTTCATTTTGTATAAGTATAAGAGCAATGGTTTTTAACCTTTTGAAAATTATACTTTGTCAGCTCCAGGGAGTTTTCTCCTGTAACTTGACTGTTTGTTTTTTTGGATGAGGGAACTCTAGAGGTGGCCCATTTATACTTTGGATAGTTCCCGTTCTTAAAACTAAAAAAAAAACAAACAAACAGTTCCTTTTATTTAGATTCTGTCTCTATACAGTTTTCTCCCTCTACTAATGCAGGAAATAGCAAGGGCTGGGGAATACAGAAACCTGGGCTCAAATCCACCACTTACTTGATACTGCCTGACCTTGGGAAAGGTATTTGATCTCTCCAATGTCCTCCTCTTCCATATCTTTGACTTGTGAGAATTAAATGAGATAGTTCATGTAATGCGCTTAACACAGTGCCTGGTACTTAACTGGTTGGTTTATCTTCTTCTCAATCATTTTCTCGTTCATTCATACCTACTCAGTACACACTGAGGCACTGGTGGAGAATGCTAGAAATGTGAATATGCATAACAAATAGCTCCCATTCTTAGGATGCATGCAAATTAGTAGGAGAGAAAGAAATGTTTAAAAAGAAATTCTAATACAGCATGATAAGTACAACAATAGAATCATGTACAACGCACAGAGGAGAAAGTGATTAGCTCTGAGGCCAAGTCAGAGGTGGTTGCCAAAGTAGACTTCCCAGAGAAGGTGATGCCCACGATGTGTTTAGAACATAAATAAGGGATTCTGTGGCACTTAAGGAGGGAGATAAATTATGGACTAGATAAATAAAACAGCATGCTAAGTCTTGATAAAGAGTACATGAGAGGCAGGGAGTGAATTTGGATAGGCAGTAAGCAGAGATGGCATTGGTAAATGAAGGAAGTTTGACTTTTTCCTTAAAAACTGATAAAATAGGGCTGAGGATGTAGCTCAGTGGTTGAACACTTGCCTAGCATGTGCCAAGTCCTGGATTCGATCCCCAGTACTGCATAAACAAAACAAAACAAAACAAAAACCTGACGAACTAAGGCAGACCCAGAAAGTCAAGGATTGGATGTTTTCTCTCATATGTGGAAACTAGAGAGAAAGAAATAAGGAAATAAAAGATGCCAGGGCATTTCCAGAAAAGAGAAGGGAGAACAGTGGAGTAGAGAAAAGGAACCAAGGGGGAAGGAGGAGAGGTGGGAAAGGGGAGGAACTGCAGAATGATATTGACCAAATTATGCTACATGCATATATGAATATATTATAGTAAGTTCCACTTTTGTGTATAATTATAATGTGCCAATTCAAACAACAATAAATAGAGGAAGATCCATAGAGTAGAGGAAGGGAATCAGAGAAAGGGAGGAGGGGGAGAGAAAAGGGAAACAATGGGAATTGGAGCCAATTACACCGTGTACACTTATGAATATGTCAAAACAAACCCCACTATTATATTGAACTATAACACATTAATATAAACTTTTTATATTTTTAAACTAATTTTATATTTTTAAACTAAAGGAGAGCTTTTAAAAGATCTTAGGGTGATAGCATCCTGTGCATTTTAGAAAGGTCATGGGGCCATGATCAATGAGAAATGATACAAAACTAAGGATGGAAGACATCCTTGGTTGTTGGCAGTCCAGTCTAATTAAGGGTGGAACAGAGACAAAACCTGGAAATGGAGGGGAGGGAGAGAAAAAATGTTGAGGAAATAGAATCATCCAGATTTGGCAAACTGCACAACCATGGTGATCACCATACGCAGCCTTCTGTGAGACTGCCACACCTGAGAGCCCTGTTGAGAGAAGAGGCCATAATGCCAACCCTTGCACAAGGAGCGAGCGCCTGAGCCAAGATCAGACCAACCACAGGCTGGACAGTGACTGAAGCTGTAGCTGAGTGTGAAAGGCTCTGTCTAGTAGGACTGACAGTAAGGCTAAGATAGACGTTTTCCCTCCTGAATTTTTGTAGGAAAATGCAAAGATAATTAGCCAGTTAGGAACAGAAAGAGAAATGAGAATGACATGCAAAAAGAAGCACAGATGCTAGGGAAAAAGAGATCAGTGCCAGAAGTGACAACCATGAGATCCTCTGGAGAGCCAGGCACCCTACCGCCAGGTTGCTGTTAAAGCCTTACAGTCACCAGCATCAGGCACATAAATTCATCTCTGTCCCTCTAGGTTCCTTACAACCAACCCTGTTAGCCCTCTTTGTAACTGGTCAGATATTAGGGAAAGGGATTCAACTGCATAAATATTTGGAATACCTAAATATTATTTACCTCCTCCAAGTCCACCTTCTCCAAGCAAAATATGTATTCCCATCATTCAACTCTTCCTCAGTGACCATGGTGCCTTCTCTTCCCATACGTCTTTTCACTTGGCTGATCAGGTTTCATGGCCCCAGGTTCCAAAGTAAGGGCACTTACCTCATTCCCAATTCTCCCCACCCACTTGGATGGAGCTCAGCAACTCCCCTGTCCCTCTTAAACTGCTTTGATCTTCAGCAGATCAAAAGTAAAGAAAGATGGCAAATTGAGACAGAAACCTCTAGGGAGTCTAACTGGTCATAGAGAAGGCGAGACAAGGATAACCTTATTGCTTACTAGAAAGAATAACCCTACACTCAGTCCTCCATTCAGGGCTAGCATTTCACCAGGTCCCTAACTCAGAAGGTTCAAAACTAGTATTTGAAACTAGATGAAGGATCTGCAGGAAGCTGGTACTCACACATTCCACTAACAGACAGGTTTATCCCAAAGGTTGACAAATGTGAGAACTTAAGCTCTGTGAGAAATAAGATTTGTCTTATTTATCACCAAATTCTCAGTGCCTAGAACAATGTCTGGCACACATCAGGAACTCAGCAAGTATTCATGGAATGAAAAAAAATGTGTGGATTCACAGAAAGTCTGCAGAGAAGTCTCTGATAATATGTAAGTTCTCCATCTTCAGACAGGCATGATTAACAATTCAGGGAAACCAGAGAGATTTCTAGTGGGAGGTGGGGGATTGGATAAAATTAAAATGGAGTTAGAAGAATTTAGAAGGCATTGGTCTCAAGATTCAAAATATCTGAAGAGGTCAGAGCAATAATCAATATTATCATGAGAGATTTTAACAGAGCATCATACTAGTTGAGAGACCTGATTTGGCAGCGGCACTCTTGGGAAAGAGTCATAGGTCTAAATTGACCATCTGCTTATAGGAAGTCAAGGTTTGAAGAAGCTGCTGAGAAAGTACCTGGATTCTGAGGTATAGAATCCAGAGAGGAGGGAAGTGATCATTCTGGCACAAGATGTGCTGACTAGACCACCACCCAAGTAATTTGTCTAACACTTGAAATACGCTCAAAAGAGGGAAATAGGAACAAGGCAGGGATGCCCTCTTTCACCACTTCTTTTCAATATCGTCCTTGAAACTCTCGCCAGAGCAATTAGACAGACCAAAGAAATTAAAGGGATACGAATAGGAAAAGAAGAACTCAAACTATCCCTATTTGCTAATGATATGATTATATACTTAGAGGAACCAGGAAATTCCACCAGAAAACTTTTAGATCTCATAAGTGAATTCAGTAAAGTAGCAGGATATAAGATCAATGCACATAAATCTAAGGCATTTTTATACATAAGTGATGAATCTTCAGAAAGAGAAATTAGGAAAACTACCCCATTCACAATAGCATCAAAAAAAATAAAATACTTGGGAATCAATCTCACAAAAGAGGTGAAAGACCTCTACAGTGAGAACCACAGAACACTAAAGAAAGAAATTAAAGAAAACCTCAGAAGATGGAAAGATCTCCCATGTTCTTGGATAGGAAGAATTAATATTGTCAAAATGGCCATACTACCAAAAGTGCTATACAGATTCAATGCAATTCCAATTAAAATCCCAATGATGTACCTTACAGAAATAGAGCAAGAAATTATGAAATTCATCTGGAAGAATAAAAAACCCAGAATAGCTAAAGCAATCCTTGGCAGAAAGAGTGAAGCAGGGGATATTGCAATACCAGATCTTCAACTCTACTACAAAGCAATAGTAACAAAAACGGCATGGTATTGGTACCAAAATAGAAAGGTGGATCAATGGTACAGAATAGAGGACATGGACACAAACCCAAATAAATACAATTTTCTCATACTAGACAAAGGGGCCAAAAATATGCAATGGAGAAAAGATAGCCTCTTCAACAAATGGTGCTGGGAGAATTGGAAATCCATATGCAACAGAATGAAACTAAACCCATATCTCTCACCATGCACAACACTAAACTCAAAATGGATCAAGGACCTCGGAATCAGACCAGAGACCTTGCATCTTATAGAAGAAAAAGTAGGTCCAGAGCTTCAACATGTTGGCTTAGGACCAGACTTCCTCAACAGGACTCCCATAGCACAGGAAATAAAAGCAAGAATCAATAACTGGGATAGATTCAAACTAAAAAGCTTTCTCTCAGCAAAGGAAACTATCAGCAATGCGAAGAAAGAGCCTACAGAGTGGGAGAAAATCTTTGCCAATCATACTTCAGATAGAGCACTAATCTCCAGAATCTATAAAGAATTCAAAAAACTCTACACCAAGAATGCAAATAATCCAATCGACAAATGGGCTAAGGAAATGAATAGACACTTCACAGAGGAAGATCTACAAGCAATTAACAAACATATGGAAAAATGTTTAACATCTCTAGTAATAAGAGAAATGCAAATCAAAACCACCCTAAGATTCCATCTCACCCCAATTAGAATGGCAATTATCAAGAATACAAGCAACAACAGGTGTTGGCGAGGATGTGGGGAGAAAGGTACACTCATACATTGCTGGTGGGGCTGCAAATTAGTGCAGCCACTCTGGAAAGCAGTGTGGAGACTCCTTAGAAAACTTGGAATGGACCCACCATTTGACCCAGCTATCCCACTCCTTAGCCTATACCCAAAGGACTTAAAATCAGCATATTACAGAGATACAGCCACATCAATGTTCATAGCTGCTCTGTGGGGTGGGAGGGGTAGGGGGAAGGGAAAAAATATCAAAATGAATCAAACAGCATCACCCTATGTAAATTTATGATTACACAAATGGTATGCCTTTACGCCATGTACAAACAGAGAAACAACATGTATCCCATTTGTTTACAATAAAAAAAAATTTAAAAAAAAAGAGGGAAATAGATGGATAGCATATCATATGACAATCAGTGGAAGGAACTGGAGGTTCCTTCACAATAGCCAGATTGTGGAACCAACCTAGATGTCCTTCAATTGATGAATGGATAAAGAAACTGTGGTATATATATACAATGGAATATTACTCCGCAATGAAGAATGATAAAATTATGGCATTTGCAGGCAAATGGATGAAATTGGAGAATATCATGCTGTGAGATAAGCCAATCTCAAAAAAACAAAGGCTGAATGATATCGCTAGTAAGTGGATGATGACACATAATGGGGGGTGGGAGGGGTTAGTGTTAGGGTTAGAGTTAGGGTTAGGGAGGGGGGCAAGAATGGAGGAAGGAAGGACTGTATAGAGGGAAAAGAGGGGTGGGAGGGGTGGGGGGAAGGGAAAAAATATCAAAATGAATCAAACAGCATCACCCTATGTAAATTTATGATTACACAAATGGTATGCCTTTGCGCCATGTACAAACAGAGAAACAACATGTATCCCATTTGTTTACAATAAAAAAAAATTTTAAAAAAAAGAGGGAAATAGATGGATAGCATATCATATGACAATCAGTGGAAGGAACTGGAGGTGTTCAGCCAAGAGAAGTCTCCAAGGATGAATTCATCTGCTCAGGTGGCTACAACTAAGTACCACAGACTACATGACTTAAAAAGGGGAATTTATACTGTTACAGTTCTGGAGGACAAAGTCTAAAACCAAGTTGTGCACAGGGGCTCACTCCCTCTTAAGGCTCCAGGGAAAGAGCCTGCACTCTGTCCTCTCCTGCTTCTGGTGGCCACAAGCATTCCTTGACTTGTGACAGCATCATACTGACCTCCACTTCTGTCTTCACACGGCTTCTCCTTCTGTGTGTCTCTGTGTCTTACAAGAGCAGCAGGAACATTTGATGAAGAGCCTACTCTATGCTAGTATGACCCCATTTTAACTAAGTTTAGCAACAAAGTCCCTACCTCCAAATAAGGCCACAGTCTCAGGTAATGGGAGTTAGGACTTCAACGTATCTTTGCAGATGACACAATTCAACTCACGACAGATGGCAAGAGAATCATATTCACAGATTCAAAGAACTTATTTGCAAAAGATTTGATCTGTGTGACCCAAAGGGCAGAACTAAGGATGAGAACAGGAGAGGAGAGAGGTCAGGAGTATAAATTGTAGCTACTTCTAAAGAACTTTCTTAGAAAGAAATCTGCCTTCCTGTGGCTCCTCCGCTTCTTAAGCTGTGCAGAAGGAGGCAAGCTGACCCACAGGTGGCATTCGGGGACCTTCTTGCTTAGGCAGGGGATAGGGCTTCATGACCACATCTCACTCTCAGTCAACCTGAATCTCTGCTTCTCTGGCATAAGGGAGCCATTTGTAACCAAGCAGATATTTAAGTGGCTGTTTCCAAGAGCCAATATAAGTAGATGAGCTCCGTGATAATGCAGGCTGCTTGGGAGAAATGGAGCATGAATTGCAAGCCCAAGAAATAAATATAAATTCAGCAGTTCTTTTAATTTTTAATTGAAAAAGAAAAGCCCATCCCAGCCAGAAAGAATAGGGGAAGAGTGTACTTTGAACAGCACTATAGACAGTATTTGTTAGCACTGCTGAGACAAATGACATTGTCCTGTTGCTTCTACCATCCGCACAATTGGGGTGGGAAAGATTTCTACAGGGACTGCCACTGCTGCCTGCCTCCATGGATAATGAAGGTCACGGTTTATGGGCACAAACTATTCTGCTCCAGACGCAGCCTCATTGGTATGCAGGCATGGAAGCTCAAGCAGCTGGCCCCACACACTGATCAGATCTGGGAACTTAGCAATAATGTATCCACTCTAACCCTCTCCCATTTTTTTCTGGACAGTTTTGTGCTTAAATGGAGCAGGTGGGAGATAGAACCAGGCCAGGGGAAGAGAACTGGCATTTATTAAGCAACTACTCTGTGTCAGGCATTTGACTCACTGAATTATGTAGACTTTGAATTTCACATAAGATGGTGTCAGTGTAGGTGGGTGTGTGTGCACATTGAGCACATTGTCATCTAGAAGGAAAACAGAGGAGACAGAAGAGGTGCAAGAGTAAAGATGGAAAAAGCAGGGATCAAAGATGCACAAGGGTAGAGTTCAGGAGGCAGCTTCTTTGGGAACCAAAGAATTGGGGATTCAGTTACAATATTTAGGCTTCTCTTTTCAGGATCCTGATGTATCCAGAGTCCTGAACTCAAATTTTGACCACTTTGCCTTTATCTATTTGCTTTATTTGTTCAGGAACCTCAATAAAACTATCCTCTTTATAGCTCTAGACCAGTGGTCTGTCAATCATAGTATATAAATGGATCACCAGGGAGATTGTTCATAAAGCACATTCCCAAGTCCAACCCTCAGAAAGAGCCAGATGCAATAGTTAAGGATGAAGCTTGATTTAATAAGCACCTCAGATAAGCAGAGAATTATGCTATAGCTTTTCCAGAAGAGAGGATGTGCCCATACCCGGACTAACAGGGAGAAGACAGAAAATTGTTTTTAATCTCCAGGATGCTGATGCCACCATGTGGGATCTGGGGGACCTCAGAGGCTGCCCCTCAGCTGTCCACTCTCAGAAGTTTTAGGGACATTCTTATTTGTGCCTCAAAATTCACCATAGTTGCTCTCTTCCTTAGAGTAAAATTCAGAACTGTTATCTATTCTTATCTATTAGCATGATCAACCAAATCTTTTCCCATAAAAAGGAAACTCATAGTAGAAATTAATTTTTATAGAATGCTATAGGGTGTCTGGTACTGCAGTAGATACAGCTATGAGGATCATGGGATGAGTCTGGTTAATGCCTACGCCAACCCTGTGAGATAGTATTTTCTGTTTGATGAAGAAGTTTAGTTCAAAGAGATTAAGTAAATTATCCAAGGTCACTCAGTTGACAGTAGTAGACTCTAGATATAATCCAAGGTCTGCTTATCTGTCTGTCTGTCTGTCACTAAAAGTCATCTTGTCCCCACCAGATCATTGGGGAAAGAAAGGGGAATCTTCTGAGGGAAGCAGGCCTGGGTAGACTTCCAACAGAGGGTGGAAGGCAGTGACCAGGAAAGGGCATGGTCCTGGAGGTAGAGTCATGGGAAGGACACAGAGTATCCAAAGGCAATTTGTACTTTTGATCTTGTTCTCAAAGCAAAGCTCCATTAGTCTAAAGGAGTATTGTTCCTTATCAACAAAGAATAAGGAGAGAAAACATGTCTTTTCCAGGAGGTGTGTCACTTTGTTTAGTGAAAAAGACCTGAGAGCTGGTTATGCCTGGGATTGATTGCAAGGATTGGGTCAAGACTTAGTATACCTTCCATCCACTCTCAGCTGGGCAGAAATGAAGCTCCTCAGAATGGAAAGAGAATTTAACAAGGACTGGGCCAGGGGCATTTAACCAAATGTAGTTGGGGCAGGGGAGAAGCGCAGGTGACCCAGCAGATGCTGTAACCATGGAGACCATTGAAAGAGTACAGTGGGAACCTTGACTCCATGGGATAGCTCTCAGAGCAGCTAGCCAGAAGCAAATCTAACCTCTCCTGGGAGGATGCCGATGGCAGCACCCACGGCGACAGGTCATCCCTGCTGAAATTCCACCATTCCCTTACACTCCACCTAGCTCAAACTGAGCCCACTTTCCTGGATGCAAAATCAGCTTCTATTTCTGACTTCTCTAATACTGGAGGAAGCAGCAACATTCTTAGAGATTTAACAACTGCTAGACAAACTCTATGGAACTTTCCATTTCCCCACATCCAGTCACTTATCAAATCCTACCAGTGACTTATGTATAATGTCTCTTCACCTTTTCACTCTTCCTGCCACGGTCCCAGGTGGAGGCCCAATTCCTATTTTCCTCCATTATAGCAACTTCACAGCTTACTGCTCAAAGCCTCCTTCCTCCTACCAACTCCCTACGATCCCATTGCTCACTCCCATCACAGTGGCCTGCTTGCGGCCAGTTCCCATTGCTTTGCTCATGCCATTTTTTTCCATCTGTGTATTCATCCACCCCCTCTCCATTCATGCACTCAGCAAACATGAATGAGGCCCTTCTGGCTGCCAGGCACTCTTCTAGGTGGTAGGAATCTACTGATGAACAGGATAAAGATCTGCTCTGGAAACACATTCTCCTGGGGGGGAATACAGAAAATAAAGCAGGTGAAAGGAAATAAGAAGGCTCAATGTATGTGTCTGTTTTAGACAAGCAGTCAGGAAATTTCTCCAGGAGGGGACTCTGGATCTCAGACATGAATGAACTGAGACCTATATGAAAATTGGGGGAAGAAGTTCAAAGTCCTCCCCCCAATCTAAAATCAACATAATCCCTATATAAATCTCCACTATGCCCATATCTTGGAACTTCCTGCCCATGAAATTCACATGTCCCTAACCTAGTGCCTTGAATGTTTTTTTGCCATTCAAACCTAACCAAACGCAAGTACTTTGAAGGCAGGAGTGTGATATCTCTTCAGAAAATTCACAGGTTCCTGGGCTATTGTTGTATGCAAGGATCACCCAGCAAAGACAAAAAAAGGGAGAAATCATTTCACCATGCTCCAAAATGTGAGGGTGCAAGAAAAGTTTCTTCATTGTGCTTTAAGGATGTTTTGCCAGTGTTGTGCATTCTGTGTCAGAAGTATTTCTAGCAGGAGGTGAGGAAGGTAACTAAGGCCATCTCTCTGTCAAATTTAAATCCAAAAGCAGGGGATAAACCCCTTATGAGTGGGGCAGAAAAATGTCACCAACAACTCTAAGATGGGAGCAGATTTGTGTCAAATATGTTGAAATCATTGAGCTGAAGTTATAGAGAAAATTCTGTCTCAAAGATGCTTTTGACTGTAGAATAATTCCAGGATAAACTAGTAAGGAACGTTCTGGAGATGAGTAAAAAGATAACGATCAATGAAAAGGGGACTACAATGTGTCTAGACTTTCTTGAATCAAGTCTTATTTTAAAAGTCTTCAGTGTTGCTACTTGAAAGTGTGGGGTTTTTTTTTTTTTTCACTTTAATGCACTTAACTGCTTCAATAAAGAGTTACATTATTGCCAATCAACCAGCACCTGCTCACTGAGCACTGTGGATACTGTGGGGGTACAGAGGTAACCAATAGATGTGATCCCCATTCCCAAGGAGCTTACAGTACAGCCAGGAAGACAGCAGCTAAGTAAAAATCAGTGTCAATAATCAGACGATTACAAGAGAGCAATATGCTACCATGGGAGGCTAGGTCCAGAAAAAATTCCCTGAGGAAGTGGTTGTTCATCCGAGACAAAGGTTGGCTACCAGTTAGTTGGTAATAGAAGCTGCTATAATTTGGATCTTGAATAGCCCCAAAGCCAATACATTAAAGGCTTGCTTTTCAGGGTAGTGCTATTAGGAGGTGGTAGAATTTTGAAAGGTGAGGCCTGGCCCCCTCCTCTTTCTCCCTTTGCTTCCTGGCTGTGAGGGGAGCTGGTTTACTATACCACGCACTCACAAGATGATGCGCTGCCTCGCCACAGGCCCAAAACAATGTGGTCTTGGATTGGAATTCTCAAAACTGAACCAAAATATACCTTTTTTCTTCATGAGTTAATTACCTCACACACCTCATTGTAGTACCAGAAAGCTATACATAGAAGGTAACAAAAAGATATTCCAGGTGCTGAGGATATAGCTCATTTTGTAGAATGCTTGCCTAGCATGGGGATGTTCGAATTCCCACCAGCACCACCAAAAAAAAAAAAAAAAAAAAAGTTCCAGGCAGAGGATCGTGCATGTAAACAAGTTTGTCAGAGAGAAAAAGCAGAGCTCTTGAAAGAACAAGTTCAACAGGGCTGGAGGGAAAAAGGCACAGGAGGAGGGTGGGAGGGTGGCAAGAGGCAGACCCGGAAATGGACTGTGTAAGCACATTAAAAATTCTGTTTTACAATAAAAGCCATGCAAAGTCATTTTCTTTTTGGATCTCAAGGAAACATACTAACCTCTGAGACACAAAATCAGGTAACCCCTCTCTTCAAGAAAGAAAAATATGAGATGAGAAATGAATGACCTTTTAAGAAGGGAGTCAGCTTTAAATAAAGGGAAACTGAAGAAAATCATTTGCATAGAAAAGTACTTTTGTTTACTCAGGCATTATATTGTAAATTGTTTGTCTTGGCTGATCAAAGAAGCTGGAGGATAAAGATTATTTACAACCTAGGTAGTTATTTGCTTACAAATCAGATTGAGACAAAGTCCTCAGTAAAACTAAACTAGATTATGCTCCACTTAAGTGACAAATTTCTCAGCTGACATTCTATAGAAAGAGATAAAGGACTGTCTTCCTGTCAAATTGTTTTGACAGGGCTGTTTTTACCCATCTGAAATGCAAACCCTTAATGTTTGTATGTGAACATCAAGAATTGTGAAACATGTTTTGGATAATCACAGGAAGTCATAAAATATAACCAGTATAGAAAGTCGGCAATCATTGGAAATTTGCAATTATTACGTAACTTCAGATTTAACTAAACATAACATGGATTAAACTTTTTTTGTCTTCTTTTCCTTGCCTAAACTTAATTGTCAACCTTCAATGCTCCACTGATTGGCTTGGGGGCATTGAGACAATTGCTGTCAGTCTTTCTTTTGAAACTCTTAAAATTTTTTTAAAAAGGAGTTTTGCTGATGCCTCACACACTCTGGCTGGCCCTGTGACAGGCCCAGCTACTCCACAAGCCAGTCAGTTCCAGTTTCCCCAAACTGCTGTTCGTGTCACGTTGCCTCCTAGATCTCCCTTCTTAATGTCACCTCCAGAGCCTTGCATTCCATACCATGTGACAAAGATATTGCTGCTTATTGGCAAGGAATCCCTATTGCAAATCAAGGTCTTTGGAATGATGCTTAAACCTCTTGAAAGCTGCAACTCTAGATCCAATTTCCCTCCATTTGCTAAATTCCATCTTCATATGGGGAACAACACCCAGGGAAGGAAAATGCATACTTAGAATACACGGTCAAACAGCACGCCCGATAAGTCAGAAAGACAATCACGGACCCACTTGCAATGAAGCCTGTGCTCTGTGCTCGCCCCAGTGACTGAGATGATACAGCCCATGAGCCACCCACTTCCTCCCCTCCAGAGTTCTCCCTGCCTACCCTCCATCCCCATGAGAGACACACACTGCCAATGGCACAGGTTTCAATCACCTTTGTGGCCAGGATGAGGCTGCCTAGCTTCCATGGAAAAATTGAATTAAGCCTGTTCACCTTGGCCTCAACAAATGCCAAGCAAATGGCAATAGGTATTTGGGGAACAAGACAATCCTGGGTATCTCTCTTGATTGTTCATATAAATTCCCAGATCATTAAAAACAACATGCTGGTGCCTCTTTGAAGTGTTTCTCTCCAAGAAATGGAAAGACAGCAGGACAAATCTTGATCATCAGAAGGTAGATGTCAAAGGGAGAACAAATACACTCCATACTGCAACTGGAAGGATGGTGATCCCGCTGGTTATTGGTGACAAGTTCTGCTTCCTCAAATGTTGATGTTCGAACATTAGAGAAGCATGCCAAGGCAAGCATATAAAACAGGTTTTATTTAAAAATAGTAACACAAACTTCTCCCAGGAGGGAGAAGGGGACCATGGCTGATATTCTTATATCCCAAAAAGTGAGAGCGCCCTGCATCTTTTATAGATCAAAGTTTCCTTTGTTCTGATGCATTCTT
This sequence comes from Sciurus carolinensis, assembly GCF_902686445.1. Classification (NCBI taxonomy): domain Eukaryota; kingdom Metazoa; phylum Chordata; class Mammalia; order Rodentia; family Sciuridae; genus Sciurus; species Sciurus carolinensis. The sequence goes on from NC_062223.1 coordinate 65,596,583, forward strand.
TTCCCTTTTCTTGTTCATTTCCCCTCCACCATCCTGCATAGTGACTGAGAGATGTTGGTGAACTGGCCAGGGGGGTGAGCAGGTAGGCTGGAGGGGCCAAGGTGGAGTGCTAGACAGGAAGGGAGCGGAGAGTTGATTAGTGTTAGTTAGATGTAAGGGCAGTTTTGGTTCGTGGATAACTTCCAGAAAAAACGCTCCGCAGATACAGGTCCCACACGAGGAACTTTATTCTAAACGGACAAAACGTGCCTGCTCAGGGGAAAGGGGAAAGGGAAAGAAGAAGGAAGATGGCGCAAGGTTCCTTATATTGGAATTTCGCGGGCTGGGAGGAACCAATCACGGAGGAGAATTATTACAGACTGACTGATGGACCAATGACATATTGGAACATAATGTCGGGGGGCAGGAAGGTTACGGCGACATACGCTGGAAATTCCTGTAATGGGAGAGGCGGGCTTAACTGGCAGATTGACAGGTGGGTTGGGAGGCTGGGTTCCTGTAGCGGGAGAGAAAGGTTGCTTTATACCTAACAATTAGTAGTGCTCTGTCTGCTCAGGAGTTGCTTCATTAACAACTTTTTGGGGAGGGTAGCATCAAAGGGCTCTGGAGACATGAACATTTCCATCTCCCAGGGGTGGTTTCCAACTTCCCCGACCAAATCAGCCTTCATTTTCTCCATCCAACCTGATCTTCTATCTCCACTAACTGCCTGTCTTTAATTCTGGCTTCAGATGGAGTCATAGAAGACCTCAAAGCTACTTGCAAGTACACAGTCCATTCAAGTATTGTACCCAAAGCTGTATCCATAAACTATGAGTCAAAATGGCACCTTTGGAATCTTCTATTATGTTTGATCTGGTGAGACAACTACATCAGATCTTTTGAGCTGAGAACTTCCACGTTTAATGCTTTATAAGTCTCTGTGAATTCCATTAGTCCAGAATTTGTCCCACAGAGACAGTCCCCCTGGACTCCAACAGATAGATATTCTTGCCTTTGTCATTCCAAACCACCAGTGTGCCGGGCAGCTGCTCCTCTCAGACTGTCCTAATTAGCAGCATGGCATTCATTAACAGCTGCTGTGTGTTCAAATGTTCTCCCCCGCATGGAGCAGGGCCTGTAAAGCCTCCCCAAAATACATTCTCCTGCTAAAGTGGCGCATGACATGGCAGCAGATGTTTGCTGACGATGTTCCTGAGAATTTGCTCTGCCAGGATCTGATTCTTCCCAGAGGCAGTCGGACAGGGCAAAGCACCCCAGAGGCAACACCCCCATCATACAGACTCAAGGTGCTTGCTTACCTGAGCACCTGGCACTTGATAGGCCCACAATTGCCATTAGCCATAAGCTATTCGGGCTGATATCTGGTCAGCTTTGCACCAAGGCAGACATATTTATCAAAATGCAGTTTGGCTCTCATACTGGAAGGCAAATAGCTATTCCACAGAGCCTCTGTCTGCCCCATGTCCATCACTACCACTGCCATCACCATTGCATACACCTTTGTCAATCTAGCTGGAACTGAACTGAGATCCCCATAGTTCCCTACCCCACAAAGTTCTGGGTTAGCATGAGTCACAGGAGACATTTTGCATGGGACTTGGAAGGTAAAAGTGAAGCAAGGATCATTTTGGTTTCACTCTCCGAAGTGGCGGCAGAGCAGCAGGTGCTGTTGCCACGTGTGGGTCGGCCCGTTTCTCCCATGTAAGGCAACAGCCAGGTGGGCAGCTTCTCCACTCCTGCTAAACTTCACCCTTCAGCATGGCTTGCCCCTGGGCCAGGTACACATTAACTCTGTGATGAAGGAAACCAGCATCTCCTGCAATGAAAACCTGAAGGTGGGAACACATCAGCACAGGTTCTACTCCAACCCCATGGGTCCTGGCTCGCCCCCGCAGGTTCTCTCCCACCTTGCTATGTCATGTTTGTCTTCCTTTGCTGACTGCCCGCCCTGCAGACACAGAAGCGATACTACAGAAACTGCTGACCACATTCCCACATTGCATAAGGTCAAATCCCTATAAAAATCTATGATTCTATCTGTATTCATAGGCAGGCAGGGAGTAGGTAAATAAACACATGATACGTGTAGTGCTATAAATTTCATCTTAAGTGTCTCCCAGAGGCCCAAGTGTTAAAGGCTAGGGCTTGGAGCTCTTAGGAAGTGGTGGAGATTTTAAGAAATGGAGTTTAATGAAAAGTCTTAGGTCATTGGAGGCAAACCCTTGTCAGGGATTATAGGATCCTAGTCTCTTCCTCTTCTCTTTTGCTTTCTATCCAGGAGGTGGGTGGTTTTGCTTTTGCCCTGCCACACACTCCCACCATGATATGCCACCACAGGCCCAAGTAACAGGACCAACTGATCATGAACTGGAACCTCTAAAACCATGAGCCCAAATAAACCTTTTCTCTTTATAAGTTGATTATCTCAGAGATTAGTTATAGTAACAGAAAGCTGACTAACACAGATAATCAATCGACCACCTAATGATTCTCCAATTGAACTGATCTCTGATCACCTAATGATTCTGCTTCTCTGATTGAACTCCACTGACACAAATATCCACCCAGTCACCTAAGCCATAAATCTAGAATCAGCTCAATTTCCCTCTCTCAATCACTCCAACATCTAAACATCTCCCAAAAACAATTTCTGCTTCCCAACTTTCTTTTTTCTTCAAGTTCTTCACTCTTTTGGTTTTGTTCTGTCCGACTTTGGAATCTGATAATTGAACGGTTTGTTTTATAAACAGAAACTGGAATATCATGGTAGAAAAAAGCAGAAGGGATTCATGAATGATTGCTACTTAAAGACTCAGCAAAGAACTAAGAATAACCTAGAGCAGGTTGGCTTCCTTTACATGCCTTCATATCTGGCCGAACATGAGACAACCAGACGTGATCTCTTGGAAGGGCAGTCATGGAAAGGGTGTCCACATCTGCAGGTTAGGGTTGCTCAGAGAAGCATTTGCTGTAACTGCATTCACTGGGGGCTCAGCAGCAGCTTCATTATCAAGGCTTTTATAGAAAGATGTCTGTATTTATTTATCATGAGGGTGACAGGAGCTGCTAGGCAAATTCACAATGCAAACAGAAGACATGTTAGCCAACTTAAGAGCAAAGAGCTTAAGTACTGGCCTTTGCAGTCACATAATAAATATGCACATTATGCATTTTTTCTACCCTCTGAGTAATACCCTGGCGTGGATCTCTGACACATCCACCTTCTTCCCTTTTATCATTTTTCCTCTGGGTGCTTGATTATAATGAAACTACATTTCTTCACTCTTCTATTTTTCCAGTCTATCATTCATCATTCATTAATTCACAAAACATTTATTAAGTGCCTGTTGTTTGCCAGGTGCTAAGATGGCTTATTAGTACAGGATTTCTATTTGTGAAGTTTCCATTCTCATGGGGGAAGATCATCTATGAAGAAGCAATCCAATAAATAATACCTTCATTTAGTGACAGGTACACCAACACACACAGACACACATACAAGAGGTAGAGTGTGACACAGTGGTCAGAGAAGGCCTCTTGGAGGAGGTGACAACGAAGCAGAGACATGAACAGTCTGAAGGAACCAGCCAATGAAACTGGACGAGAGCTTCCCAGGCAGTAGGCACAGCAAGGTTAACAGCCCCAAGGTGGGAAGGGTCCTGCCATGTGTACTGAATGAATATTTCTTCCTTCAGTTTCTGGAACACCCCACAACTCATCTGCACATTCTGTTCCTTTGCCTGTACCCCTCCTGCCCTGATGCCACCTGAATGACTCCTTGTCTTTCAGGCGCAATCCTAATCATCACTTCTTCAGAGAAGTTTCCTGACTACCCAACCTGAGGTAGGTCTTCCTTGGTGTTTTCTCTGAGGACACCTGGTATACCTTCCCAAAATAGAACCGTACGTGTGCTTTTTGAACACATAGAAAGTGTTCAGAATAATTGCTGAATCGATGACCCCACGAGGGGATCAAAGCAGTCATCCACTGAGCATCCAACCAAGCAAGCGGAGAACTGGAAAAGCAGTGGGGTGAATACAAGGGAAAGAAAGTATTGAGAAAAGTAAGGACTTAAGAAAGAGGAAGAAGGACTGGGCTTGTGGCTCAGTGGTGGAGCGCTTGCCTGGCATGTGTGAGGCACTGGGTTCAATTCTCAGCACCACATACAAATAAATGAGTAAAATAAAGGTCTATCAACATCTAAAAATATATTTAAATAAAAAAGAAGGAGGAACAAAAGGAGGAAGAGAGAGCTGCTAAGAAACCCAAGTGGAGGGACTGAGGTAGGGAAAGTGGCCAAGAACAGTGGACAGCACGGACAGAAAAAAGATCTGAGACCAAAACAACAGCTGCACTGCAGCCTGCGGCCAGTGAAGGCCTCCCTGCTCTCCACAGCGACAGAGTCTTGCAGGGACTGAGATGCAAAGCCCAAGGGGCCCGCTGAGGTCACCGGGACACTCTAACAATGAACTCTCAGCATCGGTCCTGCACAAGCCCATACACAGTAGGTCTTTTCTTCTCTACTCTAAGCAATCAGTCCCTGAATCATTCTGTAGAATGGTGGCAAAGCTGCTACCTCTAGAGCCAGCCTCCCCAGTGAGATCCAGTTTGTCAGGCCGCCCTGGCAGTGTGTTGCCCACGATGGCGCCCAGAGAGCCTGCCATGTCTGAAGTCCCATGCACTAAGACAACCCCAACATTTGGAATCGTGACAGCGTGACCTTTCAAGGCCCTTGAATCTGACAAACCCACCAGCTGGGTGAAGGCCTGGGATGGCTTTGAGCCTCTCCTGCTTTGACAAAAGAAGCTACAGCAGATGCTCTTGTATTTTATTGTGTCACAAATGGATGTGACATGGGAGAAGAGGAAAATAGAACCTGGGAAAGAGCACAAAAGTCTTTCTGCACAGCCCCCACAGATGGGGCTGTACATAACCAGATAACACAGCTTCCAATCTCAGGCCAGCTGCTGATGCGTGACTTCTTTCTTAACAGAAAAAGAAGAAATTCTCCTTGAAATGAGAAATACAAGGCAGACAAATGTGCCAGAGGAGAGCTTGAGGATTGACTGTCCCCACAGGGCTTTCTGGGGAGCCAGCTGTTTCAATGGAAAATGTCTGTGCAGGTGGAGGCAGATTCCTTGCTACCTGCCCAGGCGGGATCCAAACAGACCCCTGGTACTCTGTGTGCACCTTCTACGGGCCCTAGGTGCCTGCATCTTGGATTGATGTCATTTTGGACAGCTTTCTCCTCGGAGCTATTATTTCCCTTATTTTCTTTTGCCAGAAAAATAACTAAAGAACTCCAGTCCCCCATCTTTCCCTAGGACATTTTTTTTAATGTAACCATAAAAGTATATCTTTAAAAAGGAGTTGCTCAGTTTTCAACATGTGGATAATTGATTTGTTACAACTCACAAAAGAGTATTTGTCATTTCAAAACAACCAAGACCAACCTGCCTCTTCCTCCCAAGATGAGCGTGGAGACACTTGACTTATTGCTGCCATTAAATTGAAGTGTTCGGCTGATTATTTGGTATTTCAGAATTGCTTATAAATCACCGCCTTATTTTGGTGATTACAATTTTAAGAAGAGACGCTTGATTTATAGGCAACCTCAGGAAGGAAAAGGGAGGAAGAGGGAGGGGCCGGCAGGAGGCAGCAGAGGCCAGAGGCTCAATAAAGACACACTTGGAAACAGCTGTTGGATACATCGCCCCCTTTCCAACAAATTGCAGCCTAAGACTACACCTATACCTGGGAGATTTTCAGTACTGGAGGTTTGGCAGATACTACCAGCTGGAGGAGGAGTTCCAGGGCTCTTTGCAAATTGGGTTGTGACTCTCTGATCAGGGTTCTGGTTTCCTCCCAGTTGAGGGTAGAACAGAGCAGAGTTCCAAAGTGAAAACTTATCCTGTTGTAACGCATGGGCAAGTCGTGAGATCTGGGTCCATGTTCAGAGGAAGCATGCAAGACCAGCGGAGGGCTGGCTCCAGCTGGACACAGCTGAATTCTGACATGCGACAGAGTGGAAAATGACTTCTTAAGCCCCAGTAAGTCCATCAATCAACTGCATTTATTGACAGGTGAAGGGAAGCACACCAATGTGGCAGGCACTTTGGAAGAACCCAGAAATAATGATACCCAATACCTGCCCTGGATAAACCTACAGACTACCAGGGGAGAGATCCAAGCAGCATGCATATTGTCTCCATGAGATAAAAGTTACATCAAATGAGTCCTGGGGTGGTTTTGTATAAGTGGCACCTGGATCATCAGGTGTCTACCAGCTGTAAATTGGTGAAATTTTTTTCTTAGGGAACACAAACCTCTCCTCCTACCATGAGGGGTTAGGCTCAAATTTCAAAGGCCTGAAGAAAAGGAATGTGTTGGTAATCAGACCCACCTGGTAGGCTATGTTCAGTTCTATATGGCTTAAATTGAAGCAGATGTTCAGATGGTGAGAGAATCCAAAACCAGCCGTATGGGGAATAGATAAAGAAAATGAGGCATTTCACCTGGAGAAGAGAAGCAACAAGAGAGCACGCCCATATCTGAAAGGTTATCGTAGGGAAAAGGAAGCAATTTCTTTTGTAATTGCTCCAGAGAGGAGAGTGAAGACTGCTGGTGGAGAGCTGCAGAGAAGCAGATTTCAGTTCAACATTAGCAATTAGAGCTCTCAGGACAGAGAGGGGTGGTAGATGGTGAGCTCCCCACAGTCAGGGAGGCCATAGAGGAGCCACCGTTCAGAGGATCCCTGCATATGGTAGAAAGTAAAACTAGATACAATTTAAGGTTCTCCACCACTGTAAGATTATATGAGTCTGTGACTTAAATTCACCCTGAAGTATAAATGGCTTATAGGTTCTTTCCAGAAAGTATAGTATATTAAAACCAGAGAATTTATAAAAATTGATGGCTATGTTAACTAATCATATGTGCCCCTAACAAAAGAAATGGGCTATGAAATGAAAGACTAGGCACTGAACTTGGCATCCTAAATTGGAGTGGCAAAAACACATAAGGATTAAGAGTAAATACGTTAGCACAAGCAATTGGGTTCATGTTCTTGCTCTGGCACTTACTAGTTGTGTGGCCTTGGAAGAGTTACAACCTTTCTGAGATTCATTTTTCTCATTGGTCAAACAAAGATCCTAACAGTGCCAGTGTTAACCCCACAGAGACATTGTGAGGATTCAGTGAGATTTAGGACTGGCATACAGCAAGCACTCAATCATTGTGAGTTATGTATTACATCTCCTTGATTCTAGTGTGCATGACTTTCTTCATTCAATGTTTCTGAACATTAACATATGTTCACAGTGAAGGTATTGTTTCTCTGAGAGAGAGAGAGAGTCTCGAGAGAGGGGTGCACATCACACCTCACAAATGACAACATTTCAGACTCTAATCTGAATCCTTCTCCAGGAAGTTTCTCATGGTTACTAACCTGAACTTCTGCTGGGAGAATAAAAAGTGAATACTGCTAAACTTAGCACCTAACTACACTTGATTCTTCTATACCTTGTGCAAGATTCCTGTTCATGATTTAGTGAAGGATACAAACTGCCGCTTCCCCTCCCCTTTCTGGGTACCTAGTGTGGCTCTGTACTAACCTCCAACCCAGACCCCACCCATTTCACCCTCCATCACCCAAGTGAGCTCTGCCTATTATGCCTTTTGAACACTGAGGCTCAGAGTGTTTAGCAGCCTTACCCAAGTAGGTAGCTAGTAAATGGCACAACTAGTTCATCAACTAGGTCTATTTGACTTCATTGCTTGTGCTATTTCCCAGGATGTTATAAGAATGGTGGGAATTATAGGTCTTCCTGACTTCCAGGTTATTAACTCCCAGGCTAGGGATTCATATGTGGCTTTTAACACACAGTGATTCCCTGGAGAGAGGGGAGTAATGCAAACTCAAACATCCCAACCCATAGAGACTTGCACACACCCCTGAGGGTACATGCGTGTGTGTGCACATACACACACAGCCATATACACATTCTGGGAGGCATTTGACAGAAAGGCCTGGGGTAATTGTGAGTCTCCCTGGAGTCACCAGCCTTCACTACTAAGGCAAATTTCTCAGCCTAGGGACTGATTCTCAGTCTCAGAGACCTAAAATCAGGCCTCTGTCCACTCCCCAGAGGAGAAGGACTTAGGAAAGTTGACCCACACCACACTTAGAATGGACATCTAAACCATGATCAGACTATTCATTTGCAGTAAAGGCTCCACTTGACAAAGTGTCTGGATGTTGGGCCTACCAATCTCCGTGTCCCTGGAGACAGCCTCTTGCAAAGACAAATTGTCAGAAAGCAGCTCCACAATCATGGAGCTAGTGACGGGTGACCAGGAAGAACTGGACACCTTGGGCCAGAGTGACCTGATGCCTCAGTCTGCCAGAGAACCAGACCTAGGCCTGGCGCTCCTCCATCCCCTCTCCCCTGCACAAAGCCTGTCACCTTTTCCCCTGTGCCTCCTTCATGGGGGCTCCTGAACTGACCAGCCCTCCTGCCTGATAGTCCCCACCTCCTCCCAGAGGTTATAGCCACCACGTCTGCTTATGTCAGTATAATGGCTTTTCCCAAGCTCCACCTGACCCCATCTGGCTTACTTTATAGCTGAACTCTAAGAGAACATTCTACTTCCCTTACCTATTAATGACTGGAGTCCTGGTACCATCATTGTCCAACCCGTGCACCCCCAGCATGCCCACCCCATACCCACAGGAGGCCACCCTCATTTGGAAGAGCAGCTGGAGAGCCCTCAACAACCAGTCTTTAAGGAAGCAGTGCTCCAAGGGTGTGTCCTAGATCCCAATGCTGCACACATTGCTGGGCGGGTCTAAAATGCAAGATCCTTCCACCCCATCCTAGGAGGTGGCAGGGCAGGGAGCTTCTGGTTGATTTCAGTTCCACCATCCTCAATCTAAAAGTAAGGTCTTTTGCTTGAGAAGGCAAATACAGCAGATGGGCTCTGAGGACCTCTCCAGGACCAGTCACAGACCTCTGTGCTCATAGTCCTAGAGCCTTCTCTTTCATCCCTCACCCCAGAGACTGCAGCCTCCCCTGCTTGTATCCCAGCCTCCTTCCAGGCCTGAGCCCAACCCTGATCCCCAGTGCCTGCAACCGCTCCCCCACAAGGCTCATTCTGCTTCCTGGGGCTCCCCAGGGCCCCCTCATACTTTCTGAGATCCCTCTGAGAATGGAAAGTATTGATAGTACGCAATAACAAAACAACAATTACCATAGCATATACATAGCAGGCACCCTGCTAAATGCTTTCCACGCATTAGAATCTCATTTAATTCTCTAAATAAACCCACGACGTAGATGCTAGTCTTATTGCATAGATGAGGAACTAAGAAACCAAGAGCAGAATCCGCATTGTCACACAGGTACCATGTGACAGGATCAGCACTTGCACTCAGGCTAACTCCAGGGTCGTGCTTACAGTTGCTATACCTGGCCACACCTGGAGTAGCACCACCTGGCTAGCCACACTGCCAAGTGTGCCACAGTGGGGAGGGGAGTAGGGACAGGCTTTATTTCTTCCATAATTTTCTCACAAAGGCTAAGAAGAGAAATATGCATAGTTCAGCAGAAAGGAGTAACGCAAGGTGATATTTAGATGGGATGGTCAGAGGTTAACTCTGCATCCCCTTACTTTAATGTGGACTAATAAATTCCTCTCAGTTCTGTACATATTGCTATGCAAGAGCAGCTTCAATATTGTTTCAGACAAATCATCACCCACCCTCCAACATGGAAACTCTGGAGCTACCCTGAACTGTGCCTCCATCATTATCTTGGAAGGGACCACTCCCAGCTGAACCTGCCCACCCAGTGAGCCTACCGGCACCAACATCTGTCCTCCCTAGGACCACCCTCTGCAGGCAGGGCAGCTTCTCACCAGGCTGTCTTGTGCCCTGACCAGTTGACTCTCTCCCAGGCTCCCCTCAGCCCACTAGCCTTGGGACATTCTGCATGCAGGATGCCTCTTGCAGAATGCCTCTTGCAGAATCACCCATTATGCATGCAAATAGCTCCTTCCTTCCCATGGGTCAGGCAAGGCATCCAAAAAGAGGAGAATTGCAATGAGAAAAAAAAATAATAAAGCTTTGGGTTTTAAGATTTCCTGGCATAATTCAAAGGAAGATTATGCTAAGTGGGGGAGAATATTTTTTTTCATCAAAAGAGCATCATTAGAATTTTCCACATCATTTAAGTCTCTGTGATGATTTAAACCAGTGGATTTCTTAAAATAAGAATAATAATATAACTACCATTCTGAAGGCACACAAAACATGTTTAAGCAAAGACCTGGGAAGCTGCTCACAATGTCTTAGGATGGGCCCTCCCCTTCCAACAGCAAAAGGAACTGACAATCATGGTTTTCTGAAGAAGTAATATAAAAGGGGAATTGACCAGAAGCCCCTATGCAGGGACTTTAGTATGTGCAGGAGGGAGATGGAGAGGGGCCACAATAAGATGTTTAGCGCATGGCAGGTCTATTCAACAAATATATTTTGAGACCCTGCAGTAGGCATTTACCATACAGAAATTTAAACAAAGACCTAGCCACTGGCTTCAGGCAGTTCCCAGTTCAGCAGGGGTGACAGACTGGTAAACCAGCAACTACTGCATTTATAAAAGCACAGAGAAACTTTGACACACAAGGACAGCCTCTCTAGAGTTCAATTGCCAATTCTTTGGTTGACTTGGGAAAGTCACTGAACCTCTTTGTATCTCTCTTTCCTCACATAGAAAATGAGGAGAGTTAAACATGAACTCTATGTAAAAGGGCCCAGAAGAATACTTGCTACATGCTAAATGTTCTGGCTATTATTATCATTAATAGAGACAGGACACCAGTCCAGTTCCCATCCTCTCACCCACTTCCTCCAAAGGCAAAGTTGGGGGAAGTCTTGGTGAGTTATGCCACCAAGGTTGGGGGTCACAGGTGAAAAGAAGAGGGCAAAACATGGGCAAAGCAGAGGCATTAGAAAGCATGCCATATACATGTACAAATACTAAATGGCATGTTGGACACATGTGTATACCTTAAATTGTATATTATGTGAATGTGCAACCATTACATGGCATGTTGTAAACATGTACATATATAATAAGTGGCATATTTTATGTCCTTGGGATGATGGGTAATGAGTGACAGTAGCAGATAAGACAGTGAAGTACAAAAGGTCACCCCATAGGGAATCTTAGTCACGCCAAGGTGCTTGAGTGCTTTTTGTTTGTGTGTTGGAAGCTGTTGAAGGATTTTAGACAGAGAAGCAATATAATCAGATTTGCAGCCCAGAAAAGAGCTGTGCACAGGGAGAGGCTGGAAGTAGGCTGTGGCTCCAGCTGGTAGGAGGCTGATGCCATCTTTCTCTTAAGAAATGATGAGGATGCAAAGGAGGATAGATTGAGAGAACCAAAAGATGTTTAGGATTTCCAGTTCAAGATGGTGGATTAAATATATGCATTATTTTTCTTATTGTTTCCCCATATTATTGCTATAGACTAGATTTTCACCATTCTGATAGGCACCGAGAAATTTTTTTTTAATACATGCATTTTTATCTCTGCTCCTTCCTAAAACCCCACTAAAGCAACTGTAAATCTGTAAATCATTTAAATTACATAAATATATGTTAAAAAATGATTAAAGAGAAGAGATGAAGAACAACTAGCAATGAAATCTTAGGACCCTGGAAGCAGACAACCATTTAGTAATCGACAAACAAGCCCCAGGAAACTGGATTTCACACAGACAGTGAACAAAGCTGAGAATCACAAAATCTGCACCAATGAAGGCCCCTAGGCCCAGGCCAGGCTCAGAAGGGAAGATGTAATCTATTTATGAAGGCAAGACTCACACCTCACCACAGAGGCATATCTAGCCTCTAGGACAGTGCTGCCCATAGAAATGCATTCCAAGCCGCATACACAATTTTAAATTTTCTAGTAGTCACATTAAAGAAAGGAAAAATATATGTTAACTATTTTTAAGTTTTATTTTATTTTTAAATTGACACATGATAATTATACACACTGATGGATACAATATGATGTTTTGATGCACGTATATGTTATGTGTTGATAAAATCAGGGTAATTAGCATATAAATCACCTCAAATATTTATCTTTCTGATGTTGTGAGAACATTCAAAATTCTCTCTTCCAGTTACTTTGAAATACACAACACATTTTTGTTAGCTATAGTGACCCTTCTATACTCCAGTGATTGCTGCTAAGCTAGGCTCATACCCTCCAGACAGGAGACTGGAAGATTCTTCTCCAGAAAATGTGACCAGCATAAGAGAAAGACCCAAACCTATGACATCATGAGATCTAATTAAGCAGTTCAGCAAAATTAGCCTATGTTGGGGCCCCGAGTTGTTGAGTCCCAAACACAAGGAACCCCAAGGAACATCTTCAGCCTAGAGACAGACAATTAGTCAGCTTTCCATTACTGCAACACATACCTGAGAGAATCAACTTATAAAGAGAAGGGATTTATTCTGACTCACAGTTTTGGGGGTTTCAGTCCACGACCTTTGGGACCATTGCTTTGGATATGTGGCAGCACATCCCAGCAGGAGCACTAGTGGAGTACACCTGTTCATGGCTGGGGCGCCAAAAAAACAGAGAGGAAGAGAAGAGAGCTAGAGACACACTCTCCCCTTCAAGGACACAACCCCAACAACCAAAAGACTTTCCACTAAACCCCTCCTCTGAAAGTTTCTACCACTTACCAATAGTGCCACCCTGGGGATCAAGACTTTAATATATGGACTTTTGGGGGACATCTAAGATCCAACCCATCGCACAAACTGAAACAGATGGGAAAGAGCAAGTTAAGGAAAACAGAAACTATACAAGGAAAAGAAAACATCCAAAAATCTATGGATATTAACAATAGAGAGGTACTTGAAGATTTTTAATTCATTGGATTGTAGCAATAGGCTATTATAAATAACATTCAGCAAACAAATGGCAACAACAAAAGAAGAGCTGTTAGAAAATAATAAGGCCCATGATCAGAAATGGGAGGTTCAATGCAAAGACTGGAGGATAAAATTGAGTAGATCTCCCAGAAAGTACAGCAAAAAGATCAGAAGATGGAAACTGAGAAAGAGATTTAAAAACTAAAGGATCAACTCAGAAGTTCCAGTAGTTGAGTAGGAATTCTATATACAGAAAGAAGAAAACGGTGGGGAGAGAAATTTAAAGAAAAGTTAAGACAATTTCCTGGAGCCAAAAAATGCCGTTTTAAGGTCCATGGGAGTTCTAGCACAATAAAAATAAATGGTGGACTGAGACAGACATCATTACCCTATGTACATGTATGATTACGTGAATGGTATGAATCTACATAGTGCACAACCACAGAAACAAAATGATGTACCCCCATTTGTGTACAGGGAATCAAAATGCAGTCTATAAAAATAAAAAATAAATGCACTCTAAGGCAGAGAAAAATTTCAGAACACTGGAGACAAATAAAATACCCTAAGAGTTTGTTACAGGGTGGAAGAGGGGAAATAATTCATAATAGATCCAAATCTTATTGACGTGGGATGTTCCAACAGCAACTCTGAAATCTAGAAAATGGAGCGATGCCTTTAAAATCCTAAGGGAAAATACTTTTCAACACAAATGCTCAAAGTATCAAGGTGAAAATGGAATAAAAATACAGCCTCACAAATTTTTTTTAAAAATACCTCCCACGAACCCTTTCTTAGAAAAAAACTACAAGATACACTGCACCAAAATGAGGGAGTCAACGAAAAAAGAAAATGACATGAGATCCAGGAAACAGGAAATCTGATACGAGTGATAGGCAAAGGGGTGTCTAGGATACTGGTGAAGAAAGATTTAGAATGGTCTCTGCAGCAGGCATGGAGGGCAGGATTGGTAAGCAGTCTCATAAGTAACTTCTTTAAGAAGACATCAACAAACTACCTTATGTGTTTGAACATGTTGAGAGATTTAGAAACCTGGGGGAGGGCTTAGGGATTGAATTAGTGATGAGTGCAAAGGAAGCAATGGAAAAAAAATTAATGTAAGATCATTGTCAATTCCATGGAGAACAAAAAGTACAAGAAAGGTCAAGTAATGACTGTGCCGCAAATAAAATTGACACAATCCTACAAATGCTGAATCTTAATCAAACCAAAATTATCATATGACTATCAAGGGAAGAAGGCCAATTGCAGAAAGTGTGTGGTGTGTGCACCGGAGAAGGTGAGGGTGAAAGAGAACTGAATTCTCAGCCACCATTGAAAAAGTCAACCAATGAGGCCACAACTGAACTATCAAGAAGTAGCAGTATGCTATTCACTGTATTTACCACAATAAAAAAAGTAGCTTGTTAATTATAATTTCTACCATGTATTAGTCAAGGTTCTCTAGAGGAACAGAACCAATATTGTGTGTGTGTGTGTCTGTGTATGTACGTACGTATGTATGTATGTATGTAGAAAGAAAGACAGAAAGAAAAAAAACAATATGAACACATAATTCAGAGCTGGAAGTTAAATAAAATAAAATCCAGAAAAAGGGAAAGGTCTTGACAGGGATGCAGTGGGCTGGGGTAGGATGGAAATACTTTTGTAAAAGACTTGCAGAATTTTCTAACTCTTTAAAATCAAGGTCACATAAAATTCTGACAAAAATAAAAACTTTAAACAAGAGTACTATTTAAATAGTAGGATTGACAGAATTTTATTACTGTGGGGGAAACAAAAACAAAGAATAATGTATTAGTCTTCTCAGACTGCCATACAAAATACCACAGTAGTTTAAACAACAGAAATTTATCTTCCACGGTTCTAGAGACTGGAAGTCCCAGAGCAAGATCATCAGAGCCAGTGTCTGGTAAGGACCCTTCTGACTTGTAGATGAATGCCTACACTCTGGCTCCTCATGTGGTGGGGTGGGGGCACTTTCTCTCCTTAGAAGCCCACAAATCCTATTGATTAGGGCCTCATCCTTCCTCCCCTAACTTTCATTACCTCTAAAGACCCATCTCTAGATACAGTCCGTTTAGCCTGAGTCTACAGGGCCAGTGGAACACCCAAGAGGAGCTGTCCAGGAACTTGATTGTACAATCAAGTTCAAGTTCAGGTCCATGTCAGAGCTGCAGATGGCAGTTACAGATCATAGTTAAAGTCACAGATTATCTGGAGATAGAATAGGGTTAAGAGAAAGGGAAAGAAATCTCAGGCCCCTCGAGACCCACAAGGTTTAAGGATCAGTGGGCCAAAGGAAGAGAAGACCCCAAGGAAACTGAGTTAAATGCTCCAGGGAGGTACAATTAGATAAGAGAGGAAAATTATGCACTTGATCTGATGATGGGGACACTGGCAGCATTACCCAGAGCAGGCTGAGTGGAGTAAGGAGCTCAGCCACCCTGCCTGAAAATGAGAAATGGGGGGAAATGAGCGGAGGGGGCGTGAGTGGACAGTAGAGCACTCTTCCAGATGTCTGGCTGTGAAGGAAAACGGACAAAGAGGGAGAAGGTACAACTTCAAGCTAAGTGATTATTGTGCTTGGGAGAAAAGACCATGGCGGAGTGAAAACATGGAAGGGATTAGGGATAAATGAGAGTCAGCTCCAATAGAAATGGGAATATAAAGCCAAGGCCACAGGGTCTTGGAGAGCATGCCTCCACAGCAGTGAGGGAGAGTCAGAGAAAGGGGGAATAAAGGGAAATATGAGGAAAGACTATTCTTTAAGAAAACCCAGACCCCATTTCTCCTACCACACTCTGAAAACACAGATCACTTCTGACATCAAATGTGTGGAGCTTTCTCCCCACATGCCAAGCAGGGAATCAATTCTGCAGCAGACACCAGCTTAACGTCTTCTAGTTCAATTCAGTTCTGACACTATCTACCCAGAGATAGCATCAGATCTTGCAGGCTAGGAGCTCAGTCCCGAAGGCTGCTCCTGCCCCACTTCAGATGCCAGTCACAAGCCCCAGGTTGTTTTTTCTCACCTGTGTTTCTGACAGACCCTCTATAAATCAGGGTTCTCACAATCCCCTCCCTGAATTTGATTAATTTGCTCAAGTGACTCACAGAACTCAGGGAAACTCTTGCATTTACTGGCTTATTTTAAAGAATATTACAAAGGATACAGATGAAGAGATGTTCAGGGCAAGGTCCCCAGGAAGGACAAGGAGCTTCCAAGCCCTCTCTGGGCACACCACTCTCCAGGAAACTCCATGTGTTCAGCTACCCAGAAATCCTCCAAATTCTGTCATTTGGGGTTTTCTGGAGACTTTATTACATAAGCACAGTTGATTAAATCATTGACTGTTGTTGCCAACTTAGATTTCAGCCCTTCACCAACCCTGGAAGAGAAGGCTGCAAGTCTCAACCCTCTAACCCCACCTGTGTCTTTCCATGACCAGTCCCCATCCTGAAGCTACCTCAGAGTTACCAATCATTTTTCAACTCATTAGCAAGCAAAAACACACTTCTCACTTCAGAGATTCCAAGGCCTTTAGGATTTTTTGCCAGGAAACAGGCAGGAAGACCAAGGATACATTTCACGATTTCATAGGTATCCTGTGAAGGCCACATCATCCCCAAGATCATTTGAGTTCTTCTCACAGAAGTTACCAAGTGACTGCACTTGGTTACCATCCCCTGTGCTGTAATTTTGCTCCTGCCCAGCCACCCCTCTTCGCCTGGCTTCTCTGTGCTCCAGCCCTTCTCCGCCCCACTTGCTTCTCATTGACGTAATCCTTGTCCAGCTTCCACTCCCACCATGACCAGCCTTGAGGCACAGGATCAGCACAAGGGCAACCTAGGAAGCGAGGACTGAGGTTTCAGGTGCAAGTACCCAGTACTCAGCCTTCTAGGGGTGCAGAGATAAACAGCTGGTGCAATAGCTGGACCATATCTGTCCTGCTCAAATCACCTTCCTTGACACCCACCCAGTAGGCTAAGAAAATGGAAGAGTGAAGTAAGGAAGGTTGGTCTGATAGATAGCAAAAAGATGTGAATGGTGGGAACCCGAGGTTAAGGAAATAATTCTATAAACTGGGCCTACTGTGCTGACCCCCACATGCTTTCTTTCAAAAAGCAATTTACCTACAGCCCTGCCTGGCTTAAGGATACGTTGCCTTCCTCAGCAAGCAACCCATTATCTACAGGAGAAATGCACACCCAAAAGTCTCCTCTCTGCTGATAGAAGGAATATGAGTTACCTTAAAGCAGGGGCAAGGGTGGGGTCTTTTGTGATCCTTACACAGATCAGATTCCATAACTCAGGGAGATAGGATAAATTCCCCTAACCATAAAATATGTAAGAACAAGTTCCAATTAGAACCACTCAGTGTGGGCCCAAGTGACCCGGAGTTGCCTTGACTATTTAGCATATCACTATAGTAGTAACATTGCCCCTTCATGAGATAAGACCATGTGCAGTGGGGACTTCAAAGTCTGAGAAAATCTTGCTGTTAGTCAAAAGTCAAGAGGTGAACCTGGGTGGGACTCGAAACTTCCTTGGAATTGCCAGTGAAACAGGAAAGCAGAAGGGGCATGCTGTCTGTTTTTGTTACCTTTTTTGCTGCTGTGACTATAAAACCTGACCAGAACAATTTTAGAAGAGGAAAAGTATATCTGGGGGCTCACAGTTTCAGAGGTTTCAGTCCACAGACAGCTAGTTCTATTCCTTGGGGCTCGAGGTTAAGGCTGAACATCATGGCAAAAGAGTGTGGAAGAGGGAAGCAGCTCACACAACAATCAGAAAGCTAAGAGAGTCCACTCGTTGATACAAAATGTATACCCCAAAGGCATGTCCCCAGTGCCCACCTCCTCCAGCTACACCCTACCACCTTCAGTTACCACTCAGTTAATCCCCAGCAGGGAATAATTCACTGATTGGGTCAGGGCTCTCATAATCCAATCATTTCTCCTCTAAAACTTCTTGTATTGTCTCACACATGAGCTTTTGGGGGGACACCTAATATCTAAACCATAACACCATCCCTCTCCTCTCTGAGAGGACCCACTCTCTCCTTTGAAAGTGTCCCTTTTTTTCTTTTCCTGTCCCTTCTAATAAACGCGTGCCTGCTACTCTGAGCAACATATCTGCAATTTTTCCAGCATAATCACAAGAACTATAACTGAAGACCTCCTAGCTACCTTGGCTCTGCAGTGGGACCTTGCTCTGTAACAGGCCCACCAAGATGTAAATCCTCTATCAGATTCCTGGGCATTGCTGCTGATCCTTTCAAATGAAAGAAAAAAAAATTACCAGGCCTACAACCATACACAGTGGTTGTACTTTTATTATCTATTGACTGAGCAAATGCAATTCCAAAAGACTTCTCTGAATCCACTACTGCCTTTAAGTATTTTCTTTTTCATGAGAGCATCTATATACATTTGAAAGATAAGTGAACACATAATTTCAAGATAACACTTGTCTACTATAGGGTCCATGTTTAGTGAGTGTATAGATCCATACAACTCTACAATAAATTCACTTTTTTTATGCTATCAGGGTACAAGGTCCACCTTTTAGAAGAAAATTGTTCCAGACTATTAGGGTATGGAATACTCTACCATGGCAGAGAAACACTGGTACCCCTATGAGATCAAACCAGATACTGGCAAAAAAAATTTTTTAAATGGAAATTATCGGGCTGGGGAGATAGCTCAGCTGGTAGAGTGCTTGCCTTGCAAGCACAAGGCCCTGAGTTCAATCCCCAGTACTGAAAAAAAAAAAATGGAAATTATCTCAGAGTTAGATGGAGAAAGCTCAAGATCCTGTGTGAAGATGCAGGTCTGTCTTCATCCCCTCTAGCATGGAATGTGCCATCCATGCCACAAGACCCCAGAAGGTAACACCTAAGTAAAGTGAGGTCTCAGAGCTCCTTCCTCAGGGTCATGATGATTAGCCCCACTCCTCCACTCTTGTCCCCCCTCCATTCAACAATCCAACATGCTCCACGCTAAGTACTACATAATTTCTTATATGTCACCTTGTGTTGTTGAGTCTTTCCAACAACCTTATGGGACAGGTTTTATTATCCTAATTTTATAAATATAGACACTGAGAATCTGAGAAAGGTAAATTGCTGTGCCCAAGGTCACACAATAAATGATGGAGTTAGGATCCAAACCCAAACTGGGGTACAAATTCTCTTTTTGCCATAATCCATTGCCTTTTTCCCTTTGAAATAAAGAATTGCTGTTGAGAGATGCGATAGAGGTAAGGGGTGGGTGGTAGTCATTTTTTAAGCTGGTTCCAGGCAGAAGGAACTCCTCCTAATGGCATTTCCGTAATTAGAATGCATTTTTTTCTGATAGTTATAATTTAGGCAATTGCAGTGACATTCAGCTGAAACCTGGCATACAAGATGTTCATTTCTCTTAAAAGTTCACTTTTAATTGGCCCCATTTCTTTCCAAGTCTGGGAGAAGTACAAAATGTGTACTTTTGATGTTTCCGATGTTGAAGTCTGTTTGACACAAAAACTCAATAGCTAGAGCTGATTATGAGAGTTGGTAAGAGATGGGGGTGGGGATAGAAAAGGAAGACTGCGAAAGCGGGGGAGCAGTCATGTCAGACAAAGGGACTGCTTTCACAAATCAGGGGATTCTCAGATGGACTAGAATTGTGAGCATGTCCTATAACCATTCAAAACAGGAAAATATCCTGAAAATGAGAGTTCACTCCCTCATTCCCCACAGATCTCCTGGGACACACAGGCTGCAGTCATGATACTCCATTTATCAATTTGGTCGATCCTAGATGGCTGGGTCTTCCACTTTAATAAAAGTGAATACCCTCAGAAGAATCTGGACTGGGCTTGGTCAATTAAAGTAAGAGAATTAAAGACTTCTCCTGAAATCTCAATGCCTTTCTAAGCTTTAGGAATAACCCATTTCCTGAAGGTCCCTGGAATTTTAATTTAATAAAGAAAGAAAAGCCAGGGAACTAGAGTAGTATGTTGGATAGAACAGAAAATGAAGGGGAGGTGAACAGTACAGATTAAGCCCATTCCTGCTCTGCCAGTTGTTATCCAGTTAACTTCTTTGAGCCTCCATTTCCTGGGATGAAAAACTGAGTTAATAATCCCAAGATTATTGTAAGGTTTGTGGGTGGCAGTTTATGTGATCCAGTTCAAACTACTGCTTCTGGTACTGCAGTAGACAAGGTATCTTGACAAAACTTGCCCCTGTAATAAATGAAGTATAGAAATACTTAAAAAAAAAAAAAAAAAGTAAAAAAGTCTCAGAGGTCAAAAACTAAGCAAAAGTGGAAACCTAGAGAGAACATTGAAACCAACTTTCCCTTGAGGGCCACTGTCAAGCCCAAATGACCTTGAGCTTCAGTTCCAAAAACTTACAGAAAGCAAGTGACCGAGACTTTGGTCCATCCAAAGTGGTAAGGCTGCTAGGAAAACCACCACTCCTACATGCTCACAATTCAAAGGGCAGTGTCCACAGTGAAGTGAAGTAGGGACAATGAAGATAGTTACCTCAGAACTTGGCTGCTTTGGGAAGAGGCAAACATTTCTGAGAACTGAATTACAAACCCAGGCTATAGTAGGGATTTGAAACTCAAATTGATATTACCTAAATTTTCCACAAAAATTATAAGTTTAAAGAGATTCTTGCTTGAGAGTGTGCCTAGAAGCTTGCTAGCAACAAACAGAAGTTCTTTCTAGAGAAATACATCTTCAACCCAGACTCAAATAATTCCTATAAAGTTCCAAATAATTTTTGGTTACATTCAAAAAAGCAGAACACACAAGGAAATAACACCATGAGCAAAATCCAGCAGCAACAGCAACAGCCTCATCACACTTGGAAAGACTTCAGATATTAGAATTATCGAACACAAAATATAAAATATCTGATCTACTTAGAAATAAAAAACAATACTGATAATAAGAGTAGGGGGAACTATAAACATGACCAAATACATCACCTACAAACAGAAAATATAATCATTAAAATCAAAAGTCATTAATGAGTATAATGTTATTAGATATACCTAGAGATTTTGTCAACTCTACAAAAAAAAGTGGAAAAAGTACCCAAAATGCAGCATAGAAGAAAAAATTGCAAATGTGAAAGAGAGGTTAAGAGACATGGAGGTTAAAGAAAGAAGTTCTAACTTACATCTAACCAAATATTCAAAAGGGAGGAGAGAAATTCAGGAGGGAAGCATTATTTGAAGAACTCATAGCTGAGACTTTTCCAAGAATATAAAGATATTACCCTTCAGAGTCACCAAATTTTAAGCAGAATAAGGAAAACAAAATTTGCTCTTAGACCTATCATGGTTAATCTATAAAACATCAAAGGCAAAGAATCTATAAAGTGATTAGGAGGAAAAACAAAAGACAGTGGACTGATGCATTCATGTGTAAGTTATATATCCAGAAAATGTCCACCAAGAATGGAAGTGAAATCTTCATTCAAATTGAGACAGGCCTCATCAGAAGGTTTGCACCGTACCTATTATCAATTTCTCGTCTCAACTCCAGATTCACTCTTCTGTTCTAAAAAGTGGATCTGGGTCTCCTTAAATATTTTTCCTTTGCCAGCTGGTGTCAATAGAGGACAAAGGACTTTTTCTTACCAGTTCCAGTTCTTGACCTCTCAGAAAGTTCTAACAGTGTACCCAGCTCCCCTAGCACCAAGTTTCTCCAACAGCACCTAACAGCTTCTTTAGTCAACTCTCTCAGGATGTGTCCTGATCGACAGCTTTCCTTGGAAAGGAAAAGAGGACAGATTTCCAGTAAGTTCTGTCAGTACAGCACTCAGCAAAATTTCTGCTGTTCAGTGACCCACAGCTATGCTCTCTCCATCAAGGTCTGGATCCCAGCTGAGGGAATTCTTCCATGGATGCTCTTTCTCAGACCTAGGAGTGGTGGCTGCTCCCTATATCTGTTATTCCTCTACTCTTTAATGTTCTCCTCACTACTTACCTGTCAATCTCTTAAAATTTCATTTCTTGTTGCTATTAACCCTTCAGGTAAACTCCCCCTTTCCAAATTAATATGTGGTTTCCCTCTCCTGATTGGACCCTGACTAGCAATTTACTCCAGAAAAATGGTCACAAAGGAAAGGTCTGAAATATAAGAAGGAATGATGACTAAGGAAGGTGGTAAGAAAGAAGTAAGTAAATCTAAAAAATATGTGGTCATTTTCTTTCTAATCTTCCTAAGTCTATTACCTCAAAAGTAAATCTCCAAGATATTGTCCCTTTAGTCCTCTCCTCCTAGCAGAGCCAGAATGGTAGCATGATAAAAATATAAGCTCTGGAGTCAGATAAACCAAAATATAAATCATAACTCTGCTATATGCCAGCTGTATCCTCAGAGAAATTTCTTTACCTTTCTAAGCCTGTTTCCTTAACTGAAAACTGAGATAACAATGACTAACTCACCTACTTGCATTGAGACTTAGTTGAGATGACATATGAAAATACCTGGAGCACAGTAGGCTTTTGTTTCTTTTGAATACAGTGTTTTGAAGAGATATTTTCCCCCCAGAGATCCCTGATTCCCTCTTCTAGTCATACAGCTTCCTTTCCTCCAGGGGAGCTCCATGCTCTTGAAAAAATTCTTCAATGTTCTTTACTTAATGGGTTTATTTAATTAGCCAATGTCTTCACGAAGCTCAGAGGAAAAATGCTGAGCCAGTTCTTTCTAGCACCTGGTTTTCTTCCTTCCCTAATGGACTTCTAAATCTTTAAACCTGAGCCCTGGGCATATATCTGACCCTCATGCTGAAAGGAGATCCAGGAGAAATGGATTGTCCTGAGCCAAGGATGAAATGGCAGGGGAAGGTAAATGCCCACACATTCTCTAAGGATTATTTGCTGTGCTGTGAGTTTTCAGTTGGCCTGTCTTTGCTGGCACTGACTAAGCAATATGCAATGTATAGGGAGAGGGAGGTTGGTATCAAGACTCTTCCATATGTGTATATTAACTTAAAAGAAATTTGATTTAAAATCTTGAACCCTGTTTCTACTTTGTTACTGATGTTTTTCATTATTTTGTCCTGTGTTCCTGTTACTAAATATACTTCACTTAGTTTTCCATTTAAAAAAGACTCTTCTATAAATCTAGAGCATAATCCAAGTATTACCCAACTTTGCCTATGTACCAGGTGTTTAAGCTGGCTTCAATGGGCATCAGTTAGACCCTAAACTACTGGAGTCATTCGGTCTCTCCATCACCACTGTTAGTGACCCAAATTGAACACTCTGTGCAAAGCTCAGCATAAGGACCCAAACCAGAGCAATAGAACCTCTGTTCTCTGAGAGGTTACAAAAAAAAAAAAAAAAAAGCAAGTGAATTCAGTTTCACAATCCTAGCTATAGGAAGGCCTCAGAACTTTTCAAGTGCCTCCTCCTTCCTACTTTCAGCCTCTACTTGGATGTTCACATCCTCCAGGGAAGGGTTTCTCATGGGAAAATAACTGAGCATTAGAAAGTTCTGCTCTTGCAGATAAAAATTTTCTTCTGTGCATAAAAGTACATCTAATGCTAACTCCTAAAACAAGTGAAGGGGTCAGTATTTAAACTAGATATGTGAAGTGATGAGAGTGTACCAATACAACTGTCAGAGGAGAGTATTCAATGAGTGCTTCGTGACAGAGGTGACCACTATTGACATAAGTTGAGACCTTCCACTGATTTCTTTTGAACCCAAAAGACTCTCCCAAAAGAGGAAGACCTCCACTTCTGGAAAGATGGAGTAAAGATACTTGACCCTATTCTCATCCTATGTATAACTAAAAACTTTTGACATTACATTTTAAAATAAGCAAGGGAGAGTTTAAAAGATGGAGAGAAATAGGCAGATCAGTAGAAAACCTGAAATTGTGGAAATAGTAATGGGTTCTCTGGGTTTTATGTTTGCTTCATCTATCCTAAACATTCAACTAAAGAAAACAACAACTTGAAAATGCCAAGAGGTGATACTATAAAAGCCCTAACAAATTCTGTGGCCCCAGTCCCACTCATGCCAGCAAACACTGAGTAAGACTTAAAACAAGGTTACTCCAGTAATCAGGATTCCCAGAGAAACAAAACCAATAGGATAAAGATACATAGATATTTCTTATGGGAATTGGCTCACATGATTATGGAAGTTGAGAAATTCCACAGTCCACCAACTATAAGCCAGAGAAACAGGAAAGCTTATGATGTAGTTTAGTCCACATCTCAAAGCATGAGAATCAGGAGCTCTGATATCCAAGGGCAGGAGAAAATGAATGTCCCAGTTAAAAAAGAAAGAGGAAAAATTGCCCTTCCTCTGCCTTTGTTCTTTTCAGATCCTCAATAGATTAAATGATACCCAGATTGGTAAAGGTGGATCTTTTTTGCTCAGTTTACCAATTCAAAGGCTAATAATCTTCCTAGACCCTTCCTTCACAGACCCAGAAATAATATTTTACTTGCTATCTAGGCATCTCTTAGCTCAGTTAAGTTGGCACATAAAACTAACCATCCCATTATCCTAACACCCCAGTCATGATGGTTTCAAAGAAGGATAAGTAGAGAGCTGGATTACATTCCCACTGGACAGTAACGAGGTAAACTATTCCCCCTCCTGTAGTTTAGAGGAAATCACATGACCATCTGGACTTTCTCCCCTATCTGGCTCACTGAAGCAGTGTCAGAGGCCTACTGGAGATTCAAAAGTCTCACTGTTTCCCAGAAGTAACAAGGCCACCATCTCATCTTCAACAGAGGCTGAGAAAAGAGTCTGTACTATTTCCACCTGGCAGTAATGAGGCCTCAGCCCCTTCCCCCTGCCAGGGCTGTGTCAGAAAACCATTTAAAACAGAAGGTTTATATAATATCCAGAGTCTCATAACATAATACCAAAAAGTTCCAGGTTTCAACTGAAAATCTCTTGTACCAAGAACCAGGAAATCTCAATCTGAATGAAAACAATACAATCAAAAGGTGCCAATCCCAAAATGAAATAAAATGATAGGGCAAAGATCTTAAAGCAACCATGATTTGTTAATGCTTTGATGAGCAATTACAAACAGACTTGATGAAAAACTGGAAAGCCCTCAGCAAGGAAATGGAATGGCTCAGGAAAGACAGAGAAGACATAAGGAAGAATCAAATGGAACTCCTAGAACCAAAGAATATAATAACTAAAATTAAAACCTCCAATAGCAGAATGGAGAAGACAGAGAGGAAAAATAGAAGAAAGAAGAAAAGTGGGAAGTGGAAGATAGAAGAAAAAAAGTACCCAACCTGATCAACAGAGAAAAACTAGGCTGGAAAACATGAAACACTTCAGGAATCTGTGAGACTATAACCAAACACCAAACACCTAATGCTCATGTCACTGAAGTTCCAGAAGGAGACAAAAAGAGGGCGAATATGAAAAAATATTCAAAGAAATAATGGCTGAAAACTTCTCTGATTTAACAAAAGACACGAAGCTACTAGATTTGAGAAGTTGAGTGAACCCCAAAAAAAGATAAACTCAAAAAAATTTATACCAAGTCCTATACTAGTTAAAAGTCTAAAGACTAAAAACAAAACAAAAAAATTTTTTTGGAAAACAGCACAAAAGAAATAATATCTTACATATATGGAAAATGTGATTTAAAAGACACTGTACTTCTCATTCAAAACTAAGGAGGTCAAAAGGAGGCAATGGAACTACATTTTTCAGGAGTTGATTAGAAAAGAACTCTTCTCCCAGAATTCTTTACACAGTGAATATTCTTCAGGAATGAAGAAGAAAAAAGACATTTTCAAATGACCAGAAACTAAAAGAATTTGTCACCAGCAGATTGATCTTAAAATAATCACTAAAGAAAGTTGTCCAAACAAAAGGAAATGATAAAAGGAGGAATTCTGGAACATCAAGATGGTAAAAGGAATATGATAAGCAAATATATGGATCAATACAATAGTTTCTTTCTCCCTATGAGTTTTCTAAATTATGTCTTGAGAGTTTAAGTGAAGCACTTTCTAACGTAGTTCTAAATACATGGAAAGGAATTATTTAAGATAATTGTATTATAAATGAGGGAGGGGAAAGGGACATAAAGGAAGACCCAACTTCTACACTTCATTCAAACTGATAAAATAATGACACCACTACACTGTGACAGTTACATAAATATAATGTAATTTCTACCCAATCACTAAATGTGGCACAAAAAGATAAACATTTTTTTAAATGCTATAAACAAAAGTAGAGTTATAAAATTTGTTCAAGTAATCCATAGAAAGACTGGAAAAAGAAAACAAATGAAAAATGAAGAAAATAAACAGAAAACAAAAAATAAAATAGCAGATTTAAAGTTAGCAAAACTGAAAGAAATTAAAGGAGAAACAAATACAAGATTACAGTTGGAAATTTCAACACCCTATTTTTAACAATTGATAGAACTAGAACAAAACAGAAAAATCAGAAAAAATGAATAAGAATACAATGACACCATCAACTAGGAATCTAATCAACATTCAAAGAACACATTCAATAATACCAACACCAACCTCTCTGACCACATTGGAATAAAACTTGAAATAATAACAGAATAATTATGGGAAATTCTTTAAACAATCCAGAAAATAAATAATATATTGCAAAATAACCCATGAATCAAAGAGTAAAACTCAAGGAAAATTTGGAAATACATTGAACCAAATGAAAATGAAAATAAGGCATATCTAAATTTGTGAAATACAACTAAAGAAGTGCTGAAGAAAAATTTATATGACTAAGTGCCACTGAAGAAGAGGAAGTTCTCAAATCAATTATCTAAACTCTCATCTCAAAAACTTAAAAATCAAGAGAAAAATAAACTCAGAGCAAGAAACAGGAAGGAAATAATAAAGATAAGATCAAAAATCAATGGTATTAAAAACAGAAAAGCAACAGTGAAAAATCAATGAAATAAAAAACTAGTTCTTTGAAAAAAAATAATGAAATTGGTAAACCTCTAGCGAGACTGACAAAAATAAGAGAGAAGACAGAAATTACCAATATTTGGAATGTAACAGGGTACACCACTATAGACTCTGTAGACCACAGTGGATAATAAGGGAGTATTAAGCACAACTCTACACCCAGAAATTTAATGAGGTAAGTAAAACAAACCAGTTCCTTGGTATACACAAACTACTGCAATTCCCCCAATATGAATACCCAATTTGAATAGCATGACAATTATTAAAGAAATTTAATTTGTAATTTTAAAAAATATTCAGAGTCAGATGATTATATGTAATGAAGAATGAACACCAATTGTATACAGTTTCTTCCAGGAAACAGAAGAGGGGGAACTACCTACCTCCCCATTCATTTTATGAAGCTAATATTACCCTCATAGCAAGACCAAGAGAGAGGAAGAAGGAAGGGGGAAATTTTCTTCGGATTTGCAGATGACATGATTGTCTATATGAAACCCCAAGGGATCTACAGAATAACTCCTAGAACTTAAAAATGAATTCAGCAAGGTCAAAGGATACAAGGTAATACAAAAATCATCTTATTTCTATTTACAGATAAGGGACAAAAAATAAAATACCATTTGTAATCACTCAAAAAATATGTTGGTGTAATTCTAACAAAAAAAAAATTCAGACCTTAAATTCTGAAAACTACTGATGAAAGAAAGCAAAGAAGAGTTGAATAAATGGAGATACATTTGATATTTTTGGATTGCCAAACTCAACATAATAAGCATGTAAGTCTCCCCAAATGGACAGGAAATTCTCACTAAAATTCCAATGAGAATTTTGGTAACTGTAGACAAGATTTTTTTTGAAATTTACATGGAAAAGTAAAAGAATCAAGATGGCTAAAACAATTTTGAAAAGAAGAATAAACTGAAAGGAATCAGTCTACCCAATTTCAAAATTCATCACCTTGCTCTGCTAATCAAGACCCTGTAGTACTAAGCAGAGAGAGTGACAAAATGATCAATGGAACAGAACAGGGAACCTAGAAATAGCCCCATCCAAAATGCCCAATTGATTTTTGTCAAAAATACAAAGGCAATTCAACGGAGGAAAGATTGCCTTCTCGTCAAATGGGGCAAGAATAATTGGACATCCACAAGCCAAAAACAAAATGAACCTTGACTGAAGTCTCACACATTCTACAAAAATGAACTCAGAATGAATCAGGGACAGGAATATAAAACATAAACCTATAAAACTTTTTTTAATAGTTGAAAATGTGGGGGATCTATTCTAAACAATGAATTATTAAGCTTGACACCAAAAGCATAACCCACTCACACACACAAAACTTAAAAAGTTGAACTTCATCAAAATTAAATATTTTTTGCTCCATGAAACCCCTATTAAGAAGATTTAAAAAACAAAAACAAGCTACAGACTAGGAGAAAATATTTGCAAGTCACTTATTCAACAAAAGACTATATATAAACCCCTCAAAACTCAAGAGTATAAAAACAAACATGTTCCATCAGTATTGCCCTTTAGGAAAATACAGATTAAAACCACAATATCACTCACACCTATTCGAGTAACTAAAATAAGTGACAACACCAAATGTTGATGAGGGTGCTAAGAAGCCGTATCATTCATAACTCCTGGTGGGGGTGTAAAATGGTAAAACCACCTTGAAAACCTGTGTGACAGTATCTTTCAAAAGTCAGCATGCAGCCACCATATGATCCAGCCACTGCAACTCTTGTGCATTTATCTCAGAAAAATGAACACTTATGTTCTCACACAAACCTGTACATGAATGTCTACAGCAGCTTTATTCATAACAGCCAAAAACTGAAAACAACTCCAATACCCTTTCATGGGTAAATGACTAAACAATCTGGGCTATATCTGTCCCACGGAGTAAAACTCAGCAAAAATAAGTAATAAGACCATCGATACATAAAACCTGGGTGACTCTGCTGAGGATTATACTGAATGGAGGGGGAAAAGTCAATCCCAAAGGAGCACAAAGTACATATGATTCCATTTATATAACATTCTTGAAATGACAAAATTACCGGAATGGAGAACAGATGAGTGGTTGTCATGGTTACAGAGGGGCTGGGGAGGAGGGAAATTAGAGTGACAGCAAAAGGACATGTGGTGATGGAATGGTCTGTCTTGACCGAGTCGGTATCAACACCCTGATTTCCATACCGTGCTACAGTTTGCCAAACTGTTATGATTGCAAGGAAATGAGTAGAGAGCACAAGGAATCTCTGTTATTTCTTTGCATGTGAATCTACAGTTCACAATAAAAGTTTAGTTTAGAAAGAAACTATGTACAACTGCTTTGATTTAGTCCTTGCTCAGGTTTTCATGCCACACTCAAAGCCAGACAACTGGGGTCTAGAGCCACACCTACTCTCAGCATTTCCTCTGTGTTGACTGAGTCAAGGGCAGCCTGCTTGGCCTATCGCAGGCCTATCAGGAGGGCTGACTCTTCCAAGGCAGGGTTTAGAGAAGGGAGCAAGTCTGGCCTGACAGCTTGAAGCGGCAGATAGCCCATGCCACTCATTTCCCACCAGAAGGTCATCTTGCTGGCATTAGATGATGCACCTCCTGGTTGCCAACTTTGTCCCAAAAGTCAAAGCAAAGTGAACCTTGATTCCTTGGGTCAGATTTTTGAGGGTAAAGTTGACAGAACATCTCTGGATCCATTTCCTTAATGTCTAAATGAGGCCAGACACATAGGAAAGCCCCCTCCAAGGTCAAAATGCAGAAGTGAACTGGTCATACACAGATGTGATCTAGTTCTCTTTTTCAGGTCCCCAGTGTTCTCCACTGTGTACACCAGATTCTCAGGGACACCTCACACTTTGCTCTGCCATGTGTCCTCCTGGTATAACTCATCCTAAGTGAGCCTAACATGGGTCTCCACCTGGGGGACAAAGGAGTTAGTCCCTGCTGATCATGGATGCTGGTTTCCAGCCTACCTCTCATCCTGGTCACAACTCTTCTTGGTAGGTATATTGTCTTCTTTGTGCAGATGAAGAAAGGGAGGTTTAGAGAGTGGCCTAAAGTGGCCCAGAGAGTGATGGGTCTAGGTTCAACACTGCTCTGCCTGCCTCCGAAGCCTGCACTTGTCTACACCCTGACCTCCCTAGCAAACCCACCTAGGAGAACAGGAGCAGAGCCAGTCCCAGGAGGCAGACTGGCAGGAATAGGGGAACGAATGAACCTGAGCAGCATTCTATCAGGCGAGCCCCCTGCAGAGGCCTTGAGTGTGTCATGGGAGACAGGAGGCAGAAAACTTGGGGCCCAAGACAACGTGGGCAGAAGAGGCCAGAAGACAGCCAGCCCCTAAC
Source organism: Sciurus carolinensis (assembly GCF_902686445.1). Taxonomy (NCBI): domain Eukaryota; kingdom Metazoa; phylum Chordata; class Mammalia; order Rodentia; family Sciuridae; genus Sciurus; species Sciurus carolinensis. The sequence goes on from NC_062223.1 coordinate 65,626,889, forward strand.
AGAGCTATCCCTGAGCTCAACACCCAATAGAATGCCTGATACCAGATGATGGGGGTCTGAGTGCCCGGGGTGGGGGTGGGGTGGTGGACAGCCCTCTTCATTCCTCTCCTCTTTCTGCTCTAGAACATTCTTGCTCCTCCCGGTGCTCTGAGTTTCCTGGAACATAATCCATACTGCAGCATCCTCCTTTGGCAGTGCTTCATCAATTAATCTTTCATCTACATTGATCCCCTGAAAAATGACTTCCTCATTATCCATCTTGCAGACTTTCTACTTGGCAGCCTGAATGGCAAAGCATTCGTCAAACTCTATTTCTCTCTTGTGCAGTGGGAACAGCCAGGACTTTGGAGTCAGACCCAAGAAAGGGCCCAGCTCATCCCCTTTCTATTTATATAACCTTGGGTGAGGCACTTGGTTTCTCTGAGCCTCAGGTTCTCTGCTCATGAAATACCCCACTCATGAAAATAACAGTTCTGGGATTTTTTCAAAATGCTACACAACCTGCTTCTAATTACTGCTTTTCACTGGTTCCCAGGCAGATGGTAACTGATCTTCAGCTCTTAAGCTTCCAAGAGGCAAAGCTAAGGTCACAGACAGGAGAGGTGTCCCCAAATGCTCCTCTTCACACCACTGGCCAAAGAAGCCACCGCTAACCCTGCAAGGAAAAAGCCACAATATAGTTGAAGCTCAAAGTGAAAGCCAAAAAGATGGGGTAGCAGAGGAGTGTCATTTATGTTGCAGAAATAAAGAAGTATGAAAAAAGGTACAACTTCACTCATTGGAAGAAAAATAAAAATAAAAATTATATCTAAACATCACTTCTCATCATCCAACTGGCAAAAAGCCAAATGTTTCACAACAAATTCTATTGGTAAGATGGTGGCAAAACAGGCATTCTTAACATTGCTGGTGGGAATGCAAAGGGCTGCACGTCCTGTCTGGGACAATTCAGCAGTATCTAGAAAAAGTACATAATTTAGTCATCTTTTAAGCCAGAATCCCACCTTTGGGTGTTAATTATAAAGGAATTCTGGTATAAAATGAAGGGGGAAAATGCATGAACTAAGCTACTAATGGCAGAAGTATTTATAAAAACAAAAGTTTAGAGACCACCCAAACATCCTCATCAACAAGAACTGATTTGGGCTGGGGATATAGCTCAGTTGGTAGAGTGCCAGCTTCATATGCACAAGGACCTGCGTTCAATCCCCAGCACCACATTAAAAATAAAAAGAAGAAAGAGGGGCCAAGGGCTGATTTGATAAGTGATAATACATCTGTATGAAGGAGTTTTTGTTTGTTTTTGGCTTTTGTTTTGTTCTTTGGTACCAGGAATTTAACCCAAGGGTGCTTAACCACTGAGCCACATTCCCAGGCCTTTCTTTATAATTTATTTTGAGACAGGGTCTTGCTAAGTTGCTTAGGGCCTTTCTAAGTTGCTGAGGCTAACTTTGAATTCACCATCCTCCTGCTTCAACCGCCTGAGTCACCGGGATTGCAGGTGTGCACCACATGCTCAGCTTGTATCCAGCTTGTATGAAGGAGTTTTAGGCCCCCAAGAAAAGGAAAGAAGATTTCTGACTTCTACCATGGAGTGCCAAGACACCAGGTAAACTGAAGTTAGCAGGTAGGAATAAAATGTGTATAGCACTTTACCATTTATAAAAAAGAAGGTATATGTACACCTATCTGCCTCTAATTTTTTAATTAAAATGCACACTGGAAGGCTATGTTGGACCCTTTCTGTCATCCTACAGTTTCAAGGTCCATCCTTTACCTCCATCCAACCAATGCCACAGCAACCAGCTGTGCATGCCTGTAGCCTAACACAACCCCTGGCCTGAGCTACACTACTTACTTACCTCGTGTTTTCCTGAGAAGTCTTGGCTACCTCTGGAAATCTTCTTTACTCCTCAGAATACCTGGAAGTTCAAAGTAGTTAACATTGGCCCTGGGCAGTCTTGGACTAAGAAAGGAGAGGGTTGAAGGACCAATACTCTCATCTTCCATGTCTGGATCATGAGGCACATTCTCTTAGGTCCCCGTTGCCCATCATATTCATCAACTCGATAATGTATTCTTATATTATCTTTCCTTCCTTCTATTTCCCACTTTCTCAGTTCTCATTACAGTCCCCTGGGATCACCTCCTAAAATGAATTACATGCACAGTCACTTTCTCAGACTCTGTCTTGTCAAAACAGGTCAAAGGATAAACTATTTTTAAAAATTTAAATGATTATTAACCATAGTATGGGAAGGAGAGACTAAAGTAGAGAGAACAAGAAGAGAAACTACATTTTATGAACATATTTTACATTTTACACTTGTCTTTTGATACATTTAAATATTTTACATCATTATAAAACAAAATTAAATTTCAAAAGGCAGCCCCTAAAATTGAAAGTCAAGTAAAGCAAATAATCCTAAGTGTATATAATGTTGGAGACATAATTACACAGAAAGAACTATTCCAAATGTCTTTAAGAAATATTTTAGAAAATAAAAATAAATAATTTTAAACTATATTCAGTGTTCATATTGCTAGTGGTAGGATTACCATTGCTATTCTGAAATTGTTGTGTGAGTAGTATGGGATAAAGCTATAAATATCCTGAAGTCATCGAGAGCCTGTATTTTTGACTTGTTGCAAAGAGATACAGATACAATTATGTGTTGCTTAACAACAGTGATACTTTCTAAGAAATGTGTCATTGGGAAATTTTCTCATCTTACAAACATCATAGATGGCTATGAAATTGTGAGGTGGTGTGATCTTAAGAGACCACCGTTGTATCTACGCTTGATGGTTAATCTTGATTGTCAACTTCATTGGATTGAGAGATGCCTGGAAACTTAGTAAAGCACACCTCTGGGCGTCTGTGAGGGTGTTTGCAGAGGTGACTGGTATGCAGGTTAATAAACTGAGGGAAGAAGACCTGCCCTGAATATTGGCAGCTCTGAGCAATAGCTGGGGGCTTGGATGGAACAAAAAGTGGAAGGTGGAGGACACCCTCTTGCATGCAAGCCTGGATTCATTGTGAGTAAGTGTGTATTTTGCTGCTGCCATCGCTTGTGGGTATCAGATTCCAGCTTCTTCATCCTTTGAACAGAGACTCAGTAGTAATGCTACAGAGAGTTTCCAGACTTCCAGTCTCAGACTGGAGTTGAATCATTATCTCCCTTATTCTGGGGCTTCCACCTTCTTAGACTGAGCAGTTACTATTCTCTCTGGTTCTCTAGCTATTGATGGTCATTATAAAACTATCTAGCCTCTAATTGGATAAGCCAATCTAATATATTTCCCTTTTAAAATTTTATGCGCGCACACACACACACACACACACACACACAAATACATACTGTTGGTTCTGACTGAAACATCACAATGAACCATATTGTCACATTAGGCAACACTCAACTATAAGATTGATGATACATTTTTTTAAAAAACCTATAGTTGTGCATTTGAGTTAGAAGTATCAGTTAAAAAAATTCATATCCAATTTTTACAAATAGCTATATATTTTGCAGCTCCATCTCTTTATGTGGCCACAAAAGAATGATTAAAATCATTAGACACAGTATTAATTAAAACTCTTAATTGTAGTAATTTAAAATCATTTCCCACTTTAAAAAAAAAAAGAGCAAGAATTCTTGAAGAAATTGTTGATTACAAACTGGATCAAGAAATGCACAAAATGGGCCTGGAACATTTTTCCTCGGCAGCAGAGCTATCAAAGACTTCAGACTTGCAGCAAACAGTCTTGGGAGGTCACTTGAATAAGTTCCTCTCTGCCAGTCAGTAATGGACAGCATGAGCACCCTCCAGTAGGAATAAGCACTGTGGTGGACTGAATTGTACCAAACACTTTTACCAATTCCAAATTGGTAAACGAGCATTTTTCTGTCTTTCTATATGATTGTACCTCAGAATAATTTACCAACTCATCTGGGGAAATTTCTCTCCATTAGAAGTACTCTAATTTAATAAATAGGAATTGACAAAAGCAGAATATCACCATTTTACAGCCCCTGATGAATTGATGGATCTACCCAATGACTATCAGTAGTTGTAACATCACAAAGTAAGGACACCTAGAGCCAGGCACAGTGACGCACACTGTAATACCAGCAACTCAGGTACTGAGGCAAGACGATTCCAAGTTAAAGGTCAACTGGGGCAAGTTAGTGAGACCCTGTCTCAAAATAAAAAATAAAAAAGGCTGGGGCTGTAGCTCAGTGGTAGGACTGCCCTGGGTTCAGTCCCCAGCACAGCAAAAAATAAAAAGAAGGAGATACCTAGATATTATGAACGAATGGTCAAAAATCAAAACTGAACCTGACCAACCTTCTAGATCTATCTACTGAATATTGTACATATAGGAGACAGGGGAACATGTTAATGACACAACAGGGACAAGTAGCAAAATTCAGAACTACAGAACAAAAGACTTGGTTGCTTCAACAAGTAAGCTTTAAAAACAAAGGTATAATATCAAAGTTTATAGCAGCTCAATTCACAACAGCTAAGCTATGGAACCAGCCTAGGTGCCCTTCAACAGATGAATGGATAAAGAAAATGTGGTACATATACACAATGAAATATTACTTAGCCATAAAGGGGGATGAAATTATGGCATTTGCTATTAAATGGATGGAGCTGGAAACTGTTATGCTGAGTGAAATAAGCCAGTCCCCAAAAAACAAAAGGCCAAATGTTCTCTCTGATATGTGGATGCTAACACACAATAAAGGGGGTTGGGAAGAACAGAAATTCATTGGATTAGACAAAGGGGAATGAAGGGAAGTGGGGACAGGAATGGGAAAGATAGTAGAATGAATTAGACATAACTTTCCAATGTTCACATATGAATATACAGACCAGTGAAATGCCACATCTTGTATAAGAATGGTAAGTTATACTCCATGTATGTGTGATATGTCAACATATACTCTACTGTCACATATATCTAAAAAGAATTTTTTTAAAAAAGAACAAAATACGAAGGTATAAGGCTTTAGAGATATATCAAATATGCAATCAATAGCCCTTATTTGAATCCCGGTTAGATGTGGCATAGACACAAAAAGACAGGACTCTGCTCTGACCACATTCTGTAGTACACAGCTAAGCTCAGGACCACCTTGTCCTGGGGAGTCAATAGGGTCTGCAGAGAAAACCCTCAGCCAGTACTCCCATTCCCTAGCTCTGGAATCCATCACCTTGCTCTCTGCAACCCTCTTCAGTCTCTCCCACTGCTCAGAGCATCAGCCTTGAACCATGAGTCCTGCTCCTTTGACTTTATTCCACCCCATTCTTCACTTCTCCACCCACAAGCCTCACTGCTTATCCTCCTGCTTCATCCATCCTCCAGTGTGACATCCAGCACTGCCCTCCTGCTAAGTCCCAGGCTCCCCACCCTCCCTCAAGATACGGTCCCTCTCCAAATATTCTGCCTCATATAACCTGGAGTAAATGGCTCCCCAATCTCCAAGCCTCACAGGTCACAACACAGTGACCTGGGCCCATCAGCATCACCCAGACAGTCTGCACATTCTCCAGACTGCACTCACCCACTCCATACGCAGTCTATCTCTCAGTGATTGCAGAACATCAGAGTGAGAACTGTGCTGTTTTTGCTGAGGGATAGTAATCCTAGGCCTTCAAGGTAGACTCCTCCCAATATGTAGTCAGGGTTCTCCAGAGAGAATCAATAGGAGAGAGAGAGAGAGAGACAAAGAGAGAGAGAGAGAGAGACAGAGACAGAGAGACAGAGAGAGAGAGAGAGACTTATTAGGCTGAGAAGTCCCAAGACAGTCTGCAAGCTGAAGACCCTGAGATGCTACTAGTATGGTTCAATCTCAAGTTCAAGGGCCTCAGGACCAGAGAAACCCAGAGCACAACTCTCAGCCCAAGGCTGAAGGTCTGAAGATCCAGGGTGCCACGGAGTCCAAAGACTGCAGAGTTTGGAATTCAGATGTCCAAGGACAGGAGAAGAAGGTTATATACCAGGTCCAGGAAAGAGGAAATCACCTTCTTGCTCTATCCTAGACCTCAGTCAATTAAATGGTACCTGCCCCACATTCCCATGGATCATCCCTACCCCATCTACTGAGGCACAAATCAGTCTCCTCTGGAAACATTCTGACAGATGCACCCAGAAATACTGTTTTACCAGTTCTCTAGGTAATCCTAATCCAATCAAGTTAACACCCAAAATTAATCATCTCAGAACCTAACTGATAAAGTATTGACACTCCACCCACCAAGGTGGACAGACTGAGGCCAGGAGTGGTGGGGACAATGACTTTCCACTCACATGTCTACAGAAGGTTAGCCAGAGTTCTAACAACTCCCTGAGCTGTTCAATGTGGGCTGACTCTCTTGGCGGGCAGAGAACTTGACCTTTAACCCTTTTCATGACTCAGAACAGAAGCTTTGGGATAGGATGGGATGGCAGCCCCCCACGTGAGGACATTAAGACCAGGGGAGTCATCCAACCCCAGAATAAAAGGTTCATTTTAAGACTTAAAAAGGTTTCATCAGAGCTAACTGAAGAGACAACCAGCAGCTGATTGAAAATTGACAATTGTTAAGACCAGATGCCTCGGACTGTGTGTTTTGCTTCCCATTTTTAAAAGATGAAAAGTAGCTGAATAATTTATATCAGGAAATGTGACAACACAGGCCAAAAGGAAAGGGACTAAAAGAGAAAGGATTGCTTCCTACAGGAAAAGAACATAAACATAAAGCAACATAGAAAGCAAGTCAGTTCTCAAAACCAGCTGCGATTGTCAGCTTGCTGTTGTTGGGGGTTCACCCCCTTCCTTCACTGTCACACGCCTGTGCAAAGCTCCTGTCTTCTGAATTGAAAGAGAAATCATCCTTGGGAAGCCCTCACATGGAAGAGACTGCTAGGGGTAGTACATACTCTGGCAATACTCAAGAGGAAACATGCTGCCTCGATTTTACGGAAGCTCTGAAGTTTGAGGAGGTCAGGTGGTTTGACTGTTGCTACCAGGCAAAGTGTGAAGGAACAAGGCTGTGAACCCAAGTCCATCTGACTCCAGAGCTTGTGCTCTCTATGCAACTCTTTAATCCCACTGGTCCAAATCAGAATGCCTGGTTCTCTTCTCCCAAGAGAGATATTTCCCATTTTCAAAATCAACCGCCAGCTCCCCATCCCTTTCCTGCTCCCAGATCCATGGTCCTGCAGCCCAAATAATCCCAGTCCCTTCATCCGTCAGCATGACTTCAGATGATTGCTTCTTTCTTCTGAATATGTTCCAATTTGCCCAAATCCCCTTAAACATGTAAGATGCAGAAGTGGACACAGATTTTCAGATGGAAACTGATGGGCCAACCACAGCCAAACCCACAGGGATTATCTTCCCCTTTGATGTGGAATGGAAGCTGACGGGAGCACAGTTTAGGATGGATTCATTAGCTTTGCTGACAGCCCGGCACAGAGCTGGCTCATAGAGAGTGTTCCCTCAGCTAAATCTCCCCAGAGATTTGTGCCCCGTCTCAGCTAAGCCAGCTTCCCTCCTCCTACACTTGAGAAATTGGTTGTTTCGAACCTTGATTTGGGATTTTCCCATTACTGATGTCAATTCCATTCCACAGACATCCACTTAGCTAGGCACAAGTGCCTGTCGCTGCGGAGCTGAGCTGAACAGGGCTCTGTTGAGCTCAGAACCACTATTTCCCAGCCCTGGCTTCGCTCAGAGCCCCTCTAGGCACCAACCCCATCCCCAGGCCACTCCACTGGGGTCCTGGTACACCCTGCAGTCTCCTTCCAGCCGATGTTGAAGACTTCTTCAAGAGCAGAGCCATACCTTGAAAGTCATGGGGTTCTGGAGTCCTTTTTGAGTGACCGAGGCTATGCCAAGCAGGGTGTTTTTGTTAGTGAGTGAGCAGCTGCCAAGAACATTTCAAGGAATGATTTACTCGCTCTCTGAGGGTTGTTTACACCAGAGCGCTCTGTTCCCCTCAGAGTCTGTGCCTCCCCTGAAAAACCTGTCACAATTTGTGATCTGAGAGCTGCCAGTTTGCCTGAAGGAAGAAAGTTCGCCTACATTTCCCCACACAGGAGACTCTGCCACATTTCCTTGCTTGTCCAGAATATGTTCTCTAGCCCAGACATGGGGGTAGAAGCACAGGAGGCCCTTAGCTGGCCCAGGTCTAGGCCCTGTTGGGCAGAGGTCATGTGTAATTCACGGTGCTATTTATTCCACGTTGCCCCTACCCTCTGGTAAGCCGAGAGTGCCTGGGGTGAGTTACAGAATACTTAACTCCATAAGGCCAGGAGAACATAGATAATTCTAGCCCTTTCTAATTACTCAACCCAAAGTTTGATTTAGCTAAAATGTCTAAAAGAGTGACCACATGGAGTTATAACAAGAGTTCTAAAATGGGAAACAGACAACCTGGGTCAGAGTTCGAATGCTACCACTAACCCCTCAAGTCACCTTGGACAAATTATTTACCCTGACTGGGCCTCCATTTCCTCATCTAACCCTCAGGGAGCTCTTCAGATCATGACATTATATAGTATTATGGGTTATAAGCATGGCTATGGAGACTGACTGCCTGGGTTTCTACCCCAATTCTGACACCTACCAGCTATGTGACCTTCGGCAAGCTACTTAAGTTTTTTTTAAACTTCAGTTTCTTTCCTCTTCTGTAAAATAGGGATAAAACCAGTACTCTCAAAGGATTCTTCCAAGGATTTAAAAAAGCACCAAAATGTTTAGAATGGAATGCAGGCAGTACTCAATAGTTAGTGGTGGCGTTCTTGTTCTCCTTGTTTTACTACTAATTTCCAACCAGAGTCTAGCTGTAACTATCAAGATGAAAATGAGCTGTTTTTGAGACAGTCCATGAATGGAGGCTTTGTGCCTCCAAATGCTCTTCTAACAGAGGTTCTCTGCAGTTTGAGTGCCCTCAGGCCAAGACTGGAAGAGGCACCCATGACCCCTGGGAGCCCCAGAATGGACAGGGTGCCTCAATTTGGCATGAGGATGGCTTTTAAACCCCCAAAGTTTGCAGTTTGCTGAAACTATCCCATAGGCAGGACCCAGAAAGCTATCTTGCTCCCCGTGCACAGCCACACCTCCAGCTCTGCTCAGTGATTCAGTAGGACTTAGAACAAAAGCCAGGAAGCTCCCTGAGGCATTGGACAGGGAGTGGAGCCTGGGCCAGAGGCACCTCTGGAGGTTTGGCCCTTCCTTGCTTCCTGTTCCACTGGGCTCTCTGTAGAAAGGTGAATGGTCTCTCTTTCCTTGAAAAGGTCCATTAAGATCATAGTGGGAAAGACTAAAAGGTGCAATACTTCTGGCGTTGCTGACCAACTGGATTTGGAATGCTCAGGGAAGAAATTGAAATTCACGATAGCCTTTTCATGAGGCTTAGCACTGCTATTTGGGATGCTTCTAGGACAAGACTGGGAGGATTAAAGGGCACAGCTTCTTTGCTCTTGATAATTCATTTGGTGCCTAAAATGGACCTGGGGAGGCCCATAAATGGCAATGCCATTTCCCTGACTGAGATCTCAATCTACTGAGAGGTAAGACAAAAGTTGACACCTCACTAATGAAAAGGCTGGTCCTGGATTGCATGGCTTAGGTAAGCAGCACAAAAGGGCCTCCTGATACTAAAGCCCAGAACTAGCTGGAGTCCCTGCCAGTCACCAACAATGCCCGGTAACCCCAGGTGCCCAGCTGAGGGGCATCTTACCACCCAGTACGACAGAGCTGCCATCACACTTCCTACAGGGAGCTCACTCCCAGGAGAGGAGGGGCAGAGCTGCCCGTGCCCCTTTTCTCATCCTAAACACACCTAGAGGGAGGGAAGCCGGGAGAACCATACTAACTTGTCCTCCAGATGGAAGGAACATCCAGAGTGCAGAAGTGTTCCCCCCAACACCTTCCTGTCCAATCCTACCCACCCTGCACACACAGTTCCTGGGCCTTCCTTCCTCAGGCCTACATCACAGGATTGTGTTCCAGTGCAGTGGAAGATCTTTAAGAATCAAAACGGTCCTCTTCATGTACAACGTGACTCGGTGTGTGGGCCATTTGGCTCGGGCATGTACTTGCTGTGTGACTTTGTATAAGTTCCTTAACGTCTTCTGTGTGCCTAAATAGCCTTTTCTGTAAATGGTGCAATAAGAGTGCCTACTCCATAGGGTGCCTCAGGGTGCTGGGAAGATTATGTAAAATATTTTTTGAAACAAGGCCAGGGCTATAGATGATGATGATGATGACGATGATGATGATGATGGAGGATAAGGAGGAGACGGAGAAGGAAAAGGAGAGGAAGAGGAAGAAGAAGAGGAAGAAGATCTGAGCTGCCAATATTGAGCAAAGACCTAGTTATGGAATGGAATGGAATGGAATGGAATGGAATGGAATGGAACCAAAAGGACTGCCTTTGTATGAGGGAAGTGAATATGGAAATCTATATTCCTTCTGCTTCTTTTTGCTATGAACCTAAAATTTCTCTAAAAAATAAAGTCTGTTGAAAAGAATGCCCTGCCCTGTGTTCCGAGCTTGAGCATCCCATCTCTCAGAGGATCCCTGGCAGCTGTCCTGTCTCACCTGCCTCCTTCCCTGATGGCAAGCTATGCCAAGGCCCTGGGCCTCACAAAGACTCACATGTCCCAGGAAGCAGACCTCCAGAGAAAATGAGGATAAAGACATCTAAAAGAATACCCCACACAAGGAGCTGCCCCTGCCCTGTGGCCAAGACTCTCCTGAACCAAAATACGTAACTCAAACAAAGGAAGGCAGAGATTCTGGTCACCTGTGAGTAATGTGGTTGACTAACAGACACAAAACATCACCCCCTCAAGTCCCAAAGCCTGCTCCCTGCAGAGAAGCCCCAGGGTCCCAAGGTAGAAACAGCTTAAAATTAATCTCCCTCCAGGCTCAGGAAACAGTTGTACTGGCAGCACCAGTTTTCCTGATGGTCTTTGAAGTCCATTCCCACAAGAAAGTCAATAACCCCAGAACCCAAGTTCAACTCACCCAGCCCCAGCCCAGCCCAGCCCTAGGCCAAGCCCAGGCCTGTAGCTTCTCACCGAAGTCCAGCACCAAATTCCATCCCTCCCAAGCCAAGGCAGACTCCAGGACCTGAACAGTGGGTGAGTACACGGAGCCCCTCAAGCCCCGAATCACCAGGTGATGAAACTTGCCTTTTATTGAGACCCTGAGGGTTATAAACAAGCAGGCCTGACATATGGGTCATTCCTAAGACTCCTGCTTCATTGACTTTAAGGGCCCCTTGGTGGTAAAGAATTTCAAAGCTGCTAACTCCATAGTATATTAAAGTGGAATAAATTCCTCTGAATGGTTCTCAGGTGAGAACCACTGCTTAGCAAATACCTCCGGCTTCTTCTTGCAGGACCCAAGGCTGACCCCTGGTGGTCTCTAAGACCAGCTAAGCCCAGTCTTTCACATCTGTGTTTGTCTCTGCCTTTCTCTCCCATGAGACTCTCAACCCTTTAGAAATGTAGGTATAATAAAATATGAGAATGAGATCCTTTTCACCTTAGTTTCAATCAAGGCATCAATATGTGAGAGATCAGATACTAAATTGGTGTCAAACTTCCCCCAAATATGTAAATTTGCTAAGAATATAGTCCCAAGCACTTGTTCCATGGTCTTTTCGAGCCCCTTAGTCAGGCTTAAAGGTCATCCTCCCGACCTTCCCAGCTTCGTTTCCCTCACAGGCCCAGACTTCCCATGCTGCCTTGAAATTGATCTGCTCCCCCTATGCACCTCTTCGCCCCGGCAGGCCAAGGCTCTCAGGCCCTCCGTGCCTTGGTGTATGCTGCCCTCCCTTCACAGGAAGACTTTCCCTATCTTGCCCCTCAGAATCTTGTTTATCCTTCAAAACCAGCTTCAATACCTCTCCTTCCTGAAGCCATCTCTTCCCAGTGGAAAATGAATCACGCTCTCCTCTGGGTTCCCACCTGGGCTTTTACCATTGCTCTTAGTCCTTCCTACCTGGTATCAGAGAATGTCACACACCTGTCTCCCCTGCCAGCTCTGAGGTCCTTGGAGCTTGGGTTGCCTTTGGGTCACGCCTGGCAGGGTGTCTACATTCTGGTAGATATCTGGTGAATCCTAGTGGCAGTAGTGCCTAGGAGGTGCTCTGTTCTGAGCACCAAAGAGAAAACAGAAGTGAGGAGATCCAAGATGATTGTCTAGAGGGAGGCTGCATTCCTTGACTCAGGAGTCAAGAGAGGAAAGACTGTTTCTCTGCCAGGCAGTCATTGCTGCCCACCCATCCACTGCTGTTCACCCCATTTGTCCAGTGCAATCACCAGTGTCTGCCAGCATATCACCTGCCTTTTAAATGCGATTGCTCACTGACCACCACCTATCATCTGCCATTTGCCCATTTGCCCACCTTTCAACTACCTATCACACACTGCCCGACGTCCACCCACCAATCCTCTGCCATTAGCCTGCAGACCACCAGCTGATCGCCTACTGCTCACTGTTGCCTGGAAGTTCATTGTTACAGTACCCACAGGTTTGGTTACACATGGCTGCCACCATGTTGGGACAACAGTCAGGCCTGCATGTTTGCCCTCATGGCCGCTGCCATCTTGGGGTGTGGCCACCTCCATCTGGAAACTCAGGCCAGGGCCTGGAGATATATTGAGGAACCTGCAGGTCTGGCTGCACCTGAGGTCTTTCTGCTTGGTGTGGTAGTGGCTACCATCTGGCTGCCTCTTTGCAGGGTCGCTCCTTTGTATGAGCACATGCCTGGTGGTCTGTCTGCAAGTTGAAAGAGCATTGAGATCTTGGGACTGCAGCAAAACAGGGTCTGGGGAAGCTGAAACCCAGGCCCATCAGATTGCAGCTGGGTTTGCGTGGGCCAGTCTGGGTCTGGCAAACCTATGGAAAACCAGAGACTAGGGGCAATTCCCTGGGAGGAGCACAGGTTGGAGAAACTGGAGAAAACGGGGCTCTCTCCAGCTCAGTGAGTCCTTAAGCATGCGGGGACAGAAGGGGCCAGCTATAATGGGTGGGAAGACTGTAAGAGGGTGTGAGGGCATCTTGCTATCGGCTCACCCACTCAACCACTTCAGCACCCACTGGACTGGAGCTAACATCAAACTTCAGACAAACCTACCTATTGGGAAGCTGAGAAAATTTTTGAAAGCCAACAGAAGCAATCATTCATTTTCCCATTGAGACTTTCCTTTTTTTTTTTTAACCCCTCTCTCACACCTCTACCATCTTTGAATCCAAATAGTTTTTATGCAACAATTTATTGAGAAATGGGATGTCTGAAAATATATTACAGTTTTGTTGTATATTCTTATATTTTTACTTTAAAAAAATCTGTATATATATTTTTTTCTCTCATCCATTTCCCTGGATTCTCTTTCTCACTTCTCTCATACTAAAAGCCAAACTCTATTAATTCCTCCCTTGCTCTTACTATAAATTTTTGCCTCTATCTTCTCTCTCTCTCCCTCATAAACATCACATCCTACCCTACTTCTGTTCCCTCATTATCCATCATTTGAAATGATAAACACTTTTAGCAAACTTACTGTTCATATTGTAGACAACAATTGAACACTTCCTTTCTGCTTATTGTGACAAAACTGTAAACACCTTAATAGGAGACATTTGGATAAAGGTTGTATATCATCTGCATTGGGTGCTGATAATATTGATCTCTTCCTTAAAGGTGAAGTACTAGAAACCTTCAGGGACACTATAAGACTACAGGGTAGAATCTGTATTGCCTCAGATCCATACCACTAGATGAGAAGACATGCAAACAACATTAAAAAAAAAAAAAGGGAACAAAGCATCTCAAACAAACCAAGATGTTCCAACAGTAGAATCTGTAGACAACACAGTAGAAGAAATGTCAGAAAAGGAGTGTAGAAAATACATAGATTGATCTTCAAAATAAAGGATTATATTGGAGAGAAAATACAGGAAGTGAAAGATCACTTTAATAAAGAGGCAGAGATTATAAAAAGGAATCAAGCAGAAATCCTCAAAATAAAGGAAACAATAAACCAAATTAAAAATTCAGTGGAAAGCATTATCAACAGACTAGACCACTGGAAGACAGAACCTCAGACAGTGAAGACAAAATATATACTCTTGAAAATAAAGTTGACCACTCAGAGAAGATGGTAAGAAACCATGAACAGAACTTCCAAGAAATATGGGATAATATGAAAAGACCAAATTTAAAATTTATTGGAATAGACAAAGGTGTGGAGATGCAAACCAAAGAAATGCACAATCTTTTCAATGACAGAATATCAGAAAACTTCCAAAATCTAAAGAATGAAATGGAAAATCTACTACAAGAGGCTTAGAGGACCCCAAATGTACAAAATTACAGCAGACCCATACCAAAGCACAGTATAATGAGAATGAATAACATACAGAATAAGGATAAAATTTTAAAGACTGTAAGAGAAAAAAAAATCAAATTACATATAGGGGAAAACCAATTCTTCTCAACCCAGACCTCAATACCGGGAGGTCCTAGAATAACATACATCAAGTTTTGAAAGAAAATGGATGCTAAATGAGAATTTTATATCCAGAAAAATTAAGTTTCCGATTTGAAGATGAAATGAAAACCTTCCATGATAAACAAAATTTAAAAGAATTCACAACTAGAAAGCTTGCACTACAGAACATTCTCAGCAAAATATTCCAAGAGGAGGAAATGGGAAAAAAATGAAAACCAGCAAAGAAAGGAACTACACTAAAGGAAAGGTCAATCAAAGGAGAAACTAAACCAAGTTAAAAACCAAACATAAACCAAAATGAACAGGAATAGAAATCATATCTCAATAATAATCCTGAATGTCAATGGTCAAAACTCATCAATCAAAAGACATAGACTATCAGATTGGATTTTTTAAAAAGACCCAACAATATGCTGTGTTTAAGAGAATCACCTCCTAGGAAAAGACATCCACAGACTGAAGGTGATAAGTTAGGAAAAAACATATCACTCACATGGATCACATAAACAAGCAGGGGGTTCCATCCTCATATCAGACAAAGTGGACTATCGCACTCCCTGCCCGCAGAGAGACACGACACCTGGTTCTTTTCAGCTCTTTATTGCGCGCGTCTGCCATGGTTTCTCTCTCGCTTCTTCTTCCTCATAGTTCTTTCTTTGTTCTTTTCTTTGTTCTCCTCTTTGAGGAACTTACACTCCAATATATACAGTACTTGTAACCAATCAGCCTTTTAGCACGAGGGGAGAGCATGCACAGATATAGGCAGCAAAGGCAGGCATACATGGACCTGCACTGTCCATCAGGGAGCTCAGCCAATCCCTCGAACTTCCTCAATACAATGTCAGTTGTTTGTGCAAAAGTTAACTGCTCTGGCTCACTGCCAGGCGCCATCTTAGCCTTGCCACACCTAGGGCCAGGGGTCCGGCCGAAACCCCGACAGTTCCCCCTTTTCTCTTTTAAAAAGAAAAGGAAAGCTCGGGACCGTGCCTGTCTTAGGCGGAGTGGTCAACCACCGTCCTTACCCGTCATCGGATAACTGCAGAGCATGCTACAGCTCCTGTCTTAGGTCGGTACGGGGGTTACCTCCTTCCTTACCCGTCTGGCTAGCGATCCAGCATCGTGAGCCATACTTGTGGGGAACTGCCGGCCTCTAGGGCAGCCATGGCCTGATGGAAAATGATACGATCTCTAGCTTGATCTCGGCGCATGCGCATGATAAAGCGTGTGAGGAAGACAACAGCAACAACCATGAACATACAAAAGGCTCCCATACCTGCCCATTGCTTTACAAAGCTGAAAGAGGAGGATAACCAACTTAGCACTTCAGACATTGGAGCTACATCAACTCTAGTAGCATTAAGGCTAACAATTTGAGATCTAAGAATAGCAGTAAGATTATCAAATGTATAAGACCAATTTGTTTGTAGCTGAGCAGACAAGATTCTAGACAAGTTTGCTGCATAGCTGAAGTTATGGTAAGCTACAGGTGTAACGCACAGTCCCGTCAGACGATAAATACATCCCACGTTTAACAGTTCTTGTAAGATGTCCACTTGTTCCTGAAGCAAGTCCACTCGCTGGTTTACTAAAAGAATTCCTGCTTTTAAGTGTTGATCCACTGTCTGCTGAGTAGATAAGGCAGTAGCAGTCTGTTGAACCACCTTATTGATTGTGGCTGCAGATTGTACAGATGTAGTTAAGGCTACAGCTGCTGCAGTGGCAGCTGCCGCTGATGCAACTATAGCGGTAATGACTGCTGCGGTGATTCCAAAGTCCCTCTTATTTCTGGAAAGCAATACTGGCAATTCATCATCTGTAACAGAGACTGGGACTGGTAGGAAGGTAGGAACACACATAAAGTCTGCCAGCAGGAACCTAGAAGCATTTTAACATTGAGAGATAGCACAAATCTGAAGTACAATTGAGAGAAGCAGTTGTTTTGTTACATAGTTGAACTGTTCCTCCTAAGAGACTAAAAAGAGGTAGTAAGTTAGTTTATTCCGTGGAAACACACAAACTGAGCCGCAGCTCCAGTAAAGCACCGAGTTACCCTTATTACCCAGAGTTAAAAAACCCCAAACAAAGAGACAAAGAGAAAGTTTATCTTTAGGGGACCTGAAGGTCTCCTCTATTCCCCCTTTTTGTTTATAAAGAGCATTTTTGAGGGTGAGATGTGTATGTTTGACAATACCTTGTTTTTGTGGGTTATAAGGTACATCTGTGGTTAGAGTTATTTTAATTTTAGTGAGGAATTGGTTCTTACCAATTTTAGTTTTTAAAGAAAAATTTAGACTTTATAACGTAGTACAATTTTTAACAGTTGCTTAACCATAATTGTATAAACCCCTATTTTTAAGACAATTGTTTTAAAGAATAAAACTTAAGAGACACAGAGTTAAGAATGAATTGGTGTTTTTAAGAAAACTTTGTTATTTTACCATGTCATTTTACCATATAGATTAAACTTTGGCTTATATTAGAACATTAGTATTTCACCTTAGAAGAAACCTTAAATAGCTTTGGCTGTTTACATGTTGAAACTTGCCCTTTATTACATAGACGTTCTTAGCACTTACTTAGACCCTCATGTATTTCATCATACAAGCACTTTTTTACCCAGAAACATTTCCTTTTCTCTTTTACTAAATATATTTCTATACCCAAAACCTTTTATTTATTTATTTATTTTTTTTTATCTGTTGACACCTTTTTGTTCACATTTTGAAACAACTCTTATGAAATTTCTGAATTTAGATAAATCACCCTATTTTAATAAGATTAAATATTTTGTTGTTTATAGTACTCTTAATTGAAACACAGTTGAAACTTTTGGGACCCTTTATATATAGAATTCCACTTGTTAGGACATAACTCTTAGTAACCTTGTTTTTAGTTTAGTGAGGACACAAAGTAATCGTAAACCCTTTTATTTACCAACCTATGAAAACACCAATAATGTTTAAGTATGTTACCCCATGTAATTTAAGGAGTTAAAAGTACTTGATGTTATTTAACAATTAGCATTTTAACTTTGTAAATTAACCAGACGTCTCTACAAACACATTTGAGTAATCCCATACATGTTAACTCCAATTTATTTATTTTATAAAAACCAAGATATCAGACAAGTGTCCTGAACAGGATCCGTTGCCTCTTTCCTGCTGAAGAAAAGTCCTAGAAGCAATTGATATTAGACATTATTTAACATTAACATTTCATTAGTTTGACCACCTGGAGACTTGTAAGTTATTTTTAAAGATATTTTACTTTCATTAGTTTACCCAATTTAAATTGAACCTATTTAAATCATGTGAATAAAAGTATTTGGATCCATTTTTAAATTTTAATTTTAAGAGCGCTCAGTTTTGACAAAACATGACATTAGACAGCACAACATAACACATAACACAAAATCAAAGGCCTTGTAACTTTATAGGTAAATGTTCATTGCAATGAAACAGCTGTTCAAAAACTTCAGTTGAATAAAAAATAGAACTGATCAAAAAGAAAAAAAAAATCATTAACCTAGGTATGCAGGATCAAAATTATGAGCTCAAAAATACAGCATTAAAGAAAAAACAAAACAAAACAAGAATCCTGAAGAATAAGTTAGTTTTTTGTAGCGGCCCAGGAATTTAAAACGGACACTTTTTTTCTTCTTTTCTTCTTATCTTTAGGTTACCCCCCTTTTCTCCTTGAGACGCTGTAGTTACATTCCAATGTGGCAGGGGGAGGGAGGATCACCCAGGACTTTTTAACCCCTTTTTTACCTGGTTGAGAAATCAGGTTAGGTTTGAATGCAGAAAATCACAAAACATTACTTTTTACTACTTTTAAGGAATGGAGCTGCTGAGCTCTCTGCCTAGGGGGACCCTCCCCTAAACTGATTTCCCTCTTTTTAGCAAGTTGTTCTTCACACCCACTTTCATTTTTATTTTTGTTTGTCCCTGATCTTATTGACGCCCTTTTTGATGTTTTAGACCTTTTTTCTTACATTTTCTCCAAAACCTGACTGCCCTCAGTCAGAGGCTCCACAAAAGAGTGTTTTTTAACTATTGCCCACAGGTCTCGAGTCTTCACCGGTGTCAATGTCATCATTAATAGGGCGCTTAGACTGCATTGTTAGCTTCCCAAATGTCCTTTCTAGCTCCTCCCCTGAAAGTTCCTCTTTTGAATCTTCCCCTTCTGAGTTATTATTTCTTTCTGAGTTCTGAGAACAGAACCGTTTCTCTTTAATCTCTTCTAAAACCTGACTTCCCTCTTCCAGGGGTCCCTTTAGATTTTGTTTATCTTTATGTTGTAAGCAAGATTTAATCAGGGACCAAATGGCTAAAGTTCCAACAGGTAACAGCTTTTGCTTTTTTGTTATGTGTAGATCCTCTCCCAGGTGCTTCCACTGAGGAATATATTTAACAACCCTTTATCTAAAAACCACGGAGAGACCTTTTTTATGGTATCAAGGAATGCTCAAGCTGTTAGGCTGCTGCATTCCAGTCTTAGACAGTTCTGTTCCTATGATTAAATCTTACAGCACTAAGAGCTCCAAGCACACAAACAAGCCACACAACAAACACAAAAATAACACACACCACACAAACAATCTGGTACCACTGCATCTATCTATGAAGTTTTAATTTTTTTCTGGGTTCTTTACCCTTCACTGCCGGCTACCAATGATGGACTCAAGGTCATAAATGAAATACCAATGACGGACTCAAGGTCTTAATATGAATATCACTGACGGACTCAAGGTCTTAATATGAATATCACTGACGGACTCAAGGTCTTAATATGAATATCACTGACGGACTCAAGGTCTTAATATGAATATCACTGACGGACTCAAGGTCTTAATATGAATATCACTGACGGACTCAAGGTCTTAATATGAATATCACTGACGGACTCAAAGTCATAAATGAAATACCAATGACGGACTCAAGGTCATAAATGAAATACCAATGACGGACTCAAGGTCATAAATGAAATACCAATGACGGACTCAAGGTCATAAATGAAAATAAATAATTACCTCTTACTTTATCTGTAGATTCCCGGGTTTCGGCACCACCTATCGCACTCCCTGCCCGCAGAGACACGACACCTGGTTCTTTTCAGCTCTTTATTGCGCGCGTCTGCCATGGTTTCTCTCTCGCTTCTTCTTCCTCATAGTTCTTTCTTTGTTCTTTTCTTTGTTCTCCTCTTTGAGGAACTTACACTCCAATATATACAGTACTTGTAACCAATCAGCCTTTTAGCACGAGGGGAGAGCATGCACAGATATAGGCAGCAAAGGCAGGCATACATGGACCTGCACTGTCCATCAGGGAGCTCAGCCAATCCCTCGAACTTCCTCAATACGATGTCAGTTGTTTGTGCAAAAGTTAACTGCTCTGGCTCACTGCCAGGCGCCATCTTAGCCTTGCCACACCTAGGGCCAGGGGTCCGGCCGAAACCCCGACAGTGGACTTCAAACCAAAGTTAGTCAGAAGGGATAAAGAAGGACATTTCATACTGCTTAAGGGAATCATATATCGATAAGATGTAACAATCATAAATATATATGCCCCAAACAATAGAACATCTATGTACATCAAACAAACCCTTCTGAATTTCAAGAATCAAATGGACCACAACACAATAATAGTATGTAACTTTAACACACCTCTTTCACCACTGGATAGCTCTTCCAAACAAAAACTAAACAAAGAAACTGTAGAATTAAATAATACAATCAATTATTTAGACTTAATGGACATATATAGAGTATTTCATCCATCATCAAACAAACACACTTTCTTCTCAGCAGTACATGGATCCTTCTCTAAAATAGACCATATGTTATGCCACAAAGCAACTCTCAACAAATATACAAAAAAAATAGAAATACTACCCTGCATTCTATCAGATCATAATGGAATGAAACTAGAAATCAATGATAAAATAAAAAGTAGAAGCTATTCCAACACCTGGAGACTAAATAGCATGCTATTGAATGATGAATGGATAAAAGAAGAAATTAGGGAGGAAATTAAAAAAAAAAAAACTCAGGGGTAAATGAGAACACCAATACAACATATCAAAATCTCTGGGACACTATGAAGGCAGTGCTAAGAGGAAAGTTTATTGCATTGAGCTCATACATTAAAAGAATAAAAAGTCAACAAATAAATGACACAATATCACATCTCAAAGCCCTAGAAAAAGAAGAACAAATCAGCATCAAAAGCAGCAGAAACAGAAAATAATTAAAATCAAAGCTGAAATCAATGAAATTAAAATAAAAGAAATAATCAAAAATTGACAAAACAAAAAGTTAGTTCTTAAAAACTAAATTAAAATAAAATTGAAAAACCCTTAGTCACACTAACAAAGGGAAAGAGAGAGAAAACTCAAATTACTAAAATCTGTGATGAAAAAGGAAATATCATGATGGACACTACTGAAATACAGATGATAATTAGAAACTATTTTGAAAATTTATACTCAAATAAAATAGAAAATCTCAAAGGCATCGACAAATTTCTAAAGACATTTGATCTACCCAAACTGAAGCAGGAGGACATACACAATTTAAAAAGATCAATTTCAAGAAATGAAATAGAAGACACTATCAAAAGCCTACCAACCAAGAAAAGCCCAGGACCCAATGGATTCTCGTTCAAGTTCTACATGACCTTCAAAGAAGAATTAATACCAATACTCCTCAAATTATTCCATGAAATAGAAAAGGAGGTAGGGAACCATTCCAAACTCATTCTATGAAGCTAGTATCACCTTGATACCAAAACCAGACAAAGACACATCAAGGGAAGAAAACTTCAGACCAATATCCCTGATGAACAAAGGTGCAAAAATTCTCAATAAAATTCTGACAAATTTCTTACAAAAACATATCAAAAAGATAGTGCAAAGAAATTGCAATTAAGTGGGTTCATCCCTAGGATGCAAGGTTGGTTCAACATATGGAAATCAATAAACATAATACATCATATCAATAGACTTAAAGACAAGAGTCATATAATTACCTCAATAGATGCAGAAAAAGCATTTGACAAAATACAGCACCTCTTCATGTTCAAAACACTAGGAACCCTAGAGATAGTAAGAACATACCTCAACATTGTAAAAGCTATCTATGCTAAGCCCATGGTCAACATCATTTTAAATGGAGAAAAACTGAAAGTATTCCCTCTAAAAGCTGGAACAAGACAGGGATGCCCTTTTTCACCACTTCTATTCAACATTGTCCTTGAAACACTAGCCAGACTAATCAGACAGATGAAAGAAATTAAAGGGATACAAATAGAAAAAGAAGAACTCAAACTATCACTATTTGCTGATGACATGATTCTATAATTAGAAGATCAAGAAATTACACCAGAAAACTTCTAGAACTAATAAATGAATTCAGCAAAGTAGCAGGACATAAAATCAATACCCATAAATCAAACGCATTCCAATACATCAATAATGAATCCACTGAAAGAGAAATAAAGAAAACTACCCCATTCACAGTAGCCTCAACAAAAATAAAATGCTTGGGAATAAATCTAACAAAAGAGGTGAAAGACCTCTATAATGAAAACTACAGAACACTGAAGAAAGAAATTGAAGAAGACCTTAGAATCTGGAAAGACCATCCATGCTTCTGGATAAAAAGGCCATTGTCTATTTACTCCACATCTAAATAATCCATACTGCACACCATGATTTTTATAGCTCCTCTATGTAAAGTCACATCTCCCCAGTCCCATTTCTGTGCACTTCATGTCTCCTCAACCTTCATTTCTACAATGTGTCTGTGCACTCACATCCACCCAGTCCCCTTGCACATAATTCCTTCCTGGGCAAACCACATCCACACAAACCCATGCAGTCACATGGGCTCCTGCACACAACAGGTCTGGACAAAGAATGATCAATGAGGAGTAGTTTTGTTTGTAACCCATTTTCAAAGGAACATACTCCTGCTCAATTCTTTTTATAGTTGTTTGTTCTATTTAGTTATACATGACAGCAGAATGCATTTTGATTCATTGCACACAATGTTTCAATGTTACAATATTACAATGTTTCATTTCTCTGGTTATACACCATGCAGAGTCACATCATTTGTGTAATCATACATGTATATAGGGTAATGATGTTTGTCTCATTCCACCATCTTTCCTTTCCCCCACTCTTCCCCTCCCCTCATTTCCCTCTACACAATTCAGTGTTCCTCCATTCTTCCCTTACCACCTCCCCTGGTTATGTATCGGCATCCACTTATCAGAGAAAACATTTAAAGCCTTTGGTTTTTTGGGATTGGCTTATTTCACTTAGCATGATATTCTCCAGCTCCATCTATTTACCTGCAAAATGTCATAATTTCATTCTTCTTTATGGCTGAGTAATATTCTATTGTGCATATATAACACAGTTTATCCATTCATCTGCTGGAGGGCATCTAGGTTGGTTCCACAATCTAGCTATTGTGAATTGACAGCCTGCTCAATTCTGACACCAGGATGGTATCTACAAAG
The DNA here is from genome assembly GCF_902686445.1 of Sciurus carolinensis. Lineage (NCBI taxonomy): Eukaryota > Metazoa > Chordata > Mammalia > Rodentia > Sciuridae > Sciurus > Sciurus carolinensis. The sequence goes on from NC_062223.1 coordinate 65,649,947, forward strand.
CCATCTGGATAGTTCCTTCCAGAAATTGTTCATCTCAGGACTTTATAAAGACGAGGAAAAGTAAAATGAGAAGAGTTGAAACTTTACCAAAAACAGCATTAAAAAAAGAGATTCTCAATTATGTTTTCAGGGTAATCAGATTCATTATATTTGACTTATAAAATAAATTTTAAAATGAGACATGTATCTATGCCTATATTTCTATTTTTAGATAGTCTATGGTGTCATTTTTTGTTATGTTAATTAGCACTATGTCAGTGAAGTCCTAGTGAACAGATTAATCATCACAAGGGTTAAGGTTAGGTATAGAGAATAAGATCAGCTTTTTGTGAAAGATACAGCTTATAACCTTAAGAAAAAAATGGCAAACACACAATTTTCTACCAAAACCACCACATAATGACTATTCCTTATTATAATAAAGACATTCTAATAAGTGTTTCCTATAACAAAATTTTAGTCTTAAAATTAAATTTTAAATTTATTTATTAAAATGTTGAGGGAAATGATACATAACAGGGGGCAGGGGAAAAGAGAAGAACAGAAGAACTTCGGATTTGTAGAGGAAAATGAGGGGAAGGGAAAGGGCAGGGGAAGGAAAGTTGGAATGAGACAGACATCATTACCCTATGTATAGGTATGATTACAAGAAGGGTGTGAATCTACACTGTGTACAACCATAGAAATGAGAAGTTGTACCCCATTTGTGTACAATGAATCAAATGCAGTTTGTAAAAAGAAAAATAAATAATAAATAACAAAATGTTGAGGGAAAACTCTTTGCCCATCTTCATAAACACTCTTAGAAACAAGTGTTTAGTGATAACAAGACACAGAGCTAAGTATAAATTTGACTTAAATGTTAAGGTATAAAGTACATCAATATTCCTTTGTTCCCTAATTCTTAGCAACCATGAATCTGTCCCCCATTTCTAAAGTTTCCTCACTTCGAGAACTTTATAGAAATGGAATCAGTCAGTATGAACTTTTTAGGACTGGCTTTTTCTATTGTTGTTGTTGTTGTTGTTGTTCAGCAAAACTCCCTGCAGATTTATCCAAGCTGTTGCACAAATTGCTGTCACTAGTTTGTTCCTTTTGCAACTGACAAGTATTCTGAGGTTAATTTAACCACTCAAATGTCAGAGAACAACTTATTTCATTGTTACAAATAAGGCTGCTACGAATTTCTATGCATTCCTTTTTGTGCAAATATGCATCTTCATTTCTCTGGGATAAATGCCCCAGAATGCAACTGAGAGGGAGTCTAGTGGTTTTGGCGTTTTTCTTTGTTTGTTTGTTTGTTTGTTAAGAAACAAATTGTTTCCCAGAGTGGCTGGGTCATTACTTTGGCATTGTATATCTTCTGCCTGCTTTCTAATTGAATCATTTGGAACTTTTACTGTTCAGGTTTGAGAGGGAGTTTTTTATGGTTTTGTTGTTGTTTGTTTGTTTGTTTGGTTGGTTTGGTTTGGTTTGGGTTTGGGGTTTTGGTTGTTGTGTTTTTTTTTTTTTTAATTTGGGGAGTTTTGTTTTTATTGTTCTTGTTGTTCTTTTTGTTTTATTTTGAGCAACATCCCCAGCCCCTTTTTCATATTTTTATTTTTAGACAGGGCCTCACTAAGTTGCTGAGGCTGGCTTTGAACTTGTGATCTTCCTGCCTCAGTTTCTCAACCCAATGGTTGAAAGTTCTTTATATACTCTAGTTACTAGTCCTGTGTTGAATATACAGTTTGCAAATAAGTTTCCTAGTCCATAGTTTGTTTTTTTATCCCATTCACATGGACTTTCACAGAGCAACAGTTCATTACTTTGTTGAGGTCCAATTCATCCATTTTTAAAGTGTGCTTTGGTTGTCAAATCCAAGAATGTTTGCCTTACTAAGATCCCAAGGATTTCTCCTATTTTTTTCTAAAAGTTTATTGTCTTAGTTTTACATCTAAAACTATGACCCAATTTGATTGAATTTTATGTAAGATGTGCCACTTGGGTCATTTTTTTATTGCCTATGTCTAATTGTCAAATGTCTAGTTGTTTGAATATTATTTGTTGGAAAGTCTAATTCATTATAATTTTAATTTGGGCAAAATTAAAGGCTTGAGGTTGGTAATCATTTCACACATACACACATACACACACACAAGTAAACAATATGAAGCTCATTAACAGTCAACACAGTGTATGTATTTATAGCTAGTTAATTATTTAAAGTACAGTATATATATATATGTATCTATATATACTGTGTATATATATATATGTATGTATATATATACACATTGAGAGGGCTAATATCCATAATATACAAGGATATCTTAACAATTGAGGGAACAGGAGCCAAACACCTGATTAAAAAATGAGAAAAAGTCATGAACAGACAATTCACCTAAATAAAGTGACCCACTACACTTATAAGTTGTTCAACTCTAATAAGATAAATGCAAATTAAAATTATACTGCAATAACATTTATCACATATGAAATAAGAATTTTTACACTTGGCAACACTGTTGGCAAGACTGGGGAGAAATAGTCTTTCTTACACATTACTGAATGCAAAATGGTACAGATTATGGAAGGAGTATTTAAAAAAAAAAAAAAACTATATATGTATTTACCTTTTGTTCCAGAAATTTCACTTCGAGGAATTTACTCTAAAAATACACCTGCAACAAAATAAAATTAATTATGCACAAGTTTGTTTGTTGCACTATTATTTGTAATTGAAAATATAGGAAACAACCTAAATGCCCATACATAGAATATTTATTAAGTAAATTAAATTATACCCACAAGTTGGAGTACTATGCAATGGTTAAAGAGAATATGCATGGTCTCTATGGAATGATTTCCAGGACATATTTTGCAAGTGAAAAAGCAAAGTGCAAGAGTATATTTAGTATTCTATGTTTTGTGTAGGAAGAGAAAATATGAAAATTACATGTTTTGCTTACTTACTTGGTAAAAGAAATTCAGAAAAGATAAACCAGAAACTAATGAGAATTGTTACCAATCGGGGTAGATGGGAACCAGGGGGACAGAGGAGCAATGTTACAGTGAAGGTAACTATTTGTAAAGTTTGGAGCTTGGGATCATAATAGTTTTAAACCCTTGTTAAAAATTAAATCAAATCGATAAGGATGTCAGTTTTGAAATTCTAAAATGAAGCATAAGCATAGAACCTAATCATAACCATGTGGAGGGAAAAAACAGGAAAACTAACCTAAGTAACTTGAGACCAGTGCTTTGAATAGTAACTTCCATCTAAAGACAAAAAAGAACCATAAATAAATAATTCTCCTTATAGGATTTTTTTTTCAGTAGAATGAGTTTGCAATTCTGAAGCTATTTTCTGTGTAAAATAGAATTGAGCAAATGAAAAAATAGATTGAAATGGTCAGAGCCAGATTTCTCACTGTGAGATGTTGCTGTTGAAATATGGAATGGGACAAAAATAAGAGGAACTCAATAAGATAGGACTGGAATTAAAGGTATCAGATAGAGATAAATGATTGATAGGTAGGTAGGTAGGTAGGTAGGTAGGTAGGTAGGTAGGTAGGTAGGTAGATAGATAGATGATAGATAAAGTGTGTGTGTGTGTGTGTGTGTGTATGTGTGTGTGTTTTCTAGATCTGTAAGCTGAAGCGGCCTGGAATTTATGCCAAAATCAGTGGGCACATCTCCTATTCAGATCTTCTAAATATAATTCCTTATAAAAATATAAAGGACCAGACTTGCTTGGAGAAATGGTTGATTCCAAAGTTAAGGCAAGAAAGACCTGAAATAGCTTGTCACAGAATGAGAAAAGGATAAAGAGGTGCTCAAAAAAATGGAACACAAGATAACATATCAAGTCATAAGAACATATCAAGAGCACAGGAACAACATGAAGGGGCTCCCACTGGCCAAATCCAGGTCAAGGTGAACATTGAAATAAATAATGGTAACTTATAATCCATTAAATAAAATAAGAATCGATCAGTATATAATGATGCAATGAGATGAATTAAAAAATAAATGAGAGATAAGGGCAAGATCTTTCTTCTAGCATTATCCCCACTAGCTCATATAGAAGGAATGATGAAGTTAGAAAGCAATCACCATAAAAATCATCACAGTAACAATTGATTCAAGAAAGGATTATCAATAGATGCTAAAACTAGTGGGTGACATTTTAATAAGGAACAGGATATATAGTTTTAAAGTATCTTTTCATAAGTTAGCTATTAATTAAAAAGGGAAAAATAATAAAATACAGTGGAGAAACCTGGAGGACATCAACGTAGGCAAGGGATCAGTGTTACAGAAGCAAGAGCACATGTTCTAATATTGTGTTGTGAGAAAGACACTACATTGTATCTGTGATATTGAAACTAAAAACCATGATCTGAGTCTCACTGGTAAGAAACATTAGACAAACCGAAACTGAGGGACAGTTTACAGAATACCAACCTATATTACAAAAACATCAAGGCCAAAAGCTAAAGAAATATTCCAAATTAAAGAAGACTGAAAAGATGTGTCAAATATGTAATGTGTGAATCTAGATTAGATTCTGAACCAACAATCTGTCCACTGCCAGTCCCTCTCCACCAGAGCACTGGATGTGCCTAAGAGAGAACCTCTGGCCTAGTCCCTATTCAGATCCTCCTCCCTTCTCCTCACACTGCCCTTTCCTCTGACTTCTACTCTCCATGCTAATCTGGGCTCTTCTTAATATTTATGCAAATGTGTCAATTATGCAAATATTTATGCAGAGAATTTTCAGACTCTGCTATCGCCTGTGGTCCACAATACTTAGAAGTGTGATTTCCCAAACACACAGGCGTAAGAGCTGCTGGTCCTATTTCTGCTCCAAGCCACAGCCGCCGACACCTACTCTAAGGAGGGTCTTCCAAAGTGGGAGCTCTCCTTGAGGAAGTGAATAAACTATGCCACCTTTGGGTTCCCCTGAAAAATACCTCTGAGTGCTGGAATGGAACTCTTTGACATTGAAGAGTTACTGTATTTATTTCCTAGAGCTACTGTAACAAATGACCACTGTGGTGGTGACTTGACACAAATTTACTCTTTCACAGTCTGGTGGTCAATAGAGCAAAATCAGTTTCTTTGGACTAAAGTTGAGCTGTTGGCAGTGCTAACTGATTTCAGAGGTTCTCTGAGAGGAGAATCTTTTCAGCAGCTGGTGCCTGTGTTCCTTGGCTTGTGGCCTCTTCCTCCATCTTCACAGCACAGCACTCCCCTCTGATTCCATTATCACATCACCCCCTCCTCTCTGCCTCTCTCCCTCTGCCTCTCTCCTGCAAGACACTTATGCTTACACTTAGGGACTGCCCTAATACTCCAGAAAAATCTCTGCCTCGTAAGATGTGTAACTTAATCCCATCTGCAGTTTCTCCTCACATAAAGTAACCTTCACAGGTCCTGGGGATCTCTTTAGGAGTCATTCTTCAACTCACTACAGAGACCTAAATTGATTGCTGCCCAACAACTTTTCCTTATTGCTCAAATACACCAACCTTTATGATTATTTTCCGTCTTTAACCACATTTTCCCCCAAGTGCAGTGATTTGAGTACAACACTCCTTTCCAAGGCAATGCCCAACTTTTGCTGCTCTGCTCTCTGATACCCCCTGCTGGAAGGTGACGTTACAGTGCCTTGTCTGCATCACTCTTGACCTACATCCACCTTTATCAACTGAGCCCATGCACCGAGTTGGCGTTGGATAGCCTGAGCCCTGCAAGGAAACTCCTGAACACCACAGAAAAAGGATTTGAGCAAGAAGAACCTCTGCCATTTTCCAGGCTTGTCTCTGGGGAGGGCTGAGATCTCCCTGGGAAATCCCATCAGCAACAACCACAAACATAAATCTAAAGGAATGGAGCCTCCATGCTCCTGGAGAATGAAAGGGAAAAGAACATTGGTTCATGGTTAGGCTGATTCTAAAATATATGGGAATAAAAGCTTTTGGGGTGATGAATTTCCCTTTAATGTTGTCACATCTGTAGTCCTGGAGGTTTAACCTCTGATTTTTGGCTGTAAAACCAACATTATTTCTGCAAACTTGACACCAGATGCTGCCAGGGAGATATAGCTGAAGTGATAAAAATCTATTTAACAGATTTAGTGAAGCAAATACAAACTAATTAACAATTTTAGAATTAGGATTAAACACTAATTCTTTTAAACCATAAAAACTGAGATGAACAAAAGGAAAAAAATGTTCTCCCTCTGAATAACTCAAAGGAGCCATCTGTTTGTCATTGAGAAAATGGCCCAATTGATAGATTTTGAACGAATTCTGACATATTTTCTTTCTGGATTTGAATGCAATATGGACAGTCATCCCAGAAAGAAGGCCTATTACTTCCTGGCTAATGTGTCAATCTCAGCTTCCCTCAAGCTCCAGAAAACGAGCTATTTGTGTACTGACTCAGAAATGAGGAAGCAAAGAATAAAATGATATCTTTATGAATCCTACTTCAGACATATGTTTCTGGCCATTAAAAAAGAAAGACAGCCTGGGGTTCCCTCTAGCCCCACTGTGCAGTAGCCATTCATTAGCGGGACACAGCTCCTCCACTGACCCTTCAGTGTCCCTTCCCAGGGAGGACTGAAGGGCTTCATCTGCTGCCATCTGAGACTTTCCAAATTAAGTGAAGTCTGGGCTATGAAATTGCAGCAGTTGACTTGCCACTCTCCCATCTCCCCACCTGGATGTGCTAAGCCTCAATATAAAGTCTAATTCTAGAACATAGGCTCAAGAATTAACCCCATCCTCACCAGGGTTGTGATGAGGACAAACTCTTTTGAGGTGACCCCAAATTCGGTTTCTTTAGCATTAGATCAGCTTGACTGTTGGTCCCACTCTGAGTGTCTCCTGAGAAGACCTCAGATCTACTTACACATGAGATTTTTATATGCCTTGGGCCTAATCCAAATGTCTACATATACAAATGCTCAAATAATAATAGTAAAATTATCATTTAATGAGTGTTGATTATGTGCCAGATAGTATGATATCTCCTTTAGTCCCCTCAATAACATTATAAAGAAGATATTATTTTGATTTCTATTTTACGGATGAGAAACCTAAGTCCTAGAGAGATTTAACAATCTGTCTAAGGTCATATAATGCCTAAGTGACAAGACGAAGTTACAAGGCCCAAGTCTACCTCCAGAACTGATCTTGACCCTCTATATATGCCCTATGGTATGTGTGTACACCATCATTTGTTCATTCGCCTCCCACTTCATTCTGAAATGCATTTGAGATTACTTTACAGAAATTATTACCAGTACAACTCAACTGAGAGTACTTTCAGGAACTAAAAGGGTAAGATGGTCGATTGTTGAGTACATTGTCCATCCAAATGAGGTTGGGAACAGCACTCAGGGAGCCAGCTGGAGCAGTTTGGCACTTGGATTCTCAAAGCAGGCAGGGCTGTGACAACTGGCTCCAAGAAGCAAGAGGAAGTCCGTCTTGACTAGGATGGTTGCCAATAGACTGGCCAAAGACCACGGAAGATGAGTTGCCAGTGAGCCACGCCTGTCAACAGGGCACTGGGGTCAGGCTTAGGGATGAATGCTATGCTGTCTCAGAATATTACCTGAGCAGAAACTGAGGCTATATAACACTCAATCCATGGGGGATCAGTATTTGGAAGCTACAATTCAGAATGTCTTATTGTATTTGGGGGTGATCACTGCCAGTAACGGAGCAAATTATTTTTATCTGGCCCATCCTGTAAAGGGCAAGCAAGCACATGGGTTTCTAAGAGTTGTTTGAATATTGGCTCAGTCAGAGTTCCTTCCATATTGTGAAAGATTCTATATAATTAGAATCCATGTAGTTCTCAAGCCCTACCAAAGGTGGCTCTCTGAAATTCTCCTGACGTTAAAAGTACACACTTAACTATAGAAATTGCATGGAAGTTTTCAGACTAGTGTTTCCAATCTGTCCTTCTGGACAATGAGTGGCCAGATTCCACTACATGAGTCCCCAATTCTTACAATGAGCTCAAGGTAGAATAATAAGCACTCACCATCAGAGAGATGTGGCTGCATAAAACCAGGCCCAGAATAATAGTTGAGGATCAGAATTTAAATGAGTAGTTGAGCTACCTCAGTTTCCCTGGTAATCTGATAACAGATTGACTTTGAGGAGACTCAGATGAGAACAGGTAGAAACTGACCGGATCAACCCTCTGACAGTTTAAGCTTCTTGTCCTTCCTCCCTTGCCTGCCCCATACCAGGGAGACAGTTATGCCACTGGGCTTTTTATACCAGTATCTCTCAAACTAGGGCCTCTGGACAATTTCTCTGGGCTCATGAGCTTTTGACATTGTCATTTATTTATTTGTGTATTTATTTTGTTACCAAGGATTAAACCCAGAAGCACTTAACCACGAATCCATATCCCCAAACTTTTTTACTTTTTATATTTTTTATATTGAGAAAGGGTCTTGTTAAGTTGTTTAGAGACTCTCTAAGTTGCAAAGGCTGACCTCGAACTTACAATCCCCCTACCTCAGCCCCCTGAGTCCCTGGGATTATAGGCACGTGCCACTGCACCCAACTTGACATTGCTTTTTTAATTTTGTGCTTTTGATTTGATGAAAATCTAAAAATAATCAATAAAAGTATCTTATGGATCAATTGGAAAATGAGGACAAACTACAGAATTTCTATTTCCACCTGTAGATTTGTGTTTATGACAGCATGAGTCAAACAGAACTGCTTTAGCTCTCTCAGATAAATGCTAATAAAAAATAAAAGGCATGGGGATTAGGAGATATGGCTCAGTGGCAGAGTGCTTACCTAGCATTCACACATCCCTTGTTTTGATCCCCAACTCACCCCTCCTCAAAAAAAAGAATAAATAAATAAATGGGATGGACTTCAACTTCAACACAAATGGTGTGGTCATCATCAAGTGGAGACCAAATGATCTCACAATATCTTATAGAAACAAAAGTGTGACATTTAGAATAGAAGAAAATGGTGGACATGCTGAGACATCTTGTGCCCTATTGTATACTCAGCAGTCACTGCCAGCCCACTTGAACCTCTGCCTTTGCTGACAGGACCATTTCCATGTGGCACTCGATGATTTTGTTTTAGCAAACCAACATCATCCATCATATTAAATAAAGATTAACCTGAATGTTATTGACTTTGTGGATTTTTTTCATGTTTTATAAATTTGTCTAAGTTTATCTGAATGTTAATGTTTGCATAGTGCTGCTTATACTTCAATTTAGACATTCATTTTGGCTTTTAAAGAGACTATACTTGGCTTAATATCTGCACATATTTAACTTGTGATGATAAAATAATTCATTAGCAATTTTTCTTCACAATGGTCTATATATCATTTAAGTTTGAAATATTTTTATTTCTGAATGTTACATAAATTTGTTTAATAGAGTAGAGTTTGCCCCTATTGGTCTGTGGGTGTGATTAATATGTTTTACTAATAAGACTAACTTCTTTACTTTTTATGGCCTCTTTGTCCATAATCTATTCCCCTGAATAGTAATGTAAGGGCCAACAACTTAAGAGGGAAAACTGTCCATCTGACCACATTAACTGTTCTAAAAAGGAGCAGAACAGAAAGTTCTGGAAGGTTCTCATGACAAGTCCTCAAACACAAGGGTTTGTCAAATATACAAGCAGAAGCACAGCACCAGACCTGGGTGGGTTAGATCCACCAGGCAGAAAGACAGCCCTAATGTTCATTCCCAGGGTTTCTTCGTTCCCTCCCACTTCCACTAATAAAGATAAGACTGGCTCCAGAGCCTGCAACTGGAAAGCCACTAGCCAGCTGGGAAGAGGGAAGAACCAAGAGGCAAGAGCCAGACTTGTGAATTCACACACCATTTGCTGGTTGCAGAGAAAACAAATTATGTTAGACATAATTGATTATAGAAAATAAAACACCAATTCCATCCCAATAAAATGCTGAGTTACTTCTGACTTGAGTTAAATGAAGGAAGGGAAGCAATGATCTCACTAGAAGAAATTGTTGACATGTGAAGGCTTTGCCCTGGAGCCCTCGTTCATGGCCCTTTAAATGTAGCCAGCATGCTTAGGAGTAGTGCTGGGATCTGGAGAGAGAGTGGCTCAGAGTTGCTTCTGTTTAACCGGAAGCAAAGACTTAGAAAATAAAGTGAACAAGGAGGTAGACAAGTGTCAGGGGCGGGCTCTGAGGGCCCCAGAGCCGCACCCTGGCCTGATCTCTAAGATGGCGCCTGGCAGCTTGCCAGACATAGCTGCACTCATATACAAGTTTTAGGAAGTAACTCTGGTTGGCTGTTGTACATGAGGCAATCCTGGTATCTGCCTGGAGACTGCTCCTTGATAGGCTGACTTTCCTGGTAGTCTACTCTCTGATAGGCTGATGTTCTCAATATAAGTCTGAGACTTGTGGAATAAAGCCCTTTTGGTTCCTGTGATCAAGAAGAGCGTACACGTTGTGATTGTCCCCATGGGCGGTGGGCGATCATAGACAAGCTCTAAGAGGCAGACACACTGGTTTATGTATTAAATGCATAAGCATATGTTACTCCTGCAAGGAGATATGCTTTGTGCCATTTTTCTTGAAACACACAGACCCTTTGGTCTATCTTTCATTTATTTTCAGTGTTCCTGAAGACTTGGGTATAGAAAGATACTGCTCTACCCTATTGAAAGCAGTGCAAGGGTGATACAAAAGATAAGGAGCTCACCGCTGAAAATCAAGAGAGGGAGGACAGTGGTGGGGCCTGTGGTGAGCTGAAGAGCACTTGGGTTTGCTCTGCTCGGGGCTCTCTGAAGCTACTATGTACATGGATGAGGCAAACATCATTCTGCTCATCATTAATTCCAAGCAACTGGGAAGGGAGCTGAGGATGAAGTGATTGTTAAAGGGCCATCCGTCCCGCAAATTTGGACCAAGCACTGGCCAATTCAACCAGCTTGCTGCTGGGCATTTTTCTTCTGTAATACATTTATCAAGTAACAGTCTATAAGCGGTAATAGAGGTAGATCCCCAATCCAGGATATCATTATGTGTCTGGTCACACATAATGAGGCCATTCCCACAGCTTGGCCAACAGCCCACACTAACACAGCTCTGCTGATGTGGGTATAACAAATCCATTCAATGAAAAACCCAACATAATGGCAGCTATTAATACTTTCTAATATTAATAGGTAGCATTAATCTTATGTAATAGAATCTGTCCACATAGCAGGCACTTCATTTCACAGCTTTTCCGGCTTTCTTTCAGTGTTCTTTCACCACTCTTTGAACCACTGTCTGCTAGACATCCTTCAATTTGCCATCATTGCTAAGGTGACGACGACTGGAGGGCCAATAGTACACATGAAGCACAAAAACATAGTCCCGGGGAGGGCTCTCCTCTGCTCTCACCTACATCCACCAAAAAGGAGAATGAACACAGGAGACATCCTTGTATAACACATTCTTACTTTCCTTTAGCTCTCACCTTAGGTGCCACTTCTACCAGGAAGCCTTCTCTGCCCAGCTTCTCTGTCTCAAGAACAACAACAACTGCATTAACTGTCCTTCAACAAGGTTCCCCAACACCACTGGCTTTCCAATATTTACCATTGCCCTCTGTGGGCTCCTTCCAAGTAGAGTCCTATCATTTCTTAGACTACAACATAAAAAAGATGCAATATATGTTGAATCAATGAACAAATGATTAAATAGATTATTCTGTGGATGGATGAATGGATAAGCAAATAGGAGGATAGATTGGATGGATGGATGGATGGACAGACGGACGGACGGACGGACGGACGGACGGACGGATGGACTGAATGGGTGGATGAACAGATGGGTGTGTGAGTGAATGGACTACGACCAGATGGGTGTATGGATGTTTTCTGCCCTTTTTAGAGGTTTTGTGTAAGAGGAGTGCTCTCCAATATAATGCTTTAAGGGAGACCTCTCCACAAGATGGCGCTCCTGTTTCTTAATTTACAGTTTTTGCTGAAATTTTTCACATTTTTCAAATTTTAAACTTAGAATCATTTTGCATGTTTCATAGTTAATTTAATTAGTTTACCACATGCCCATGTTTTCATCACATTTCACATAATTACAAACATGTTCTTTTCCCTGGGACATCAAGACTTGACCTTGTAGCACTTCATTTTGACACTGGGGGCTGCTCTGTGGCTTGTCCAGTTGTCTCAGTTGGGGAACAAGATCAGTCCCCACACATTACAGGAAGTGAAGGTGTTGTTCTTCCACCATGCCATCCCCAGCAATGAATAACAGAGAAGTAAAACCTTGACTTGAAATAGTCATTAACCTTTGGAACCATGAACTTGCATTAACGAAATAGTAACTTCTTACATTAGTACAGGGTTTGGAGACAAACAAAGCAATTCCACATCACAAAAATAAGATTTCAATACCTAAGAATGATGCCAAGCACTTTAGATTTATTATCCCCATTTAGTCCTCATACCAACCCTACAAGTGAGGTCTTAATTTCAAGTGAGGCCTCCCATTTCAAGGATAATAAAATGGAGGTTCAGGGAGAGGGTGTGAGTCACCAAAATCCTATGGGCAGTAAGTGGCAGGGCTGAGGTTTGGATCCATTTAGTCTTCAAATGAATTTGCTTGCCATTATTTGCTGTGACACAAGCCAGTTCACTAGGGGAGACAGCATCAGGCAACTCAGGGAAACAGAACTTCCAGGTTCAGCTGCCTGCTTTATGCCTGTGTTTATGCATATGTGCATGTACACACGTGTGCACACATGCACACACACAAAGACACATTGCACACCCACCTCATGCCGCTCTCTGAGGGGAGTGATAATTACTGTTTTCAAGCACCCACACATGCTTGGCAAAATGCCAAGCGCCTTCTCATGCAGCCTTTCATTTCATTCCTATCTACCTCTCTGAGGAAGATATTATTATGTCCATTTTAAATATGAGAAAATTATAGCTTAGAGAGACTAAATGGCTTCTGTTATATCATAGAAAACCCAAGGGACAGGGTTGAGATTCAAATTCAGTACCATCTGACTTCAAAGCTCTTGTCCTTTCTGTAACACTCATGATGTTGTCAAAGGCCATCTGAGCTCAGGTAACTTAGAAATTCGGGGATTTATTCCTGGAGTCGACTTTCTACTCTTTTTACAACTCCCCAAACATGCCCCTGGCCTTAGCACTTCGTATTTCTGTGCCAGAAATGCCCTTCCTGACAGTCTGCCTGGAGGGCAACTACACTCCTTGGGAGACCCAGTTCAAAAGTCCCCTCTCCTCTGGTGCCTCCTCTGATCCCCCTCAGTGAACTTACCCATCCTCACACCACATCCATTGTCCTTTCCCAAGTCTCCCCGCTCCACACACACACTTTGCAGAATCACTGTGTCAAGAACCGTGAGGGGCTGATGCTCCTCTAGCTACGAGCTCACCAGATGCCTATCCCAGCTGCTGCAGCCTCCTAGATGCCAGCAGAGGATACCTGTTGTCTCCACCTTGTGTCTCCAGCACCTTTCTTGGTGCCTGCTCAGAGGAGAAGCTCGGTCAATGACTGCAGAGTAGAAGAGGAATGAGGTGAGGGAAGCCTCAAGGCCCTGACCTTTGACAGTTTATAGTGTGGAGACCCAGGGGCAGATCTGTGGAAGCAGAAGGGAAGGACAGTGAAGAAACATGCAGGAGATGCTTTAGCAGGTAATGTCAGGGAAGGCAGCAGATTCCTACCTGTGGACCAGGTAGGGGCCGTGTCTATGCATAAGTACCAAAGTCTCCAGCTAGCAGATTCGGAAATCACACACACAACCACATACACACAAACAGCACTTACTCTGTGCCAAGCCCTGGCTTAAAGATCTGTCTATCTCTTAGCTATGTTCATCTTCACTGCCTCTGGGGGCCACGGGGAATCGAGCAGCGTGTGGCAGAAGTGATGCTCCTTGACCCCAGAGGCTGAGTGAGAAGAGACCACACCACTCCACTAGTATTTCTCTGGGGACCTCTGGAGCCTGTAGCCAGTAAGGAGTTCAGCCACTCTGAGGCCAGCCTGGAGGACCCCATGGATGGGAGAAGACAACTGAAAAAGCCCTACTGTTCCAGCCCCAGACAGAGGAAACCTCCAAGACGAGCCCAGCCCAACACCACTGAGAGACCTGAAAAAGAACCGCCCAGCTGAACCCAGTTGACTCCCAGATTCATGAGCAAAATAGATGTTTAAGTCACTGTTCTGGAGTCGTTTGCTGTGCTGCAATAGTTAACTGAAACAGGCTTTGGATCCCTATGAAATGGGCATGGTTGTTAGCCCCATGTCCCTAACTACCACACGAGGTTGCTCTGCTTAAGTCCATACAGTGAAACCAACTAGTCCATCTTGGTCATTTGCCAGATTTCCAAGTCACAACACCCTGCTGATGATGCCTGCGTGCTTCCAAAGTTTCTGCTAACGCTTCGTTGTTTTTGTCATTCTCTCACATAGAGTTAGAAGTGACTCTAGCACATTCAGCTCTTTCAAAATGTGCATGCAAAGGAGCCGAAGTGAAGCCTGGGAAGATCTCAAGTGCCCATAGCCAAATGAAGAGGAAGACAGACAGGGAACCCCTCTTCAGCCACACTGCTCAACCAGTGGGGAGAAGTCCGAACAACAAAAATGCCCTCTGTTCATCTGTAATGTTGCAATGGGGTGTACAGCTGTCCCATCCAGCTCTATTTAACACATTTGGGGGAGGGGGAGAATTATACCTGATAATATATTCTCTAGATTAGGAGCTGCAGACTATGGCCGATAGGCTAAATCTGACTGACCACTTGGTGTTATAAATAAAATTTAAATAGAACACCACGTATTGCCCATGGCTGCTTTCCAGTTAAACAGCAATTTAAGTAGTTGTGGGGGACTGGACTGCTCACCAAGTTAAAAATACTTACTATCTTGCCCTTTTCAGAAAAATAGAAAAGTGAAAGTTGACTCCTTGTTTACATCCTAAGTATTTTTCAAATCATTCGCTCTTAGCATCTTTAAATTTTTAACTTTGAGATATTTCAAACATACAGAAAATAAGACTACATAGTACATAACTCTCTCCTATACCCAAAGGATGCTAAGACTTCGTCATATTTGTTTCAGCCTGACTTAAAAACAAAAGACAAATACAGCTAGGGTCCCCCTAACTCTTTCCCTTCCTTCCATCAGAGGTTAGCATTTCTTAAAGTTGTAATGTTTCCTCCCTACTCCCACCTTCATACTGTTATTGCAGACTTACACAATTTGTCACAGACTTGTACAGTTTTTATGTAGGTACTATCATACCGTACTGACTCTTGGTAACTTTTTCCTACTCAGTATTATATTTACATCTTTGTGTGTGTGTGTGTATGCATGTGCGCACGCTGCTGGGATTGAACCCAGGGTGCTCTATCACTGAGTTACATCCCCAGTCCTTTTTTTTTTTATTTTGAGATAGGGTCTTGCTGAATTGCTCAGGCTGAACTTGAACTCGTGATCCTCCTGCCTCAGCCTCCTGAGTAGCTGGGATTAAGGGTGTGCACCAATGTGGTGCACTCATTTTTTGAGATTAATAGATACTGTCACATGTGTATTGAGTTCATTCATTTTAATTGCTCTGTGACCTTCCATTTTACATGTAAACCACAGTTTGCATAACACAGTTATAAAACAATCAAATGAAGAATAATCTGGTAGCTTCCACTTTGTCTCTATACTCACTGTCCCTATACTCACTGTAATAAACTTTTCGTTCTCCACAGAAGTGTATGAGCTTCTCTAGGGAATGTTCCTGGAATGGAATAGCTGGGCAAAGGGCATGTGACTAATTATCTTCCATTCCATTCCTTTCTAAAACCATTCTCTACCCTCTTCCGTCTTGCTCTGGGCCCCAGAAAGCTGAATTACACACACTAATCAGCAAGTTCCCTTGCCTTCTGCTTCCTGTCATGTTTGACCAATGAAGAGGATCACCAGGAAATTGAAATAGGGAGAAAAGTGGGGTCAGGGTATTTATTTCCCTGGTTTCCTCCCTATGGAATCGTAGCAACCTTGTGGGCCCCTCCACTGAGGGTCACAGGCCCATTCCAACTATGGCTCACTGCCCTCTCTTATCTCCCGGTTTCAATAACTGTTCCTCTGCTTTCCCTGTCAGGGCTAAGGGTGGCTGGGTCCCACCAGTTCTAACTCCTACTCTATCCCTTGTGCTCCTCCCATGCCTTTCTAAATAGTCCCATTATTAAACTCTCCTCAAATGGTCAGATGTGAGTATTCCACCTGTTTCCTGCCAGACCTCTGTCTGACATAACACGCAACTCCAAGTTCACAGTCTGTGTAAACTGCTCCCCAAGCGAGCTATATTATTCTGCACTCCCACAGATTGAAACATGCATTTTGACTTCTTTGAATTCTCTCCAAAACCTGGTATGATCTAGGTTATAACTTTTGCAATGAGACTGAACAGGAGCATCTTGCAATATGTATATTTGTCCTTTGGGTTTCTTCACCTATTAATTGCTGCTCATACTCTTTTCTGGCCTTTTCTTTTACTTACTGATTTAAATGAATCCTTTAAGATATAAAAATGTTAATTCTCATTGAAATTTTTTAAAAAATCTCCCAGTCTGTGTCTGGTCATTTCCCTTAATTTATGGTTGTGGCTTTCAATTTTAAGGTGGTCAACATTGCCAATCTTTTCTTTGATTTTCAAAATTTAAGAAATTCTTTCCTAACCCACTGTCATCAGGATATTCTGTTCTAAAAGTCTTATAATTTTGCTTTCTCCCAATTGAATCATTGGCCTATCTGGTATATATTTTTGCTCTTGGTGAAAAGTTTGTTTTATTTGAAGTTTAATTTTATTTTTTCACATACATTAACTTTTAGTTTATTCAATGGTCCCTTCCATCTCCCAACTTCACAAAGTCATATCCACCATATTTAAGACTCCATGCACCCACAAGGCTGATTTGGGCTCTCTTGTTTTGTTCCATTAATTTATTTGCCTGTCTCTCTCCCAATAACACACCATCCATGTGAAAAGTCTAGAAGCATCTTATCACCTCCCCCAAACCTGCTCCTTCTTAATCATCTCTCCCATGTGCATTTTGGGGTTTTAGTACTCTATATCAGTTCATGACAATTTTCTTCTAATTTTCTAAGAGTTTTCATGTGCAAATAATATATTAATAATGTATATTATAAATGATATGAGATTAAATAACAAAATAATAAATAACAAATAAATTTATACAATTGTTTTTCTACACTGGAGAAAATCAGAAGACTTTTCTCCTATTAATGAGGAGTAATGCACTAACAGATTCTTTGATAGCAAACTGTCTTGCAATTTTAGAGATAAACCCTTTGGGGTTGTATTATTTTTCTTGATAAATAGCTGATTAACCTAGGATTTTTACATCTCTGTTAATAAGAGAGATTGCTCCATGTAATCTATTTCTTTTGTTATCTTTGTCCATTTTTTGGCTTAAAGTGGTAGCTTTCTTTTTTTAATTAAAATTTTTGAGATTATCTGAAGATTTTGGCAGATTTATTAAAACTCATATAAAAGCACCTATACCTAATAGCTTCTAAGATTATCAATTATTATCTGGGTTCATTTAGTAGCCATAGGTCTACACAAGTTGCCTAATTTTTGTTGAGTCATTTTTGGTATGAAACATTTTCCCGAGTAAATATCTATATCACCTTCAAATGCGTTTTGTAGGACAGCAGCTCTGCCTTGGCACCACAATGGCCTTGTGCATATCCCTACAGACCACATAGGGCTGTCTTCTGCACAAGGCTCATTAGCATCCACCTCTCTATCGTGGGGAGCACTCCCTAGTTTGCAAGAGGTTGCCAAGAGACAGAGTCTCATCCACCTGCTAGGTCATGAGCATGACCTTTCATCCTGGGCCACCCCACAACCCCACTTAGGGCACAGCTGCAGACTATAAAACTGCTTAACTGTAGTCCAAAATTGGCTCCCCCATAACAGAGCACCCTGTGACTCATAATCTGTCATCTGGTCCCTTGTTTTGATGTCATCTTGTAGCACAACACACACAGAGCTCACACCATATTGATTTTTGCTGTGTAAATAGTAAACTGTATTTATCGAGGTAGGTTCATCTTGTCCTTACCAGCCAGATCTATGGCACAGGGACAAGCCTTCCTGAGTACCTCAGTAGTCAGTGCTGCTTAGATGTTGCTAGACATACTACCATGCTGTCTCTGACAGTATACTTTAGCATTTTTAAAGTTCAAATTCCTTTTTATTGGACTATGTATTTGATTTAGCTCTTGTTTTCTCATTCAGTCTAGGTGGGTCTCTTTGATTAGCTTTTTCAAAGAACCAGCTTTAGTTTTACAGACCTTCCTCTTTTGTTGTTGTTTACAATTTATTCTTTTCAGGTCTGATCTTTATTATCGCCTTCTTCCTATTTTCTTTGGAGTTCATTTGATTCTTTTACAAATATCTTCCAGGGGACACTCAGTTCATTACTTTTCAATCTTCCTTTTTCTAAGATTTACTTTCAAGGTGATGAATTTCCCCTCAGCACTATTTCACTATGTCTCACAAGTTTGGATTTGTAGGGATTTTTGTCATTTGGTTCTTATAAAATTCTCATTTCAATATTTTTTGAGTCGTGAATTATTTACGATTTTAAATTTATAAATAAATGGAGGATTGGTTGTTCACCTTTTCATTAAGGATGTCTAATTTTATTATGTTAGGGTAGAGAAGGCAACTATCTGAAAATGAGTCTTCTCTCTGTGGCTAAACACACTTTATAACTGTTCCAGGTATTCTTGAAAATAGTATTGTTCTCCAATGACTGTGCTTGAAGTTCTATTTCCATTGAATAAAGTTCATTAATTTTGCTTTCAAATTTTCTACATACATATTAAATTTTGGTTATCCAATCTGTTAATTACTGAAAAAAAGTTGGCCTTTTATTATGATTATGAGATCATCAATTTTGCCTTATCATTCTATCATCATTGCTTTGTGTGTTCAAAGGTTGCATAAAATTCATAATTGTTTTATCTTCCCGCTTTGTTTTTCTATCATTATACAACTATTCTCTTTTATTTAAAAATGAAAACTGTATTGTCTGAAATTAATATATTATACTAATTTTCTTATTATTGGCATTTTTATTGTATATATTTTTCTTTTTTATTTTAATTTCATTTTTCACTTACTTTTAATCATTCTCAGTTCCTCTGTTTTAGAAATAACTCTCCTAAATGGTATTTTGTTTTTTAGCTGAACCGAGAGTTTATGTTTTTTTAAGTGCCAGGTTTGGCCCATTTATAATGATTGTATTTACTGGATATGTTTTAATTTGTTTTACTTCATTACATTTTCTACTTACCCTAAGTTTTCTTTCTTTTGTCTTTTTTCCTGCCTTACAGTAGATGGAGGCCTACCATCTAATGTCTTTTCTCTTAGTGGTTACTCTTTACTATTGAACATACATATTTATTTAACAATAAATGATATATGTGTGTTTATACATATATATGTGTATCTTCCCATCCTTACTAATAACAATATATTTTAATTTCACTTTCTCTCATCATTCACATCACTATTGTCCACTCTTGTTCATTTAGGAGTTACTATTATTATTCTGGTTTCATAGAATAAGGATATATCCCTTGTATATGAACAAAGTTGTAATGATACATTTACTCACTGTCATTTTTCTGCATCTCTTTCCTTCCTTTTAGGTTTTATTCTTTAGGTCTCATTCTCTCTGAAGTACACTCTTCATCTAAAACTGCCTTGACTTAACCTTCATTCTCAAATGGTAATGATATAGAATACTCAGCTCAGTTATTTTCTTTCAGCTCTTGTAAATAGTATTCCATTGTCTTCTAGAATCCATTGTTGCAGTTAAGGGAACTGCTGTCAATCTATCATTCTTTTGTGAGCAATTTGTCTTTTTGCTCTTGTTGCTATCATGATTATCTTTTTGTTCTTGAAGCTCAACAGTCCTCTAGTAGGAGCCTTTGTTGGAATAATTTTCAGTCTTCATTGTATTCCTGAATTGTATTTCTATGATTTCTTGCCTTTTATCAATTCTGAAAATGTATCCACTAATATTTTTATATCTCTTTAAATATTACCTCTGCCTGATCTCTTTATTCTGTGTTTCTGGAACTATCTGTCTTTCTACACACATACACACATGTACACATACACCTGTGCATATGAAAGTCTTGTGTTTATGGTACACATATATGTGGGTGTGCACACAACCACTTTTTTTCATATATTTGTCTCTCTGTCCTACTTTTCAGGAATTTTCTCAGATCTTGCTTCCATTTCATTAATTTGTTCCTCAACTGCATTTAATTTGTTGCTTTAGAAAATCCAATGACTTTATTTCCAATAACCATAATTTTATTTCAGAAATTACATTTTTTGTTTTTATTTGTTCTTTTATCTTGAAATTTTAAAAATCCTTATTATTTATTTTCTTCCCTACTAATGTTTAATGTCTTAAATGCTTAGATAGCTAATAAATTTTTTTAACCAAAGAACACATGATTTATTTTCAGTAAACCAGAATGGAGGAGACTGCCATTTTCCTATAGCCACATTTGCTCACGTAAAGTTTTTCTCTAAGCCATTTCATTTCTGTTAAGTAATATTCTTTTTAAAATGGCCTTAAAATTAGGGTGATCTGGGCTGGGGATATAACTCAGTTGATAGAGTGCTTACCTTCCATGCACAAGGCCCTGGGTTCAATCCCCAGCACTACAAAAAATAAAAAATAAAAAATTAGGGTGATCCGCCTTTCTCACTTCCTGACTGATGCTTCATATATGTAAGCATTCTGTTCTCTTTCTATGGCTATTATGAAATATTTCCAACTTGCCAGAAGTATTCAGTATTCTTTATTTGTTCATTTTAGCTGTGCATGATAATAGAATATACTATGACATAGTATGACATGTTCTTTTCCCTCTACTGATTTTCCTGCTCTTATAGTTGTTGTTGTTTTTTAATTAATGTCTTGTGAATGTACATGATGGTGAGTTTCACTGTGGTATATTCACATATGTACATAGGATAGTTATGTCAGATTCATGCCACTGACTTTCCCTATCCCATCTCTTCTTCCCTTTCATTGCCTTTGTCTACTCCTATGATCTTACTTCTTTTTTATCTCCCACCCTAATTTTGGATTAGCTTCTACATATAGAGGAAACATTTGACCTTTGATTTTGGGGGACTGGTTTATTACATTCAACATGATAGTCTCCAGATCCATCAATTTAGCAGGAAATGCCATAAAGTCATTCTTTATAGCTGAGTAATACTCCATTGTGTATATATACCACATTTTCTTTATCCATTTATCTGTTGAGGGGCACCTAGTTTGGCTCTATATCTTAGTTGTGTGAATTGAGCTGCTATAAATCTTGGGGGGGGCTGTATCACAGAAATATGCTGATTATAAATCCTTTGGATATGTACCAAGGACAGCTGGGTCAAATGGTGGTTCCATTCTGAGTTTTTTGAGAAATCTCCATACTGCTCTTCAGAGTGGTTCTACTAATTGGTAGTCCCACCAACAACATATGAGTGTATCCTTTTCCCCACTTCCTTGCCAACATTTATTGTTACTTGTTTTTCTTGATAATTGCCATTCTTACTGAAGTGAAATGAAATCTCAGTGTAGTTTTAATATGCATTTCTCTAATCTCTAGAGATGTTGAACATTTTTTCATATATTTGTTGAAAAGAGTCTGTTTAGTTCCTTTGCCCTTTTATTGATTGGGTTATTTGGTTTTTTGTTGTTAAGTTTTTTAGCTCTTTACACATCCTAGATATCAATGCCCTATCTGAGAAGCAGGTGGCAAAAATTTTCTCCTACTCTGTAGGTTCTCTCTTCATGCTCTTGATTGTTTCCTTTGGCATGAGGAAACTTTTTAATTTGACACCATCACATTTATTGATATTTAACTTTACATCTTTTACTTTAGGGGTCTTGTTAAGAAAGTCAGTTCCTGAGTCAACATGTTGGAGTATTGGGCCTACATTTTTCCCTAGCAGGTGCAGGGTTTTGGGTCTAATTCCTAGATCTTTGATCCCCTTTGAATTGAGTTTTGTGCAGGGTGAGAGACAGGAGTTAAATTCCATTCTATTAGATGTGGATTTACAGTTTTCTCAGCACCATTTGTTAAAGAAGCTATCTTTTCTCCAACCTATTTTGGCACCTTTTTCTAGTATGAGATAACTGTATTTGTGTGGGTTTGTCTCTGTGTCTTCTATTCTATTCCACTGGTCTTCATGCCTGTTTTGGTGCCAGTGCCATGTTGATTTTGTTAGTATAGTTCTGTAGTATAATTGGAGGCTCAGTATTGAGATGCCTCCTGCTTTGCTTTTCTTGCCTAGGATTGCTTTGGATATTCTGGGTCTCTTATTTTTTCAAATGAATTTTATGACTTTTTTCTATTTCTGTGAAGAACATCATTGGAATTTTGATGGGAATTGCATTGAATCTATATAGTACTTTTGGTAGTATGGACATTTTGACAGTATTAAATCTGCCTATCCAAGAACGTGGGAGGTCTTTCATCTTCTAAGGTCTTCTTCAATTTCTTTCTTTAGAATTCTACTGTTTTCATTATAGAGGTCCTTCAACCCTTTTGTTAGATTGATTCACAAATATTCTTGAGTCTATTGTGAATGGGATAGTTTTCCTAATTTCATTTTCAGCAGATTCATCACTGGAGTAATAGAATGTGATCGATTTGTGTGTGTTGATTTTGTATCCTGCTACTTTGCCGAATCCATTTATGAACTCTACAAGTCCTCTAGTGGAGGTTTTCAGGTCTCCTAAATATAGCATCATGTCATTGGCAAACAGATAATTTGAGCTCTTCTTTTCCTATTTGTATTCCTTTAATTTTCTTCTCTTGCCTAATTGCTCTGGTTTTAAGTTCTGTGTTGAATAGGAGTAGTGGGAGTGAGCATCCTTGTCTTGTTCCTGTTTTTAGCCTTTACAACATTCAGGTAGGTGTCTTCTATCCCTAGTATTTCTAGTATTTTAAACATGAATGGGTACTGTGTCAAAAGTTTTTTTCTGCATCTATTAAGATAATCATGTAATTCTTTTTTTCCATTTTATCATTTTTATTGTTTGTTCTAACTTGTATATGTCAGTAGAATGAATTTATACATTTTGATAGATCATACATAAGTGGAGTATAATCTCTCATTTTTCCAATTATACATATTGTAGGACTACTCCAGTCATGCATACATGTACATGAGGTAATAATGTCTGTTTAACTCTACTAATTTTTGTTTTTAAGTCTATTTATGTGGTATATTACATTTATTGATTTCCACATGAACCAACCTTGCATCCCTGGGATGAATCCCACTTGATCATGGTGCACTATCTTTTTGATGAGTTTTTATATGTGGTTTGCCTATATTTTATTAAGAATTTTTGCATCTATGTTCATCAAGGATATTGGTCTGAAGATTTCTTTCCTTGTCTTTGTCTGGTTTTGGTATCAGGGTGGTACTGGCT
This sequence comes from Sciurus carolinensis, assembly GCF_902686445.1. NCBI lineage: Eukaryota > Metazoa > Chordata > Mammalia > Rodentia > Sciuridae > Sciurus > Sciurus carolinensis. The sequence goes on from NC_062223.1 coordinate 65,673,520, forward strand.
TCATAGAATGAGTTTGGCAGAGTTTTCTTCTTTTTTTGGTGGGGGGGCTACTGGGAATTAAACAAGGTTGGCTATTGGGTTAACAATTATAATGCAAGCTAAGGAGTAATATATATGATCAAAGCTTACATTAGAGTTGTTTGTAGTCTCAGAAGGTGCAGTGTTGTGAATTGGCTGATTCGAATGTTGCAGAAGTTCAGGAGGCAGGCTCTGAAGTGCCGTGTGTTTGCTCTGGGTCACTGGTGTACATGTTCCCCTCTGCTAGACTCACTCTGCAGCAGTGAAACTCCTGGTGGCTGCCTGTGTGCAAGAACTCTGGCTGTGGGTCTTCCACAGATGTTCTATGGTGCAGTGTCCTCTGCCTGCTGCCTCCACTCTCTGGGGTGCTGTAGCGAAAGTTCTCAAGTCACCTGAACTCTAGTTTTCACTGCCCCTGGTTGTGAATGGTGGACATTGATTCCCTCTGCTTAATAAGTCTGGTGAAGACCCCAGGAATATCCAAACAATGCCCTGTCACTTGCCAGTTGCAATCATGGTTCAGGCTGATATCTGGCCCTTTCTGTTGTGTAGCCTCTGGTAATTTCCCGCTGGGTCTGTATGTCACTGAATATTCAGGCGACTTCCCTCTGGTAAGATGCTGTGATACTAGAGACTGTCCCTAGGCTTCCCACAGTGCCTCCCCAGATGTCCATGGTCAGGGCCTGGTGACTCAACTCTCCTTTGTTCAGGATCAACATGGCTTCATTTTAGCCTCCGTCTGAGGCTACGGCCCTCACCTGGGTTGCAGAGGCTGCATCTCCCTGGAGTTAGAACTGCATCTCCCTGGCCCAGGTTCCCTCTGGCCCACTAGGGTCTCCTTGTCTGTGGTGACTGGGGGAAGAGGCAGGAAGATTCTAAGATTTATGATTAGAAGTGGTCTTTCTAGAAGTTCTTTCTGATCAGATTCTTGAGAGGGCCCACTGCAGGGGGCTTCCCTCTGGTTTAACTTAAAGCTGTCTGGGCACAGGAAGACACTGCGATGTCCTAGGGTGACTGGTAGGCTGCATCCCGCCCCCCCAACTTTCTTTTCATGATTTGGTTTGAAGTGGTTTGTGCTGTTTTAAAGAACCTTCTGCATTTTAAATTTTGTCTGTCTTTTCAGCAGTTTTCAAATGGGTGAACTTAAGAGAAGTTCTGCTCGCCTCCTTTCTTTCCCCAATCCCACTCATCCACAGGTTCAGGTTAGGGCACTCTGAGTTTTGATTTCTACCCTGGTAACCTATCTTCCAGTTCAGGTCTCAGACTATGGCATGTCAAGTCGTAGAGCATTTATTTTGTCACCCACCTCTCAACTCTGCTTTTATTCACTGCCTCTTTTCCGCGGTTTGAGGAGATCGGGACTCACCACCTAGTTTGCTTCCACCATCTTTGACAATCCTAATAATGTTTTTTATTGGAACTCCTGACTTTCTTTCAGAATAGGTCATTCCTTTACTTATTTATAATTGTTGTTGTGAGCTCTCATGTTGTTTCATGCTAAGGTTTCATTCCTAAAATTATGCCTTAAGCAAGGTCAAGACTTCCTTCCCATCCTACTGTGGATGTTATAGCTTATGCTCCCAAATTAACAGCACCAATTATCTGCTGCATGCATGCAAACACACACTCACCAGCTGGGACCTCGGTCTCCTGTTTTCAATTCTCTCTTCACTTTGGGTCTCTATAGATTTTCCTTTTTCTTGAAAATTCAGTTACTAACTTGAGTTTTTAATTATTATACCTTGTCCACCACGTGAGGTAGTTTATGTGGAAAGTTCTATGCATCTTAATCTTCCCTCTTGCTGAAATGAACATATAGCATGTAATACTATTTAAACTATTGTGAAGTCAAAATGAATCATTTAGTGAGCAAATAAGTGATGGGGAAACAACACTGCATATGTCATGGATTTACATGTGAGAGGCAGCCTGCTTCACAAAAATACTTTAGCCCTTTAAGTTCCATAGACATTACTTTGAAATTTAGCCCTGCAAAGTTGAATACCTAAGTGACCTCTGGTAACTTACAATGCCAGAGCCTCAATCTTTTTATCTGTAAAATGCTCTTTTGACATCTTAAATTTCCTAGAGATGCCAAACCTAAATACATGCACTGAGATTTATTTGGGATGAAATATTTCAAATTTGTGTGACACAATTCCATGCCTTTTGCCAAAGAAAAGGAATTTCTTTGCCTTGTCTTGATGACTCAGGGTCATCCCTTCCAGCCTCAGTGACCATGCTGACAAGGAAGAGGGGAACATGTGTCAGGACCAGTGTGGCCTGCGGGCTTTTCATCAGAAGCCCAAGACCTCTCTGCAACATCCAGGGCAGCCTCACAGTTGGCATCTACCCTGAAGATGCTCATGATAAAGAGAAGTTTCCAGGAGACACACCTGTGGAAATGGAGCAAATACAAACCAGATTCCACCAAGACCCTCATCTACATCCTCTTATGAATCTTCAGGACAGTGCTGAAAACTGACCACATTATTCCCACTTTACAGGTGAGGAAACTGGGCTCACTAAATATCATACAATGCCCATCACCATATGGCAATAATAAGACCACTCACCACCACCAGGCAGAATTCGTCTCTCCCTCCTTAGCACTCCCTAAAGGTTTCCGGCTTGCCAGATACAGCACTTACCACACTGAACTCATTTTTTGGTCTAGTGTCAGTTCCTGCTTTAAAGTTTCTTGAGGGCATCTTGTATTCATCTTTGAAACCCAAGGCCCTAGACAACGTGGATCAAATGGATAATTGTTAAATGAATGCAACTCAGACCTCCTGTCTTCAAATCCAGTACACTTCCCTCTCTCCCACCCCATCCCCTGGTTATCAGCACAGAAAGCACCAGAGCCCCCCTGGAATACCCACATTCAAGTGCTTCCAAATTCACATTCCTCCCCCAAGATCAGGCCCTGGGTAGCCTGACTAGGCTGGGCACAGTGTCTGGCATGGGGCTGGACATATTTCAGATACTCAGAAAGTCTTGGTGATTGAAACCGATGGGCATTTGATCTGAGGAGCCTCAGACACAGGACAGTGCTGACTCGGGAATCACAGCTCAGGCAATGACATACATCAGGACCTCTTTAATGAGAAATTATGGAAATGTGCTGCTGGAGCTGTCTTGATTAACGACAACCTGACCGTGATTGCAGCTTCGTGGACTCCCCTTCCCTCCTCCCACCTCCTTTCCTGCTTGACACCTAGAGGCAGAACCCAGCCTCCTTTGACAAGGCTTTCCTTCTCCAATAATGCTGCTGACAGGCTCGGTTTGGTAAGAGCTGAGCTAGTAGAGGTTGGCAGCCCTTCAGCCGGCATGAGGCTCCTAATGGGCAAGCTAAATCAGTGGATAATTGAGATCTCACCGCACCTGCCTGTCCCGAGCTCGCAGGAAAGATGGGCTGAGCTTCTAAGTAGACAAAAGAGAATTGCATTGGATGTTCTTCCAACACCACTCTTCCCAACCGTATCCCAAAGCCATATCCTGACTAGAGAAAAAATGTGGACTCCCTGTACCCACTATCACCACTGAGCTCCGGCCTCCAACCTAAAGGCAAGCTGGACCTAAGCCCCCCAAGAGAAAGAGGGGTACATCCATTCTCTGTGTGCACAAGGACTTCTAATCAGTATGCTCAAAAGACACAAAGAAAGAACTGAATTCCAGGAAGGCTTGACTTCCCAAGCCAAAACTCCAAGCCCCAGCCCAGAGCCAGGCACAACCAGGCAACTTCCTGTCAGACTGTCCCTGGATTCCCTATCCCTGTGATCACTTACCACATCTTCATTCAGCAGACATTTATTAATGTGGGTGAGGTCCTGAAACTCTATGGTTCATGTCCTTCCTTCCCCTTCCTCCTCTACCACACACACACACACACACACACACACACACACACACACACACTAATTTTGAAGTCAAGTATTTTATTAAACAGAAGAGTTCTCAAAGATATTTTCTCACCTTATATGGCTCATCATTTTAGTTGGTAACTTTGGGTTTCTCTGATCCCCAACTTCTCCAGAGAATCATGAATAAAGTGTAAATCATTTGGGAACTCAAGGTTTAAAAGCTCTAGGGGTGAGCTTCTTGTAGCGACACGGTCAGTGCTGCATTGTCTGTGGACAAATCCTCCTTAAATAGGAGGACCCTGAATAGAGCTCCTAATTGAGGGAACAGAGTTATTAAACTTCACCTGGCAGAACAAAATGGGGCAGATGGTGTATCCATCTTCCTTAATAGAAACTAACTGGTTCACAGGGGATATCAGAAACCCTAATCCCAGAAAGCAGATCCCGGCGCTTGGCTCTGCTTCTCCTATCTAGCCCTTTCAATGGCTTCCTATCACCCAAATGAATGATTCTCCGATTGTGGCCCCCAAACCAGCAGCATCAACATCACTTGGGAACATAAAAGTACTAATTCTTAGATATCACCCTGGACCCACAAAAGCAGAAATCCTACGGCTAGGGCCAGTGATTTGTGTCTTAACCATCTCTCCAGGTGATTCTGATGCCCAGGTTTGAGGACCTCTGCACTAGATAGAAGAACACTCTTACTAAGACACCACTAGCCCATCCAAACCTTTGGGTATTATAAACAGGGCCTCCTCTGGGAGGAACAACCATAGGCACGTGCTTGCAAAGTGGAGCCAGGGTTCTGTTTTAGCCCCACTCACTCCCAGTGTCGCACCCTGTACAGTGAAGTCGCACAGCCAGAGGTAGCAGACCTCCGGCAAGCCCCCTCTCCAGTCTCTCGCCCCGCCTTGCCTCCTTATGTTCCAGCCACATCAAACATCTAACAATTCCCTGAGTCTTGCTTCATGCCCTGGTCTGAGTTATTCTTTCTTTCTACCCAGAATATTTTCTCCATTTTCCACCTAGAAAATGACCACAATCTTTACAAGTCAGTTTGGTAGTCTCTCCTTCCAGGATCTATTTGCTGAGGGCAAGAGAGTCAAATTCTACTCCTCTCGGCTCCCTTATCACGTTGTGTTCACCTCTCATTTCGTCCTTGCGTTGCTGCATTTTTAAAAGTTGGCGTCTTGTCTTCATCCCCTTCAAGGGCAGGATCTATGTCTGATTCATCTTCGTATCACAATATCAGCACAGTTCCTGGCATTTTCATACAGTGACAGTATCTGCTGAGTGTTCAGTACCAGGTTCTCAGCACCAGAGACACAGGAAAGATCATGTCTGACAGATCAAGCTCATGGACTTCATTCACAACTTAGTGAACAGTGGAAAGGGAAGGAAGGAGAAAATAAAGAAGCAAGACTCTTGTAGAAGTACAGGATGTAATTCCTTTTATGATGATTTAGAATCATTTAGATGCTTCCTCAAAAGCATAATGACTTCTTCCAGCTCCAAGATGAATTCCTTTCCTATAAACCTCTTTCTCCAGATTCATTCTCAAAGCTGAAAAGTCAAGCCCAATCCCAAGCAGAAAATGAATCTCTGATCAGAAGGCCTCTCCTCCCATGGAGCTTGGCTCAGTCCCAGCCATTTAGAGCCATCTTACAGTCCAGAAAATGCCTTCCCTAAGGTGGTTGCTACCTGGAAAGTGAACAAGTACAAGAACAGATTAGGAGACTTGATGCTTCCTTCCCCTCCTTGTGACTAAGGATCTAATCACTCTGTCAAGATCAAATCAGATGGGCATGCCCCTCCTCAATTAGTAGTTTATCTAATTATAAGCTGTGAATAACAAGTTTCTGCTCACTTGAGTAATGCAATGATAGGATGGGGGAGGTCCGCATGGAAGCCATTTGATTTCTGAAACAGTTTCTACACCCAGTGAGCAATGGAGGTTAATATAATAGATGTTCCATTGACATGCAAAAACCATGTATTTTTCTCAAAATAAAAGAGCAGGTTTGAATGTGAAAGGAAAGATGAGGCCAAAGAGATCGTTACAATCCACCAGAGGAGAAAGGGTGGTGCCTGCACCAGGGCAGAAGCAGTGAGGATGGACCAGTCATCCCAGGACAATGTCTGGGATATAGAACTAGATGTCCAAGGGAGAGAAAAAGAGGAATCGGGAGAAAGATGGAGTAGATCTAGTCTTGGTCCTGAGATGCTGCAGAAGTAACTAGAACAGACCTTCTGATAGGGTAGACTTTACTAGCACACTCTCCAGCCTGAGCCCAGATACACACACACACACACACACACACACACACACACACAGACCTCACTCATAGATTCACATGAAAACACAGAGAAAACAAAATTACATACATACACACTCATCACAACAAATATCGACAGATGCATGTAAATACATTTACTCACAGAAAGTAACATATTGAAATAATTATTCAGAAAATGAAAGCAA